>NC_137909.1:7667596-8330151 GCF_963457725.1 Sprattus sprattus
AGAGTACATTTTTTGTATTACATTTTATTATTTATTTTAAATCATTTCTGCTCATTTGGTTTTCTTTATCCTGAAACACTGCAACTCAGAGCCTCTGATAAACCATATCAACCGAACCTGCCATGTCAAAAGTCATGAAAAAGACTAACTGTGGATGGCTGTACGCCAGCTAATTCTGTCTTTGCTGAGCTGAAACCTAATCCATCCTCATCCAGAACACAGCCACGTAGTGATGCCGTGGCTGACATTAAGACAGACACGGCCCAGAGAAGCCCCAGCTGGGATTAGAAGTGTCATTGGTGTCTGACAAGGCTGCACAGGAGTTCTGTGCACTTACCTCATTTCAATGAAAAACATGAAATGAAAAATGCACCAGCACATCTGTTCACCTCAGGCCAAATGTACTGTCAAATTATTTAGCACCCGGAGACACCAGCTGCCTCCTCCACTCCCTGTTGCAGCCTGGCCTGTCATTTCAGTTAATAGATTTCCTTCCAGTGACAAAACCACATATCCAACTGCAGTCGTGTCAGTCAACGGGCCGACGTGGTGGTTTTACCTGGCTGGTCCCTGTCCCAATTGGTGAAGGAGAGCGGTAGTCCGTTGTCCCAGAAGTAATCGACCCCTACAATACCTCCTTGTCCCCTCAGGCCCATCCACCACAGCCCAGAGTACCTCCCCAGGTACGAGGTGAAGTGGGCTTGCTCATAGCTAACAACGCGGAAATCTCACATTACATTCACATAACATACAGTAGATAAATATACAGTACCTAAATTAGACAAATAACTACTAATACAAAAGTAAAGTTAAGTAAGTGAAAGAAAGTAAAAAAGTAAGTGAAATCTTTGTTACAGGTTTCAAGAAAAATAACATCACAACTGACAACTGTCTAACTGTCAGGAGAGAAGAGGCTCACTCACACGTCCATGATGTGAAGCAGTGTGCTATCGTTCTCCTCACAGAAGGCTTTGGCCTCATCCCGCGTCTTTGGCGCCTCCTCAAACCAGTAGCAGCCGTAGGCGTATGCATCCCAGCCCTGAAGGACACGCGATGGTGGAGCATGCTTAGGCTATGACGCTAACATGAACTCTGTTTGTATACAACAGTGTGAACCCCATTGTGTCAGGAGGAAAATCCATGACTTGCAGGCAGTGACAGTCTCACCTGTGGACACCCATAGACGGTGGGCTTGACTGAGGGTAGGGGGTAGTGTGCTTTAGGTGCCTTACAAATGTAGGTGTTGAGTTCAGTGCAGGAGATGTCATTCCATCTGCCCGTCTGTAACATACAGAAACATAAGTCCTACCAGGGAGACTAAGGGTGATCTCACCACCTGTCCTTGGCATGCTCTTCAGTAAGTGTGTTATATGTGTTTATCTCCCTCTGGAACGAAATACTGTTTTCTGATTGGCTAATGGGGTGTACAATAAGTTCGTATAGATGGACACCTTGGACGTAGTCCCAGTAGAAAAGTTAAATCGCCGTTCCATATCAATGCTCTTTTTTTTTTTTTAAACGCACTACTTTCTCTAACGGGAGCACTAGGCTTCAAATCAAGAATTCATCAGGTTATTATGCATATTAAGTTTCCAAAAGATAAAGGACATTCTAAATAATGATAATAATAATAAAAACATTTTTGGATGTTGTAAACGGGAGATAAGCGGGATAACGGCCTCCGAGCTGTACAGTTCTACAAAGATAATGGACTTCTCGGAGCAACTCCACTTCGCTGCACGTCGTGGAGTTCTTTGCCCCGCAGCGTCCATTATCTTTGTAGAGCTGTACAGTTCGGAGGCCGTTATCCCTTACATATCACATGGGATAAGTCTGTTATATGTGTATATCGCATGGGAGAAAACAGACATTTCATTGCATTCATACTCTACCTGGTAGTACATTTCGACACAGTCCTCATTGAAGCCCAAGTGATTGTTGGGCTCGCCAGGTGCCCAGTAGGTAAAGTACACCTGGCGGTGGGATGTCCAGGTGTACATACCAGGGAAGGACAGGTCATTTAGGCCAATCCACACATCATTGGTGGCTGTGGGTAAAGCAAGGAGAGCAGGGACTTATGAGACTTCAACACTTAAGATCATACATTTGCTTTGAAGCAAATGATCCCCTTTTCTCCCTGTTTCACAAATAAAAATTCTCTGTATTATGAATCCCAGGTGAGCCATGGTTTCTCTACCAGTCCTCAAGCACGTTCATTCTGCACGAAAAAGAAAACATTTCTGACTATTTTATTCTGCATATTATTTATGAGTATCATTAAGGGAAGCCACTTATTCAAAGGACACTTTGCTCCTCAAATGTTCGCCAGACGTCTATGGGCATCTCTGAACGACCTGAGGCAAAGACAAAGCTATAACTGCTGACTCAGATCACCCTTACGACCCCAGTCAGCCAAATCCCCAATGATGCCAGGACAGAATGGCTGAAAGGTCAACTTTAAGCAGTTCGCTTTGCGTCATACCCATGTAGAGGTAGCTCTCCAGCCAACTCTGCTCCGTCATGGAGTCAATTGACACCAGGTCGGCCCCCAGCTTCCTGCATTCGTCTTGGGCGTCGTGCCATGTCCTCCTGTCATCGAATGGCTTGTAGCAGAACTCCCCAAACTCATACCAGTCAAGCCCAGAGCAGCGCAGTTCTGCAGAGGAAAGAAACACAGACTGGGTCTTGAGTCCCAGCTCAAGAGATGTGCGCTAGTGCAAAGGTGTGGTGCTTCTCATTCACATTTTGATGTTCCGGATCTGAAAGTAGCAGATATGATGTACTGCTCCTTCTAGCCCAAGATGAAACTT
The DNA here is from genome assembly GCF_963457725.1 of Sprattus sprattus. Taxonomy (NCBI): domain Eukaryota; kingdom Metazoa; phylum Chordata; class Actinopteri; order Clupeiformes; family Clupeidae; genus Sprattus; species Sprattus sprattus. The sequence goes on from NC_137909.1 coordinate 7,670,407, forward strand.
ATTATTTGTGTCATATCCTTTCAGGATTGCATCAGATAAGAAGACAATAGCAAGACTGGTGATGCCGCCTACCTCCATCTGCAAACTTGTACGACATGCCATAGTTTCCATCAAATCTGTGAGTGAGTTAAAAAGGTGCCATGAAATTCACAAACATGAACTATTCCATATCTTTATTATATCAGGAAAGATCTGAAGCTGAGTTGGAGAACCAATGGGCTCGTACTGTTTGGAGGTAATGCCGTTTCTGGTGGAGCCACTGTAGAAGGACTGGCCTGCTGCTTTGAGGAGAGTGCAGTCTCCTCCATTCTCATTCAGAATCACTCCAGCATGAATGGCAGCTGCACAGATCGTAGAGTCCTATAAAGACACAAACACACATAGATAATGGTTACTTCTCAATGTTCCGTTCCCTATTCCAAAGTATATTCCATTGTGGCAACACTCATATTGGGACCCAGTTTGTAGACATTCACTTACTCCACGATACGTCATTGTTCCGTACACACTGTATGGCTCCGAAGCACATCCAGCTGGGCAGTGGAGACTGGGTAGACACACACATCACAATACTTTTACTTGAATCATAACACAGAGCAAAGATTATAGATTCAAACACTAATGAAGTGTGTTAAAGCTTTGTGCAGACATAAATCAGGCACAGGATACTTGTGCTAATATAAGAAGTCTGACTCACGTCCTTCTATCAGTCGCATGGTCAAAGCTGATTTTTGAGCCACAGGTTATTGCATCTGTGGGAAACGAAAAAGTCAGCAGAATGAGGAAGAACTGTGAGCCACTGTAAGCCACACTTCGAATTTTTGACAGTGATGGATGGTTGATGTTGACAGTGAACGTGTTAACAAATTAACTGAACGCACAGTCAGGGGCGCAGCCCAGGATGTCAAACCGAAGTCCCACTTGTCCATTCCATGACAGTGGCAGGATGCGGATATAGCGCACAGAGACAGGTGTCCCCAGGAGCTGCGTCTCAGGAGTGGTGTTGTCCACACTGCCTACATACTCCTACAGGGGACAGACATTCACAAATACCACTTAAGACAAGCCTACATTCAAGCGACACACTGTACAAACAAGAAACTATTTTGTTGTGGGAAATACATGAACATGAAACTTTTTTTAACCATTGTCTCTGACCTATGAGCATTATGTACAGAAAGTTTGATAAATAACCAGGACGTGTAGAAGTTCTCCTCAACTCGTTCATTCAATTAAATTACATTTTATTTATGTAGCACCAATAACAATTTAAATTTTCTATCTGTGTTTTACAGAGCCCAGAGCCTGAACCCCCTAGTTTACTAAGGCGACTAAGGCTCATATTGGTAAAAATATTTTATCTTGGGACAGTTCATTTTCCAGGTTCGAAAATAGGACTGTTGATAAAAGTGTGAAACGAGTGGTCTGCGGTTACCCCTCCGTCCTGTGTGTAGTCAGTCCACTGGGTTCCATCTGTACTGGTCTGGAGTCTGAATTTGGTGACCCAGTATTCTGTGGTAGGGCATCCTTGGATCACCACCCCTGTGACCTTCTTTGAAGTTCCAATGTCCACCTGGATCCAGGAAGCTTCTGCAAAAGGTGATGAGGGTTTATTAATTTGGTGCTTCGAATGCACACAACACACACATATTGACACACACATACACAACACTCACATATTGACACACACACACACACAACACACACATACAAAACTCACATATTGACACACACATACACAACACACACATAACACAACACGCATATCTTGACACACAAATGTTATAGGAGCTCAGCTGGAAAAGTGGGTTGTAAAAGGATATACTGATTCATTTATAACAGATGAAAATAGTTGTCTTTAAAACTACGTTTTGTTCAAACTTGTGTTTTCTAACATTTCAAGTTGAGGGAATGTGTATGAAACCAGTGGAGTAGGTCAAAACATTCTTCTCATTGAGATGCTTTCTGTTCTTGTTAGTGCTGTCAAACGATTAAAATATTTAATCGCGATTAATCGCAAATTTGTATCTATTCTAAATGTCCCTTCAATTATTTTTTTCCATAATTTTTATTTTATTTAAATGCTCTTATCAACATGGAAAAGTGGATTGGCTTGATTTATGCAATGTTTTATTTTATTGAAAAACAACATTGCCAAACAGGGCGGTACAAAATAAAATTATAAAGTGCACATTTCATATAAACCAGGACTCAGCCTATAGTGCAGTTAAACCATGGCTTAATATTTTCATTTTTTTTAAAGTTTGCTGTGAACATAGAAGTCAGGCCTCTTATTTCAAAAACAATGAACCTTAACAGTTAGGTTACCAATTGTAAAAAGGTTGACATTTTAAGACAACAGTGAAGCTCGCTTCTTTTGCACAACACAACTTTTAAAGGTAAACTTGTAACTTTTACAACGCGTTAATCGCGCGATAAAAAAAAATACGCTGTTAAAATGGGTTTGCGTTAATGCCGTAAATAAAGCGTTAAACTGACAGCACTAGTTCTTGTGTTAGGAGAAGGGTCACTGTACACTGCTGTGCTGTCGTAGAACAGGTTGAGTTTTGCTGTGTAATATCTGTGGGTTTTGCCATGTGTGCCTGAGGCTGCACTCACGGGAAGTAGAGGGCATCCAACAGGAGGCGCTGTTGAGTCGAGCCTGGGCGGGGCTTTTGCCACTGATGAAGGAGGAGGCAGACAGCTGGGAGTTTGTCACATTCCCATCCTCCACACCAAGTCCTCTCACACACACTGCAAAACAAAACACTCTCTTCAATCCTCCACATCAAGTCCTCTCACACACACTGCAAAACAAAACACTCTCTTCAATCCTCCACACCAAGCCCTCTCACACACACTGCAAAACAAAACACTCTCTTCAATCCTCCACACCAAGCCCTCTCACACACACTGCAAAACAAAACACTCTCTTCAATCCTCCACACCAAGCCCTCTCACACACACTGCAAAACAAAACACTCTCTTCAATCCTCCACACCAAGCCCTCTCACACACACTGCAAAACAAAACACTCTCTTCAATCCTCCACACCAAGCCCTCTCACACACACTGCAAAACAAAACACTCTCTTCAATCCTCCACACCAAGTCCTCTCACACACACTGCAAAACAAAACACTGAACAATGAAAACCAGAAAGCCTGATTCAGCATGCCCAGATAATTAGAATTATCAGCAGGAATCTAGAAAAAGAAAAACAAAGGCAACAGGCTTTCCTCACACCTACCATTCTGTTCACAACTGTACACCACCTCTATGTATTTGGAGATTGTTGGGCAGGGGTCGGTCTCTGTGTGTGCATACAGAAAGCAGTATTTTCTGTTGTCACACCATTTCCTTGTAAGCGGCAGAAAGCCATCCACAGTGCAAGATCCTGTAAAACATTTTTAACAAAACAGTTTGTAAAGCAGCCATGGAATGACAACTTTTCAATGAATATAGCATCCTTTCCCTAGGATAACTGAGTTTTGAGTACCTTTTGATTAAATGTTTTACTTCAAACTTAATATACAAAGTTTACCTCAATAACTGTACCTTCTATAGGATAGATACTAATTCCTAATAAATAAATAAATAAATGTATGCATGGAAAAACCAGCAGTAGCACCTGTGACTCCTTCCTCGTAAGGGCAGATCTTGTCGCTCTTGCGCCCGAAGAAAGCTGACTGTATGTTGATGACACTGTTCTGCGGGCAGTGGAGACCAATGGTGGAACCCTGGCAGGTGATGGCTGTGTAGAAGCCTGGAGAAGACGAGCAGTATCCACATCCACGTTAGCTACTCCAGCTCTACTCAACACACACACTTACTTTTCCTGACTCATTAGGTCACACAGTGCACACTGAGTGTGAATTGCTCCTTCTCATGCAGAAGAGCCTAAGGCAAATCGAAATCACTCTACAAAATGGTGGAACACTTATGACAGTTTGGCATACCATCATGAGGTGGAGGAGGCTCTGGAGTGTTTCCTGTTTAAGATAGACAACAAAAACACATGAGGGATTTTCACGGAGGCAAATGGGTAAGGGAGAGGTGAACTACTGACAATAATATTCAGTACCTCTTCGTTTGCAGATGTAACCCCTGTTCTGGTCACAGTTATCATCATTCCAGTAGCCACTACTGATGAGGATGGAAAGGCAATCTTCTCCATAGTAATCGTCAGGATTGCCTAGAGGAAAACAGATTTAGTCGATGTTATAGTAAGCAGAAAAAACAGCAAACATGTTTCAAAGTAAACATTCTATTTTCTTTCAATATGTCAAGATGAACCATCTTCAGCTTTCTCAGTTATCCCCATGACCCATGAGCCTCTGTCTCCTCCTCCCCCGGTCCCACCTCCTCATCCAGCCTCCCACACAGCGCTCTCACCTGCGTTCCAGTTGATGTAGCGGTAGGGGGAGCCATCCGTCCACTCCCAGCCCCCCTCTGCCAGAGAGTCATGGCCCCCCATCCACAAAGACACCCCCGTGGGGATCAGCTGCACTTGACCTGGAAGTAAACACATTTTTTAAAACATCACTATAATTACACTCACTGAAAAACATGTGACTAGGGTTGGCTTAGGAATGAAAGTTTGGGGTTTAAATGGAGATTGGGATTATGAGATAAATTTAAACAAGTGTCGTCACACCTTGTATGAAGGCCTGCTCAAAGGGCTCGGTGATGCTCAAAAGGTCGCCCCCTTGGTTGACGCAGTCTGCCCTCGCATCCGCCCAGGTCCTCATGGACAGGTAGTTGATGGAGTAGCAGTAGTCGTTGAAGGGATCGGACACCCAGGAGCCACACTTCTCATTCCAACCTACAGCAAGCATAAGGCATGGGAAATGGAGAGAGCTCATGGCACTGTTGCTTTCCTGCCTAATTGTACTGACATCCACACAAGCCAAACCTCTACCATTAGTGGAATGCAAGTCATAGTGATAAAGGGTACATTCAGTATGATCATACTAATTCAGTAAAGTACTAAATGTACTATGATAGCACCTCTTCAGCATGACTTCAGCTCTGAAGAACCTGTTGTCTCTTACCTGGGCCTGAGGTTGGGGGCACAGGTGGGGGGCCCTGGCCTTTGGCTAAAGAAAGAGGACAAAAGAATGCAGTCATTGTAGATATCTTAAAGACCAACTGTGAAGTAACACATTTTGAATAACTAATGTCCTTATAATGCCAGAGCAGACATGCTGGCTATGTGTTATCCTCCTGGGTCACAGACAGTCCTCACCTTTCTGGCATATGAAAGGATATGTGTAGCTGCAGGGTTGATCATTGAGTGTGCCAGGATTGGTGTGTTCAAATCCCCGAATGTGGACACAATCTTCATTGCCCTGCCAGTTGTCAGGTTGATTGGGTTCCCATTGAAGAAAATCCTGCAACAACAAAGAGAATTATGCATTTGTCTGGACTCCGAATCCTCCAATGTGGCCTTGCTGCAGGGCTTTGACTTACCGCAGCGGTGCCATCAGTCCAGACAAAATTGCCCTCAGTCTGTTTGTCATTCAGGCCAACCCACGAAGCCCTTGCCATGTATGCTGCATGCAAAAGTAGTCAGACATACAATCAACACATTCTCAAGAGGTTTGATCTCAAATAAATCATCTCCAAAAGCACGTGTGGATTGATCAGCAGGTCTAACTGATATCTGGACAAATTAGACAAGGGGGGGGGGGATGTCTTAGGATCACCTGTCCTGACGTCTCACCTGTGAGAAAGCCCACTTGCTCTGGAGTGTGGACGCTGGCCAGGTGACCACCCTGCTGGACACAGTACTGCTCTGCGTCATCCCAAGGCTTCACCTCTTCTGCTTCAAAGTGGTAGCAGAAGTCCCCATATAGCAAATAGCCCTGATCACAGTGGGACTCTGGTGAAAGGGGTAAATGTAAATAACTCTTTTTTGTGTCTTTTTTGCAGGCCCTATTTCATTTTCAATTAGAGGTAATGCTGCATACAGAGGGTAAACATTTGGAATATTTATGGATGTTATAGCATAAAGGGAATATCTGACCTGGTGCTGATGTGGGTTTGACGTTTTGTCCACCGGACATTTTACAGATGTAGCCGAGTCTCTTATTGCAGTTGGTGGTCTCCCATTTGCCATTGTAGTTTCCTGCGTGCCAGAGGAATATAAGCAAATTCAAATCCATTACAAGGTCACAGTGTAATATTTAAAATAAATTAATAAATAAAACAGTCAGTGTTAATAACTCCTCACCTGTGTAGATCTGCCCACAGTCCCACATGTTTGCTGTGTTCTGGGGGAAATTCGCCCTCCAGTTTGAGAACTCTTGAGTGGGTGTCTTATCCACCCACTGAAAATTGCCATCCTGGTCCTTATCTGATGAAATTACAAACCAGGTTCATGTTTAAATTCACATGTTGTCTTCTGTTACCCTTTAAATCGAGTTTTAGGCACTTGTATCAAAAATGTGAAGCTTTTGCCATTGGTCCTCCGTATCGAGCTTTCTGCTGTTTTGGCGAAATAAAGTCACCCGTGACGTTCGAAGCCTCGTTTAACTCAAGAAAAGGTTCACTTTTGGAGCCAACAATATTAAGAGAAAACTTATAATTCAAATGTTTCACCTTGTATCCAATGGTTTTCATGAAATATAAGCCTAAAAGACATGTTGTCACGGATTTAATTGCAATATTCGAAATGGCTTTACACTACCCAGATAAACCTTCACAGATCAGAATATGTAGCCTATTATATTTTATTATATTGACATTGCCAAAGTCAATAGTCACTAATACCCAGATCATACGGGAACCGTTTCAATTTCTTTGCAAAATTACCCAAATGCTTAAAACGAACTATTTCTTAAGTTGACGTGACATTCATGTGTATGCATGTAAATGCATTGGCTACCGCACATCTCAACTGTCACCACACTGATCACTTTTCTCGAGTTGTATTTCCATTGACCAGCAGGTGTCCCTAGAGAGCATTCGAAGCCTGGAGAGATGAACCACTTTTCAACACATTTGAGTGGAAGGCTTCATGAAGCACCATCGCTAGTTCTGGGCACATGCTATTGTTTTGGTGACGAAGAGGAGGAGGTATTTTTTATGTTTATAACTTTTTCTGTATGTTTTCTGGTGTGTCCTTGCTACAAAGGTGATCGTTACAATATCTTGTTATTATTTTTTCATGTTTCCATTAAGTAAGTGTGCACAGTAGCTACTGTAAAAGAGTCGCAGTGAAAGTAAACTTACCCGAGAGGCCAATCCAGATATCAGGCACTCCCACTTGGTGAAAATCAATGAGCTGGGCATTAATGAAGAACTGCTCCCCCTCACTGAAAACAGAAGAAATATTTTGACCAGAATGTCTTACACCCAGACCCACATAAACCTTCACTTACTAGAAGGTCAGTACTGAACCCATCTTCGGCCGTCAAGCATTATAATGATCTATCAATATCAAAATCTTTTTTACCAAGCATTACTGGAATGATTATATCACAAAGCCTAAATGTGAACCTTGTATTCACATGTCAAAATAATGTGTGCAATGAAGGTTTGCTGCCTGTTTGGTGCCTGCTTTCTCCCATCCACCTACATAGTTTTTCCTGTTCCCTATTGCCATTTTGATGTTACATTAAAAACAATACTGAGCTTTAATTTCATTAAGGGCAACTGGCAACAAGCAACAAGCAAAATCTACTGTGCATGATCTAAGCTAATTTAATGATTTTGCTTGTTGCTTTGCTCATTGCCTGTCAATGGAATAAAGGCCCTCTGTAAGCAGTCTCAGAATAGAGAAGTAAAACATGAGCAGAGGCCTGGCAGGGAGCCCATTAGCTGTGCCCTCTGGGTGTGCTCACCTCTTAATGGTGACCAGGTTGGCCCCCATATCCGAGCACATGGAGAGGGACTCGTGCCAGCTGGTCAGCAGGTTGGTGTTGCTGACAATCCAGTAGCAGTTCCCGCTGAAGCTGATCCAGCCGGGAGGGCAAATAGCTGCGGCAGGATAAACACGTTAAACTATTAAAGTGGCCATGTTAGGTTAAAAGCTTTCGGTAAGGCAAGACAGCTCTTGCCAGGCTAGGTTACAAGAGATCAAGTTCAGTGATAAAGTCAAGAGGACCGCTTTCAGATGTGGGGCTTACTGTTCAATCCACGCTTGCACATGTAGGGCCGCTCGTAACGGCACACGTGGGTCTTCCATTTCCCAAACTCCTCTCCATCGTCCTTTATGATAGATGAGCACAGCCCACTTGCCTTATCACTGTAAGAGGAACACAAGCCATCTGATCAGTCGACAACAATGGACATGGACCCATGGACATAATAGACATGATGCACGTCCTATCTGGGTAGTCCAGATGTGTCTCTTCAACAGGCATGGATTACCAAACGGGCTTACTGGGGGCCCATGAACTCAGGGGGGCACTAAGCCAGAGCCTCTGCATGAAGTCGCTGTTATGTATCTCTTACTTGTGGTTGAAAGAGGTGTATTTTGTTCATTTGCTGTTGGCTTTATTTGAGTGTACCTGCACTGTGTTAGAAAATGTGTATGTGCGCTATAAATCCTGTTGAGGTACAGGCGCACAATTTTTGCGGCTGCGTGCAAAGGGGAGAGGGGCCTTTTCCATGTCCAGGCCCAGGGGCCCATGGTTTCATAATACGTCCATGCTCTTCAAAAGCATCATAGATTAAGTAGATCACAGTGTTGAGATCACTACTGAGTGATAGTGTTCACAGTGTTGAGATCACTACTTAGTGATAGTGTATCAGTTCAAGTACACCCTCTGTTGCTTCATAGGAACACACAGAAAACTTTTGAGAAAAGCGGGCCACATTACTACTCCCTCGTGATTCATGTTATTGTTATTTGTGTGGACTGGTTATGCTGCTAGGAGTCAGTCGATCTGTGTTCCGCCTATAGGGTGGATAGAGGAAGCCTTCACCTTTGGTCTGGTTGATTTTCTCCCCAGTGAGCGTAGTCGGAGGTGGTGGCGTCTGACCAGGTGAACTGAGTGCTGTTGGGTTGCACTTGACAAGTGGTGGTGGTGCAGGCCTGTGAACACAAGGGACCAGAACTATTTCTGTGGGCATCCAAATCCAAAATCAAATCCAATTCTAAAATGATTGTCATGTAATTTACACTTGTGTTAATGAGTAAAGAATAGTCATTCTGTCCAAAATTAGATTTAATGTATCTTGCCAGACCTCACAGTTATTTGGTCTGGTATGTTTGAGCAAAAGAACTAGAGATAAATCATCTGATTATCCAAATAAGTGCATATGCTCCACAAGAATATTGTGTGTGCTACGTGATGATGTGTACCTCAGTCACATAAATGAAATGCTGTAATTAACATCCTCACTAGAGGGAGCTGTGAGTCAGGTGCATGAGTGCGGAAGAACAGTGTCCTACACCGTCACTGTGTTCTTGAGATTAAATGTGTGTGTGAGTGTGTCTGAGGGTGAGAGGGTGGGGGAACCTGATGGTGAGGCATTGCTACTAAGCCAGGCATAGTTCTCACCAGAGTGGAGTAGCCAATCCAGAGGTCAAAGCGTGAGGGATCCAGGCGGCTAGTGACATACTGCTCTTCTTGCGCGGAGGTGATTGACACCAGGTCCCCGCCTTCAAGCACGCAGTCAGTGCGTGCCGCCACCCAGTTCTTCCTCAGGTTGGCGCGCAGCTTGTAGCAGCTAGACTGGAACTGCTCCCAGCCATTAGCCTCATCACACACAACTGGAGGATTAGCTAAGGAGGCACAACGCGGCAAAACGCAAATTATGTACGACCATCTTCAAACAAGAGAAATGTCAATTGCGATTTGTCTTCACATTGGACAATAAAATATGCCATTTAGTAATTCAGACAGATTATTAATATCTACAGTTCTCAACATAGAAATACATATAAAAGGGTGCTCTAAAACTACATTTACTATCTATAAAGTTGTGGTCATAGATTTAGAAATCTTTTAAAGTGTTATTTTTGGTGGTGTTCTAGAATTGGCTGAGGTGAACTTACGATTTTGATGTTTGCAGATGTAACGGCGACTGACTGCACAGGGCTCGTCGTTCCACCGGCCATTGTTGTCCACCTGTGCACAGTGCTCATTGCCCTTCCAGTTATCAGGCTGGCCGGACCTCCAGAACCTACGATACAGCACACAAAACAGTGTTACATCCGTGCCATATAAACACCCACAAACACAACTTACAGACACACAAATTCAAAACACACATATGAACCTAATCAAATGAGATCATCATCTGTCCCATACGCTCCCTTTAGTTTAGATTTTTGTTCTTGTTTGTTTTGTTTGGTTGTCTCACAGACACTTACGCTATGAGGTGGTTCCACACAGTACCATCAGTCCACTCCCACACCCCCTCCGTTGCAATGTCATTCAGACCAATCCAGTAGATCTGGCTGTCAACCTGAGTGCGAACCCAATCCTAGAAGATGGGGAGGCAGGAGAAGAAAAAGGCAGCGAGAGAGAAAGAGGACAAAAATGAGAGAGAGAGAGAAAGCGAGAGAGAGAGAGAGTGAGAGAGAGAATTGAACTCCATAAACATCATATGTAGCAACATGACATAACCCCAAGGTTACACTCGTGGCAGATAGAAAGGCCTGTTAATGTCTGCTGGTCATGGTGTAGCTTCTTACCCTCTCATGGAGGCTCTGGATGCTCATCAGATCGCCACCTTTGGACACGCAGTCCGTGCGCGCCTCGTTCCAGCCCAGTGTGGACGGGGAGAAGAAGTAGCAGCGGTTATCGTAGGGTCTCCATCCTGTCTCACACTGACACCAGGCTGAGGAACACACATTCATCAGGGTTTAGAGCAGTGAAGTACATCGCAGTGAAGTTACCCTTTTGTTGAATTCTTCATTTTATTTGACAGTAACACTGCGTATTGATTCAGACTGAATCAGGTTTTATTGGCCAAGTAAGTTTACACAAACAAGGAACATATGACAGAACAAACCAAAAGGATAGTTAACATGCAGTGACAGTGACAAGCACCCAGCCCCCCTCCAAAAAAGGTAAAAGATTGCTGTCAAGATCAAATAGTGTGGCAACTTTTATTACGATGAAATAAATCACAATACATCTCCAAGGCTTAGATATTTACAAGGCAATTTTTGTTTTTATTGCTCATTTGTGGGTCTTAATACCCCATCTGATGGTGATAGGCACTTTCTTCAGACAGGTATTGCCATAAAAGTCCTGTGACAGAAATGTGCATCAAGGGTATAAACATCTTCTCGAGAAAGAAGTCATGCTCGTAGCACTGCTAATGTTTTACCCTGGAGCTATTTACAGTGTGATGGGGACCATAAAGAGTCACATGCCACTCAGGCAGCCTGCTTACGTTACCATCACTTACAAATCTCAAAGTTATTGTCCTTTTTGAAAACATGCCTTATTCTCCTCATTATGTCATTAAAGATATTACATATTCTTATATCCAGAAAAACAATACCATTGTTGACTAGAAAGTAGTGAATTAACATCATTACACTTCAAATGCTCCAACATAACTTAAATGCTCTAAAACACAACACAAAATTGTCGTGATGTTTTCACATCGTCAAAGACTATCAAGAAGGCTCAAAGGGGTCTGCTGGGGACTCACCTGTACTGAAAAAAGCACAGGAGCTGGCAAGTAGCAGGAAAACACCTCTCATTCTCTTCCACTTTCACTTCCAGTCGGCTTGATTAGTTGTCCTATTGGATAACAGGACTGAAAATAAATCTGAATATGGCTGGCTGTTGTGCGTCCAAGAGCAGGCCAGGTTAGTTCATTCTGTGAGTTTGCAGCTCAGGTGTATGTGAGAGTGGCCCAGTGTTTCCTGCAGCTGCGACTCAAACACAAGTATGAGCATCCTCAGGTGATGCGCAGTCTTTTCAAACGCACTCTGAGGTCCAAAGATTACAGGCAGTAAAAAGGAGTTGTTACATAAAAGCACAGGAATGATCCATCCTTAATCCAACACTTCACTAAAAAGCAACATTGCAATTTATGAAATCAAATGTTTAATTACTGACAACTGAAATACCTCGTCCTTGAAGTACCAAACTATATACATATATTTAACTATACCGAAAATATATTCAGTGATGTTCATAGAGCAGCACTGTATCATAATAACTGTATAGAAGATGCTTTATAACATCTTCTTAAGGTTTGGGTAGTTTATATAGTCCCACTGTTTAAAGAAAGGTCCTTACTCTGGGCATTTGGCCTTTTCATCATCATCATCATCATCATCATCATCATCATCATCCTTTGCACCTATGTGACATGTAGGGCCAACACTATGATCTTCTTCCTCTTCCTATCCATTGATAGTAGATCTATCTCTTCTATGGACTTCCCTAGTTCTTTTGCTTTTCGATAAAGTCCTTCTACATGTTTCTATAGGCTGTCCCCTTCGTCTCTTTTGCCGCTGTCGGGAGTCTACCTTGCTGATAATCTAGTGATGTTATTTGGATGTTTCCTTAAGACATGTTTAAACCATTTCCATCTTCTCCTCTTGATCGTTGTTAGTATGGCATCTTGCTTTGTTCTTTCTAATAATGCTTGGTTGGATATTCGTACTGGCCAGTAGATCTTAGAGTCAATGTCTACTTTAGTAATCCTCCAACATTCTGATCCGTACAATAGCACAGATAATAAATGTTTTCCTTAACCTCGGGTTTTTCCTTGATGTTATTTGCTTTCCATTCTTTGTTAAGGTGCGCAAACACTGATCTTGCCTTCTGGAGTCTACTTGTGATGTCTTTTTCCTTGGTGTGTCTTTACTCACTATGCTACCCAGATACGAATACTTGTTAACTTCTTCAATACACTCATTTCCAAGGTGTATAGGTTGTGCTCTATTTGAAAGTTGCATGTCTTTTTTCTAACTAATGGTCAAACCCACTTTGTTGGCATTTGCAGTTTGTTGGCCTTTTAGTAAATCATAATTGTATAGCTCAAAGAGGCAAAACATTAACATTTTCTCAATCATAAGGCTCACAAATTCCTCAGATGTTGTCCATAAACCATGTTGTGATTTGATTAAACTACGTAGTCACTATTTGACAAAAAAAGGGCAATAGTGATTTTGTCCACACTTCAAGAAGTTCTTATAACATGTTAAATACAAGCACTGATTTACTAAACTCCATCACAAAATAGTGAACAGCCATGATGAGGAAGCAAAACAATACCCACAAATCTACACATAACTGTTGACTGTGATGGAGATGCAAAGTTCAAAAGTGGGCAATTTAATATCCTTTATAGCAGCATACCTCCAGTCAATAAAGCTTACCAAACTTCTTACTGTTACTTTTTAACTCATTTTACGGTAATTTTACGCTGACTTACCAAACCACCCTCAACACAATAAAAGTCAAGTGGGTCAGGCACTACTGTAAAGGGCATGCTTCAGAGTGCATGTGTGTTTTCTTTTCTAGAAGATTACATTTAAAGATTAGCCATTTAATGCAGCTTATAACATAGAGTTGTGGAAAGAACCATTCCTTGACAGCATTACAGAACCTTTAAAATGTCTAACTTGAATATGATTCATTCATATGCCATTATCTGCAATGAGCTATTAATAATCTAATGAGAATTGTCTCATAGGGCTCAAAACTGACCACAGCTCAACCCTATTAGCAAATATCTTGATAACTACAAATGTCTTACCTTCGCATGGTCACAGCTGCAAAACTGTCTCATCACATTCATCACCAAGTTCCAAATATTTATGGTTTAAGTGTTTGTCAGCCAATCAGAAAAAAAGATCTCAGCGAGAATCCGCATATTCCATATTTAACTTTATTAAGATGATACAAAGAAATGAAAAAGCATAACAAATTTTCAAGCAAAAATATACAACACAGATACAATATCAAACCAGTACGAAAACCATTACATGTTTACAAAATATCACTCCAGGGATGCCCCGCTCTGCTGAAGTGACCAGGAAAGATACAACAGGTCTTTGTATTCTGAAAATCCAGCTAGTGCCATGGTACTGTACATCTTTAAACGACAAACAGCTTAAGCTCCACCTGTCACTAGATCAATTAGAGGTACATTACACCACTGATTAGATCACACCAACCGCCTTTCCTGTCAGGAATCACAAAATCACCCAAGTGTCACGCACAAATAATCAAGTCATGAAAATCGTAAGAGAATGATCTTTACCACAAATATATACTTATCCTGACTTGATTTTTCAGTGACAGGTGTTGGTATTTGGGATTCCATATTGATGGGCTTGATAGAACATTCTGATTAACAACAGCAATGAATCCATGAGAGCAAGCTGAAAAGGCTTTGAAAAAAGAAAGAAAGAAAGAAAGATGAACACAAAAAAGAAGACAAAGAAGAAAAAGAAGAAGAAGAAGAAAAGGGAGAAGACGTGACTCCTAGGAAGAGCTTCTTTATGAGACTCAGCACCTCACGTCTTCACATCTAATTTCTGGCACGTGAGCAGGTACAGAGAAAAAAAATGTAATAAATAAAACACAAGCTTTCAATAATCACTCCTCTCCTGAATAAGACTTTACTCAAGGCCTCAACACAACCTTCCCCCCACCTTTGCAGGGCCTGAACTGTGGTAGGACAGGAGAAGAGGAGCTTTACTGGCACGATTGACAGGATAATAATATTAATAATTATAATAATGAAAAAACTAACATGTGGCACTGAGGTTAGCTGGCAAATGCAAAAAGTAAACAAAAAAAAGTTTAAAAAAAAACAAAAACAAAAAAAAGTTATTCAGGTCATGATTGATTGCACAGAAACCCACAGCAGCGTGGCTCTTGAGCCTGGGTATGAAGAGGACAGCAAAAAGCACAAGAGCAACAAAATAAACAAGGAATGAGGCGTCAACAACTTAGTTCTACTAAAGGCGCAACACAGGAATCCACAAAAAAAAATATCCACAGTGTTACTCAGGAAATGCCTCGAGTGAGAAACGCTGAAAGAAACCATGCACACACCAGCCCGTTTCCCAATGCATGCAAATCATAGCAGAGGAGTAACAGCAAACCAGAGGGAAGTAAACGTGGCTGATAAAAGATTTCCAAAAACAATTGCATGGTTCAAAGCTTCTTGTTTGTTTGACATAGACAAAAAAAAATATTCAAATATCCATTCTATCCTAAGAAAATAGTGCACAATGAGGGACTTTGCCAGAGCCAGTGCAGAATCGTTTCTTTTTTGAAAAGATCTCTGAGCATGTGGAAGGCCCTGTGGGTCGGACATGAGCTCTGAGGTGACTGCACCTCGGGCGTGCCGAGGGCCGAGACCAGCTGGGAGCCCGACCTGAGGCCTCTGGCACCTCAGCCTCCCCCAGCAATGTCAGTCACAGGCTTCTCTTATTGCAGAACATGTTGGCAGTGTCTGGTTCTAAGACTAATCGTGTTTCAAGTGCTTACAACTACATCTTCCCACCGCAGTCTGCGCTGCTATCTCTCTTGCTAACCGTCGCGTCTCTGTCTATGATTGTTTACACGCAAGCACAGAGCAAAAAAGGTGGAAAGCTCAGTATGTTCCAGCCAGCTAGGGTCCACTGCCTGGGGGTCAGTCTGTCTGTCTGAGCACAGGCTGGGGGATGGGTCACCTGCGCCATGTGTGACCAAATTTGGGGTTTACTTAATGACCTTGTCTTCATTAGCACAGCAGTGGCACTGCAGACAGACAGATCACCGAACAACACCCTGCAGTTCTGAGGAATGTTCAGGGAAACCCCGATCAGGAAGCTTCTCCTTCTCCCCCCCCCACTACTACTGCAAAGCAAGAGCTTGGCTTGGGAGACTACAGAGAGCAGAGCAAGGGGAACCTTTACAAAACCCAGCACACATCTTAAACGAGAAGGAAATAAAAGTTTGTGTTTTTTCTGTCAGAGCATTATGAGTGATTGTACACTTGAGGAGAACTCGAGTGTCTCAGTCAACAATACCAAAACGTCACATTTTTCCACAAATGCTTCAGTCTCACCACATGACGAGTGTGTGTGTATGTGTGGGTGTGTGTGCGCATTACTGACAGTCAACATTTATACAGATTGTGTGAGCGTGTTTAACGAATGACAGTGCCATATCTGCATGTGATTATGTATACATGTGTTTGTGTTTTCCTGTGTGTGCGAGCGTGCGTGCGTGTGTGTGTGTGTGTGTGTGTGTGTGGACTCTGAGGGTTCTGGTAAAGGTGTGTGCTCAGTCAGTGCGTTTGTGCAGGTGTGGGGTCACATGCAGTCCACCACGTTGCTGGAGCCCTGGCCCACGTCTCGGATTTGGCTGATGTGGGAGGAGCACACAGCCACGCCCGCCCCCGCCCTGCAGTGAGACACGGAGCCCACCAGCTCCCACCTGAGAGAGAGAGAGAGAGAGAGAGAGAGAGAGAGAGAAAGAGATGTTATAGGGATCTTTACTTCCTGAATGGATTTAACCTTGGGGATTAGGGCAAAGTCATGCTTTGGATGTGTGTGTGTGTGTGTGTGTGTGTGTGTGTGTGTGTGTGTGTAATTTCACCTCACCTGTTCATGCGGGGCTCATAAGCTTCCACTGTGTTCAGGTAGATATTCCCGTTGTGTCCACCAACGGCATAGACACGCCCCATCACCGTGGCCACACCCACTCCGCCACGGGGCGTGGTCAGCTCCGCAACATATTCCCAGCGAGTGGTACGGGGGTCGAATCGCTCCACTGAGCTTAACGGGGAGTTATCATCAAAACCACCTGCACAAATAAAATACAATGACAATTAGCATTGTAATAGTAAAGTAATCTTTAGGTGTGAATATATAAGTCAATACTGTTGACTGCCGTGGCCACTATGGGGAGTGGAAGGACCTCCGCAGTCACAGAGGGAGAGCAGGGGTGGGGTGTCGGAGAGCAGAGAGAAAGGGGCAAACACTGTTCTTGGGACGAAAACAGGTTACGTAGCGCAACATGAAACTATATCGGGGTGAACAGTATTCTATACCTCTTTTGAAAACACATCACTATACAGTACGAAGTCTATATAGCGCCCAGCCCTACCTAAGATGACTCCTTACATTCTCAGTCTGCCATAAAAGCCTGTGTCTGCTTACCACCACTGATCACTAACTTACCCTCCACTATTATCACCCACTCACTCACTCACTCACCTCCATCCTTTTATTCCCTCTCTCTCTTGGCTGCAGATTGGACAGGATCATGTGACTGCCACCAAAGAGGACAAGGGTGACGGCGTGACGAAGGTAAAGATTAACTGGGCAGACTGGGATGCCACTTCCTCAGCTCCTCATTTAGGCCCTGTGCACACGGCGCATGGATTGCCTGAATCCAGGAAAAATTTTAGGAACCGGTACCGTTTTTAATCGCGTTTACACAGAGCCGTGTCAAAAAAATGGGCGTTTAGAGCAGAGTGGAGTGGTTGAACTTGTTGTAACGAAGTCATGGAGGATGCGCATAAAGTGACAGAAGTCGAGATCCATCTAGCAATCCTTCTTTTGCTGAACGCCTTCTCTACCACCTGAAATCACTGTTACCACAGAACTCAAACAGGACTAGTTAGAATTGCGCACTTCGTCATAACCCTCGTTTGTGTAAGTTACCGTTTTGAAACTTCCGATATTTGCATATAAAGGCTATTGCTGACACTTAAAAAAAAAAGTTTTGAACAATGGTCTGATGCAAATAGATGAAACAGTGATAGATTAAAGTGTGGCTTGTTAATGTCATCTCTTCCCTAACCACCTACTTAACAACATCGATTTAGTTCATGTTGTTAATGTTATGAAGTGATGCAGCAGGGTTAATAAGGGTTCAGGCTGAGGTTGCGTGGGGCAATTACGTAATCAATTTAGAAAGTCTGCGGATCGGGTGTTAACATGAACACGGATCCGCTAGCAGGTTTGAATCTACTATCTCTGGAGACCGGATTTTAAAAGGTTGCAGATTCAGTGACCCAATCTGATTTGTGTAAACGAGAGGCCGATCAGGAAACATTTATTTCCGGTTCAGGGAACCCAGGCTCCTTGTAAACGGCCCCATAGAGTAAGGGTGAGTAAGGGTGAGTAAGGGTGAGTAAGGGTGAGTAAGGGTGTGAATGAATGAAAGAATGAATGCATGAATGAGGTAGTGTGTGAGAGTGAATGATTGAGGGAGTGTGTGAGTGCCGTCACTATGGTTGACTATGTGCTATGACTTCCATACCACGAATCTGGCTCTATAACAGTTGCAGGTTTGCTACACTAACTCATTCGCTCTCTCACGCATTCACACTCACTCACTCACTCACTCACTCACTCACTCACTCACTCACTCACTCACTCACTCACTCACTCACTCACTCACTCACTCACTCACTCACTCACTCACTCACTCACTCACTCACTCATTCAGTCCCTATTCTCAACTCACCAACGACGTAGAGGCAGCCATTGAGCTCGCTGACGCCGTTGCCGGCCCGCCGCTGGCCCATCTCCTGTACATGTGTCCACTTGTTGAGATGAGGGTTGAAACGCTCCACACTCGACAAGGACGCGATGCCATCATTCCCTCCCACCGCATACACATGACTCTGGGGGTGGAAACATTAACCCATTACTTTAAAATAATACAAGTGGCTTTTGTTCTGGAGCGCAGCATGGTACTTCAACAAATACAAGTAATAACTGAATTTATAAGTACTAATAAGTATAATCATTATAATATGTAAAAATATAGGATTAATAAGGAATCAACAGATTAGATAAAGTAATAAATCAAGAGATTTAAGAGTTTCTGATTGTGAAATACTGTCATATTCCAGTCAATGGCAGCATACATTACACACGGATCAGAAGTTTACTTTCATTGTGACAAAGTGTGAGTAAAAGTGTTCATGACCTTCATCAAATAAATCTAACGAAAAAACAAGGTACGGTATGTAGAATTTAGGATGACCTATTAGCAGAAATGGAATAAAGTTTTCATAATAATGCTTTCTTTAGTGTATAATCACCTGTAACTATGAATCGTTGTGTTTCGTTAGCTTAGATTGAGCCTTTCGTATCTACACAGGGAGCGGGTCCTCGTCCACGCAGTCTGCCATGTTGTGCCGCCATGTTTCTACAGTAGCCCAGAATGGACAAACCAAAATACTGGCCCTAGAATGGGCCTTTTGTATTTATATGGCACCTGATGACCACCATAGCTTATTATTCACTCTTGAATTTAGTTTGTTGCAATCTGCAGCCTCGCCGCTAGATGTCCTACATACTGTACCTTTAACCTACAGAATGTATTGTAAGGTAAAAAAAAAATATATAATTTTGGAGGCCAAAACTCTATCCTACACTCTGGAAGCATGACAATAATTAAATTTTCATGGCCATCACCGTGATAAATTCCTTTACACGAAAAAATCCTTTACACTGTTGCTGTAAAACAATTACCCAGAAGTCTTTACACTTACCCCAAGGGCAACAGAGCCCACCCCGCCACGGGGCGTGTTCATAGCAGCCACTGTGCTCCAGCGGTCGGCCTCAATGTCGTAACGCTCCACGTCGCTGTAGCAGGAGTTGTCATCCAGACCTCCTATGGCATAGATGGGGCCACCCAGAGCAGCTAGGGCTATACCCCTCCTTCACACACACACAAACAACACACAAAGAACGTGTTTACAGTAGGTCACATATTTGCATATGTATACACAGGCACACAACCTTGTTCCGAAAAAAAAAAGTTCCACCAGGTCTACCTATTAAAAAAAATCCCCTTGAGACAAACCTCTTGATGTTCATGGAGGCCTTCATCGTCCACTTGTTAGTCAGCGGGTCAAACATCTCCATGCTGCCCAGATGCTCGCTCCCATCATGGCCGCCAACCGCATAGACCTTCCCTGAGGGGAGTCACAGAGTTTCATCAATGCTGAGGAGAAGACTGCTTTCACATAAACTTCTAATACATAATGCAAAAACTCTATCTACGGCAGAGAGCAACAATATAGACCCTACACTCACTTGAATAAACAAAGTAATATGACTGAGACTAAATAAGTGGCAGAATATGAATGACCCATGTATAAAATCAATCATCCATAGATAACGAACATCATAAGACCATAGAGTCTTAGAGCACAGAGATGTGGAAACGTGGATTATGGATGCATTTTGAGACATGTTTCAAGACGGGGGCGTATTTCAGCAAGGCTCGATTCCAACAGCCCAAATCCCCCAGGCTTTTCGTGGGCAAGGCCAGATGCCGTTGCCGACTCCACATGAAAACAAACGAGCTGATGAAAGAGCCCTGTGAAATCTCTCCACCTTAACCATGCGCGCCAGTGGGAGGAAGCGTGTGAAGGCGGACAGAGCGGAGCTCCAAAGCGCAGCGCCGAGGCCCTTCCAGACCCGGAGGAGACGGTGGTGTCTCTGAGCACGAGCGCGCCCCGACCACATCTAACGCGCTGGGAGGTGGCAGTGCTCCAGTCAAGCTGCCGTCTGTTCACAGAGTAGCCCACATAACACATCTGAGGGGCCCACAAGCTAAGTTTAACTGCTTCTGCGGTGCTTCGCGAAAGAACACGCAAACAAACAAACAACAGACTCAAAAGCTGAGTGGACATGGCCAAGTATAGGACATTACAGTTAAACAGTTTTACTTCTGCCTGCAGAGCACATGTGCTAAGTGGGTAAGTCTAAAGGCTGGATCAATAACAAGATAAACTGAGAGTACAGCTGCAACGATTAGTCGACGAAATCGACGACGTCGATTGTGAAAAATGGCCGACGCGGATTTGTATCGTCAACGCGTCATATAATACTACATTTTTTTTTTTGGGCAGACGGTAACAGAGCTACCGGTACTTTTCATTCGGAATTGCATATAGGAAGTGCAAAATAGCTGCGAAAAGCGAATTATTGTGTGTTGTACTACTCATGACTCAAAAATAATACTATTAATAACCAACATGGTGAAGCTTTAGCTTTAAGGGGGGAAAAAAACATCCTTCCATTGCTTTTGAATATAAAGAAATGAATGAATAAATAATTTAAATAAATAAATACATAAATAAATAAATAAATAAATAAATAAATAAATAAATAAATAAATAAATATTTAGGCCAGCATTAAATATACACCGCGTTCCACATTATTATGCAAATGACACTTTGCTCAGATTTTCCTAAATAGTAATGCACATTCAGTCAGTAAAATTTTCAAGTCATCAACTGTTAGAGTATAATTCAAATTGTATTGAACAAACCTCCCAATGATAACAGTATTTTTTTCAAAAATAAAAAACTCAAAATGCAGTGTTCCAAATTATTATGCAGAGTTTCAAAGTCTCAGAGTTTCAAGATATTTTATAGGTTGTAAAGAACTAAAAATTGTCATTTGTTGAATTTGCAGTATTAGGAGGCCATATTTACTGAAATCAAAAAAAAAATTAATCAAAAACATCTTAACAGGTCAAGTTACATGTTAACATAGGACCCCTTCTTTGATATCAACTTCCCAATTCTGGCATCCATTGAACTCATGAGTTCTTTGATTGTTTCTGCTTTAATGTCATATCAGGATGCCATTATAGCCTCCCAGAGGCCTACTCCCTAGGCCTAATGTCAAACGGAAAATGTCAAATTAATCGTTTCAACTCGATTATACGAGTTTGGAGATCGTTTGACCCCAAAATCGATATCGCGATCGAAATTCGATTAATTGCACAGCCCTAGTTTGCAGGCTCCATATTTCATCCCTCACCTCCGACTGATATGACTCCTACGTGGCGCCGTCTGCTGTTCATCTCGGGACCAAAGAACCAGCTGTTCTTGCTGATGTTGTAGCACTCAATGCTGCGGAACGGGTCTCCAGAACCACCTCTGCCACCAACGCAAAACAGCACACCTGTGCAGGACAGGGCAAAGGTCACTCACACGCTCTCTGTATCGTGTTTGTGGCGCGCGCTCAGACACACACACACACACACACACACACACACACACACACACACACATAACTGGTGCAACACATCAGCCTCACATGGCTGCTTCATAAAAGAACACTAGCAGATTAACCAGCCTCGCCTTCATCTGATGCTTATTCCATACTAAATGGATATTAATCAGATTACATCACAGTAACATGAGATTAACTGTGACACTGATGACAGCTGAGTGTGCAGTGCTAAAGCCGATTACTCAAAACCACTGAAAACAATTCAGTCAGCATGTAAACCATTCTGAAAGGGGCACAATGGCAAGTCATGCAACAAAGACTGTGTGTCTGTGTGAGTCTGTGTGTGTGTGTGAGTCTGTGTGTGTGTGTGAGTCTGTGTGTCTGTGTGTGTGTGAGTCTGTGTGCCTGTGTGCCTGCGCCTGCCCGCCCGCCCGCCGGTCTGTCCGTCCGTCCGTCCGTCCGTCCGTCCGTCCGTCCGTCTGTCTGTTTGAGGTGTGTGTCTGTGTGTCTGTGTGTCTGTGTGTCTGTGTGTCTGTGTGTCTGTGTGTCTGTGTGTCTGTGTGTCTGTGTGTCTGTGTGTCTGTGTGTCTGTGTGTGTGTTTGAGGGGTGTGGTGTGTCTGTGTCTGTCTGTCTGTCTGTGGGGTCTGCCTGTCTGTGTCTGTCTGTCTGTCTGTCTCTGTCTGTGTCTGTCTGTCTGTGTCTGTGTGTCTGTGTGTCTGTCTGTCTGTCTGTGTGTCTGTCTGTCTGTCTGTCTGTCTGTCTGTCTGTCTGTTTGAGGGGTGTCTGCCTGTCTGTGTCTGCCTGTCTGTCTGTCTGTCTGTCTGTCTGTCTGTCTGTCTGTCTGTCTGTCTGTCTGTCTGTCTGTCTGTCTGTCTGTCTGTCTGTCTGTCTGTCTGTCTGTCTGTGTGTGTTTGAGGGGTGTGTGTGGTGTGTGTGTGTGTGTGTGTCTGTCTGTCTGTCTGTCTGTCTGTCTGTCTGTCTGTCTGTCTGTCTGTCTGTCTGTCTGTCTGTCTGTCTGTCTGTCTGTCTGTCTGTCTGTCTGTCTGTGTGTTTCAGGGGTGTGTGTGGTGTGTGTGGTGTGTGTCCGTGTGTCCGTGTGTCCGTGTGTGTGTGTAGGTATAAGTACCTGCTGTGTGTTTGCGGGGCGTTGTGCGCATTGAGTACTCAAAGTCAGGCACACTCTTGTTGCTGAGGTGCAGGTGATAATTGCGGGCTTCGTCCAGCAGGTCCCGGCAGCTCAGGCTGCTCTTGATCATCTCCTCTCGGGCCACCGTAGTCGTCAGAAACTCCACTGGCAGCAGGGGAAGACGCACCTAAAGCCAGTCAATACACAGTGCGATAACCCACAAATTAGCAATACACAATAAAACTAGCGAAAAAAACTCAAATGAACAGAAAGGCATTTACACACAATCAGCATGTTCTAATCATGTTCTACTGCTTTTATTCCGACTACGTACCAAACCCTATTTACTCAAAATATACATCCAATCCTTCAATCAACTAAGTAACATGCGTAATATCTATACGTAAAACCTGAGTGTGTGGTTCATCTGGTATCTCCTCTGACCTGAGACATGATCTGGTCCAGCCAGTCCTCGTGGTGCTGCGGGTTGGCCTTGAGCCACTTGATGGCTGCCTGGTACACCTGCGTCTCGGAGTGGATGTTGAGGTCGGGCGAGCCCAGCAGCGTGCGCAGGTGCTGGGGCGAGACGGCCGGGAAGTCGTCGCTGTCCACCACCTGGCTGAAGTGCTCGCAGGCGTAGCGGTCGGCCATGGCCATCAGGTCAACGCGGTGGTGGCTCTCGGCAAAGGTGCGTACGGCCAGACAGTTAGAGGGGTGGAAGTGGGCCTTCATGTACTCACAGCAGGCCCGTGCCACCAGCTCCACCTGGAGGATGCAGGCAGCGTAGAGCAGCGGCTGCACGTTGTCCACGGTCAGCGTGAGGCGTGACGAGTACGCAAAGCTCACCAAGTCCTGGATGGCCTCGCCGTCAAAGTCGCGAATCTCGATTAGGTCCTGTTTGGCCTCTGCCATTTCCGACAGGAACATGGCACGGAAGTAGGGGATGACACACGCGAGCACCAGCTTGTGACACGCAATCAGCCGGCTACCCACCTACAGTGAAACACAAAGAGGGAAGAAAGAAATACGTATTTAGAGATAACAATAAAGTGTGGGTGTGCAGTGAGATACCACAAGCCCATAGCCTGAGTTGAGACCACTTAGTCCCACCATTACACAGACCAAAGAGAAACTACTAACAAATGGAAAAATTGTCTTACATTAAGATGGGCAAAAAATTAAAAACGTGCACACATCCACTACAAGTAACACATGTTCTGTTAAGAGAAGTTTCAGATGCTCCCATATCACATCAATTGGGTGTGGTCTTTGTCTCTCACCAGATCAAGATGGGAGAGAAATAGATATTTTATAAGCTACTCTTTCAGGCAAATCCATCAATGGGTGGACATGGACTGAATTCAAAAAATAATAATACTGTAGAGAACATTTAATGGTGTACTAACATTATAAGACCTGAGAGCTATTGAAAATGATGGATTTGATCCTCGAGGACCCTCATATTTTCCATGTGGGTTCCACAAATTAGTGCCACTTAAATGTCATCACAAACATTGGTAGTCCCCTATATTTGAAAGCTCCTGGGCAACACACAAACCGGCCTTCAGTATACATTTTCTCTCTGATATTAGAGTAAATTAATTACTTTTACCATAATTGCAACTGTCAAGAACTCCTTTGACTTTTTCTAGTACTAGTATGTGCTGTCCTCTATTGCTTTAAGTAAAATTAACATTTGTCTTCATATAGAACTTTAATTAAATACGATACTTCCTAATAACATCAAATTGAGTTGCGTAACTGACGTTACAAAACATGACTATCGATGTTATATGTTATCTGTTACATCCGATGTACAGTATGTGACTGATGTAACATATTTCAGCAGCAGCCCTGTCAGCACAAATAGCTGAGCTGGGGTTTTGTTTGCAATGGATAGGTTACTCATAACCTCTTGTAAGAGAATTGTAAAAGGCACTAAAACAATCATGATGAAAGGTTAAGCAATAAAATTAATGTGGGCTAGGCCTTATTTTTACAGTAATTACATATATTGGAGCTGTAAGCAGCGATATGCAAAGTGTTGGCTTGTGACCTGTTTATAGTTAGTGGACAAGTTTTAACGTCACTATATTTATGTAATTAATTATTATTAAATGAATATTTTCTTGGTTTATTACTCTGAAATATATTCTTTAAATTGTTATAAAAATGTTCCATGTCAAGCAATGGCCAAGTATAGTTAGTCATAAAACCCTCCCATTTGTAATGACAGTCATGACGTTTTTATCACTTTCACCCAAAGAATATCCTGATGAGGCTTTACATTCCACAGCAGAAGAACAGTTTTCTCCAAGTTAAGATTTCCTCTGTGCAGAAAGGATGAAGTGAGTGCTCAAGAATCCCCTGACCTCTGATGACCTTCTGACTGCATTTGAGGAAAAAAACTCCCATTGAAGGAAAACACTTCCATCCATTCATGACTGGTGGCATTCACTCAATAGCCAGACTGAGTGCATGGAAAGCTTGGCTAATACTCCGGACTGTCAGCGCTATGGGGATTAAACTCTTTACAATACACTGATGCTGATGACACCAGCTCTCTCACCAGCTCAGCTCATTCACCATGTCTGCCCCCCTTAGGCATTAGTCCAAAGCCAGATCCAGTATTACGGTATAAAGGTATACAGAAAGAGCAAAACATCAAAGAGACTGAGTTGAGAGGAAAAGGTAAAGAGGCCGTCATCATTACTAAGCTCATGCATTAGGAGCATCCAATGCGTCTGTGATTCTAGCAGCGCTTGTGCTTCTAGGAAAAGGCGATAAGCAAGGCCTACCTTCAGCGTGACGTCACAGAGCTCGCCTGCCTCGTAAAACTGCCGCAGTGAGTTGTGGAAGTCCTTCCAGGCCTCCTGGGCCTGAAAGACGAAGATGCCGTCGACCTCGCACTCGGCCTCCGTGCGCCGTGCTGGTCGTTTCTCCTTTAGCCGTTGTTGCTTGCTCTGCTCCGTTACCACGTCGCCTGGAGCCATGGCCACTCACGCGTGCCAGAGCCTACCATGGATGGACAGAGAGAAGACAGAAGGAGAGGATATGAGGAGCAGGAAGAGAAAGAGAAAGAGAGAGAGAGAGAGAAAAAAAATAGGGGAGAGAGAGAGAGAAAAAGAGGGGGGAGAGACAGGTCACCCCAAAAGTCAAAAGAAGGACAAACAACAGTGCTGGGTAGAAAGGATTAAAGGACTACCCTGACCAAAGAACAGAGGAGAACCAGGGTCCAACTATGGCATAACAGATCCTGACTGTCCAGCAGTACACAGCAAATCTCTTAATGTCAGATTAGACACATCAAAGACCAACAGAGCATGTATGGAGAAAAAAAAATCAGGGTCGAAAAATTGATAATATAGAAAGTCCATGTGTTCTTTCTTTCTCTCCTGCTCCCTCTTTTTCTATTTTATCTGCCACCCACACCACACAGACTGCACTCATCCTCCGGAGAGGCCACCCTCCCTCTGAATACACTCGCTGTGAGACTGGGGCTGATCAGTATTCCTCCCAGCACTGAGGCCACAGGAGGCTACATACCCCATATTTCACAGAGCATAGACTGTGCTCAAAGGCTCTCTTAGCAGCAGTACAAACTCTTTTCCAAACCTGCAACATCTCAATTTCCTTATTGTCATGATATGATGTAATCTATCTAAATGAACATCATTTGACATTGTTGCTAAAGGTTGTATTGTATTAGTACCCTGTGGGGATAGGAAAATGACAGCTTTCGGAGCAAAAAAAAAGGTCCAGCATGCACATTTTGTTGTACAATTTAAAATCACTTCTTTAAAACTGCAAATCTGAAGAAATAGGGAAGTCGTTCATTCTAAGCAACCCAGGCAAACTCATTATTTAAGGTGTTTTCTATACAGGCTAGAAAATTAATTTTAAAAATGCATAAATGCATTGCATACTACCAGCGGTGCCAGAGAAACATCTATAAACTTATTTCTGAGAGGCTGATGGGACAAAGACAAACACGGGGAAGCCTTCTTCCCACATTGTTTGATAACTTCTTCCTACTTTCTTAAAATAGCTACAGTTAACACTTAAATGACCAGATATAGTACATTCTTTATAGTTCAATCGAGCTTACGATATACATTAAATGTCAAATGTACATGCCACCTGCAAACATTTGTATTCTCTTGTTGAGCGAGCAACCGATGGAACCATAACAGACAAACAGCAAATCCTAAATCAGCACACCAGCTAATCAGTTAGACGGGGTTTTTTTCCCAACACATTTTTAAAAGCATCCATTTACTGTCAAAATATGATGCAAAGATGACTAATCACGCTACACAAACTCTATACATACACACGCTGTACAAACACCTTTGCTCTCTGCCAAAGTATGACTAGGTTCGCCGAAACTGTATTTAAAGTAAAATTTAAAGTAAGATGGATCAAATTCAACTACCGGTATGTTACCAAAGTCACTGTCATTAGCTGGGTAGACAGCGCACACACACACACACACACACGGTAAGCAGAAGAGTCGTGTGGTGCTTCTGACAGCAGATTTTACAGCTAAGCTTTTCTATGTTAACTTATACTGAGTTTCCCCTATATGAGGAACGCGTTAATTGGCAAATACCAAGTGTGGTTTAAGTTAAATCTACAACGGCTTTGACAACAAAAGTAACTCAACTTTGCAAACGCTAAACACTTGTTCCTAACTTAGCTAATAAATGTTAGCTAAGTTGTTACTTAGCTATGCTTGCTAACGTTCGCTACCCCTATCTAATTAACCCTGCACTCTTGACTTACATTACAAGTTTAACATTTCGTGTGTTACCCCATACTGAATAAGAAAGCCGGCTGCTGACTTGCTGCTACAGTAGCCACAATTAGTATCTACAGCTGTGAAGTTTGGAATGATTCCATTGATTCCATTTGCTAACACCTGACATTACAGTGAGGAAAGTTGGCTAGCAAGCGTTAGCTTGCTAATGTTGGTTTACCCAGATAATAAATTAAGAACATTTCCCTTCAAGTAGCAATCCAGTTATTCGTTACCGTTATCAGGGTTGTCATTTAACATCAAAGGGAAAGCTGAACACAGATTACCATTTAGTTCATACATCATCAGGCTACCTAGTAACCACTCATTACAAGGCAGGTCTGAGCTGTGTCACTTTCAGCCATCATCACAACATGGCTAGCTAGCAAGCTATATCATTGATAGCAAGCTTGCAGCTTTCTAAAACTAAATCAGATATAGGTAGTCGAGACAACGTGGCGATATTTGCCGCTTATAGCCAAGCCATGCAATCATAGGCTAAAGTACTGCGAATTATAAACAATATTATCCGTATCTGATCCTACCTCATCTTGGGAATCGTCTTCAGTCTCCCCCTCTCCCCGTCTTTCTCTTTCACACACACGCACGCTCATTCACGCAGGCGATGCATACAAATCTACCCACTCTCACTGTTTGTTGTGTTATGATCAAGAATGCATTATGGGTAACGAAGTCCTAAATATTCTGACTCACTCTGTTGAGACTGATCAACTGATGTGTTTGACAAACTATCACAGTACGAAAAAGCTTGACCACCTCAAGACACCGAAAAAAAACTTTTTATTACAGGATAAAACATAAGACATTAAAATTCACATTTCAATCATCAAACATCTGTTTAACAAAGCTCATTTTATTTTTGAAACTGTAATTAATGTGATACCAGTAAGAACAGTAACCAAAACGACACCAAGTAGTGCGAAGTTCTTGATTCCCTAGAAAAATTCAAAGGTAGATAATACATTACTATTGCAATGTAAACCTATATTAAGGCAATCGCTATTTAGGCCTACTGGAGGCCTATTGGGGTTATGAAACATTTACCTATTACAATTTCCAGTAAAAACAGCAATCAACATATCTGTGATGCAGTCAGGACATTTTAAATACCTTAATCTCTCGGAAGCAGAATACACTCCATGCCAAAGACACTAGAGCAGGTCCCTGTAAAAAATATTTGTCCAAATGTTGTCATTAGCAATATTTTAAAAGTTCAAAACTGTATTTCCTTCAAGTCCGTAAAGTATGAACCCATAAAACTAGTTATGCCAAACTGTAGCTGAAAAACTAAACTTCATTCTACTACTATACAATATATTATGGATGGCAAAAAACAACATTTTTACTGTATGTTGTACTGAATGTCAGATAAAACAGTGTGGTTATGTGTAAAACTCTCAAGAAGTACATGGGTAAAGACAAAATGTCTCAGCAGGTGCATTGAAGGTGTGTGATTTGATACTGTATATGTAAACTGCATGTAACCAATCAATTTGGTCCTCATTTTACAATGAAACAAAGTCTAATTTAATCCATCTATCATGTTATAAATATCTTCTTATCTTTATAAGTTAGAAACAATGTACAGGGAAATCATCAATAAAATAATTTGATAGTCAACACAATGTCTTACAATGTATTTATTAGTTTACAGATTATTGTATATGCTGAGATACTCACAGCTGTCC
The DNA here is from genome assembly GCF_963457725.1 of Sprattus sprattus. NCBI lineage: Eukaryota > Metazoa > Chordata > Actinopteri > Clupeiformes > Clupeidae > Sprattus > Sprattus sprattus. The sequence continues at coordinate 7,699,963 of NC_137909.1, forward strand.
CAATGGGGTACGTTATAACAGTTCCAAGATAATAACAGGATAAAAACCAGGCAACTTGGCTTCCAAACTGCAAGGATCCTGAGACAAAAGCTAGGAGACAAAGAAGGAGAGCACCAGATTTATATATACAGTCTGATGAATGTTTAACAGTATGACTTAACTTCATCCTTACAGTTGTGATAATGATCTCAGCTTCATCTCCCAAAATACAGACTTTTAATAACACTGCTTCACTGCAGATTTGGTTAGAGTGACTTTGTTTTTTTATGTACCTGGTAGAACACATTTTGAAGGAAGATGAGGTCTGTTCTTCATGACTCCACAGTACACATAGAATGCAACCGTTGTTGTCGCAAAAGCACCGGTCATGAATGGAAAAATGTAATCCAGATCTGTAGGCGTCAATTGAGTGAGATGGAATTGAAAGACAGCATGCAAATCCGTTCACAGTTCAGCCTACTAGTGTTTGAGACTTGAATGATGGGAGGGATGGAGTGTAACATGTTTGTGAAGTGAAGTGACCTTGGGTGTCATGAAAGGCGCTTTAAATAAAATGTATTATTATTTTATTATTATTAACACTTTAGGTTTTTGATTACATTAGTATTTCATACACACCATATTGACTGGCCCCACTGAATTGTGTGTTGTTTCTCTCAGCGCAGTTTTTCACATAGATGATTGGAGTGTAACAACACCCGTAGAGCACACCAGCAAATGTAGCCAGAGAGCAGCCCCTGCAGGAGGGAGGAGAATATTTAATAGTATTTGTCTCCGTATTAACAAATTGATTCAGTTTGAACAATGTTTGCTTTATGTGTAATTCAATCACAATGTCTCTGAACAATGATCTTGAAAAAGTATAGGCCTCAGAAGGAAGTTTGCTTTGCAGTAGCTCACATGATCTTTCTCTGAAGGGGACTTAGTTTATCCTCCCATGGCTCTTCTTTGGACTCAACCAGAATGCACTCATCTACTAGGCTGTCCAGCTAATTGGAGAAAGAGTCATGAGAAGTACTCACATATGTGAGCAGTCACAACAAATCGTTAATCTAACAGATTAAGACATTTATGGTGGTGGTATTAACTACTAAACACAGTTACCGGTGTGTTTTATATATCCACATCATATATGAGGCAGTCTGAAAGGTAGCACCACATCAGTAGTATTCTGACTAAATAATAGTGCATTAGTGATCACACAATGAAAGCCTGCATTTTAGTACTTTTTCGCCATACCTTGTTGTCATGACTCTTGTCAGTCTCCTTCTTTAAGAGGGGCTCTACATCTTCTGCTTGCTCATCCTTTGTACTTCCCTCAGTTTTCATAAAGAACACAATCAGCACACTCAAGGAACAAAGGGAGAAAAATCACTTATTATTACACACACACTGTGTATGTGCTGGCAAGTACAGTGTTAGTATTAGAGCAGAAGTTCAAAGCTAAAAAAGATTATTCAGAAAAAGTCAACAACTCTTTTGCATGTGCAGGGAATCAAGGACGATTTCTGATTACCACATCACCACACTATGCACTTGAGTATTTGAGTGTCACCCTAACCCCAGCTTTTTGGATTCAGACATATTTCTTTAAGGTTAAAATACCGTACTCTGTGTGGACTCATGTTTTGACACAACTACCAATTTATTTACGACGACAAATTTGTTGTTAATGTTGTTTGTAAAGCCTTAAATTCAACAAGGGTGGTTTCTTACCTGACTGTTGCCAGAGCAGTCCCGATGTAATTCAACACAGGACTTGCAACATCCTGTGGAACGAGTCCAAACCAACCGAATCTGAGTAGAATGAACAAAGTATCACAGTCTAGCAATTATTCGCTAGAGCACTTCTAACAGAGTAAGTGCCCATAAAACTGCCAGTGTGTCTCCTTGGATAATCTTGCCATTTCCTTAAAAAGCCATTTGGACTGCTGCCACAGCTTGACCAAGAAACATGCCATGTCAGTGCATGACAAGGGTCTTTTAAAGTTGTATCAGCTACCTGGCAGTAGCCCAGCCCGTAAGGAGACAAAATGTTGACCATATCAGGAATCCCAGTCCCAGTCCAATGGTCCTTATAATTGGTATGGTAGTGAGGTTGCCTTTACAACACAAAGAAGCAAGTTGTACAATTGTATATTCATAAAACGGCCAATAAAATGCAATATAACATATGCACGCACACACAAACACAACACACACACACACACACACACACACACACACACACACACACACACATACACACACACACACACACACACACACAAGCATGCACGCAGGCACGCGCGCACGCCAGATGCACACACACGCACACACACACACACACACACACACACACACACACACACACACACACACACACACACACACAGAGACATACACACACACACACACACACACAGACATACACGAAATCTGGGTGTCTTCATTTCATCTCATCTCACCTATGCCAAAGAGACATCCTGCCACTATGCTGAGAAGCCATGTTTGTGGGCTGCCCTGAATGAAGTGCACTGGAAGAGACTCAAGCCACATGGCAGAGCAGAAAACCCACTGGAAGAACAAGCCTATCACATCCAAGGAGGGAAACAGGACAATTAGCTACAAGACAAGATAAGAATCTGGTGGCCATGACTAATGTTAATAACTAGCACAAAAAAGACCAGACAAAAACTTTAGTGCTATTACAGCCAAGGGCAGCAAGATGTATAACTTAATATGTACATACAGTACATCTGCAGAGCAATAACTTGCTTTAAACCATGAGTTGTAGACTTTGAAAGCCTGGGCCCTCACCATCTCCTGTCTCTGTGCGTTTGATTGGAACGAGTGAGCTGCCAAAGCCAATGATAGACAGGCCTAGAGATATGAAGCCTTTGATGTACAGCTGTGAGCTGGTGGTGTTTGGCGTGAGCTGTGATGTGTTTGACTCAGCTCTCAGGGAGCCCTTGAACGCCAGAAGATCCCCCTGCCACCTGTCTACACACAGAGAACACACAATGCACAACGGATTGACACATGATAGCGTGTCATTTCCCCTCCTGACAGCTATGTTTATGTGCTCACAGCTTTATGTGTGCATGTGTACTGTGTCATAAGGGCCGGTCAAATAAAAAGCCAAAGAGAAGATGGTGTTATTGTGCCCTTCATGAGTCCACGAGCTGTAAAGCCATAATACCTTCGTTTAGCACTTAAATGTCACATGAGATGATGGGGACATGGAGTGCAGCATTTTGCTGGTTAAACATTGAAAACCCTGGTCTCACACTATTCAATCCCTCTCAATTATCATGCAATTGTACAGTTCCACAATTAACTTAGATTTGACTGAAACTACATTTGCTAAAAAAGAAGGGTGAGCCTCCATGCTACTATAGCATTCTCATTTGAGCAAAATGTTGAAAAATATTTCTGAGCAGTATGTGTGACATTTGAGGATAGCGAATGAGATACACAGCAGTTAGACTGAATTCCACAAATCGTACAACATAAATGGCCTAATAGCCCTTTTTAAAAAAAAAATATACATTCACTACCTAAACCATCCCATTCCATTTCCACCCTGATGATTTACTTATCTGAACTGAATCCTATCACCTATCCAACAAACCGGCAAATGGAAACATAAAAATAGGGATGAAAAATGTGGAAGGATAAGCATAAGCATGCCTGCTGTACTCACGGAGGTTTAGGCTGGTGTCATAGACCTGAGAGGCAGCCACCTGCATCAGGATGGCTACGGCACACACTCGGACAAGGAGCCACTGAACCACCATCTCTAGCCGTTACACACAACCACTCAGTCACCAGCTCCTCAGCACACAACAGAGAAACACAGGCACAAACACCAGCACAAACACACCTCCTCAGCACACAACAGAGACATCATTGCACCTTACCCTCCCCAAACTCTCTGGGAGAAACTCAGTGCAAGGTAAGGGTTACGCAAGGAACTTTAATAGGTGACATGACAACATCTCTACTGAGACAGCAGTATTTTTGTTTCTCTTGTTAAAAAAATAGGAGACATCACTTGGAATGTATTTATTTAAATAAAATGTATTTGTTTAAAAAAAAAGGAATGGTGTACAACAATAATACCAAAATAATAAATAAAAAATGATAATGAATGTTGTTATATATTATGTTTTGTAATCGCCTTGGACTTTTAGTGTCTGCTTAACACCAGCACGAGTCAAGCACGAGTTATAACTTCCAGTTTCGATGTGGTTGCTATTCCTCTTACACTGCGTCCTCTAACTTTAGCAGAAGGAAAAGGTTTCTCATAAGGCTGTGTGTCTCATACTGATCAGATACTGATTGCAAATTCTTGTCATTGTATTATCAAGTATCCTTTCACGTTTTGCTACAATGAATACAGTGCCTCGTTAGTTACAAAAGCAGACATGAAAAGAACTTGAGGTCATACCCAAAAGTTATCGTTCAATTAATCAAGTTTAGACGAAAAAGGTTACAACACCATATCAACATAACAAGTTAACGTAAAAATACAGTAAAAGCACAGTTAAAGTACATAATACAAAGGCATTAGAGTATTACTCTAATAGTCAACCGACTTCTAAGTCTCTTTCGCTGAGGATTGCACAGGTGTATCATGCTCAAAACCTATGTTGACTTCACCCTGTCCAGTGTTGACACTTGGGCAGCTCTGAAGGGCCTGGTCAGGTGAGACCGACTCATCCGACCTGCTTGTGGCAATCCGCTTGTATATCTGATAAACTGACACAGGAGAGCAATGAGCTTCACAACATAACAGGCATGACTTGCTTTTGGTATTGTACACAGTATTGTGAGTTGCACTGGCAGAACCTGAACATTAAAAAAACGCACTGGTATTAAAAATATTAATAATACTGACAAATGTTAACCTGTACCTCTCCTGTAAGACCACCCTGCAAGACATCTTCAATACACTGCGCCAAGCTGATAGATGGGGCACATATAATATGTTCCAAAAGCTATGGCTGTGTAGATGCAGTTCTCACCTGTTACAAGAAGAAGACAAAAGATGAGCTGAGAGGAGCCGTAGAGGAGGGGGAACGTGAACATGTGCACCAGCTCCTCAGGTCTGAAGGAGAGCTGGAGCACCGTTGTGCAGATCTGAACATTCTGGGCTCCGGTCTCCAAGGCAATTGTCCGGCATCTGTCAACAGAAAAGGTTAAAGGTCACACAACTGCCATACTTTCATTAAACAGAGGGATTTGGAAAACAAAATATGTAGGTCAGGGGGAAAATGACCAAACTAATTCTGTTCTGGTATGTAAAACCTTGATCTCTCGCCTACTGGGATGTGAGGTGCATAGAAATAATAATGTAGACCACAAACACACCCAGTATGAGTGTCCTGAGGTAGACATTCTTATGTTGATGTGTGTACAGACACATATTATGTTGGAACCTAAGTTTGGTGTGAATAATCAGTATGCTACTCAGATGCACGGTGAGTATAAGTGCAGCTGCTTGACTGGGAGTTTGCTGATAAGATTAACCACCCCTGCAATCAACATAGTGGTTATTTCAAGTTGTATATGGAGGGTGAGAAACATACAATATAAAGTGAACTCTTGTCCTGAAAGCTTATAGTTATATCCACCTTGTTTCTTACTCTAAGCATTTATTGACTAGGGCCAAACCCATATGACAGGAAAATACGTACAGTATTACACAGTAAGAAATTCTCTCACCTTTGCCATGACTGCCGCATTATAATAGAAATGGTGAAACCAGCAGTGCAGCCGATCATGGGGAAAATAACCCCGACGATCACAATAGATGCATCTGTGTTCCACGAGCCAGGGTACAGCAGAGCGCTGGCAATGCCCACTATCAGCAGCAACAAACAGCCCACTGCTGTGCCTACCTGCCAAAACCAACAGAGAGAGAAATTAGTTTATCTTCATTAGTTTATGCAAGGTATTCTAGTCAGTGTCTTTTATGACAAATCTCAGTACTATAGCAACAGTGGGGGAGAGCGGGTGGCAGTTTCTCCAACACTGAAATAGTGACATGGTGTGACTGCCAGAGTCAACATCTTCTCTACTTGAAACTGAGCTGGGAGCAATATTCCAACTTTTCCTTTTGCAAAATGATGGCATACCACATTTCACGTAATAAAACGTTTTCGGCACATTTAGTTTTAACTTTTCTATGAGAAGACTCTGTTACTAGTGTGTGCTGTCATGCTTTTACTATAGTCTTGTTGAATACGCCTTGGGATTTAGCTCTTATTAGTTAAATAGTGAGTGTGGGGCAAGTTGCTCCAGTGACCAGGAGCAAGCTGTCGAATGTGTTGTGCTGACTATTTAAAGACCTGGCAGGTTTGTTCTCCCTTGAACTGGAACTGACACTGGTCAGCGGACCTTTACTGTGGTTTAGTGCACAGTAGTGCAACTGGTCAGCAGACCTTTACTGTGGATAAGTGCACAGTAGTGCAGCATTTCAAAAAACCCTCCTATGTGGGCAGAAAAAAGGCCAGTGCAGAAAGGGAAGGAGGTCTAAGGTCAAGTCAAGTTTGGGAAAGAAATGGAGGGCAGGAAAGTAACATTAAACATTACATTATACCACAAACAACTCATCATCAGATGAGAACAAGTGTTTCTGTCTTGTCTGGATGGAACTATTTTAAAACAGCCAGCCAAAGGAGACTCGGGTTCAATGTGTGAGATGTAGCAAATGGACCATACTGCATGTAGCAATACAATGAATGAATATGTGCCCAAGACTTAGGGCTTTCATTTGGTACAACAGTTTGGCCATTATGATGTTTCATTTGTAGTCATTGTGAGAAAGCCTGAAAAGTGTGACAACATACCCCACTCTCCCGTAATGCAGTATATGATTACATGAAGAGAAGAAACCATTACCCTCAAAATGATCTTTGCTGCTTTTGGCCACTTGTAATTAACAAAGACACCAGCGGCCACAGGGACAACTAGACTAATCAGAGTAATACCTGAGAACAAATGGGATATTAGATTCTTTAACACAAAATAAAGAACACAACGCTAAATTGAGTTGATTGAAAAATCAATGGACATATAATACTAAATTAAGACTACTTTGCATTACAATAACATTGTTTTTTATTTAAGATTTATTTATGGGCTTTTTAGCCTTTACCCCCCCCCCCCCCCCCCCCCCCCCCCCTTTATCATTGATTTGAATCACCATCAGGCCAAATTAAATTAGCCCTGTGAACCCATGGTCAGATGTGGCACCATCTGAACTACTCACCTATATTGGAGTAGGGAATCCTGATGCTGCCAGTCTCCACCCAGGAGCGGGAGTAAACAAGGAGGCACAGTGGCATCATTCCCATCCCAATCACCGTGGAAACACTTGTCATGGTGATGCTTTTCGAGAACAGAGGGACAGAATTTACTTTCCTGCTTCGTTTCCCACCTAGATTATAGATCACCCAACTGCCGAAGTGATTCACTCTGTTTGCTTTGGTGAGTGACAGCAGTGCTCATTACTGTTTAGTGCCCCTTTCTAAAATGGCCATTCAAATTATTGTCAAGTAGAGTCTTTTGATGATGACATTCAACACAGGGTTCAACAATTCAACAGACCTCTTTCAAAGAATGTCAACCCTTTTGCTCATAGGGAAATATGACACTGACTAATCAAGTATGTATATGTGTGTGTGAGTCTCAGTACAACAAGGAGGAAATAGAAGTGGACTTGAGAAGGAGGCCTAACACCAAAGCCTAAGTTAATATGTTTGACCAGCCCATAACCCTTACAGACTCCTTTAAATATCTGAGCTCTTACATGAGCCAAAATATGAAATGGGATATTAACACCACCCACCCATCAAAAAAGCCCAACAAAGACCGTGTTTCCTCAGACAACTGAAAAAGTTTCATTGGAACAGACACCTTTTGGTGCTCTTCTATAAAGCCATCATAGAAAATATTATCACTGCATCAATCACTGTCTGGTATGGAAGTTCTGACAGTTGCAAAAAGAAGAAACTAGAGAGAGTGGTCCCCAGCCTCCAACATTAATGGTTTTGGCCTTTCATCAGTCCTCTCCTTGTATGATGCGCACTTCTTAAATCGTGCAAAGAAGATAATCAGAGACTCCCATCCAAGCCATGACTTTTTTGATCGCAGATCCATGCGAGCTGGAACAACACACCTTAATAACAGCTTGTTCCCTTCTGCTATCAGACTCCTGCTGACCTGTCCTTTTCTATTTATTTATTTTCTCCTCCCATCTCCCCCCTCCTTACTGGACTGAGCTTCCTATGATAAACAGAATACCACCATCATTGTAGTGTGGCAATAACATTTTATCAATGTACCAATGTATTTAATAGTGTACCTTCTGTGTTTGTGTATAAGCAAGGGCTGATAAGAAGAACTAGAATTCCAGAAATAGAATTGAGCCAAGTTGAAGAAATATCCTTATATACAACTCCGGATCAACAGAGCATAGTTCTGATTCTATAATGTAAATACGATGATACGGTTGTGTGGTAGGTCTGTGTGTCGTAACCACCAATACCATATGTATAATAATACCATATAAATGTTCAAATTCAGAGACTAATCTTAACATGAAGCTGAATATCTATCAAACATTTCCTGAGACCTTTTCACACAACAGGGTGGGACAACAGTAATTTAAGTCAAAAGTATTTTTGCACTCCTATATTTTGAAATCAACATTTAGAATGTACCACCCTCCACTTGTGAGAAAACAAACACACGCTCACACATGCTCACACAAACCTGAGGTCCATGTCTCCATCGATCCAGTAGGTGATTATGTTTGAAATGGTGCCCCCAGGACAGCAGCCCATGATAAGAATGGCTACAGCCTGCAGTGGTCTGACAGCGAAAGCCTGGGCCAGCAGGAAAGCAGTGAGCGGCATGATGCCAAACTGGCATAAAATCCCAATCAAGACGCCCCATGGTCGGCGTACATGGGTCCACAGCTTACCTATCTCCACAGTGCAGCCAAGGGCAAATACTACCAGAGCCAACAAAATGGTGAGGATTACGTTCAGTGCCTGGTGGAGGGTCGTGCCAAGGCCATCTAGAGTTGTATTAGACACATGGCCCACTTCTATGAGGCTGCTATTTAACATGATGTGTACAGAGGAAGGACAGAGACAAAGTGAAAAGAGTGCTACACTGCTACACTGTTATGTCTAGTACTAAACCCTCCCACTCAACTCACCTCCTAAAAAAAAAAACATCTGAATGACCAAAACAGTTTCTGTAACCATTGTTGGAGCTAAGCAGCTTATGCATATTTGAGGCATGCTAGTGAGCTGACAGTTCAACACAAATGTTAACTCTTTACTTTCTTTTTAAAAATACAGGGAAAAGACAATGACAAATTAATTGTATTATATATTATTAATAAAGTATAGGTTAAATCCTTTTAAACAATCACCATATCATTATAAAAGAAACATATAGCCGTCTGTGGTATGTTAACTGAGCATTATTAACACATTATTGGGGCCTAATGCAGAAGCTATGATGATGCTATAAAAGGTTGGCAAAACAAGCACCGTCAATTTGACAGTTATTTCTTATTTTCAAGTGAGGTCAGTTGCATGGTGGTTTGATGCAAAATGAAAATAGTTATGAGCTAAAGTAACTCATGTTTCAACTCAAGTTTGTCCTCCAGAAGCGCTGGGCAACTAGTCAGAGTAAATAGTTAACAAGTCTAGACACCTTTGTTTGATAGTGCATTTTTCACATAAGCTTTTTTGTCGTTAAACCTCAGTTAATAACACATGTTGTCAGCATTCCTCACTGGTGTGCAGCTCTGTTACAATTATTAATCATCGGACATAACATAACAAAACATGTATTTTTTGGTTTTATTGAGAGAATCATGGCAGTTTGGAGAACATCTAATACTTCTATGTTACCTAGTGGTAGTAAGGTCTTGGCTCTGCTATGTGTCTACGCCACTTGGTGCCTTTCATAATGTGGAGGACGCCAGATATTGGGCTGTAACATTTGAGGTTTTGCTCAGATCAAGCTGAAATTTTAGAGTGATATGGCTGATTGATTATGCTTTGATTTGACGTTGACATTTTTTAATAAAAATGTATACTTTGCTCTTCAGATGAGAAATTGTACATAATGTATGCACATAATTAATATACATTTGCATAAAATATATTTTTATTAAAAATATATATTTTAAAAATTAAAAAACTGTGTGCTGTGTTGTACTCAATACTTTTAGCTAAAATGATGTATCACACATTAATATATGTTACAAACTGTTCTTACACCACTGCTTTAATTGAAAGCACCCTAAATCGGTCATTTTAGGTGGTGGCAACAAAGAGTGAGCTGGTTATAGGCGCAGCACTTTAGCTAAGTAATGAACAGCCCCGGAGTGCTACTCAGGGGCGTGGCAGAGCCGGACCCGAGCTACGGTGGCTGCTTGAGAACAGGACCGCAGTTCTGCCGGTTACATAAAGAAGTTTTTCTGGAGTATCCAGGGGATCGACAGAAGCGTCTGTCCTCCACAGTCTGAGTGTGGAAGCTTAGCTCAGGCTTCTGTGAAATGTTCTCGTCACTTGCAGACTCCCCATGAGACACGTAACTCATCAGCTTACTAGAAGACTGCATGATGAGCAAAAGAGCCTTTTGCAATGTTTATTTTCGTGCATTCTTGCGTGCATATAAATGTGATCAAGTTTAAGAAAACTCCTGAAGGCAGACAAACAGACACTTACAATGGGGAAAATAAGTATTTGACCCCCTGCCGATTTCGCAAGTTTGGCCACTTGCAAAGAAATGTGTAATCTAGAATTGTAATGGTAGGTGTGTTTTAACAGTGAGAAACAGAATATCAACAAAAAAATCCAGAAAACTGCATTTTACAAGATTTATGACTTTATTTGCATTTGATGCAAAAAATAAGTATTTGAACCCCAAAGCAAACAGCAAGAATTCTGGCTCGCAATGGCCAGTTATGTGCCCAAGAAGCACACAGATTAGTCCTCATTAGGTCTAACAAGGTACACCTGATCTCAACTGGTGACCTGTATAAAAGAAACCTGTCCAAAGAATCATACTTCACACCTTCAACCTCACCACCATGGGCAAGACCAAAGAGTTGTCCAAGGACATCAGAGATAAGATTGTAGACCTGCACAAGGCTGGAATGGACTACAAAACCATTGGCAAGCAGCTTGGTGAGAAGCAGATAACTATTGGTGCGATTATTCATAAATGGAAGCAACACCAAACAACTGTCACCCGCTCTAGGTCTGGGGCTCCATGCAAGATATCCCCTCATGTGGTATCAGTGATCATTCGAAAGGTGCAGAATAACCCCAGAACTACACAGGGGGAGCTTGTGAATGATCTCAAGGCAGCTGGGACCACAGTCACCAAGAAAACCATTGGCAACACACTACGCCGTAATTCTTCGAAGTACTGCAGCATTCGCAAGGTCCCCCTGCTCAAGGAAGTACATGTACAGGGCTATCTGAAGTTTGCCCATGAACACTTGAATGATTCTAAGGAGGATTGGGAGACAGGATGTGTTCAGATGAGACCAAAATCAAGCTCTTTGGCATCAACTAGACTTGCCGCATTTGGAGGGGGAAGAATGCTGAATATGACACCATCCCCACCGTCAGGCATGGTGGTGGAAACATTAAGCTTTGGGCTGTTTCTCTGCCAAGGGTACAGGACGACTCCACCGCATCGAGGGGACTATGGATGGGGCCATGTAACGTGGAATATTGGGCTTGAACCTCATTCCCTCATTCCCTCCCATTGAAACGCAACCTTAAGGATTTGGAGAGGATCTGCAAAGAGGAGTGGACCAAAATCCCTCCTGAGATGTGTGTAAACCTGGTGATCAACTACAAGAAATGTCTGACGTCTGTGCTTGCCAACAAGGGTCATTCCACCAAGTACTAAGTCATGTTTTGCTAGGGGTTCAAATACTTATTTTTTGCATCAAATGCAAATGTAACGGGGTTCTGCGTTGTGTTCATGTTGTCTTCAATAAAACGGCCAAGAACTGATTTTTGTGTGTGTTTATTATTCCTGTAGGCTGTAAACACGAGACAATCAATAACAGGTTATTAATCCATAGGCTAGACATTAGCTTCCTCTGTTCAGTTTAGCAACTGCAGGCTCTAGACTCTTACAAGAATAAGACTCAATATAGCATAAACAATTCACACATTTGAACAACAAAAGAGAAAACAATACATTAATATACACATACATTAACATACACTGAATTCAACATACCTGTAAACACGAGACAATCAATAACAGGTTATTAATCCATAGGCTAGACATTAGCTTCCTCCGTTCAGTTTAGCAACTGCAGGCTCTAGACTCTTACAAGAATAAGACTCAATATAGCATAAACAATTCACACATTTGAACAACAAAAGAGAAAACAATATATTAACATACACATACATTAACATACACTGAATTCAACATACCTGTAAACACGAGACAATCAATAACAGGTTATTAATCCATAGGCTAGACATTAGCTTCCTCCGTTCAGTTTAGCAACTGCAGGCTCTAGACCAGGGGTCTACAACGTGAGATGAGCAGGGACCCCCTACTATATAAATTGCATAAAATTTTGTTTATAATAAAGTATAGTGCCAAATAAACATAGCTACCCTGTTATTGTGTATTCAATACTAAGCTATTCAACTAATACAAAGGTTAATATATTCATTAACATTTTAATTTTTTGAACAACGAATTTAACTTAACATTTTTTAACATTGAATTTAATTTAACATTTAACAACATGAAAGGTACAGGGTGGCCGTGCCACTGCCATTTATAAACATACATCTTGCAAACAACTCTGAGCCAACAATTAATAACAACTTATTAAAATAATTCACAGATACAGTACTGTGCAAAAGTTTTAGGCAGGTGTGAAAAAATGCTATGAACTAAGAATGCTTTGAAAAATGTAAACAATAAATGTTTATTTTTTATCCATTTACATGGTAAGACTGAGCACAGCAACAAGACACAACGTAGTTATACTGCATCAGCAGGGTCTCTCCCAGACAAAGATTTCAAAGCAGACAGGGGTTTCAAAATGTGCAGTTCAAGCTCTTTTGAAGAAGACGTTGAGGATCGTAGACGCAGTGGTCAGCCAAGGAAACTTAATGCAGCTGATGAAAAACACATCAAGCTTATTTACCTTTGAAATCGGAAGATTTCAAGCAGTGGCATCAGCTCAGAACTCGCAGAAACCAGTGGTACTCAGGTACAGACATTTACTGTCCGGGGAAGTCTGGCTAGAAGTGGTCTTCATGGAAGAGTTGCAGCCAAAAAGCTCTACCCCGACAAGGAAACAAGGCCAAGTGACTGAACTAAGCACGAAAACATAGAAACTGGGGTGCAGAAACATGGCAGAAGGTGCTCTGGACTGATAAGTCAAAATTAGAAATATTTGGCTGTAGAAGAAGGCAGTTTGTTCGCCGAAGGGCTGGAGAGAGGTACAATAATGAGTGTCTGCAGGCAACAGAGAAGCATGGAAGAGGTTCCTTTCCAGTTTGGGGCTGCATTTCTGCAAGTGGAGTTGGAGATTTGGTCAGGATGAATGGTGTCCTCAATGCTGAGAACTACAGGCAGATACTAATCCATCATGCAATACCATCAGGGAGGCGTATGATTGGCTACAAATGTATTCTGCAGCAGGAACATAACCCCAAACATACAGCCAATGTCAATAACAACTATCTTCAGCTTAAAGAAGAACAGAAAGTCCTGCAAGTGATGGTATGACCCCCACAGAGCCCTGATCTCTACATCATCGAGTCTGTCTGGGTTTACATGAAGAGACAGAAGAATTTTAGGAAGCCTACATCCACAGAAGATCTGTGGTTAGTTCTCCAAGATGTTTGGAACAATTTACCAGCCGAGTTCCTTCAAAAACTGCGCAAGTGTATCTGGAAGAATTGATGCTATTTTGAAGGCAAAGGGTGGTCACACCAAATAATGATTTAATTTAGAATTTTCTTCTGTTCCTTCACTGCATTTTGTTAATTTATGAAGAATTGATGAAAATAAACTGTTAACACTTCCATTTTTGAAAGCATTCTTAGTTTACAGCGTTTTTTCACAGCTGCCTAAAACTTTTGCACAGTACTGTATGTTTTTATTTCATCATACATAAAAAAGGGACAGTGAATCCTCAAGCATCTGTTGAGGGCACACATCCTCCCACATTAGTAAGATGTATCTTCTTTTCAATAACTCTTGACTGACAATTAACGTTTTTTGACCTTGTACAGTGTCTATTTCTCTGTATTTATTTTGTATGTCAAACCACCAATTTATAGGTACAAACAAGACCAGCTATGGAGTTTGGTCCGCAATCTTTGATTTTTGATCTTCGCGCTCTTTAGACTTGAGCAGAAACGCGATCTTATTGGCTAGTGCCTGTGCTGTCGTATTTGCATGAAAGGTGCTGTGAGTGAACCGGTGAAGCCAATAGTGATGGGAAGTTCGGATCATTTTACCGACTCGAATCTTTGAATCTCGTTCAGTAAAATGAACGAATCTTTTTTCGAGTCATTCGTTCATTTCAACGGGGGGGGGGGGGGGGGGGGGGGGGGGGGGGGCTTGGGGGTGCTACTCAACATTTTTAAATGTTATAGCCAATTCACTGGCGTAAATACGTCCACTACAAACACGTATACTAATTCCTGCATTCAAATAATATAATATGAAAGTTTGGATGAAATGGTCATTTATTATCACATAAGCATTTAATTATCACGGCAAACAATTACGCTGCACTGAACTGTAAGTAAAGTTTTAAAAAGTTTAAATAACTAAACCTGTAATTATATCTTGTGAACGAATATCATTCACGTCTTACTAAACATAGACACTCGAAAGTGAACGAGGTTAATAAGTCTGAGCAGGTTACGTGAAAAAATATCCAGAGCCCCGTATCCGAAGACCCAGTCAAAATGAACGAAACATTTCGGTTTTCTCTAGCTTCCCATGCTGAGCCTATGCAGATCACGTGAAAAATGATCCAAATACTTGTATCCGGCAGATGACCCAATCGTTCACCTCCCGACCGTCTTTGGACCAACGTTTCGTTCATCTGCCGGATATCGGTCTTTTGTTCAATGATTCGTTCTTTTGCCGGATATCAGTCTTTCGTTCAATGTTTCGTTCTTTTGCCAAACGTGTCTTTGGGTCAATGATTCGTTCTTTCGCCAACCGTGTCTTTGGATCTATGATTCTTTCATCTGCCGGATATTGGTCTTTCGTTCAATGATTCGTTCTTTTGCCGGATATCGGTCTTTCGTTCAATGTTTCGTTCTTTTGCCAAACGTGTCTTTCGTTCAATGATTCGTTCTTTTGACAACCGTGTCTTTGGATCTATGATTCGTTCATCTGCCGGATATGGGTCGTTGGATCCTTTTCCACGTGACCTGCATAGGCTCAGTACAGTCAGCTAGAGGAAACAGAAATGATTCGTTCTTTTTCCGACTGGGTCTCTCGGATACGGGTCTTTGGATCATTTTTCACGTGACCTGCATTCAACAAATCATTTCTGTTTCCTTGGCTTAGCCAATGCAACAGTCCCAGTTGTCCCGATGCGCGGTCATGAACGAGAAAAAGAACGAATCTTTTTTTGAGAGGACTCGTTACTCTCGAGTCGTTGTAAGGATCACGTGAAAAATGATCCAAATACTTGTATCCGGCAGATGACCTAATCGTTCACCTCCCGACCGTCTTTGGATCAACGTTTCAAAATGAACAAATCGTTCACGAACGACACATCACTAGAAGCCAAGCTTGAGAGAGCTCCTGTGGGTAGCTGAATGTGTCGATTGGACTGAAAGATAACGTCTTCTCAATCAATGTATACGTTCGCTACAATATGTTCGATTCATGCTAATGTAAATTTAAAGGGAATAAATACAATTCTGATTCGGAAGACATTTCAATTTGTGGGAGAATTATTATTTTTTTTTTAGAAATATAAAAAAAAATTGTCTTATTAAAGGCACCCAGTGCAACTTTATGTAAACATTCAATGAAAAATAAACATTACATTTCTAGTCTTTTTTACATGTAGTAAGTTTCAATAACTCCATACCATTACATATCGACATTCAAGGAGCAAAGATGAGACGTCGTTGTGTGGTGAGAACTGATAGAAAATCGTAAACAACAACAATCGCCGGTGGGGAGAAGCCATTTTTCCATTGACTGGAAGCCTGCTTTATTTATTGTAGGTTACAAAATATAAAGAAAATGGCGGCGATTGTTGTTGTTATCGATTTTCTATCAGTTCTCACCACACAACGACGTCTCATCTTTGCTGCTTGAATGTCGGTATGTAATGGTATGGAGCTATTGAAACTTACTACCTGTAAAAAAGACTAGAAATGTAATGTTTATTTTTAAGCCTCGAAAGTTGCACTGGGTGCCTTTAACCAAAGATTTCGCGAC
The DNA here is from genome assembly GCF_963457725.1 of Sprattus sprattus. Classification (NCBI taxonomy): domain Eukaryota; kingdom Metazoa; phylum Chordata; class Actinopteri; order Clupeiformes; family Clupeidae; genus Sprattus; species Sprattus sprattus. The sequence continues at coordinate 7,716,457 of NC_137909.1, forward strand.
CCCCCTGCAGTACCTCCGCGGACCCCCTGTTGAAGACCCCTGCTCTAGACTCTTACAAGAATAAGAGTAAACGGGGTTACCTACGGACTAAACCAAGTCTCTTAAAGGGACAGTACAGATTAAAATATTCAGTGTGTTTCTATTATCAACATTTAATATATACAAGATAGAAAAGAAAGGAATAATCAAATCAGAATGTGGTTACATTTCATTAAATAAATGCAAACAAAATAATACATTTTTAACTTCGTTACACAAATAAAGTCATAAATCTTATAAAATGCAGTTTTTTATATTCTGTTTCTCACTGTTAAATACACCTATACCATCACAATTCTAGATCACACATTTCTTTGCGAGTGGCCAAACTTGCAAAATCGGCAGGGGTTCAAATACTTATTTCCCCCACTGTATATGCATTTTAAAAACAGAGTAATTGGGAAATATCGCAAAAAATTGTTGTGGTTGACAAATTAACTTACATATTCCACCAACAACCACTTCGCTTTGGAAACGAAAGATGCCCATGCATGCACATAGGCTAAGGGTAAAAAACACATGATTAAAAGAAAATTGTCATCTAACCTGATTGTGAGACTTGGTTTTGAATCATCGGACATAACATAACAAAACATGTATTTTTTGGTTTTATTGAGAGAATCATGGCAGTTTGGAGAACATCTAATACTACTTCTAGAAAGAAGTTTTTCTGGAGTATCCAGGGGATCGACAGAAGCGTCTGTCCTCCACAGTCTGACTGTGGAAGCTTAGCTCAGGCTTCTGTGAAATGTTCTCGTCACTTGCAGACTCCCCATGACTCACTTCACTGAAATATTACATACAGACAGACACGTAACTCATCAGCTTACTAGAAGACTGCGTGATGAGCAAAAGAGCCTTTTGCAATGCTTATTTTCGTGCACTCTTGCGTGCATATAAATGTGATCAAGTTTAAGAAAACTCCTGAAGGCAGACAAACAGATACTTATATGTATTTTAAAAACAGAGTAATTGGGAAATATCGCAAAAAATTGTTGTGGTTGACAAATTAACATACATATTCTACCAACAACCAACTTCGCTTTGGAAACGAAAGTTGCCCATGCATGCACTAAGGGTAAAAAACACATGATTAAGTAAAGAATATTGTCATCTAACCTGATTGTGAGACTTGGTTTTGATGAGTATTTGGTCTGTACATGGTGGAGCCTTCCAATGTCAAACAAGGTAATCTCATGCGCGAAAGGCGGAGCATTTTGGAATTCCCTCCTCTTGATCAGGAACAAACCAGAGAATTGTATAGCGTCATACAGCTTCCTCCTGAAGAGTATGCAGACACTAGAAATTACTCTTGGCCTTCATGTAGTAGCCTATTGCACACTGCTATGAAATTATATAATCAATTCATCCATGTAAAAAAGGTATACATATTCGGTGTTCTGCAGCTTACTTGTATTTGTTTGGATTGAACGAAGAGTCATATTTATACTGACGCCACAAGAGGGGAGCCTGCAAATTATACCTGTATGCTTCCTACAATGCGTAAAACACACCAATTAGGTCATATTTAACATCTTATATACATGGGAAAATACTACGCACGTTGAGTTGCTAAATCAGATTAATGGTGGCGAGCCAGTAACTGAAATATCAAAAACATTTCTGTACAGAATAAAACATACCTGGATATCTCTCAGCGTCATTTGATCAAGCGAAGGCCAAACTGATGGCAATGAGTGACAGCGTTATAATCGGGGAGAGATAGCCCTAACTCATCACAATATCAAGACGAAGCAGTCAAGTCTACGTCACATTGAAAGTCATCGTTCTAGAAAACATGGCACTATAACAATGGCCATTTAGGCCTATGTGAAACTAATGTTAAAAATATTTGGCTACTGGATGTAAATAAACTTGAATTAGCAAATTGGGACCCAGTATGCCTACAATATTCTCTTTTCTGGTTCCTTCAGCATTTGGGATAAACCAGTCTTATTTGACAAATGTTACATATTATCATTAATCACTACACTCATTGTTAAGCTATCTTTTCTGAACATAAGATTTCTTTTAAACAAGTTATTTTGAATTATCTTCTGGAACCAAGTCCTGTGAGGAGATACTTTTCATCTTGTGCTCAAGTCATTACTTTATGGGAACAGGTTATTACACTTATTTTGTATTTACATTTAAAATCTCTTTATTAAGTTTTATCTATGACTGTTATAATGCACTGTTATTCTGGAAGAAGACCTAGTCATTGCTAATATGGAAGTGATGTCTCGGGCTAATGGTCAATACCTATGGGCTATGACCTATCGATTCTCTAGTTCGTGGTCCAAAAGATACACACACACACACACACACACAGATACTCCCACAATGTTTTAATTTTATGTACTTTGTACATTCTTTTAATTATGTTTTTATTTGATTTTATGGACTTTGTTTGTTCTGTTAATTATCTCCTCTACCACCTTTTAATAATATTTTCATCTCTTTACTTTTAACTTTGCTTTGGATGTTCCTTCTGCTCTAACTTATGGAAGACACATTGAATTGCCTTATGTAATTGAAATGTGCTATATAAATAAAATTACCTTACTGTAAAACGTATGGATACATCTTTATCTGAACTCTAAATCTGAACTAGTACATTGGACATCTTAAATCACAAGTGGGTAACAACAACAAAATACAGAGTAGGCTAAAATGATTTTAATGGCGGTATGTGACATATCTGTACAGATAACTATCAACGTACGCAGGAATAGAGGAACATCCCTCTCAATCAGATGAACGGAGGACAGGCCATTCAACACGATGCACAAGAGAAGGCTGCTGGCTGATGTGTTGACAGTTACTTGTACTTTCGCTTCTTCAGCAGAGAATCTCTCAGGGCAATCTGCAAAGTGGAACAACGTCAGTATACCGAACATTAAATAACACAAAAGATGTATTACTTAAAATTTTATATACGAGCATGTATTGCATTAGTCACTTTACCAATAAAAATTACTAACCGTACACACAGACAGACAAGACAGACCAGACAGACCAGACCAGACCAGACCAGACCAGACCAGACAGACAGACAGACAGACAGACAGAGACAGACAGACACTTAAAGCACTGATGTTAGGCCAATGAAAGGGGAATTGCCAAGGGGAGTTTCTCACTTGTTTGTCTCTGAAGGAGCGTTTGCCCTTGGTTCGAACGTTCTGACTGTGCCTCATCATCATGAAGTTCTTAGACCTTTTCTTCTCCTTGTTGCTAGTGCTAGCAAATGGATTCAGCTTGGTCCTTTTCTTCAGAAAATCTTTTTTGTCTGTTCGGCCAGCCTGCAAGGAAGACAGAACACTTTATTAACGACATAACAGCGGACAATATGCCATGTCTGACTTTATGTCATTTGGAATGCAGCTTCACACCTTCAAAAAGAAACCGTTTCCTCCTTAAATATGATGAATGGACATATGTACACTTACCATAGCTCCAGCTAGTCGTTGTTCCTTGTCATCTTTAGGTTTCTTGTGCAGCTTTTCAATAGCTTTTATTGAGATCAACTCCCCACTGTGAAGAGAAGACTACAGTTAACAGACTGCACTACAGTTTCAGGATCTCCTTGAAATAATTTCCAACAATGTACTAGACAGAAGAATCACATAAAAAAGGCAGACTATTGAAGGATAGAAAATACTGACAAAGTGTGTTCCCACTTAATCCACACAGACAAAGGGTGCACCATCACAAGATCACAACACAATCCTCAGGTAGTGGTCTTACCTTCCCTCTTCTTCTTCATCAATCTCCACAACTTTCCTCTTCTGGCCTTTGCCAGGAGCAGCGTTGAGCTCCTTGGCCATCTGTGCGAGACGGATCTTTTTGAAGTCCTCCTGTGTGAGGAGTCGGCTTCCGCTGACTGCTGTTGCTTTGGCCTTTCTGTCCTCTACTGGAATGGTCTGGAGCTTTTCCGCCTGATCCAACACAGATAAGAACATGAGCAAAGAGACACACACACACACACACACACCACACACACACACACACGTTTAACATCCTATAACAAGCTTACCATCTCAGTTTGTCCTTCATCTGATGAGTGATGGACATCAATCCATTCTCCATCGTCATCCCCTTCCTCCTCACTGGCACTTTCCCACCCTTCAGAAGATAAACCGCTATTTAATGCTCCACACAATATGATACTGCAGCGGATTTTTTTGCCTGACAGCTTCATGCATTTTGACCAGAAAAACAAGATTCATACCCTCCCACTCGTCTTCCTCCTTATTCTCCTCATCCAGAACCTCTGCGCCCGGAATGTAGTCCTTTGCCCCCATTTCACCATAATTCTGTATGTGGGCCTCAGAGGACGATTCTGTGGGTTTCCCCTAAGACCACAAAACACAATTTTCAAGACCAGAATTCCACATTCAACAACAACAACTTTTCCCTCTGGACTGCAGTTTGCTCGATAAACCAAATGACCGCTCAAAATGAACAACAAACACCAGGCATGAAACGCATGTAACAATGGGCTATATATCCCAATCACATTACATGGTGATGACTTTAATATAACTTTGAGATATGAGTTGCCTCTGAAAGGGACCAGGTACAAGTTCAGTCGTAAGTGAAAGTGCCACCTCGGAGTCTAGAGACAGGTGTATGCGGAAAATAAAAACGCTTTCCATGATCTACTCACCCGATCTTTCCTGTGAAGCATGTGTGGATTCAGACTTCTGAAAAGTTGAATCAAACCCTTAGCTGACATCACCACATCTGAACAGCAGGGGAAAATCCAAAAAAAATTATATTTAAAATCACATGACAAGCTCTTTAGTTGAAATACTGTAGCATCTGTGCTCAGGTGGAACAGTGGAAGTATAACTGTGCTGGCATACTGTTGTATTTGTGTGATTTGGAACTAGAACTGTGCTGGCATCCTGATGTCTTTGTGTGATTTTGAACTAGAACTGTGCTGGTATAAGCTTTTGTTTTTGTGTGATTTGGAACTAGAACTGTGCTGGTATACGCTTTTGTTTTTGTGTGATTTGGAACTAGAACTGTGCTGGTAAACGCTTTTGTTTTTGTGTGATTTGGAACTAGAACTGTGCTGACATACTCTTGTCTTTGCGTGATTTGGAACTAGAACTGGGCTGACATACTCTTGTCTTTGTGTGATTTGGAACTAGAACTGGGCTGACACACTCTTGTCTTTGTGTGATTTGGAACTAGAACTGTGGTAGCACACTCTTGTCTTTGGAACTAGAACTGGGCTGACATACTCTTGTCTTTGTGTGTTCTGTACATAGTCAGGTCCTGGAGCAGGTCCTCATTCATGGACAGGGGACAGCGGGCCACCACTTCCCTGATGGCATTAATGCTGTAAACCAGAAACGGAGGGAGTCAATATCTGCATTTATGAGCGAAAAGCATGCTTTTTACATGAGGGGTTGTCCCGATATTGAGGACTGACCTAACAACCTGTACCGCCACACTTTAAATACTACTGCACTATAATGTATGCACTTTGCCAATAATTCTGAGATAGAAATTTGTTAATAATTACTAACATAAGTTATAACTGCTACAACTACTAATAACTAATATGTTCATGAGTATAAACCAAATTGCAACAACAGTTAGTTATAAACAACTGCAACAACAGTCACCTACCCCACGGTCATGACTTCGCCTGAATTTCGGTCTGTGACAAAGTTATTGGCAATGGTCATGACCACGGACTCCATGACCTGCGGAGGAGAAACAACAATTGCTCACTTTACAAATTCCATTTCTCAAGTGCGCTGTATTACCAAGTTAAAGCTCCAATGAAGGCATTGAAGACAACAATTTATTAAACGGCTCTTCAGAATGTTCCAAAAAGTACCGTTGATTTGAATGGGCCATCCCAACGTTCTTCCATACATTAATTCCTGCTAACAGACCGCTGCGAAAAGATAATGACCGCTGTCCTTGGCAACGGGTTTTGTGCTTCTAATTCACATCTTTCATATCATTCCGCAAGAAGTCCGGTAATTTTAACGTAACAGACTCATGGTAATTTGAAGTCAGCAAGTAATGGGTTGCTATGCAACACCTGAAACTTCAAAGTTCTATTTGCTTGAATAACTATTTATTTCTAAACGGGACTCATGAAACGGCAACTAAATCATTAAAAAGAGGTATGTTGGAGGAATGTCTTCTATCGTTTTTGGCAAGTAACCGTATAATAAGCGGGATAATGTATTGTCCGTCGGTCATTAGTCTGCGCGTCGGGGTGTTGTTCGCCCCGTCGGGATTTATTTTTGGCTAATGACCTCCGGACAATACATTATCCCTTACTTAAAGTCACTGTGTCATGCAGGGTAGGGGTTTAAAATAATGCATTCTTTACCTCAGGAGGCACCAGCTGGTGGGCTGACTGTGCTGCACACAACAGGATCTTTGTCACCTCTGAAGACAGAAAGAGTACAAACTAGCATTAGAAAGCAATAAAGAAATACACTGCAGTTTTGGTCTTTTTAGATAAACTGACTCGTGAAATAGATAAATTAATATATTCAATCATATTAAATTTTCATGTACTAACAAAGTGGGAGTTAGGTCAGGATTTCAAAGTGCTTAAAACTCTTACCTCTCTGGTGAGGCTGGAGAAAGCGCTGGAGAAATGGATAATAGTTGAGGAGGAGAAGCTGTGGAAAGACAAAGAACACATAATTTGTTTTTACCTGGTACCAACAGCTCCAAACAACCTAGCTAAGATGCATGTTCTTCTTTGTTGCGAAGGTGTGAAACTACACATTTTTGCTGTAGAATTCAGCAATATTACAATTAAGTCCCACCGGGATCTTGCGACAGTGGTACAGAAATCAGAAGGTTGCTAGTTCGATTCCTCATTGTCAAAGCATCCTTGAGCAAGACACTGTACTCCTAATTGCTCCTGATGCGCAGTGTGCCATCAGTGTAGATGTAAAATGTATATACATCCTTGTAAGTCACTTTGGATAAAAGTGTCTGCTAAATGACTGAACGTTAATGTAAAATTAATTTCACACAGGAATTGTCTTAGTCATAGGCAAAAGCCAACTAGATCACTAACGTGATGTTATTTCTGACAATGAACCTCCTCTTGTTCTATTGCTTGATCCATTTTTCTCTGGCCACACTGGCTCTTTCAGCACTTAATACCACTACAGCTAACCCCATAACACAACCCACTGCTGACACACAGTTACAGCCTAGTTCTCTACCCTAACCCTATCTCCATAACACAACCCACTGCTGACACACAACTACAGCCTAGTTCTCTACCCTAACCCCATAACACAACCCACTGCTGACACACAGTTACAGCCTAGCTCTCTACCCTAACCCCATAACACAACCCACTGCTGACACACAGTTACAGCCTAGCTCTCTACCCTAACCCCATAACACAACCCACTGCTGACACACAGTTACAGCCTAGTTCTCTGGTCCAGATTTGAGTTTGCTTACCTCATGAATTCCCACTAGTCTGGATAATAGTTCCATCATCATGATCTTAACCTCAAAGCGCTCCTTGGAGGCTTCCAGCTGTTTGAGAAGTTTCTCTGAAAAATCTGGAGAGATGGAACGATAAGAAAAACATTTTAGGAGATATTTTCAGTATATAAAAATGACGTGGCTTCACTACAAGGACAAGTTTAATCACCTTGAGGGTCATGGATGAGATGGATGGCTGAGAAATTGAAGACTTCCACTCGTTTCTTCTTTTTATGTTTCTGTTAAATAAAAGCAAGATAATAAGTAGGCATGTCAGGAAAGAAAGATTCCCAAATGACGCCATCTCCGGGTATCATACATGTATCCTTCAGAAGCTGTCAATCAAGTCAATCTGTCAATCAAGCCACATGTAATCCCCAAGCTCATGCACACTCAGTACATATGAAACAAATAATTCTAGTCCTCTGTGTACCTTGAGGACTTTCATGGATTTCTCCATCTTCTTCTTGTTTTTAGATGTTTTCCTTCCTGTGTGGTACCGAATCATAAGGTCTCTTGCTGTTGGTCCCTCATTCTAGAAGCAAGAATCTGAATTAGACAACTCAGAGCAAGTAATACAGCTTTCAGCTCTTCAAGGGTCGCTTATACGATACCTCTGATTCAGATTCGCTGTCCTTCTTCTCATCTTCATCTTTACCCAAAAAGAACTTTAGTCCACCAACACAGATCTGAGGATAAAAGGGAGGAAATCAAAATCTTGCAAACAATCAAGGGTAAGACAATAAAAACAAGATTATATTAATAATAACAAGGACAAAAGCACAACAAGTAACTCTTTGCCTACCTTTGTGACTTTGGAGAAACAGGCTGTTGTTATGACGTTAACAGTTTTGGTATCATTCCTAAAATCAAGGCAATACAAACATAAGTCAAACCAAATGTATATTTCAAAGTAACAAAACAGACCATTTTCAAGGACATTCTTTTTACTGAACAATGGATGAAGACTACCAGACTCACCATATATTTCTTTTGTAGAGCTCGGTCATCACATCCAGAGATATTTTAGCAGCAATGGGGTTACTATCTCTCAGCATACTGTACATGAAGTTCTGCAGAGTCTGAGTTGAGGGACACAAAGAAATCAATCTAGCACATTAAGCGACATGAATAATTTGGATTTCAACAAAGAGGGCAGTGATTTTTACACTTACTGTGTTCAATTTGTTGTTCTTGTGCTTTGCATTGATGTTCTTGATATCTGTCACAATGTGTGTGTACAATGTCTGAAGAAACAGTAAACAAAGTCTTCAACAGGTACAAATACATTTAGGCGGAAAAGATGGTGACTTGGATCAGAATTAAATATCCGCTATTTCAGATAACAATTCTATGCAACTAAAGCAATTTACGGGACTGTGGAGATAAGACATTTAAGACACAGGGGGTAGCATATGAGGTAAGAATGAAATTGACGAATCCTTTTCATATTGCTGTACCTCAGTCAAAATTACACAATACGCATTGTATCAATAACACCCTCCTTGTAGTTAATGCACACCTTTCTGAGAAGTTTATCATGACAGCGCAGCAGCTCAAAGAACAGTTCCAGGAGACTAGTGGGATTGATCAAGTCTTTGTTCCTCAGTAAGATCAAGGCTTTGCAGAAAGTCTGAGAAGCAAAAGGCATATAGACAAATTAATAATTAGGAGCAAATGACATGCAAATGACAAATATAGTTTTCCCATAACAGTAGAGTTGTGTACACAATTGAATTGGCAAATACGGATATTGTCCTTAATGTATATAAAGATTGACAGTTTCTGCTGCTCATACCATTCGCAGATCAGGTTCCAAGACTGTATGATGACTTAAGAGTAGCTCTGTCAAGTCCTGAGGGAAATTAGCCAACTGTTCCTTATAGCAATGTGCAACCTGTGGAAAGCAATGTTAAATGTAACGTTAACTACTGTTGTCATATTAGGCAAGTACGCTGGTCATAGAAGCTTTTTTTTTATTTGCGATAAAGAATTCTTTACCTGAGCGAGGAACATTGCTAGATCCGCCAGCTCCTTGTTGGCTTTATCTGGCTGATGTTTGAAGATCTGGACATTCGACTGGTAGTGTCGATACTGTTGTAAGAACTGAAGAGATAGTCGTGGCAATTACTACTAACATGAAGACTGGTATATTTAGGTTTAATGTAACCAATGTGACTTGCGTGCTTATCAAAGTTATACCACTGTTTACATTTCAAACTATGTTTACTAGCTATGATATCTAGGCTAACTTTAGCTATCCTCGTGAGTAAGCTAAGTTTTCGTTCTAAAAGTTACTCACCTCTTCTGTGTATGACTGTGGATCTCTTTTTATAAGATTCTGCAGTTGCGGGAGATTTGTTGGTAACTTGTTATTATTTCGAGCAGACATGATGTCGAAGAATGAATTGTCGATTAGGAGGGAACTTGTTTTATTTATCCAGTTCGTGTATCAGCGTGGCTCCTCAGTAAATCGCCATGTTGTTTTCGAAAGGTCTTTCTACGGAAAGCGCAATAAGACATAACAATGAGGTTTTCCCGTTTAAAAAAAGGCAGCAACTTGATTTCTTGATGTTCCGTATTATATCGTCAAAAGGGTATAACATTCTGAGGTTATGTAATATGAAGTAGACTTACACTACCTTAACAGTGGTTTCAGTATTCACGATATGAAATTATTTATGCAACTGCCAGGCTTAAGTGTCATGTTTCAACTAATCTGCGATGCTTGACATTACCATTGTTTCTGCAGTGTTGGCAAAAACATAAATACATAAATAAAGAAACAGAAATGCTTAGGCATGCAGTAATTGCAGTGCATGAAATGCCCTGTATTGTTATTCCTAGGCTTCTTCTTCTTCTTCTTCTTACAGTGCATGAAATGCCCTGTATTGTTATTCCTAGGCTTCTTCTTCTTCTTCTTCTTCTTCTTATTCTTGTTACCTTTTTCTGCGATTAATTCAGCCCGAACCGCTTAACGTAGAAACTTAATTCAAACTTTGTCGCGTAGGTCTTGTAAAGGACACTTATGCTATGTATTTTTCACTTTTCTAAACTTTATACTTTTTAAGATATTAAATAAAAACGAATCGAAATTTTCCCATTGACTTACATTGGGCCATTATGACATCATAATAGGGTCTTTAAACTGGCTTGCACCTGTGCTTCACTGACAGCTGCACCAAATCAAAGGAACCTCTTCTTCTTCTTCTTCTTATAGTTTTTTAATGGCGGTTGGCAACCAACTGTAATGGTGCATGTCCCTCTCAATTTAACTGTAACTAGGAACATTAAGACACCTTCCATTCTCTACTTTTTTTCTCTCCATCTCTCCATCTTTCTCTCTATCCCTCTCAGTCTACTTTCTCTCACACTCAATCTCTCTTCTTCACTCCATTTTTATCTCCTTTTTTCAATATTTTCACTCTCTTTTTCTCTTTCACTCTTCTTTCCTTCTTCCACTCATCTTTCCTTCTTCCACTCTTCTTTCCTTCTTTCACTTTTCTTTCCTTTCTTCACTCTCCTTTCTTCTTTCACTCTTCTTTCCTTTTCTTCTTTCCTTCTTCAACTATCATTTCCTTTCTTCACTCTTCTTTCTTTTCTTCTTCCACTCTTCTTTCCGTTCTTCACTCTTCTTTCTTTTCTTCTTTCCTTCTTTCACTCTTCTTTCCTTCATCCTCTCTTCTCTCCTTTCTTCACTCTTCTATCCTTTCTTCTTTCCTTCTTCCACTCTTCTTTCCTTTCTTCTTTCCTTCTTTCACTCTTCTTTCTTTTCTTCTTCCTTTCCTAACTTGTGCATTTCATGCATTTCCTTCAGGAAATGCATTTTCTAGTTCTTGTTACCTTTTTCTGCGATTAATTCAGCCCGAACCGCTTAACGTAGAAACTTCATTCAAACTTTGTCGCGTAGGTCTTGTAAAGGACACTTATGCTATGTATTTTTTACTTTTCTAAACTTTATACTTTTTAAGATATTAAATAAAAACTAATCTAAATTTTCCCATTGACTTACATTGGGCCATTATGACATCATAATAGGGTCTTTAAACTGGCTTGCACCTGTGCTTCACTGACAGCTGCACCAAATCAAAGGAACCTCTTCTTCTTCTTCTTCTTATAGTTTTTAATGGCGGTTGGCAACCAACTGTAATGGTGCATTTATCGCCACCAACTGGACTGGAGTGTGGCTCAGGGGTACATGATTACAAAATCAATAAAATAAACAAACAAAACAAACAAACAAAACCAAAATAACAAAACAAAATAAAGATGAAATAAAACCTATATTCTTGTTATCAATCCTGTTCTCTTTAAGAACTTGACCAAATAATTGAAATTTATATGCCCCGAATTAATCTGCAAAATCTCCTTCAAACTCATACCCACTTCATACTCCGCCAGCTTCAACCTCAACCTCTCTCTGTCTTCCTGGTACTCAAAACAATGGACAAGTACATGCTCCACAGTCTCAACCCCTCCACAAAACACACATTTTCCATCCTCATGCTTTCCAATCAAGACCAATGAACTGTTAAGTCTTGTGTGCCCGTACCTTAATCTGGAGAACATATCTTCCTCTCCCTTACTCCTATTTGTACTGCGTGCTTTCCCCACTAGGTTTTGGATTTCATACAAATGCCTCCCAGTTTTCCCACTGCTCCACATGTTTTGCCACTTTCCTTTAACCAACACTTTCACCATACTTTTAATCTCTGCCTTGCTGTATTTGATTTCAAGGTCTATGCTGGACCTTGTAGCTGCTTTTTTGGCATATCCATCGGCCAGTTCGTTACCTTCCACCCCCACATGTGCTGGCACCCATACAAAGGATACACATATCCCTGATTTTACCTGACTATTAACCAGTTGCACAATTTCCCAAATCAAGTCCTGTCTTGATTCGGACTGCGATGAATAAATACTGTTCAGCGCTGAGCTGGAGTCTGACGCAACCACTGCTCTATTTGGCCTATTGCTTTCTACCCAAATTAACGCCAGCCATATGGCCACTAACTCGGCTGTATATACGGCTAAGTCATCATTTATTCGTTTTTTTTCCACTAATTTCAATTTTGGAATTACATATGCAACCCCTACCCTCCTGTCAGTACTCTTTGAGGCATCAGTGAATAAAATCATGTCTTCTCCATATTTTGCCGTCATGTAGCTATGCACTCTGTTCTTATCAACTCCATTTCCCTGTTGTTTCTCTTCTAATAGTCCTAAGTCTACATACAATTCACTAAAACTCCATGGTGGCATAGCTGGTAGAGGAACTGTAGGACTTACTGCTAATGACTCTAACCTTGCTTCACTCACCTTGTCCTTTATTGTCCATCCATAACCAAAGGAACCTCTGCTCTGTCCCTCTCAATTTAACTGTAACTAGGAACATTAAGACACCTTCCATTCTCTACTTTGTTTTCTCTCCATTTTTCTCTCTATCCCTCTCAGTCTACTTTCTCTCACACTCAATCTCTCTTCTTCACTCCATTTTTATCTCCTTTTTTCAATATTTTCACTCTCTTTTTCTCTTTCACTCTTCTTTCCTTCTTCTACTCTTCTTTCCTTCTTTCACTTTTCTTTCCTTTCTTCACTCTCCTTTCTTCTTTCCTTCTTTCACTCTGCTTTCCTTTCTTCTTTCCTTCTTCAACTATGATTTCCTTCTTTCACTCTTCTTTCTTTTCTTCTTCCACTCTTCTTTCCTTTCCGCACTCTTCTTTCTTTTCTTCTTTCACTCTTCTTTCCTTCTTCCTCTCTTCTCTCCTTTCTTCACTCTTCTTTCCTTCTTCCACTCTTCTATCCTTCCTTCTTTCCTTCTTTCACTCTTCTTTCTTTTCTTCTTCCTTTCCTAACTTTTGCATTTCATGCACTGGTATTTCCTTCAGGAAATGCATTTTCTAGTTATATGATTCTTCGCGAGGTGAAAAATAATGTGTTATTTGTTTAAAATTTCAGTTCAGAAAAATGCATAGGCTATATGGGTTGAAACAGATAAATAACATAAATAATTGAATCGGCCTACACAATAAATGTTTAGAGCCATTGGTAAGTTTTGATAACAAAACTACATATTTCACATTTAGATAGGCTAGATGAAACCACATGTGATTAATATTTTTCATAGTTTAATGTTTGGGATTACCTTTTCACCAGTAGAGAGGAGCATCACTACATGATTGCATATGCTACTGAAAATGGGGGTAAATTGTAAAGTAACTTCAGACTAATTCATTTATTCAGAATGTTCTAATTTTTCAGTTAAATCAGTCGTGGTTGTTAGCCTTGGCTGAGAATCATTAATTTGTCTGTGGCTAAACTGGCGAATATCAACTATGACGGAAATGTGTGTGCCTTTCCTGTTGGTTATGAATCATTGGCCTTCAAAGCATGACGACAAGGCACATAGTTTAATAGGAAAACACCCTATAGGCAAGGCATTTTTGTTTTTCTCTTTTTAACATCTGACTTCTGCTAAAAATTTGGACTGAAATCAGAGCTTGTGTTTTTGATTTCAAGTTGACCCAACTCAGGTCTGATGGAACATCACATTAGGTCATCAGTTTAACAGAGCTCCAGTGCAGTGGGAAGGAAGTGGGGCGGTTTGCTGGTAAAGAGGCTGACTCACTGAAGGAATTTTTTTCTTTTAATGTTTACTGCTTTGACACCCAGGAACTCCTATTCTGATGCTTTTGACACAAGGAATGTATCAAGTTATTTTAACTGGCCCTTATAAAACTCCTATTATTACAGTCTTTACCGGAATTACTTAACATAAAAATGTGGCCCCTATCAATTATAATCTCTGGTAAATGTTTTTTTTTGTGCCTTTATTTTGTTAGGTATATGAGGTCAGTGATGGTGGCAAAACAATAATTGTACAAAAAATACATCCACCAGTCCTCCTACTTCAAAACATTCTGTTTATTACGATACATTACAGATCCATGGTTTAAATAATTGTGTTGAGAACATTTTCTCAGAAAAGACATGTTTGTTATAATACAGGACACAATTGCAAAGGAAAAAAAAAGCAAAATAACAAATGAGGGAAAAAAAGACAAAAAGCAAATTAATAGCCGTCATAAATCAAATGAGAGACACTAAAAGTAATAGATACTTTAAGGTTTTAATGGTGCTTTTGTGAGACACTATTCATGATAGAGAAAGGACCACACTAAGGGCACGGGAAGTAAGAATTTCATTCTGTAACACAGGTCAAAGAGTCTTTGATGTTGAGTGTGTTGAACATACGTTTCAAAACATAGTGTCATGGGTTTTAGGAGCATATGAGGATCACTATAATCTCATGTTGGGAGAGAACTCTTAACTGCACTGAATGATAAAGATAAACAACATCATTCAAGAGTCAATGAAAATGGCTACCAGCTACTGTGTGTTTACTGTACAGTCAGGTACGTGCACAGCAAGGACCTGTCCGGTCACTATAAATGTGTACAGATTATGCAGATACATATTAAAGAACATTTTACACATTCTGGCAATTTCACATAAGATCATTTACTTGTTTTCCAGAATTAAGTAACTCTGAACAATCACACCTTGGAGGCTGGTTCTGCCCTGTGAGTAATAAGGGGAGTGCACTCAATATGGAAATTCTGCTCCAGACAAGTACGTACACAGCATGTGAGGAAGGGTGGGGAGTGTGGGGTCTTGGATAAACTATATCGAAGTAAAAATAAAACATGGCACAAAAACATTTTGCAACTTCAAAGTAAATTTAAAGTAAATACATCATTGTACAAATATAAAACGTTCATTATGTATATCAACGTGTAAATAAAAGGAGGGGCGGTGGTCAGAGAGTACTCAAGTCACTTCCAGAATACAGTATCATTTGCCTCCCGAGTGGAAAGAAAAGTCCAGATTTCACAAGAGAAAAAGTATACAGGAAGTAGAAAGACTGGACCATAGAGTTTGTGTTGAGAGGAGGGTCAGGAGCCAGGCCTGAAGAGTCAGAAGGCCAACCAAAGGGATGTACTCCAGGGTGACTAGAAGGAAAGAAAAGGAGAAAACCTATTATGCATTTAAAATCTTAAAAAAATAGATATCCTTACAAGAATAATGGCTTCTGAATACCATTTACTTGCGGCTAATGTAGCTTACTAAACGGAACCCTCAGTAGCCAGCTAAACTCAGTTCCCTTCTCACAATGGAGGCGAAAAATGGCTACGACATGTCCATATTTAATTACTAGCATGTTTCCGAACAAATGAAATGTGAAGGCCATATAAATCCAAGACGCAGACATTCCAAACCACTTCTGAGGATACAGGAAATATAAAAATAATGACCTACTTCCTAATCCTCAAACACGTCCGTTCCTCCAAGACTGGATAAGTGTGTGTGACAGGCCCAACAATGATCTCAGAAGAATTATGCTTTGTGATTGTGGAAGAAGTATTACAGAATCTGACCTAGTGGTTGTAATGAAACAAGGAGAAAACAGTCTCTAGGACCTTGCTTACCTTTGGTGATAGTTCTTTTTTCTTTTATCTGGAGCCAATGCTTCTGTCCTCATAGATGGTGATTTCAACCTGGTAATGAATGAGTTAAAGATAGCAAGAAACTCCATAACAATTCAATTCATATACACAATCCAGCACCCACCATACTTTAGCCATCAGGGTCCATGTACTGTTCTGTGCTGTGCTCAGCTGTAAAAGGTGGGGGTGTCAGGAGTGCAGACATTTTATCACTGACTTGCTAAACAAGTGAAACAGGACATAGACATTCTTTAGCAGGTTAATGTGCCAGCGTAGGATATTATCTCTAGAAATCAAAGGGAGAAAAGACATTGCCTTGCACTTAAACTCAGCAGTAAGCATCTCTGACAGTTCACATTCCATGATTAGTTTCACAAGACATTTGACTCGATCTCAAAGGGCTCCTGAACACTATTTTGGCCACTAGAAAACTTGATTTAGGGGATTCAAGTGTGGGTGGAATGCTCTGTGATTTACAGACAGAAAATTATCTTGATTAAAGATGCAGTCTGTGATTTGGGTTTCACGAAAGGATGACGTTTGAGCTCAACAGCCAATCAAATCACACCCCTCCCTTCTGTGCTCCTCAAGCACTGTGTTGATTGGCTGGGACTGTTTACGGCTCGGTCTGAGACATTGTGTTTGTCTCCCTTTTAAAGAGCCAGGCCTTTAATTCATTACCTGCAACTGACAGAGTCAGTTTCTCCTTCTTTTTTAGGCATGCTAGTAAATGCTGCCGCATTTCTACCAACAAGAATGTCAGAGGGAAGAGAAACCAAGTTGAAATAAGTGAGCCACTACTCTGAAACAATGCACAGCAAACCTTTGTTTGCTTGCTAGCTAGCTTTCCATGGTGAATCAAGGAGCAACCAAATCGGTGCTCAGTGGTATGATACAGGAGAGGGTGTTGACATGATGGGTTATTTGAGGCTCAAGCCAGTCCATGGTCTGATACTGTCTGGATGTTTTCTGTCTCACATGCTCAAACAGTTGTAGTCTTTCACTTTTTTTTTTTTTTGTTCTCTGACTGCCCATTGCTGCCAGCTTGGGCGAGGTTCATTAACTGAGGTCGGACCACAACATGAAATGGCAATATGGCTACATAAAGCTGTGGCCATTGAACTTATACAATGCTGGAATGCTGTTGTGTCACTCCAGAAGCTCTGTCAGAAAAGGATACGACCCGGAGTCCTCTCTCAATGGGGTCAGTGAGGAGCAGTCCCAGTGGTGCAAAGACCTTCTCATTCTGTTCTTGGATGTACTTGGCTATCTTTTTCAGCACCTGGGGAAACATACCAAATACACCATGTAAAGGAACAGCATTATACCACAACATATTTATTTAACAATTTTTGCTTGCTGAATCTTGTTTGTCAAAGGATGGTTAAATTGTTCAGTCAAACATTGACACAAACAAGTCTAACCAAAATGTTAATGACGATGACGATCACATGAGGTAATAAAGTATTCAAGAATATATTAGTTTGGTGGTGTAGCGGGAAGAGTTACCCCACCTTCTCATAATGAGTCTCCATGCAGAGGAAAATAGTGTAGGCTGTGAGGCAGGCCAAACAACCCTCCAGATAGGACTTGCCACCCAGCTTCTCAGCCTCAGCATAGAGGTTGTTGAGAGTCTGGACGGTCTCCTCGAATTGTTGCTTATCAATCTGAGAGAGGAGAAGAGCCAGCACATTCACAGCAGAGGTTTAAGACACGTTTACATCATTAACACAATCATTAACACAGAGGATTGAAAACTATTTTAAATGACAATTGACCCGAGGAGCAGTCAGACCAACGTTTATAAAATTGTACATATTCAAAGTGTTAAGTGAAAGTCAAACCCTGGTCTCAAGCTCTGATGGAAACTTGGTCTGGAACTTGCATATTGTGCCTGAAGTGTAATCTCTCTGAACAAACACTTTGGAGGCTATCGCTGCTTGTTGCCGCAGGTCCTGCAAGCTGTGCGTCTGGATAGAGGAAGCAACACAGCGTATAGGTATCGTATAGTGTTTCATTGTTGTATATGTAGGAATGCTATTTTGAATTAAGAAACAGTGTGGTAAGCAAACAACATGTCTGACCACAATAAGGGCTGACGTTAAGTGAAAAGGGTTCAGGCCCTGGCTCTGTAAAGCCCTTTGAGACAATGTTATTGTTATATAAAATACAATTGAATTGAATGAAAAATATTTGTAATCCAAACAATTACACACGACACCGATAAATGCTTTCGCTAGAATCGATGACGATTGGGTAACAATAACTGTCATTTACTTGTCAAGCGTTAGTTAAACAATACATTTTGTAATACACATTGTCACTTAACAAGACAACGCATTCAAACCAATCTGCTGACTTAGAACAGTCCGTCGAAGAAGTTGTCGTTACTCATATTTTATCCACATCAAACATTAACTTGCTTACGTTCACTTACTAGCAGGAAGGACTAGATTGTTTATCATCTCACAATAATGCAGCATTAGCTAGCTAGCGATAGCTTGCTTCGGTTTACTATTAGCTAAAATACAATCCCTTCTTAAATACAATCGTAATGCCCCCACCCTAACATATTTCTTACGTATTGGACACTACATATTACAAAACACGCAGTTAATTAACCTACCACTTAAGTCTGATCAACCAGTAAATGCGAACAGGCCAACGATAACTGTGGATAAAGTGAGCCAACTAACTGACCAGCTAACGTTACACAGGACACCTAGCGATAGCTAACGTTATTGATATACGATAGTTAGCTAACGTTAAAGTTAGCTTAATTTCCAGGAGATATCTCGAAGCCAAAAGTTGTCAACCGTAAGTGGCAGTATGAAATACACAGCGAACAACTATTGTTTTAAAATATACAAATGCAACTAGGTACGGTAAACATAGCTATATTTATACAGTTTAATCGCTTTACCTCCGCCATGGTAGACGTCTTCCTCCTAGCTGTAGGACTACATGTAAAACGTCCGGGTAGAAACAATATTTTCATAATAAAGCTTCCCTGGAGGTAGGCGACAATACAGGCTGATACATGAATAATACTATTAGACAATCTATTTTATATACTGTAATTCTATTTGTATTATAAATGTAATATTATATTAGCCAGTTTAACCACATTTAAAACATTTTTAATATTAATTTGTGTACATTTTACTTGTGTAAAAGCGGCATGCTCCCAAAATTATAATACCTATTATTACTTCATTTGAGTTGTTGGACTGTCAGATTCCACTGCATGAAGGTAATCGAGTATCTAAAATCTGAATGATCAAAATATTCCCTAAAATAATGAGGTTGTGTTGCATAACAGTGATGTTTTTCCCTTTAGTTTAGTTTTCTCTTTAGTTTATGACAGTTTATGAGTCAAGATCTGAAAAACAGAAAATGCCTTCGGATTTCTTCCAGAGATATTATTGCATACCAAATTAAAATGGCCTGACCTCTTGAGGAATGACTTTATTATGGTAAATAAATATAGTTTTCAGAATGTGGATGATGACAAAGGCTGCTCTCAGATAACCACTCACACACAATCATCCACATTTCCCATTACATACAGCAGTTTTGGCAGATATGATTTATGACAGTGTACATGACCCATACGCAATGCAGAGACCAAGTGGTTGAAATTAATGGAGCTGTATGGACTATGAACAAATCCATCAGTTCAGTTAGGTTTGAACACTGATGTAATGGTGCATTGCCTCTCTGCTCACTCACATGTGTTCCTAATGAGAAAACCAAATGGTGCTCATTAGCAGTCCCCAAGGTTTCAGTTCATCCCAACTGATGGAGCTCCAAATGTGGGCCGTAGACCTCCACAAGGAATAAAAGAGGAATTTATCCCACTGCACGAATCCTTTCTAATTAGGTCCAAAGTCAACAGCCAAGTTAAAGCCTCTGTACTGTTCACACAAGTGTGTTCAACAGACTTCCCTTCCCTTTTTTAAATGTTGAATTCACCTCACTGTCCCATATTATTGTTACCATCTATAAATTAGTCAATAGCCGTCAAAGTGTTGTGGTGCCCATGTCTTGTATCTTCTTATCAAATTTTCAGTTATCAGAATCCACCTTCATATTTCAGGAAAGATGTTTGTATTGAATGTAGGTCATACAGGGACAGTACGTAGAGAATAAAGCCTTAGGATAATATTGACTTGCCGAACACTATCAATTATGGATCCTAACAGTGCAGTACAGACACAGCAGTATTCAATTAAGTAATTCAAAGCAACATTCTCTGTATTCAAGTTATTGAAGCAAACTCATTTTCAGGACTTTACCTTTAAAAAAAAGCAAGAATAAAGAAAAATATTAAAGGCACACTATAATTCTTTAAGCATGTGGCACCTAAACATTACTTTAGTTTTTTGCGATTTAGTTTGCTATTTACATTCAAGTGTGTTAATTACAGCTAAGTTTCCCATCTACAACAAACACTTTGTATTCTTCATATTTGGCTTGAAAAATGAACCACACATATTGAACTGTACTTTCACATCTTCATGGTCTGTTTGAATCACAATGGTGCATGATGAAAATTAATGGTTAGCGTTTGTTCCCTTGCCCATCTTCAAGCAATTTTCTTAACACAAAACATCTTTATGGCTTAGTGCATTTCATCCAACTCAGGGATGTATTAGTTGTTGCTTTTGCTGCGGTTGAATTGATATTGTTTTGTAGTTTCTGATATGCAGCTTCATGCATACCATGGATCCAAATTCCTACAGCTCAAAAATCCTTATAATTCTCCACGCCCTTCTTTCTTTGTGTTTGTAAGAACACTTAGATCTGACAGGATTCAAACTATTTTCCACTTGATTTTTTGGCAGAAAACTCCTATAGTCAACCTTGGGTGCTGAATCAGGGGCTACCCCTTTATTTGTGCATTCTATACAGACTGGTGTTTGCACCTGAAAACAAACCATTTATTTTCATGTATGGCCCTGCTAATTGCCTTATTGATCTAGTATCACTATGGATGTGACCTCCAGGGGCTGTTGTTGCAGATCCTCATCCTATGATTAAACTTCATTTTTTTATTGTTTCATAGTGGGCCTATAATCATGCAGCATCTGGGCGCCTTCCCAAAAACATCTGCAGCGTTTCATCAAATTAAACATATAGGCAGAAATCCTAAAGAGTTTGAGGAAAAACCTCCTCATATGTTTATTAATTAAGTATTTGGTAAAAGACCTACCAAAGAGAATGTCTTGCTCTCAGTATATTCCCTTTCTTGTACATTAAAACAATTAGCATTTCTCTGGCTTATGTCATTATTAGCTGTATATCATAGGTTTAAATAGAGGTATTGGGCAGTTCATTCTGCAATGAAAGTGTTAGGCCGAACTAACCATCAGCTCATAAGGCTCAGACCAGAGGAGCATGGACCCCTAGTGCTCACAGCAGGTATAATTTCCATAAGCACTATCGTAGAACATATACAGTTCTCTGAAGTGGAAATAGGATGAGTGTTTCTTGTGGCTTGTTCTGGTGGGCGAGAGAGAGAGAGAGAGAGAGAGAGAGAGAGAAAGGGGGGCGGGAGTAACTGTGAGAATATGAGCTCCCAACTGCATTGTTGTGGGTCAATCTACCATCTGCATCAAACTCATGGCCAAGCCACAGGAACCCACACGTTTCACAGCAAGCACTGTTTCAATGTGGCATTAGATTAAGATCAGGAAAACTCCTATTAAAGTGACACAGAACACAATTGAATACATTTGAGAAGATGAAGAAATATATTTCTGCGCACACACTGCTGCATGACCACACAGAAGAGAAGTTTGACCATATTCTTACTTTCCTCCTGGAATGCATGGGCTCCTGGATTTATTGAATGTACATTCATTGTTTCACTATATTTCTGAAATGACAGCACAGCAGTAGCAGAATACCAGACAAACTGAACAGAAAAGATTGACAGAAATCGTGTATGTCATGGAAACACAAATCTACTCAACAAGCTTTTGTGTGAGTGATCACTGTTTGGAGGAGATATGGAGAGCATGTCATGCAACATGTGTTCTTCATATCATTTATTTTCCAGTTGTGGTTATTTTCACCATGGGATTACAGAAAGGTTTCGAAGTGGAGGTCCTCCTGTCGATTATTCCTCATTTCGAACAGACAGTTTTATTAGAGACTAGACACACAACAGGCAACACAGGGCCTGACAGGAGGACTGCTGAGGACTGCTTTTGGCAGGGGAGCTTCAGACAACCCACTGTGTAGTTTCACTGAGACAGACTCACTAAGTTATACCAAATAATAAAACTAACCCCTGCACAGTGTTGAAATACTGGATACATGTTTATGTTTAACCTATTTCTTGTTCTATAACCAATGTAACATCAAATGTTATTTTGCATATTACACATAGTCTATAACCAATAACATTACATTGAATGCTCAAACTGTGATTCTAAATGTGTAAAAGTATGGGGCTCCATGTGTAAGCAGAATGCCTTCTGTACTAAGAAATGCATACATTAAAATCCATCTTAATGCGTTTTGTCCAAGAAATACCCAAACGCCTTAGCATTGTGTCCCAAAAATATTGAAGATAGAACATTCTTTCACAGAAAACAAAACGGATGTCCTGCACCAAATTGTTTGATGTGCTTTTTATTTTGTTGACAAAAGACTGAATGCAGTTCTGACTTTATCGACAAAGTAATTAAAAACAAATCCATAATTGAAAGCATTCTATTAACAAAAAAAGGTTTGTTACACTTGGCGCCCCTTACGAAAGTCATTGCTGTCTTGTTGGTGTGTTTCTCCATTTTTACTTTCTCCTACCTCTCTAAAAATCTCTAAGACACAAAACACTTTAAACATGCAGTATATGCTTCCTAGTTACCCAAATTATAATTTTTTGTAGTAAATGTAATGCAGGATCCACTTTGCGCTGGGAGTCGACCCGCTATTGAGCAATTTGAGCGCACTGAGACATATTTGCTCTTCCATTGGCCAGGGCAGCTAAATGCGCTGGGCAGGCAGTGTCACCACTCAGTTCAGCGCAAAATCACTGGCTAGGAGGAGGAAGTCTGCTTATCTTGTCCGAGCACCAGCAGCAGGGAAGTTGAAGTTGTCTCTAATCGAGCACGAACGGATTTGTTACTTTGTCGTTGCATAGATCCTGTTGATCAACGAAACAATGGAAAACTTTTCCCGGGCGAGCTTCTGGAGAATTTCCTCACCGATTTGGACTCTTCTGGTCTTAGTCGCTTCTGTGTGTGAGGCATCCGAATACGAGTACCTGAGCTGGAACGGGGGACACAGCTACGGGAAAGCCCAGCAGTGTATTGACATTCCAGAAGAACTTAGACTATGCCACAATGTAGGCTACCAACAGATGCTGCTGCCCAACTTATTGGACCACGAGACCATGGCCGAGATCAAGCAACAAGCTGGCAGCTGGGTGCCTCTGGTTCACAAAGCTTGCCATCCGGGTACCCAGGTGTTCCTCTGCTCCCTCTTTGCCCCGGTATGCATGGACCGACCCGTTTACCCGTGCCGCTGGCTGTGCGAGGCGGTCCGTGACAGTTGCACTCCCATCATGGAGTCTTTTGGCTTTCCCTGGCCAGAGATGCTTACCTGCAGCAAATTCCCTGTGGGTGATGTGTGTATTGCCATGAATGTAACCAGTACCTCAGAGTCACCTATGTCTGGTAAGTGTGTTGAAGCCAGTTTTACACGGTCATTTATACTGTTGAATATGTAAAGGATTCTCTTAATTACACAGTTATTTAGTTTCACATGCGAATTGTTCAGTGACATCATAGGAGCTGGGTAGTAGCATAACCAATACAAAAATATAGGAGAAACTGCAGTAACTAATTGAATAAGACCTAGAAAGAAATATGTTGTTCCAACAGGGACTCAAAAACGTTCAAAAAGTTATTTTTGAAGATAAACCAACGGTAAAAGGCAGTTACATGGATTTATGCCAGGCTTAACAATGTTGTAAGAACATTTGCTGAGGGTAATGAAGAGCCTATGCATATTTCTAAAAACATGAGTTTTGATCCAAATAAAGTGGACCAGTGCAACACACCACTGTTGTGTACTAGTGCTTTGAAGAGGTATCATCCTATAAATGGGATATCTGTACAGGAATGTTTCAGGGGTAATTAACCTTGTGTGCTGGATCTGTTCCAAAAGTAACGGTGGACCTCTCTCAAAATGGTCCTGTTTGGGCATTCAGCTGCAGACCAAGCTATTTTTCGTGACAGGAAATCCTCATTTAAACATGAAAACATATATGGTATGCCACTAAAGCCAAGTAAGACAAACATTTAATCGACTCTGAATCTCGGACTTGTGGACTAAACTCCACAGGTGAAAGAGTGCATCTAGATATGTTGTTGTAGGCAGTTTAAAAATGCACCCTCAATTACTCATTTCATTTTTTTTGTCACACACATCTGTAAATATGCATTTAATACTTTCGTATGCCCTTTTATCATGTCTTGTAAATGAGCAGTGCTTCACTGTTTCACGTTGAAAGTTTAAATCTCTTTCAGGAGTCATCGCCAGGGACCATTCTTTATGTGTAAAAGTCTTTTTAACATTTTTAACTGATTGTAGTTTTGAGAACTGTGTCACAAGGTTGATCTGTGTTAAACTGAATGTGTTTTTAAAATAAGTTTTTGGAATAGCCAGTTGTGTGTCTGATTTGATCCTAACTAAGGAACTAAGATCTGTCCACCCCACCCCCACGCAGATTTCCTGCCAGGATTTTGCAATTTCCACCACACAATGCTGACAGTGATTAATGATTTCTTTTGAGCCTGTCACTGTAAACTGCTGCAATTATGTTTAATGTGTATATGAGTATTCGTGGTGGGGTGTTTTGATAGTATAAGCCATAAATCTTGATCATGTTTATTTTACACTGATGCATGAAAAACTATTTACATGGATGCACTACTATACTCCATGTGTCTAGAGTTTACTTTGTGTGTGCTGAGGGTAAACATTTTTGTAATTGTGTTAATTGTGGTTCATTTCTGTTTTACAGGCCCCTCTCCTGTATGCCCACCTTGTGATAATGAGCAGAGCATAGATGCTGTACTGGAGCATATGTGTGCTAGTGAATTTGGTGAGGACCCTTGTGATATATGTTATTATGTGTTGTCAGGTATTTATTTTATATTATTTTAACGTGACCCACATTGTCACATTCCTTGAGTAGAACTTGCACTGTGTTCAATTTTGAGATCTGTCAAACTGATTAGGCAAATATTTGGACTGAGCAATAGTACTGTAATTACACAGTAATTGATCAGCAATAAATAGTGTTCCCACATTAGCAAAACAACTCCAGAATATCTCTAGATCTAAGGCAAAGACAGTATTCATGCTGTTGAATAAGACATCTCTATAAAGAGTCCACTCACACTGGGCCTAGGAACCACATCTATTAAATGAATTACGACCAAAAGAAAAATGACAATATTTGGAGAGCCATGCAAAGCAGATTACTTAAAGAGTGTGTGTATTGCACTATACAAAGACCAAACATGAAGCCTTCTCTGAGGCATGTTCCACTACACACAAGTCTGGAAGGTCTTACTGTCAAGCGTATGACAAGTTTTGAAACTTGTGTGTTGTGGGTTTTTAATTGAGTTTCAACAAAAACACAAACATCAGCAGTGTGGGCTGTGATGCAAGTCGCTGTGCATTGTATAGACTGCACACCATATATCAGGAAAACACAGATTTGGAAAATATGTGTGCTGGAGAACTCTGACTGATTGTGTGCACAAGTGACATCTTTGTCACAGTAGTTAAGAGGAACAAAAACAGCTGGCTTGAAAACAGATACCAGAAAATGGGACTGCAAGGGAAATGGTCTCTCAGCAACAATAATTAAATGTTAGAGTCATTCACAAAATAAGCTGGAGAAGCTTCAGCCACTTTAGAGATATTCATTTAATCAGATTTGGCATTGACAACAATGGAAGAACTCGGTCATATGGTCAGTAATACCTTCACTTATCAAAATTCCATCGACAGCATCCCATCATGATGACTTGCGCAGATTGCCAAGTTTATGGCTTTTTAACATTTGCTTTCAATAATAATCTTGTTGTGTTGTATTGTGTAATATTGCAATATTGTGCCAGTATTCTAGCACATGTTATAAATACACATCCTCACAGACAATGTGGATCCAGCTGACATGTGTGGCTGATGCGTAACAATGTGTGAGTAGGGAGAGTGCCGGAGTAAACAAGGGCCAGAGTGCGGCTAGCTCTGTTTATTTTTGAGGACCTTCTTTTTGTCATCTTGCTGCTGGTGGTTTTTTCAAATGCAATCGGCCAAACCACCAGGAACCACTTCTCTTCTCTCATTTCTTTTCTTTTTTTTTTCCTTCACGAGGAATAGATTACTTCTTGCTTTGCCATAACTACAGAATAGGCTCGGTGAATGATCTCTCTGCTGGGTTTTTTTGTGGATAGGACATTTCTACATTTTTGTGCCCTCCAAACCCAGAACTATTCTCTTCTTGTGCTGCCTGTAATCAGGACACATTGATGTTGTTGATACTTCGTCATAATCAGTCCCTTCTTTTAAATCTCTGGAGCTTGGCAAATACAGGAAGTATGGTTGCTGATGGCAACAGTTTCATGGGACCTTTTATTGTACATGATAAAACACAAACACTGCAAGGACCTTTTGCCAACCACCAGAGAGTGATTTAAGCCACAACTTTCAGCATGGTACCAGCATTGCTCAACAATCAATAGGAGATAATTGTTGTCTTCTTGTTGATTTAACTGTTGTTTGAAGTGATTGCAGATGTCAGAGACCATTCAAAGTTTTATGTTAATTTCACTCTCATACCGCTGTTAAAAAAGGTTTCAAGAGACAAGCAGTGAATAATTAATTCATTTTATTCCCCTAGATCAGATTGAGGCATGGTTGGTTTGCTCATGAAACATGGAAACCTGTCAAAATTATTTTGACAGTACTAGAAATGTATGCTTAGGCTGTTTCAACAGCATGCCTGCTAGTTGGTGCAAAATAAAAGGCATAAACAAAGTGTGCGTATGGGAGAAATGGAACAACTTGTAGCACTTAAACAATCATCCAAATCTAAACGTACTAAACTTGTCTTCTGAACATGCTACATGGCCCTACCTTTTCAGGGCCTAATTTTGTAATTTACTGACGAGGATTCCTTGAATAGTCTAGAATGAACAAATTACATTTTTAACCTTTCCAAACAGTCTGTTTGTACCCAGTATATTACACACTCTTGTATGCATAGCGGTCTGTGTGTTTATATTTACGTGAGTATATTAGAGCTTTGGATGAGCCTCCCATGCACAGTCAGAGCTTGGAACACAAGTGAATGTGTGGACCTCCGCTGTTCCTCTTCAAAGTGTCACAACATGCAGTCTTATTGTTTGCAAACCCATACGCAGGGTGTGTGTATATATGGCGAAATATTGAGAGTGATAGTATGGCCCCTTGTCCTGAGCACGATTTTAGAACAGCGTTTAGGATTTTTGAAACTCGCCCAAGAATCTTATCCTCACAAACCCCAGTGGACAGTAGTGGAGTGCATCACATGTCTTCACTTGACACAATTAACAGAGAACAGCATCTGAAAAACATAAACCAGGGGAAAAGCGCCTTGGAACATAAAATGCATTTATCAAAAGCAGCTGAGCCGTGCTCCAATTCGTGGCGTACATTAAGGAATTACAGACTGAAAAGAAAACACACCTTTCAAGTGTTGTGTAAAGCCGTGGGTCCGTAAATGAGGCATTTATTGTTGCCAAAACTTCAGCCACAAACTACAAATCTGGTTTTCAAGGGCTTCTTGGAAATTATTCTTCAAAGGCATTTTCATGACTTTTTTGTCTTTCTTTTGCCTGGCCTTTCCTTTGGTGCTGTTGATGATAAGGATTACAGTTTATTGCAAGTATCATTGTCATATATCTTTGCTTGCTTGTTTGAGCTGTTTCAAGATTTTATTGTTCTGTTTTAGCCATTAAGACCAAGATTAAGGAGGTGAAGAAGGAGAATGCAGACCGAAAAGTAATTCTACAGAAGAGGAAAAAGATTGTGAAGCTTGGCAGTTTTAACAAGAATGACTTGAAAAAGCTTGTGCTGATCCTGAAGAATGGAGCAGACTGTCCTTGCCAGCAGCTGGACAACCTGGGGACCAACTACTTGATTATGGGTCGCAAAGTAGGCAAACAGTACCTCCTGACCGGCATCC
The DNA here is from genome assembly GCF_963457725.1 of Sprattus sprattus. Classification (NCBI taxonomy): domain Eukaryota; kingdom Metazoa; phylum Chordata; class Actinopteri; order Clupeiformes; family Clupeidae; genus Sprattus; species Sprattus sprattus. The sequence goes on from NC_137909.1 coordinate 7,744,753, forward strand.
ACAAATGGGACAAATCTGGCAAGTTCAGGAAGGCCTTGAAGAAACTGAAAAGCCACAAGTGCCCTGCTTTTGAAGCCATCTTCTAATGGTGTAGTGTCATGTCTTGCACCATTACTTTGAGAAACGGAGCAAACTAGTTTGCTTTTTTAATAGTTTGTTTTATTATACACATAAAGATGTATGGTTGAATTCACATTAATATACAGTGTATTGATTTCATCAGGATTTTATTTCACTCATTTGCCCAAGTGGATTGTGTTAACAAAGAATGTTGCAGATGTTGTTTCATGTTAACACTGGTAATGGATGAATTACAGTATATATACTGATATATATAATCATAAATTATGTTGGAAGTGTGAATATTCATATATCATAGCAATGTTTTGTTCATTTATCAAGTCAATTTCATCTTACACTCATTTAATCTATAAAACAATGGCATGATATGGTTCATTTAAATCTGTAAACAATATAATATCAAATGACCACATTATGTACATACTTCTATACAGTTTACATATTTTTAGTACAAAATGCTTTTAATCTCCTGGGTATATTCGCCATCTGGTCATGTATTTGTTTGAACAGCTGTTTTTAAGCAGTCCCTCACTGACTGGAGTTCTGTGTGTCCATTTACCCTGGCTCTTGTGGTAATGCAGTGTATGACGGAGATTCCTCATTTGTTTCAGATGCCCATACAGTTTCATTAAAAATATGGAGTTGAGTTATCACACAAACGCCAGTGACCCACCAATGTGTTGTTATTTCCAGAACACAACCACCCCTTCTCATATTTGTTATGTTCCCAGGGGATATGTGTGGTCTTTGATTGTCTCTGTGCTTGTGATCACTGAAAAAGTATTCAATTAAAAAAGAAGTCTAGCTATTGAAATATTCCCTGCTTCAAGCAAGCAGAAGGCCTTTAACGAGGTGGTTGGAACAAGCTGGAGCATCACATAAGTGTTAGGAGTACTTCAAGTAATGAGTCAAGCGAATGGCAAGTGAAACCTCTGAGGAGCCTGAAGGTGTGTTAGCATGACACTCAGACAGTTATCTGGCATAGCTGCCGCCAGATGGATAGAGGATGGGAATGCAGAGTTAACTCGGTTCACACAAAGATGAGCCTGTCCACACTGTGTTCAAGTATGACATCAAGATTTGATTAAAAAATGGTCTCTTACTGTTAAAATGTTCACACGGTCAGAGGGCATGCTGGAACGATTTCCCAAATCACTGGGGCTCCGCGGGTGACACACAAATATTCTCAATCATTTAATGACAAACATTGTGTTTCCACCCAGTCTGAAGCGAGCCACTGAGACAGCCCAAATTGAGCTGTCAGGCCTGCACGTTCCTTCCAGTTTCCTGACAGATCGATGGTCTCACGAGCATCTGCGGTGCCTTTGTCTTGTCAACAGTGACGTGAAATGCCCCAGGATTGAGCTGTGAGTAAGTAATGCCTGGAGCACAGTCAGGACTGTGAGCCTGGCGTTTGAACCGTGTGTGCATGCTGTTTGTGACCGAAGCTCTTGGAGAACTGGCATCTTGTGTACAGAAACTGCAGATCTCATTATTTGTTTTGGATGAGGCGAGAGGATGGAATTTTCCCTCACACCCCAGGCTGCTTAAGACCCGCCATTTTGGTGATGACTAACTTCACCTTGCACAGGGCTGTTATATTTTATGTGGGCAGCCCCAGTGGGCTTAAGTATCAGTGCGTGTTTTTGGAGGATTAAAGATCCAGCATTAGTGTATGGCTCTTATTGTGCAGACATCTGAGCTTAAGCACAAGTACATCGGGATCGAACATCACATAGAGTAATTGTAGAAATTGCTGAGAAAAAAAGGTCTTCAGCTGAGCTCATGTTCCAGAGAAACCTCTCTCAAAGCACATGGCTTTGTTTGGCCTTGTAGGATTACAAGCAGATGTACTGTAATTTTGCATCATTGCGCAGTGCAGCTAAGCCTATTGTGCAATAGTCCCTCCATGTTCAGGACCTGTCAGGAAGCTGTGACAAGAAAGTACAATTGAGAAAGCATGGTGAGGCAAGACAGCTATGATTCCAGAACATCTATGGTGTCAAATACTTCTGGGTGTGCTACACCCATGGAATTATAAAATATATGTAAATACATATCCATGGTTACTGTGCAATACAATGCAAATTAACTCTAAAAAGATCTTATTGAAGCCACCGGAAAATGGCGAGGTGAAAGTGCAGTGATAAAAATCTAGGTAAAATCAGCACGATGGGTATGACGTACCAGTCCACTGATAATTGCCGATAGCCATGACTAGATGTAGAAGAGAGGTTTGTGAAGTTTATACTCAGCAGCACACAGCACAGCAGTGGATGTACATGACACGTATGGATTGGGCTTTTAAGAGTGAAATAAATATTAATAAATTCAAAACAACCAAATGCGTTTGTGGTGTGATGGTCTGTTTGTGAAAATGTGGAGTATGCATGGCTAACTGTTCTGGCTGACTGGGACCTATCAGTGTAGCTAAGAAAACACCCATTGACAGGCTTGTCAGATTCATGAACTCTGGCTCAATCTTGGACAAGGGTACTTTACTTTTGGATGGTAGCCATGACAACTGTGACCTGTGCATACCTGAATGTACCTTGGCAGAGCTGACACTAAATTGGAAAGAATTACTTTCAAATATGGTGGAGACTGAACCTGAATTGGGTTCTTCCACTTTTAGTATTCCCAGTCTGAAACATTGTTGTTTACAAAGCCAGGAATGTGCTCGGTCATTAAATGAGGATAGGAGGATTACATGCTACTGTAAGCAGGGCTTGTGAGGCTGATTAGAAACGGGACACTGCTATCACTTTTATCATCAACGTGGCATTTTCTTTGGCCCCGGTCCCGTTTACATGCTTACTTCAACAGATAGCATCAAAATAACAGCAGTGGTGTTGACATAAGGAGTGAGATTATTTTCACTGAATGGTTAGGGAGGAGAAACGAGACAGACTGTGTGCTTGTACACGCTTGTTTGTGAGGTTGGACTCTGTCAGCAGACTTCTTACCGAGCACTACCATTAAAACAGAAAGGAGGAACTTCAGAAATACACTTCTAAACATGGGCGCGGGTTATAGTCATTCCTCTGATAGAAATTTGCAATGCTATTCACAGTAGTCTTTCAATAAAAGCAAAGCAGTCCAACACTGTTGCAGCTGTACTTAATTAACAGGAATTCACATTTTCAAGCACTAATTAAACCTGAATATGTTCATAAATGGTCTTGTCTGTAAGTAGAACTTGCACAAAATGAAATGCCAGTTTATTCCAGGTAGTTTTGTTGTTCGGGTCGGAACACTCCGCGGAAATGTTAGTAAAGTCTTCAAAGCACGACATTGCCAACATTGTCACCAAAGAAAGACAGTAAGCATGTAAGCAAGGTTTTATCAGTGACAACTGGGCTGTTGGTCGTGTTTGCAAGGTTTTGCATGCTTTTTAGGTAGATTGATAGTTTTAGACCAAAACTCCCCAATGCTTGCTTTAAGTCAATAGTTTAGCAGTGTCAATATGAGGCTATCACTGATTGCCAGACAGCATGGGCTGATTATGAGGCCCAGCTGTTGGCATAGCCTCTGCATACCTTCTGTCTGTGATGAGTGAGAGTGCCTAACTTCTCAGCCTCCAGCTCTCCTTAAGCGTCCATAAATAATGTGATGGTCTCACAGGATGTGTCCACAGCCAGCTGAGTTAGAAGTGCTCTTCCAAGTGGGGACTGCAGATCTGACATGGCAAGTTTGAGGCCTCTCGACATGCTCCTCCAGTATTTAACAGTGATCTTGATCACTGACAGAAACAAGAGACATAGTACAGATACGTTTGCACATAAGTCGATATGAGGAATCAAAAAGACAAGGCATTCTGCTGACTCTGCTTGCATGTACACGCATCCCCGATGACAGTACAAGAGTGTGAGATGAAGAAAACAGTTGTCGGTGCCAGGATCTGTTCATATCAACTGGCGCGGATCGCTTTCCGTCTGTTGGGCTTAGAGGATGACTCAGGTTTCTATCTGCTCCCTGTCACTTCCACTTCCGCATGTCTCACTGGTGGTCAGAGGAGGGTTTTATGAGGGTACACTCTTGTGTGTATGAAATTCTAAAACCAAGCAGTAAGACAAGGGGTGTTGAGTTGACAACATATCCATATGTTGTTTTATTTAGCATTTCATTTCAGTACCCAATAAAAAGTCATTTTTTATTAAATCCATCATGGTATGAGTGGGGTGGCATGTGGTTGCAGAAGAACATTAAAAACGGTTGACCAAACAGCAGGAACACTCTCAAGCATTTTTCTTATGACTCCATTTTATTTATTTATTTTTGCCTCTACATGCCAGCCAACTTTGTCGTCACTCCATCATCTCCTGCAGAGAAACCGCAAGAGTTTGGGAGAAATGAATATATTAAGTGAACGCAGCACGGCCACTTCCTCAATTTATATTGTATCAGAAAGAAAATTGGACTGGCAAAGGAGCGAGGAGAAGCTTAGATCATGTTTTTGGCTGGGACAGCAGCAGCAGACACCCACTGATGTGGCTGTGGTTTGCCATAACCACTCATGAGATATGTCAGTGAACCCTACTGCGAGGTTGGAGAGAGCTGGAGAACACTTGGCATGGCCGGGCCGGACTGTAAATCCGACAGCTGTATTAAAGACTAGGGGTGCAACAGAGGTTGGCGACCCTCTGCCTAGTGACGCTTGAACAGTTTTAAAGCTGTAATGACATTTTTCTTTTTTTTGGTGTTCATCTGATGTTCAAGTAATGTTTCGCTGTAACAGTGAGTCATAATCTTAAGAATGTTTGGCTTTATTGTGAGCTTGCTAAACAACACAAATGCTTTGTGAAAGCCATACAAATGCTAAAAGCATTCTGGCTTTTACCTTGTCTATTTTAGTCTCCTTGATTTGTTGAATCTAGCAAGGGAGAAATCCTGCTTTCCATGATGACAAATTTTCCAAAATAATTTATGTCTTTCCTCCTTATTCCCGCTACTCTGCTTCATTTTTTGGCCTCGCTGAGTCCCTGATGATAAAATCTGGTTTTAACTGAATTTTGGTTTGGAATGCTAGGATCGTTTCATTCACTACCAGGAGGAATGATTCTGCTCTGCCAAAAAGAACAGAAATCAAGAAGCAGAAATCCATCTCAGGAGTATCAAAGCCAGGCTTGTACAACATACCTTAAAGGGCTCAGTTATGGACTGAAAAAAAGAGTCAACCTCTGCTGTTTCGTGTGCTTCACCAAATTAATTTATTTGAAAAGAAAGGAGTGAACTAGTGTCTGCTCCAAACCCTCATATAACACTATAGAGATACCAGTATGTATGAATCCCCCTCTACTGGTATTCTCTGGAACAACACTTGTCAAGACTTCTCTGAATTTCTCTTGATTTTCCACTTCCTTCACTACACAGAACATTTGTTTTGGTAAGATGCTCACTAAGGGCATATTAAGAGCCTGAATTGGAGCTGTATCTGTCATTCTTTTCTGAAAGACTTAATGTTACAGCATTTACATGCTATACACCAAAACGGTTCTAGCCTACAGAAACACAACACTTGCAACTCATCAAACTAATTATGATTAATTACTATTATTTATGATAAATATCAAACATAATATTTTAATTGCCTGAATATGCCAAACATGATTATATGATTAGGCTCTGGTTTCAGGATGGCCCAAAACATGCAGTTAGACTGATTAGTCAGTAGATGGGACTATTTTCAAGACAATGCCCTCTACTGTCAATGTTGCACTGCATTAAATATGCCATACTTAAGGATTTTTCATTTAATATTTTGACCTGCACAGTCTATTTAGCATATAACAAAACAGCTGTAGTACATGCATTAATAGCTTTAGGTTGCAAATGTTTAGGTTCAAAATGAATGAAATAAATGTGACTACATTACAGGCCTTCTGTACAATTGATAAGCAATTAACAGTTAATTGTATTGGCTACACACCATCTTATTAATCTTACATTATCAATTTACTTTAGCTGTATATTTCTTTGAGCAACAACTGAGGTTAAGCTTTCCCTAGGACTAATACATATTTAGAGAAATCCATGAATTATTCTCCTCATGGACACCACTGGAGCCAACTGAAACATGCAAATGACTGCTGACAGAAGAGGAGCTGGTTGAAACTGCAGTTCTGTTGGCCATATTGGAAACCACTCAGACACAGAACTAAATGGATTACTAGGCTGAAAATATCTAAAACATCATCCCACTACTGATACTCCTTTAAGCCATATAGACTCCCTTCATGTTTCTCATGCGGCACCAAACACACCAATGTAATGGTAACATTGTGGTCATGCAGACAAATATTTATTTACTTCTCCAGATCTGTATGAGTGATTCACCCATTAGAATGACCACAGCAACAGAGCGTAGGCTTGAGATGGTGCAGAGTCTGCCCTGTGACTATTACCAACAATCGTGCCAGGCCTCCGTAACACCAAAACGCATGGAGGTGGTTTTGCCACCTCCAAATGGTGGAAAGCCGCCTGGTTCACACAACATATCTTAAGATCTCGACAGTCTATTACCACCGTGTGAATTAATTTAAGATAGCTTTTGCGTGCAGTGACAGATTAATTCAATGATCGCCTAAATGAATTCGTAACGAAAGGAGCACAGGTCTCCCTCTTGTGTCCTTTGTGATGACTAAATGGCATATGGCAAAATGGCAAAAAAAGGTGATGGGTCAATTGGATTACAAATCCAAATGACATCAGTGACCCTCCACTAACACTTTCGCAATCAAACAAGATCCAGCAGTTGTTAATTATTTACACAGTAAAAGACACCTTTTGACATTCGCAGTCCGGGAGAGAGCTGCCGGTTCTGACTCCTCTAAATCTATTGGCTCTTCATAATTTACAACTTGGCTGTGGGGCGAGGGCGTTGACATTTCACAGCAAGGGGAAAGGTACCAATTTCACCCAGCTCCGTAGTAGAGACTGCCAGCCAATGGGGATTATGTGGGGCGGAGAGCATCTTCCTTCATCGCCCACCCTTCTCTTATAGCCGTCGCTCGGCGTGTGTTGTTGATGCAGTCTCCAACTGCACGCCGCCTATTTTCATGCCAATGGACTGTACGGTTTCTCTTCAGGTGCAGCATCATCTGACAGTTTATCCCAACCAGCTGTACGAAGGATACAGTTTTGAACTACAGGTATGGTCCCTGTGCGCAATCTGAGGGTACCGCAATGTTTTTAGGTAGTATCTTTTATTTAGTAACTTGATTTCAAGATGATGTCCTGTTTATTAATATCTACGTATTAATATCGTCTGCAGTTAATAGTTCTAGACAGTCGGCATGTGTGGGTCGGTGGTCATTATATTATTATAGCCTATATTAAATCATGCGTGATATTATTGTGTCGTTTAAGACTGTATGGAGACGGTTGCCAAACACGTTTATCCTCACCTCTGCTATAACTTGTGCCTTCGCCTTTTTTCTGCTGTCTTTGTTTTGAGATCAGTTTCTCGCTACATCAAGCACTGCAGACTGCTATTCAGGTTTGTTTGCTGTGAAGTTACTGGAAGGCAGAGATAGTTTTTCTTAACTTTTTTTATTTAAGTTTTTACTTCTCCAAATGACAGTACTGATGATAACGAACGCCTAATCAAAATGGCATTGGCTTGTTGCATATTGTATAGCATCTTTAGCCGAACAAGCATAATTCCAAAATCTGAAATATTATTGATCAAACCTTGTACTCAACGAAAGTTGTCATGTGGCTTTTTACAGGTGCATTTGGTAAAACATCGGGTATAAAAATATGTCTTCACTTAGGTGGCCAGTGGACAGTTGCATTTCTATGAGCCAATTTGGTCTACATCTTCATATAAAGATGCGCCTAGGGTCTGTATGTCATTTGTTCCATCTTACTAATTTATCTGTCTCTCCGTTTACCCTTCTCCGTCAAGATCATTAAATAATGAATTTATCTGCATCTCCGACAACTTGACCTTAGCTCCATGAGATCAATACTTGTTTCAGTGCCATGGATGATCATAGTAGGCATTTCTCCTTCACGGTGAAACGTTGCACCATGATGGATCTCTGAGCAGCCACTGATTTGATTAACTTGACTGACAGCAGAGACCTGGAACTGATACATTTCGATACGGTCTGTCTCCACAGAACCCTCTTCCTCCCATATGATCACTCTCCAACATACACCTCCTTTTACCCCGATCACACTTCATATGATTACCTCTGCTTGATCAAAATGGCTCAGCGCATACTGTCCTATATCTCATAATGCTATTGGGTGGAATTGGAGTTTGAATCACTCCCAAGAGTCAAGAGGACATCTCCAGCTGCATAAATGGCACTATCAGATCAATCATACTTAGTTAAAATGATTATTGATTTGGCCTGCAGTCTCAGAGCTGTCTCTTTGTTCTCACACCATATGTTATGGTTATGGACCAGCCAGAGGCCTTCACTGTTTGACCTTTTTCAGCGCTTTAACTTCACTCACAATGCCTCTCTCAGTCCCTATACACCATTGCTATCAATACAGTCTGCACTTCATATGATGTGAATTCATTAACAGCTTGAGGTTGCTGAGGGAACACAACTTGGAGGCCATGTTATGATAAGAAACATGGGCTTTGTTTGATTTCAGAGGAATGACTATGTTTTTCTCATTGGTGGCTTATCTTTTAGTGTAAGACCAATTTTTTTTTTCAAACAATTGTTTAACAGTAATTACATTTAAAAAAATGATTAGGTCCTTACGTTTTAGTGGGTTGAAGTTACCCTTGAGTGAATATAAAAACATCTGAAAAGAGTCCCAGAGTTCCCTTTTCTGTATGAGATGCAAAAGCTTTTTATCACTATTCATATTTCTGACTGCTGTGCCCTTGAATCACAACTGTGCCCCAAGCAGAGAATGTTTTTACTTTAGATCTGTTCCTCCCAAGCAAAATCTGGAGCACCATAACACGTCCCATGACATCTTTACAGTGTAAGTCACATCTTTACAGTCTTGACAGTGAATGAATAATTTCTCAAGAGAGAACCAAAAAAACATGTTCACTGCGCAAGATAGTATTAGTTTGTATTTGAATGCATTCATGAAGCCACGTGTTTGCTGATATATTTTGATCAGATCAGAAGCGGTGTTTGTGTTGAAGGTGTGACTAGACTACGATGCAAGCTAAGGCCCCTTTGGAATCCTTAGATCATTGCACATAAGCAACTCAAAGGGGGACTTGGTATTTTCTCCTGAGAATGAGTGAAACAAGCCTAGGTTCCTCAGAGGTATCTTTTCCCCCCACAGCATGAGAAACAGAGCGCTGGAGCTTTGATACACCACAGCGACAAATTTATCTTTCATCTTGTCAGTATCATTATTCCTCTTCCTCTAGGCTCACTCCTATGATAAATCCCAATGTCAGGGAATTCAGCAGCTTGCAGACAAGATCATTTGTCAGTGTCACAAAATACGGTGGCACACGTCAGTTGTGGTATAGAGCTTCTGCATTTATTTCGGACTTATTTGAAGTGCTACTTAGGGACTTTGCCTTTATTAAAGGCTCAACAGCATTGTATGCTTAGGCAGTGAAGATTGGACTGGATACCGGTGAAAAAAGGCTAGTCATAATTTGCTATTTGCCATGTTCTGTTGAAATAATGCTTTGTAACTTTTCAGCTTTAGGAACAAAATATGAGTTTTTGTTCAAGAGGTTGCTGGTAAGCTAGCTTGCTGATTAACTTGGTGTATTACATCGTCTGCATGCGGAAACTGTTAACCTAATTCTTTAGGCAAAGTTCAACATGGCAGCCTACCTTAGGCTGTTACTAGCTGTAATTATAGGCTAGATTAGGCTCCTGCCCCTGCACTCTAGTGTAGGTGTTCTTGTTAAGGTAGACCTGGCTCACAAAAAATGGAGAAGATATTTTATAACTGTATCAGCCCCTTTGTTTTGGAGTCTAAAATGTAGCCGATTTGTTTATGCAGCCTTAACTCTAAACCGGAGAGGTTTCATTCAGTTAGTTGTGGCTGTGGTCTACGAGTAGTATCTTGCTAGCATTGTCATATTAACTTTCATTAATGTCTGAAGGCTTGGCTCAGTTTATGTTTACATGCACCATAAAGGTTTCAACTCATCATTACCAGTTTAGCACTTTCTAATTAGAGCCCATAATCTTTATAATGCAGAACTTACTTCTAGATGATATTTAATGCAGATAAAGGAACCTAAATCACAGGGAAACTTTAAGACCAGTTCTCAATAACTGACAAAAAAATTCTATAGATCCAAACACTCACTTGCCACTTGAGGGAACTGAAACCTCATTTGTGCACAATTTGCAGTTGAAGAATACAGCAATATTTTTCAACATTGAATGGTTAGGTTGTGTTTGCAGCAAGAACATTGTCTCTCTAAATTCTGTGTCGTAAGACTCTTATTCCTCAAATCTAATTAGAAATCCGCAGAGTCGAAGACTGAGAGGGTTATGTACTCTCAGTAGGTACTGCTGGCCAAATTACAGGTCATATCCAAAAAAGTGCTATTCAGCTTCTATACACCATCAATTATCAAAATAAAGCAAAGAGCTTTGTTGTGACAGCCTATTGCTATTATGTAACGTTCATTTTCAATCAATGTTTGAAAAATAGGAATGTGTTTTACTGGTAAATACTGGCAAATACAATTCGATTTTTTTTTCCCCTGTTCAAAGATGAAGTCTACTGAAGTGGATCAGGCACTCTTCACTGACACCTACTGCAGAGTCTGCAGTGCACAGCTCATATCTGAGTCCCAGAGGGTCGCCCACTATGAGGTGAGTAATGCCATGCATGACAATCCCAAGCACATGCCATCCAATCACAAAGCCAGTAGCCGTTGCTGAATTAGGACAGGCATATAGATTCATCCTTTCTCAGTTGGCTAAATGCAACTTTGAATGCTATACGGGTTCCACATAATACTATCCCAGGCAAACCCACACAAGTTATGTGTGGGTATGCACATGCTAGAGCAAATATGTGGGCAGGGATACGTAACAGTTTGAGGAAGAGTGTGTGAGTGTGCTTACATGCAATCACAATCACACTGCAGATATGCAGTATGATTGCTAGTGGGATGATTTATGAAACAGAATAATTATTATGGAGAGAAAGGCAATTTTAGAGATGCAATGACCCATGTAGCTTTGTTCGCCTCTTATGGGTTGTCAGCTAGATAGATGAAGTTACTAAAGAGAGATGGTGTGTTTCAGACTTACCCATTACACAGTGTTCAATGCATCAGTGTATTAGCTGCAATTAATTCGAATTTGACAAGTAACTAGAGTAATGTCAAGTGACCAGCATGGGCTTGTACAAAACATTTGCATATTTGTACATTATGCACATTAAGGCAATGAGAGACTCACATGCAACTCAATTGCTTGGAGTTCATGTGACCTTTCTGCGCTTAGCTGGTGTGTGTAAGCAGAAGCATATTGTGTGTAAAATTAGGCTCTTGCTAATAATTATTTCCATAATAATATTACACGGTTTGATTCATTCAACAATCATTGTTTGTTTTGAATTACATGTCATTGAAAAGCTAGTTTCTCAGTTTTTTTGTTCAGGCATTACCTTGGCTACACTCAGTTTTCTACAAACTAGGGTGTTAAACCTTATAAACAGAAAACAAATTGGTGAATGATTATGAAAAGAAGAAAAGCTATAATTCCTTTATTATTACAGAGATCTTTCTTCCATGTTCACAATGCAGGACATTTCTTTTCATGTATTGTTCAAGAATCACCATTCATTATTCCCCCATTTCTGTTCCCAAATAATTTCAGTTTGTCACATAATCACAAAAACAACTCATATTGGCTTTCATGCAAAGTATGAACACATCTCGTTATAGGCTTCTGGGGATAACAGTATTTTCAGGACCAGAAAGAGGTCTCTAAACCTTCATCAAATGTGAATCACCCTCTTCCTCCATCAAAGTTTATATTACTGGCTTTCATTTGAACAGACTGCCTATTCAAACAAACTTTAACACAACAGTACACAACTTTAAGGACATACTTTTTGTTTTTGTTTCCCCCTCTGCATTACAGAGGTCAAACTAGTGTGTTCCAAAATTCACCTACATTTGGGGTAGAAGCAACAACAGGGATGGCCATGCCATGCATCAAGTAAGAGCAGACCTCGTCCTGGCTTCCCACCGTGAGGATGCCAGTCTGCACATAGGGCTCGCCCTTCAGTCCAGAGTTGGTCATGGCATTTGTCACCTATCAAGTGAGCAGAGTGTAGTCATCCTCCAGTGAGTGTGTTCACCAAAAGCTGCATTAAAGGTTCCCATTTGATAGGCTCTCAGCCAGCCAGACAGTGGGCCTGAATGATAAGTGGCCGGTGTTAATCAAACAGAATAGATTAAGGGGAGGCAGGTGACAGTAATACTAGAGGACTGCTCCGCTGTGAGGCACAGATCCCAGCGTGAAGAGGTAGCAGCAGATTGGGATCAATTAGTCCACTGCTGTTCTTCTTTGAAGTATCCCACCGAGAGGTGAGGTAGCGACACACACACACACTTGCTCACCTACACACACACACACACACACACACACACACACACACACACACACTCACACACACACTCACACACACACACACACACCTACACACACACACACAGACACACACACACACACACACACACACACACACACACACACACACACACACACACACACACACACACACACACACACACACACACACTCACACTCACACACACATACACGCACACGCACACGCACACGCACACGCACACGCACACGCACAAGCACACATACACACACACATACACACACACACACACACACACACACACACACACACACACACACACACACACACACACATTAAAAAGGTCTTGTAATCACTTGGGAGGACAAATACATTTACAAAGGAAGATAAGTAAGAAGTTACTAGGAAAAAGAAGGCCAGCAGAGGACATCTTATACCTCATGTACTATGCAGAAATGCAAAACTGGATGAGCAATTTGGGTGCAATCCAGCAGTAACTCAAATGAAGACAGCAAATAGGAATGTGATGAAGTCTGTCTGTTGCACTAGTAGGGTGACAGCCTGGCTGGAAATTGCATTAACACAACATATTTACTCCAACCACAAAACTGTAAATGTATGCCTAATTAATTTAGATGTAGATGAATTTCATTGAACTGCCACATCAGTATTACCTCACAAATAGAAAACAGCTGACTACAGAATAAGACTAATGTCAAACTGACTCTACATTGCTAATGAGATGAAGGCATTTTTCCCTCTTCTCCAATCACTCTCCAAGTTAGAAACACAATTAAATGTGTTTAATCATAGCATGTAAATGTCTGACTGTATCATTACCACCCCTCTGCTTTATAAACGAGCTGAAATGGTGCAGACTTCATGGCGCCACCATTGTGAAAATGTAATACACCAGCTGAAAATGCCTGCTCTGGTTGCGCTGTAACAAAGATGTCTTAATATAAATAACCACCGTGGTACATGGCTTGTCTAGGTCATGCATCTCAGAGAGCAGCGTAGCAATCAATAAATCCCAGTATTATTGCTCAGGGGTCAGCATAAAACTGAAGATGCCCGAAAGGCTTTCAGAAATGATGACAGTAGGCTTTAAACAATTCCTTTTGTTTTAGTGATGAAAACCATGATAATGAGAAATAGTTCCCCTCAAATAGGTTCTGTATTGTTTCTCCACAAATATCATCTCAGACTTGCATTCGTGTACATCTTTATTATTTTATTATTATGAAATATTTAGAATGACTGTGGCACAACCAATGTTGCACATCCGAATCTCTTGTCTTCGTTTCCCAGAGCAGAAAACATGCAAACAAAGTGCGCCTGTACTACATGCTGCATCCTGTTGATGGAGGCTGCCCGGCCAAGAAGCTCCGGACAGAGGTAACCTCACTTGTCCCAGATGTTAAGTGTAATCCTCATTCACATACTGTAACCAGCCATTTCACCCAACAGGAATTCACAGTCATATTAATCACTGATGCTTTGAATTAAGGACGTCTTAATCAGTCTATCCATTAGATAACGTTAATAAACCATTGCCATTTAGATTTACAAACCATAAGCGATGAAAGTGTATGGTTTATTAATGTGGGTTACTGCATAATGCTTTCGTCTATGACCTTACATCAAAACCATTTACCGTACCATACCATACACTTAGCTGGCACAGATACAGCCAATAATGGTTTACTATTTATTTGCGTTCAGAAGACTCCCTTGGGAACAATATATAGCGAAGAGTTCAGGGTGCCACTGAAAATGTAATTACTTTCCACTTTATGTGGCTTATACCAGTGACACAAGTTCACACTGACTAACAGCATACGCACATGCTGCTTATGCTGTGTGTGTGGTCATCTGTGTCCAATACTGAACAAGTAGGACTGGAGGACTCCGTTTTAGCATATGAACATAGGCATGCTTTCTACATGGTGAACCCAGAGATTAATACATCAAGTGTCCCCCCATGGTGTTTTGAAATCTTATATTTCACATCTTTTGCTTCACAAGCTTTTCTCAGGATCCCATAGCAACTGTCCAGGCAGTAATTTCACGCCCACAGAGTATTGATCCATTCAAAACTCCCCCACTTCCATTGTGTTTTTGGAGCCATGGCTCCGATTATTTTGCAATCACATGGACATTGCTTCGGGCCTCGGGCTAAATGTACACATCTATTGTCAGTCAGATGTGAACAGAAAGGGAAGCCGGCTGCTAAGGGATGGCAGTGATTGTTACAGGCGGTGAGTGAGTGTCGAGAGGTAGAAAAGTGAAAATGTCTCCCTTCTGGGCCATTTGTGGATGCAGAATAGGACTGGCCTCTCCTTGCCCACCCACTCTGTGACAGCTCGCCAAGCACACAGGATGATTTGGGGACACAGTGCATGAGTCCCTGAGGACGTATGAAACCCCTCCTCCGGCGCTGGCAAATGGAACCTGGAACCATCTGGAGCCGGAGGTGGTGAGGTTGAAGGAGGGAGGCTTTCTGGCTGATTAAATTATACCGGCAGCACCAGACTCATTTTAACGGGCATTGCCTAAATCACTCCTGTCCTGTGGGCAACCAGGGTTATTTTTATTGTCAAATTGAACTCACTTTAATGGGTCACATTCAATCCCCCCTGGAAACAGTAGTCCGCTCAATAACGCAAAAAAGAGACACACCTATCCAAGAAAGGTCTTAAAATGTTAAATGGGCTGAAACACTGAGACAGGGCTTGTTGCTTTAGTTAGTAAAAGATTCACTTAGTGAAATGATTATTTACTTTGGGAAATCTAATCATTTCACTCTCCTGTCCTCTTAAGGATCAGAGTAGACACAATAGTAATATTCTTGTAAACCAATAGTGATAATAATCCATAATCATGCAATGGCAAGGATGAGCTAGTCATCTTAAGGTCCATCCATGCATGATATTATGTTGTTATGTTGAGCTTCCTTATTAGACAGGCATTTGTCACCTCACTTATCCTTGCTCCTAATTCAGGTCACTGCCCCATTGTAATCACTGTTAGGCTGGGATCAAAGCAGTGGTGCAAGCAGTAGGAGTCAATCGGTCTCTCCATGAAGGCTGGTGCATGCCACGAACTCTTATGACTGAAGAGGGTGCATGCCACGAACTCTTATGACTGAAGAGGGTGCATGCCACGAACTCTTATGACTGAAGAGGGTGCATGCCACGAACTTTGATGACTGAAGAGGGCGCCTGCTAGAACTTTGATGACTGAAGAGGGTGCATGCCACGAACTTTGATGACTGAAGAGGGCGCCTGCTAGAACTTTGATGACTGAAGAGGGTGCATGCCACGAACTTTGATGACTGAAGAGGGCGCACTGCAGAGTTGCCTACTGCCCTGACTCCCCTACATCAGTGAATTACATCCACTGAGAGTCTGTCAAGGTCACATGCCTGTACAACATAGCAATATGCTTAATTTACTGCTGCTCACGTGAGGCACTCTTACAAATATCCAGGATAAACGCTTGAAAACACTTTTTATTACAACTTGAATGGAATTAATCTAGCTGTGCTCAAAGATATGCTGTTGTATTTCAGTGCATTTATCAGTATATCATCCTTGGAGAAGAGAAATGTAATATGTTATATTTAAATCTCAGAGGTTTGGACCTATATACTGTACATAGTTTAATTCATATATAGTATACGCATATGTTTGCTTGGAGGCTGGGGAATTATTGAAATGCTACAGTGCGTGTTATGAGGGCCTTATATTCCCAAGATAATTACAGTCTTCGCTCAACCTATGAATACTTGAGATGTGAACCTGGCCATGAATGTGAAAACCCATGGGGGTTGGGGGATGTAGGATATCATCAAATGTTTACCAACAACTCATGCACTGTTTGGTATCCAAGGTGAGAGTCAGGCAGTGGAGCGATGTAAACTAGCGTAGGCTTTGCCATAGGGAGAAGAGAAAATGACATTACGGACAGGACTATCGCGTCCCGAGTGGGAGTGGACACGGATGAATGCCTGGCAGCTAAAGAGATGCATGTGGGAGAAATACATTACGTGCTTTTGGCCTATTGCTTCTTAGATATGAACTCTCACACGGTTTTAGTCATTGAATAATTCATAGAATAGAATGGTTTTATTCATAGAATAATGTGTTTAATAGAGTCATCTTACGAAACAATGAATGGGCACATATGTTGTGTGTGCTGCAGGGATATTTAACCCTGGCAGTGTCTGCTCAACCAGCTGAGCAGAAGTTAAACTATGCTCATCCATACGTGTACACAGTACTCAGGAGCTCACCAAGGGCTTAGTGCGCAGGCAGGCCACAGGCAACTATTGACTCATTTAAACAGGTCATATTGACTTCTGACCATTATGTGAGGAAAGCCATGGGGTCTATGAAGGTTAACGTGACCTCTGCCCCATTTTCATCCTGTCATCATGCTCTTAATAAGCAACACTGCTGAAAGCAGGAACAGGCTGACTCCTTCAAAAGCTTACAAAAAAAATGCTGTATTCTTTGTCCTTTGGTTGTAGTGCATTTTGGGGGGGCACCCTAAAGGTGCATGCGTAATCATCCCTCTTTTCCTTTGAAAAAAAGAAGGAAGAAAGGATGAAGAGAAGATCGACCACATCCGTGTTATAAGCGTGTCACACAGTTAGGGGTTGGAAAGAGCTAGGCTTTCTGTTTTTAGAAGTGTGGAAATTACATTTCCACACCATGACCTATATGCATTGACGTGGCGAGGCATACATTTGTTGGGATGAATAATAACCACCTTCCATGCCCCACGACAATCATCACAGCCATGGATCCTATTTTCATTTTTACTTACAAACTGCACAGGGTAGATATTATTTATATATAAAACAACATACTCATGTCTCTATTGGGCCAAATGTGCGTATGCCTTATGGATGTGATTGATTATGCTGGCGTCTTATTTTGTGTGTATGTATGTGTATGTATGTTTGTGTGTGTGTGTGTGTGTGTGTGTGTGTGTGTGTGTGTGTGTGTGTGTGTGTGTGTGTGTTCATGCGTGCTCCTGCAGGGCAGTGAAGAGGGCGATGTGGATAAGAACAAGTGCTGTACTCTGTGCAACATGTCCTTCACCTCCGCTGTGGTGGCAGAGTCCCACTACCAGGGCAAGATCCACGCCAAGAGGCTAAGACTGCTCCTAGGGGAGCCCCCAGCCATCATCTCCAAAGGTGTGACTCTTCGAACCCTCAACACACACACACACACACACACACACACACGCACACACACACACACACACACACAGGTAGAGAGTGAGAGAAAGAAAGAAGAAAAGAAAGAAGGAAAAAATGAATCGAGAAATACAGTCTGACAGGGAGATCAATCTGAGTTGGTTAAAGTGGATCCGCAGTGGCCTTTTTGTCCCATAAAGGCCGATTTTTACTTCTCCGATTCGGTCGTAGAGGGACACTTTGGCACGCCTTGGCAACACCTTCACCCAGGTGTTAACGCCCATACGAGCCCTCAGAGAGCTGGTCGGAGAGGAACGCTTTTTTCTAACTTTTCGTAGAGAGTCGGAGAGAGTCGGATACCCCCTTGGCTGTGATTGGTCCACTAACGACATTATTTCCCAACGACATCATCACCCACCGAGTCTCACCGAATGTCTCTCATAAAAGAAAGCAATCGCCAAGTTCTCCAACAGCTTAATCCAGCTGATTCCAAACACTATATATAACATTTGTTGTCTCTCTATATCTCACTCACGGTGTGTGTCGAAACTCACTATCATTAATCCAGCCTACTGATTTTTGTTTAGCCTCATATCTTGATCTATTTCATTTATTGAGACGTTACATAACTTTCATGACCACAAATATAAATTGGCCAGCGATTTAATTTGTTTCTTAATGTAGAATAGTTGGAGCAAAGCCTCATGGGAAATGGGACAATTTATTTTATTGTCAAAAACGCGAAGTGGAGTTTATTTACAGCCAACACCATTGTATTACAAACACTGACAACACACACACACATAATGAGAAGGTAGCCTACACCTGGCGATTCTCTTGCCTTTAATCTTTCACCTTTGAATAATGTAAAACGTCGTTTTAAAGCGCTGTTGCCGTCCTTATAATTGTATTGCCGTGGTAGATTACTTTCGACACCCACAGCCGTCGTAGAAGTGTAAAGGGCCTGTAAGTACGATCAAATCCTTCTGAATCCGACCACCCGCCCATTTATTTTCGAGGGCAGAGAAGGATGCAGAAGTATATTGAGGCCTTAAGCCCCCCAGTTGGAGCTGTGAGTGTCGGAGCTCGTCTCGGTGGGGGCCCCCCTGGGCGGGGCTGGGGGAGTGGAGGAGGCTGCGTGGGGACTGAGAGGCCCATATGCGAAGCCTTCTGACAGAGTGGCCCTGACTGCACACCTGATGCTCACTCACCCGAGAGAGGCGCATGTGAGGACACATGACTTCAGGCTCTGCTGTAATACCCAGCTCCTCTCCTCTCCGCCACCCATGCCGGCTGCACAGGAGAGCTCTGGCCTGGAAGAGGAGATCAACTGTGCCCTTTGCATCACTCTCACACCTTTGTGTGTACGCACCCACAATGCAGACACTGGCAATGTGTTAGAGTTCGAAGGGATTTTTGCTTGTGTGATGCAAGAATGTCTTGTTGAAGGTGCATACCGATACAATTCTCAAAGGGAACATTGTGGGCCAATTACCTGCATATGACCTTGAAGCAACTCAGTGAGACTGTTACACCTGTTCCTATTTACTACAGATAACACAACGACGGAATAAAGGGATTAAAATAGAAATGAAGGTGCTATCCTGGAGCTTTTATTGCAAATGGCAAATTTTAAGTTAGCCATGGAAATACAATCGTAAAAGAATAGTATTTTTAGTTTCATTTTCACGCATTATTTTTAGCCGTAGTAAACGCAAAGCTATTCCATTTTAAGTCGTGAAGTAAACAGGAGGGGACATTTTGGTGGGATGCCCTTTTAAATTATCTCAAGCTCATTTGCTTACCCTGTGTAAAAGCAGGGTAGCTCTCTGAACCCTGGCCTCGTCCCAGTGGTGTGGAGCACATGGCTGGGTTTAGGTAACAGGCTCAGCCCAAGCAGGAGCAACACTGAGTCACTTACTCAGCACGCATCAGTGTTCACGAGCAGGATGGCCTGCGGTAAGAATTGACCCCAAAAAGAAGGAAGGAATGACTGGGTTAGAGCAGGAGAGAGAGCTCTGCTTTAGCCCTCCGGGGATGAGAGGGGAGCGGAGTGCAGAAGGCCCGGTCCCCAGAGTGCACTGATGGGTCACTATGAGCTAAGAGTAGGGTCATCATCTTTGGGATTGTGTGTGTATTTATATGAGTGTGTATGTGGCTGTGTGTGTGTGTGTGTGTGTGTGTGTGTGTGTGTGTGTGTGTGTGTGTGTGTGTGTGTGGGTGTGTGTGTATGTGTGTGTGTTTGTGCAGACTGCCTCACAATTCTTAGTCCAAAACACAAAGACTGAAATCTTCTCTGTCCTCAGACTGTTTTGGGATCTGAAATGGGAACCCCTTGTGCTTGTGCTTGAGTTTGAAGAGGAATGTCTTTAATTATAAAACAATTGGGTTCTTTCGCGTAATTTAGCTGTTTCTGATTGGAAGAGAGACGTTCCATGCTATAGGTTATTCGTCAACATACCAACAGTTACGGGACTTTTCACAGCTAATAATAAATCACTCCGCGATGATAAACCGTTAATTCAAAATTCTTAAAATTCCAAACCAAGACGTTGACAATGGAACTATTTTTTGTTGCGGAGAAACAATGGCGAAATAAACCATTTTTAATCAATAACTTTGTGTTGAAATGTTAATTTGTTGACGGTAGAATTGTTTTATAAAAGCAATATAGCACTCGTGGGAGTGGGGTAGGTAAGGGATAATCCCACGGGTGTTGTTGCCTACGCCACTTGGCCTGCGGCCTCGGTGGCTACGGCCGAACACCACCCGTGGGATTATCCCTTACCTACCCCACTCCCACTCGTGCTATATTGCTGAAATGTTTCCCCATTGTCTGCCCATTTATACGCTCTGCCATGGAGGGTTGTAGAACATCACCTTGAGATAACTCTGTGAATATGGTGAGACTTGCCTGATGCTACTAGAATGGGGTCTGACATTCAGTAAAAGCCCTTTACTTTAGCCCTCTATTCATTTCTGAAAGCTTTCTTAAACTCAAAAGCATATTTCTCACCAAGATAACAATAATGGTAGGTTGAATTAAGTGTCCATTAATGTTGCAAGAGGCTATTTTCTGTTTATGTCTGCTTGAAGATAAAATGAGAAAAAGCCAGACAGCATTAACAGTCACTACAAATTTGACAATAACCATTTTGGCATGAGTTGTTAGGCCAAGGTTATAGGCCAAGGTTGTAGGCCTCACACAGGGGACTCATACAGAGTTATGTCAAAAGAATTGACATAGCAGAACATTCTACAAACTTCTGTTTACTTTTAAAAGTAAGGTTGTCAGCCAAAGACGTGAAAGAAGGTGCAGACCAAAGAACAAAATGGCCATGGCCACATTTTTTTCCACTGTGCCAGTCTTCTTGCCAGTCGTGGGTGATATATTTGTTCTTTATGTGTACTTTGGCCAAAACCAGTAGTGAAACCTTGAGCCGGGGGCTTTAATAATCCATCACAGCTGATGTTTCTGCCGACACAGTGCAACTCTGCTGGCTGGTCCGGCCTTAACCCAAAAACAACGTCTTTCCATTATGTTTTTACTGGGGTGGCAATTCATTCAATTTGATTTGTTTCCTCATAGAGGTTATCATTTTGAGGTCTCAGAACAGTGTTTTGCTTGTGAGCTGACCTTGGCATGGATGACTTGGGCCTGGAAAAATCCTGTGATGTATTTGCATCCAGTCTTGGAATCTCCGTGTTTTACAGCTGCCAGGGGAATTTCAGTCTAAAAGAAGATAGCGGTTTAGCACACTGGCTACTCACAGTCACAGTGTGCAGTGAACCATTCCAGAGGGACAGTGTCATTGATTTGTTTTTTTACTCAGACCGCTGTCATTATTCTCTCTCTCTCTCTCTCTCTCCTTTTCTCTCTCTCTCTCTCTCTCTCTCACTCTCTCTCACTCTCTCTCTCTCTTTCTCCTTCTCTCTCTCTCTCTCTCTCTCTCTCTCTCTCTCTTTCTCTGTCTCCATGGCCAAGCACGGACCCCCTGTTGAGGACTCCCTCAGACAGATTTGTCCTCTCGCCTCTCGCTGTGTGAAGTCTGGTCTCAAAATCTGCTCACTTGTTTTACAAAGCACTGACTGCCTGGTAGTTATTCAGAACGCCATGAATATTTCAGATCTGACTGCAGCAGGTGTCACTGTTTGTGAGCTTTTACTGAAAAAAAACCCCAGAATGAACATGACCCCATGTGTTCAAACAAAAACCACAAAAGGTATCTCTACAGAAAACATTACACAGTGCACATGCACAACTGCTACCTCCTGGCTGAATGCTTGATTTCATTAGACAGCTATGAAAGAAAACAGAATGTTTTGGGTGGTTGTATGCTATTTCATGCAAAATAATGCCTCTAGTATAGACAACATTTTTCATAGGGTTCCTTTTCTATAACTTTACATCAGCAAAATGCCCACCAGTAATGAACCACTTACTAGTTCCCTGTTATATGGATCGCTGTTGTAATCTTGAGTACACACATATGGCTTGTGAGCCTCGGTATCTCTAATTGCCTTTAATCATAACTGATATGAATGTTGATCATTATACATAATGCCTCAGGACCCCAAAGATGATATTAATGAAAATGATAATCAAACTGATATTAATTTTTGGGTAATATAAATAGTAGTTTTTAGGCTTATAGTGCTTTGAATAAGACAATCTGGCCCCTGGTTATTGTATTAACACTTGTGCAGGGTATTAGCAAATTGAAAGCCCCTGAGGAAAATCCAATCCCAGTTAGCCGTCGGATGCCTTTGTGTAAAAAGCTGCAAATGCACTTCTGATTACAGCAGCTGTTTCCTTCCAATCCGTTTGAACTGTGATGACAAAGAGGGGATGTGAAATTTGTACAGCCTTTTTTTATCAGACACAAGAAATGAGTGTCACACAATGGCTGGTGATTTTCATTTGAGTGCAATTAATAAGCTCAACGAGACGAGTGCACATCCTTGGCAATTCAGTTTTCTTTCCCTCAAACACAAAAATCAAGCTGGTGACTCATCCCTTATTCTTGCTTTCATTTGAGACTGCAGTTAATGTCTATCACTTAGTCTATCACATTTATAAGGCAACAGGGCCATTGTAGCATTTGATGTCTGTTGTAATGGCTGGAATGCACGGTAATTAAAGTGACAAACAGCGAGGGAGCTTGTCTGTAGTGTCCCAGAAATGAGATGCCCATTTATCTTGCTAACAGACGTGTGTGTCCTGGACCTGAAACCTGCAGACACATCGCCTCATGTCTCTGCTGGGGAAACCTATTCATCACATTAGCATCACCACTCTCCCAATGCATCTCATTAAATGCTGCCCCCCCAGGGGGGCGTTTACTGTAGGTCTCATTTGTGCACCGTGGACCAGAACATGCTCACAGTGACAAAAGGCTTTCAGACCCTCGCGTCTCTCCTCTGACAGTGCTCTGACACGTGAGGTAAATTTGCCAAGAAAAACATCCGGGTCCAATTATCTCCTCCTGTCATGACTCTTTTATTTATATACTGTCATACCATCTATATTTGCCCACTACATTGCTCTTTTTAAGCAATCACACAAATATTGATTGCCACAATAAGGGGAGCATTTCCTCATCACAGTGCTGATCACTTAGACTGGACCTGATAGCCGATCCAGATGCATGTGGTCATCATATCCACGTGCATCTCTCATAATGTAACCAAGAATCAAAACTTAACCCTAACCTTGCCAGAGCATCAACATTTGAATCTTACAGTGGTATCTCTCCCTCCCTGTCAGGACCCCTCTCTGAAGAGGTGATTCTTCTCTCTCTCTCTCTCTCTCTCTCTGCAGAGGTAACGGCCGGCGCAGAGCAGGTGGCAGCTGGGGAGATCCCCCCACCGGTGCCCTCCAGGCAGAGCCGCGTGTCCCATCGCTACTGCCAGCTGTGCAAGGCCTGGTTCAACAACCCCGGCATGGCCCAGCAGCACTACGACGGCAAGAAGCACAAGAAGAACGCGGCACGGGCCCAGCTACTGGAACAGCTTGGGGAGAGCCTGGAGCCGGACGAGCTGAATGGTGAGCAGACTGGAAGACTGTATGGAAATGGAGCGGGGTATGTTTGTGGGAGAGCCCTTGTGCTATTATTTAGAGTAGTCACCTTTGTTATCATGCGTGTGTCACTACCCAGCGACCGAAGTATAGATTTAGGTAATTGTAAATGCTGTTTAATTTGTACAGCACTGCTTGTGAAGGAAAGTCTTGTGCAGGCTTTTTAGTCACACATGAAAGCTCACACAAAGGCAGCCATTTCATTAAGACTTTACATTATTTAGCAGAGATCAAATGAGACTTCCCTGCGTGGCAATTATCAGGAGGTAATTAACCGCGAGGCGAAGCGCTCACGCTTATCTGCACCACCTGAATACTATTGACCAAAGGCTGGACCAAAAAAAAGGTCAGGAAAACAGAGCAGCTCCACGAATTGGCAGGTGCCCAGAAGGACAGGGGTGCAGGCTCATGCTGAGGGAACATTAGTGGCTGTGTGTGTGTGTGTGTGTGTGTGTGTGTGTGTGGTGTGTGTGTGTGTGTGATATGAGCAGTGAATGTAGCCACCGCGCGAGGCTCTGACTCACCAGTGACTCATTGCTCATTGCTAGGCTCTCAGCATTACTCCCTTTCTGTAGGGTCTCTCTCTCCCCCCCCCTCTGTCTATCTGATCTGTCTGTCTGTCTCTCTCCCCCCCCCTCTGTCTATCTGATCTGTCTGTCTCTCTCGTTCTCCCCCACTCTGTCTGTCTCTCTGTTCATCTCCCTCTTTCCTCTTGCTCTCAGGATGGTTGAAATAAGCCTGGCTTGTGTTCCGCTCCCCCATGATTACTAATCTGCTCAGCGCTCACACTGCTCAGCTGTATTTATTTTGACCAAAAAAAAAACCCCACTTGGAATTGACACACATGAAACTGACCCACTTTATTGGTGTCCAAAAACATGCACCGAACTGGAGCAGTCTCCATGCCGTGTAAATGTGTGTGACTGAAGCCACTGCAGTATTTATCCTCATATGTGCACAGATAGGAAGGGTGTAGCTGATCCATTATTGAAGCCAAATTAAAAATCAAAATGAACAAAACTGTGATTGTTTGGGGCCCTTTTTGCATGGATGGGAAGAAAGCAGTAAAAAAGCAACAGAGAGAAGGAGAGGGAGAGAGGGATGGGAGCACTCAGATAGAGGGCAGGAAAGAGATAAGAGGGAGGGGAGAGGAGGGAGAGAAATTGCTACAAATTGGCCAGTTAATCACTTGGCAAGAAATTGGACCATTAGTGATAAGGGCAGCTTATTGTGCTGATTAGTGATGGATCCAGGTGAAACTTTATTGATGATCCTCAGAGTGCCCATTTGTTATGTGAACACAGATTGAACCGCTTTCCTTGGCTCAGGTGGGGCTTCTTACACAATAATGTACCTCACACAAGGTCTTATCACAGGTGATCACAGGTGATTCACAACCCAAGATGAAGGACAGGCTTCATTGATTCAACTATTTGTGCTTTTGAGCATTTATTTCGGTATAGTTAACGCTAGATAGAACCCATCAGACACTGCATGAGGATGGAGGTTTTACATTGTTTATTGTACCATGGGTTTTAACATGGTGCGGTGGTATGTGTAAGTGTGCAGTGTGAACGGCCCCTTTGCGTGAAGTGATTAGCGCGCCAGTAGGCAGCAGACGTGCTCCTGTGTAACAGATGTGAAGGATGCGTTTAACGCCATGCCGTCCCATCGCCCTGCAGCTAATCTCACTGCACGAAGGACTCAGCACGCATGTATGCAAGCAACACATGAGTCACCTTCAGTTCTGTTCTGTTCCGTTCCGTTCCAAAAGACTAGATCAACGTTGTGTTGGTGTGGGTGCATTGTGTATGTTTCAGGTTCCCGAGGCATTAGAGTCTTTATTATGAGGTTATGGTTACGTTCCCATGTGTGTCTCTGTGTGCGTGAGTGAGTGTGTGTGAGTGTGTGTGTATGGGCACTGCGTACCGCATATATACTCTTTGAACATAGTATATCCGCCAGCCCATATACTGACAGGGAAAACTATTGATTTGGCACAGCTGCATCTGTATATTGCTTCTACTTGAGCTTGTTTGATAGATTATATTATGTATGGTGCATCCTTGTAATCCCTGCCTGTGCAACGTATGTGTGTGTGTGTGTGTGTGTGTGTGTATGTGTGTGTGTGTGTGTGTGTGTGTATGTGTGTGTGTATGTGTGTGTGTGTGTGTGTGTGTGTGTGTGTATGTGTGTGTGTGTGTGTGTGTGTGTGTGTGTGTGTGTGTGTGTGTGTGTGTGTCTGTGTGTGTGTGTGTGTGTGTGTGTGTGTGTGTGTGTGTGTGTGTGTGTGTGTGTGTTACTGCGTGTGTGTGTGTGTGTGTGTGTGTGTGTGTGTGTGTGTGTGTGTGTGTGTGTGTGTGGATGTGTGTGTGTTTGTGTGTATATTCTCTCCTCAGGCCTGAAGCGAAGCCACACATGTGATGTCTGCCATGTCACCCTCAACTCAGTGGCCCAGTACCACGCACACCTGCAGGGCTCCAAACACCAGAATAAGTGAGTATACCCCTAACCCTGACACGCTCAGTCGACTCACTGCCGCTAGCACACTTCACATAGTCAACCTATAGGGGCCATTCACCCTCAGTGTGTGGATAACATGTACCACTAGAAAACAAAAGAATGTTACCAAGGCATACAAAGGTGTGCCAGGGTACACAAGGGTGTCATAGAACACAGTCCAATACCAACAATGCCATTGTTTTATTGTAGAATATTCTCACGTGAAAGGATGAAATTGAGAAGAGAACTTTGTGTTAAATAAACAAAGACAACCTGTACCCTTGATGTGTAGAGTGAGAGAGTGCAGCGGAGGTGAGAGGGAGGTGTGAACGCAGCGGGCTTTCGCAAGGAGAGTCAGAGTGTGAGCGGCCTAACAAATTTGGCCGGCTTGTCTGAGCTTTTGCAGAGCACGTGGCAGCATTACTTCAACCCCGTCGCTTCTGATGACTTTTGCACGGGTGGGCAGGGACCCGGGCGACAGGCCCAGCCATTTCGTGTGGCAGGCGTGCTTCTGCTTGGCCACACTGGAATTCCCATGGGCTGCTCTGGGTCCGTTCCGTGAGACCTCCTCTGCCCCCACCACCCCCACCAACACCACTTCCCCCTCCTACCTCCCTCACAGGTTCAGCTTTCAGAGTGCAGAGAGAGGATTTCCTGCATGGGTTGCAGAGATGCACAGATTCATGCTCGGTGATATTCAGATGCCCCTAGTACTGTGGGTTAAAACCGGGAGCAGCAAACATGCAAATCAGCTGTTGCCCTCACGCCATGCCAGCGTATGCACAGGCCTCCTTAGTGTGTTTTAGTCACGGGCTCTTACACAATCACACTTCTTCATGTTGTGGGCACACACACACACACACACACACACACACATACACACACACACACACACACACACACACACACACTTGCACTAATATGGGCTTTTTCCATGTTCCAAGCCATGGAGCCTTTACAAGGGTAAGTCAAACTGCACCATTCCGCCTCCAAAATCCACCAAATTGTTAATATTGGAGAACTAGCAAGCTGTCAAGCTAGCCCACATAGAATTAGAAACATTAATGTTAACAAGGATTTGGGCTTAGAATCAATTTTAAACTTCAGACTATCTAAGAAAAGAAGTGCTAGCCTTGAAACTAAGCAATGTTTCCTTTGTGTACATATATTGCAACAGAAACAGAGGAAACTAACATTAGCGTAGCGTTGTGGAGTTCTTTTGTCTCATTTCGTCAAATGTTTTGAAATATTTTGTTGGGACACCTCCACATCCGCTGTGTGTTGGGGTCCTGTTCGTCCTGTCGGGGGTTATTTTAACTATACATTATCCCTTACTTAAAGACACACCCTCAAGCGAGACCCTGATGTATGGAAATGCGAATTTAGGCTGTGCTTGGTTGACGGGCTCAGCTGAGCCTGTATGGAAAAACAGCAATAGGCATTAATTGATACACAGGCACAGGCACACGCACACACACACACACACACACACACACACACACACACACACACACACACACACACACACACACACACACATACTCATCCAAGCCCCATCTGTATTAATGGCTTGTAATTTTCAGCAGCTTCTCTGCCCTGTGTGAGTGTGTTGTGCATACACATCGGAGAAGGAGGGTGGCCGAGGTCGTGTCACGAGAGATCAAGTCTGATCTGCTTCCTGAAGGCTGCCCAGCTATTTAGGGGTTTCATTCTGGGGCCTTCAAAAGGTCATGCTTCTTTAGTCATGCAACCAGGGATACAAAAAAAAACTAAAGCATTGACCCTGTTGACCCATTTCCGCATAGCACTCTGGTGCATGCACGAGATCATGCATGTAAACAACAATACACTCGTATTTGTGAGTGAGCGTGTGTTGTGCCTTATGGAATCAATACGTGAAAATCACGGCATGGGCTCTGGTGAGGTAAGTTATCAATACTTCACTAATGGGCCCGTCACATCCAATAACCCCAACCCCCAAATGACCCCACTGAGGTGTGTGCAGTATAACCACATTATTATTAGAGATGTGTGTTTATTAGAGGACACCACACACGCTTTCAGAAGGGGGTTGCAGAACACAGATCTGAGGCCTGTAATGTATTATTTATCATCATTAGGAAAAACATGCCATTTCTGAGATGGATCATTTGCGCCATGGGGGAAGCTCTCTATTGATCTGCTGTGGTCAGGGTGTGACCTGCTGCAAGCCCTATTATTAGCATGTCAGACAACAGGCACACAGTGGACTCATCTATCACAGCAAGTGACCCAGCCTGCCCACCAACATAGCCTGTCTGAGTCATTACTGTTCACTAAACATGCCCATTTTGTTGTTGATAATCATAAATGCATCGTGTTTTCATGTTTTAATAATAGTTTTTTCTTGCAATGTAAATAATTGCCAATATCGACATAGTTACCCTCACAAGCACACTGAATATCACTTAGCTGTTCCCTAATACTTGAATACCACACCTTTTCCACTACCAATTTTGTATGCATCATATACGCGTATATACCATATTATGTTTGATGTATTATGTTTGCATTTACATTTACATTGAGTCATTTAGCAGACGCTTTTGTCCAGAGCGAGAGACAGAGAGAGAGAAAAGTTCTACGAGCAATAGAGACCTAGTATAACAATAAATACTATTATTTAACATAAGAAATAGAAAAAAAGTGCAGGAATGTAACTGCTGTAAGTGCAAGTTAAGTAATAGTGGTGCAAATTAGGAAAGGAGGTGCTCTCTGAAGAGTTGGGTCTTCAAGAGCTTCTTAAAGGTAGAGAGGGACGCCCCTGCTCTGGTAGTGCTAGGCAGCTCGTTCCACCAACGTGGAACTACGAATAAGAATAGTCTGGATTGTCGTACTTGCACAGACGGCAGTGCTAAACGACGCTCATTAGACGAGCGCAGCATCCTGGGGGTAAAATATCCCCTTACAAGAGCATTTAAGTAGGTGGGAGCAGAACCAGCAATCACTCTGTAAGCAAGCATAATTGACTCGAACTTAATGCGAGCAGCTACAGGCAGCCAGTGGAGCTCAATGAGTAGTTGGTTGACGTGTGCCCTCTTCGGTTGTACATTTATCCCATGTATTCTGTGTACATGTTCCACATGTATGCTGGCATGTTCATCATGATTCATGCATGATTTCTTCTGCTTGGTTTCTGATTGATTCCCCTCCCCTTCTTCCCCCTCCCTTTCTTTTTCTATCTCTGTCAAGCAGATGCCCCCCTATATGTGCTGTGGTTCCTTTTTGATTAACAGGGAGTTCATCCTTGCCCCTGTCGCCATTGTGCTCTAAGGGGGTTCAGGCCCTGGGCTCTGTAAAGTGCCTAGAGACAATGTTATTGTTTTGGCCCTTTAGAAATACAACTGAATTCAAATGAACTGAACTGAATTTTTTCATAACTCTCACTGTCTGCAGAATAAAGGGGTTGGTCACAAAGGTGTTAATCATTATTACTTTTGTCATTCTCACCCTTGTGTACTAAGAAAGGAGTAACATGTTTCTCTCTCTCTCTCTCTCTCTCTCTCTCTATCTCTGTCATCCTCCCAGCTTGAAGAACCAGTGAATTTCAGATTCTCACCAAGTGTTGGATTTCCTGTCAGGCTGCCTCAGCTGTTGCCTGCCCAGTTCTCACTCTAAGTCTCCTCCTGTGTTGATCTCTCCTCTTCCATCACTGTGTTT
The DNA here is from genome assembly GCF_963457725.1 of Sprattus sprattus. Taxonomy (NCBI): domain Eukaryota; kingdom Metazoa; phylum Chordata; class Actinopteri; order Clupeiformes; family Clupeidae; genus Sprattus; species Sprattus sprattus. Next base: position 7,774,857 of record NC_137909.1, read on the forward strand.
CCCTACAAAAAGAAAAAAAACTTCAGGTGTTCTTTGCCTTGTGGAAAAAAAACCTTTAACCATCCTGAGATACTGATGTCAACACTTCATGGCAGAACTAAAGGCTGCTGGCGGATGTCAAACCATAGATGTGACTAAAGACACACACTTTGACTAACATTCCTCGTGGCACTGGCGCCGTCTTCATGGGATCAGTGCTGGGGTGATTTTTGTGAAGACAAGCAGAGATCCTGCGGAGCGAACCATATTTCATACAGACTGTGTTGGTAGCAAATATGTAAAGTACCCGGGACATTGCATCAGAACCATCTTGTGAGGCTTCTTTTCTTTAAAAAAGGAAATGCTGCTCTTGGGACTGGTATGTGCTGTGTCTATGTTTGAATAAGGTTTATGTTTAATGTGTGAGCTTTGATAGCTACATCCATACCATGAACTGCTCGTATTATCTCTATGGTCACCTTTTGTTAACCCTGAAGGGTACATACTATGTTAAATGTGATAATATTCATTAGTTTTGGTTGGATTTCAGTCCTGAAGGGTTTTGTGCTTGCTCTTGCGGATGTAAATTATTCATGTTTTCTCTCATTTGATTTCATTTTGATGTGACAGATGTGTTCTTTGTCTCAGGGATGTCTGATTGATCACATACAATGACAGCGAAAAGGGCATTCAGTTGCTGTTTAATCATGTCTGTTTAACAAGGAAATGTGAAGAATTCCCTTCTATTGTATAGTCTACAGCCTGTGTTTGAAATTCCAGTCATTTATATTAATTTATCTGACTAGATTATATTTATGGACTAGAACACTGTGTCTATGTCCTATTCTGACAGATTTTATTTTTCTCAACTCAATTCTTAGTAATATAATGATATACTTTGCCTCAGTAATTGACTTGGACTGTGCTCTGATACTGTATATATGTTCTGTCTGCTGGCCTTACAGGATGCTGGTAAATTACTGTATTAGCTCAGTGAATGACTTTTAAATCGCCTTCATGCGCTTCTCAGCTTTATTAGATAGAACTAAAATCTGTTTGGGAATTTGGGGGGGGGGGGGGGGGGGGGGGGGACCATGGTACAGGTAATAGTCAAATCCAGAAGTAAATGTCATTTGGTGCTACAACTAATGCTAGGTCGAAGAGAAAGCATCATTCAACAAAGTTGAAAAACCCATAGTCCCTCTGTTATGTTTTTTTTTTGACTATGTACCATGTTGTCTTGCCTCTTTTGAAGAACATCTTTGGAAATAAAAGATTGGGACAACCAAATGTGAGGGAATCCCTTTTCTTGTGTTTAAAATGTTTTAATAGCCACAAAACAACCCAACACATTCACACTGTCACTTGGCAGGCGTTTGTAGAGATTTTAGATTATTTGTCATGTGCTTCATTAGAGGCAGAGGCTGTTGCAGCCTGGTGCACATCAAACAGAATGGGCCAGCCCATAAACTGCTCTATCAGTTCCTAACACTTCTTCATAATTTAGAGATTTTGATGGATATACCAGTATGTCTCGAGGTTTTGGTGTGAATACAGTTTGTTAGATTAAAATAATAATAATAATAAAAACATCTGACTACAGTCATTTATCAGGTGTTTTGACCACTGCATATACTGTACATTACCACAATTAATACATTACTTTATCGGATATATTTGTATAACCTCAAAGAGAGTTCAGAGCCAAGATTACATTTTACAAGATTATTGAACTTGTGTCTAATATCACAAAGCATATGTATATGTAATGTGATTAAAAGTGTAAGATATGTGTAAGATACATTTGACAGAGAGGGAGTGTGATGGAGTACCTCATCAGATGGCCTGGTTACCACAGTAACCTAGCCTACACCCAGTGAATATGATTTTGGAACACAGAAAAAAGGGAACAGCTGCCAACCAGTGCTTAACATATGTGGGGAGGCCGGTGGGACTGCTGGAAGGAGCGTTCTTGGTCTAAATAAGTCAAAATGAAGCAAACCCTCCTTGGAGTAGCTTTGTCCAGACCTCTGACTCCTTGGTACTGTATATTGAGTGCTGGCTTACACAAAACTGCTCTCATTTCAGCTCATGCCATTGAATCCAAAGTATTGCCATTATGAACAACACATGTGACCTCAATATCAAGTTATTTATCAGGCAGTGTATACCCAGCCAGCAATAACTCACAGATGCTTTTCAAGTCCCAGATGGAGGAGAGAAGAAAGAGTCTAGGAAGTACAAAAAGAAGCCCCTTTTTTCTCTCAATTAGAAATGAAAAATGAATTCAGAAGTCACACAGTGACTCAGCACTTCAGTCATGGCAAAGTCCTTGAGACACACTTCAATAAAATGTATCACATGCATATATACTGTAAATTCTTGCTAGACTGTCAACAGTGATACAAAAAATGTTCCTCGATTTTAAGAGTATATGTACATCAGCATGGATTTTAAGAGTATATTTACACATTACACATTATATTTTAATGTTTTTTTTTACCAAACAATAGACTCTTAGAACTAACTCAGATATCTTAAACAGTTTCAGGTCAAACGCATTTGAAATCAACGACACAGCGATCCTAACCAGGCACCCCAGTGTTCTATCATGTCACCCTCATAGGCAGCATCTTCAGCAGAGGGCATGCTTAGTAGGCAGTGGTTAATGTAATTTGTAATTTGGCACCTTCTATCAGCACCTTGTCTTGCATATTTTAGTCCCACTGTGATTGTGCAGGCCCAATGCAAATACGCTCGACGGCGTCACCGCAAGAGGAGCTGATGACGCATTCACTGTCTCAGCGTATGACTAATGTAACAGTCAAAAGGGTGAGAGAGTATTTTTGTAAAAGTGAGAAACAAACAGAGTGCCATGATCTGATCGAGAAATAGAATGTATTAGCCTGTTGTGTCCTGTGATCTGGTCTTAAAGCCTTATTGTTGGCCTTTGAAATAGGCCTGTCAGATAGTTGTCTTTCCATGCCAGGAGAACAATACAATTAGATTGCAAATAACTTCCAGGAATGTGATCGCTAAGGCACTAAAGCACAGCTGACTTCAGCACATTTCCATTGATGCGATTGCTTTTCCCAGTAGCTTGGAGGGACCCACTTGAAGGCTACACATATAGGCATGATAGAGCAGCAGTAACTCCCACACAACCCACTGTGTTACGACTGTTGTTGTTATGGCCTTAATGACTCTAATTGCATCAACACAGAGCATGAGAGCAGCGTAGCAGACTGTCTCAGGTGTTTCCATTCCACTGTCTTTTCAATTTGCAGTATATTTGCTCCTGAGTGCCAAAACAAATATAAAATCACTGAACTTTTTTTTCTAATCAAGACATCCAAGGCCCCTGTGCATGTTTAATTCACACAAGCATCTAAATGTCTGGCAGTGGCTAATTGTATTTGTGTTTGAGGCTATTGCCTGATTTCTGTCGGAGGGTCATCAGTATGCAATCCCCTGCTAGGATGTCCTGCTGCATAGCCATGTTGGGTGATTTGTTTTTGCGGCTCTAACCGTGGTAGCAGCTGGGCAAAAACTCACAGCTTCTCTCACGTACTGGGTGAAGTGGATGGCTTTGGCTATGCTTTGTCACGGAGGGCTGCATTTAACTGGAAGTGTCTGACTCATGCATTCATTCAGGATGGATGGACTCAAGTGGATGCATTTGTTTAGGAAAGGAGAGGCAGATTAGAATGGCACATGCATTTGTACACACACACACACACACACACACACACACACACACACACACACACACACACACACACACACACACACACACACACACACACACACACACACACACACACACACACACACACACACACACACACACACACACACACACACACACACACACACACACACACAAATACGTACACACCAATTTGCACTTTGAATGGCATGGCAACATTCACATGTCCCCATTTTTCTCTAGGGTTATGAATAGTAAGAATAGTAGTAGGCTCATAATGACTGCTTCTGCTATTACTAAGTAAAAAGTGTAATTATAATGATACATTTCAAATACACTAAATGCTAAATGATCCCTTCACCAGCAATGTTATGCTGCAGAAACCAGGTTGAAGAAATCTCAGAAAGTCACTAATATAGTCAACTGTCACCAATTGTAGAATATTGGTTTACATAAGAGTTGGGAAACAACTTTGATTGAATTTGAATCAGTAATTAAAAAATAAATTCTGTAAATAAATAAAATAAATAAAGATAAAGATAACAGCAAAATAGGTGTTGTTTTCTGTTTAGAACACAGCAGTGTGTGGTGTGTGTGAAGACATCAAGTGAAGCGTTCTCCAGCACCTTCTTGGTTCACAGACCCTCCCCATGTGCAGTTGGTTCAAATATCACATGATTGGTTGTATTGTTGCAGATTCCTTGGCTCATCACTTTACCCAGTTGTGTCGGAACATTCCATTACCCGTAGGTTGCCAACAGGGCATTTGCCGGTGTTTCTTTTCAGCGAATTCCAGCCATTGATTAAGATCAATAGTATCTAATTAGGCAAGATAATCTAGCAGGACCAAGACAGAGCACACCCCAAAGTCAGCCACATAGGTCATTTCTGTCCCTTAGCAGGGCAGTGTCTGGTCTTTGTTGTAACTAAAACTTCAACAGGATTTGACAATAATGTCTCAGTTGCATAAATGCATCGCAAGGTCATCCACTCTCTTCATAACTGCAGAGATTTGAAGCCAGTTTAGAGAATTTTTCAAAACAGTGGGGTCAAGCCCACATTTTGTAATAGGAAGTTGCACACTATCTAACCCAACCAGAGGTGTCGTTTCTGTCAGTAAACAGATCAGGTTTATAGGCACTATTACATACTTCAATAGTTTTGTGACTGCGCTGTTCATTGCTAACCTCCTGATGGCCCTGTAATCTTCAGGGATATATTTGTAATATCGCAAGACTAGCCTAAGATCTTCCACACTGATAGAGATAAACAAGAGCTTTCTGCCAGTGCAGTCTGCGCGTAGTGTGATCCTGCCAAGGATGGGTATCATCCTGATCACAACTGCACTGGCTCAAACGCCCACTAATCCCTATCCAGGCACCCTGCCGAGAGACAATAACATTACACTTGATATGTCTCGGGTTTTAATCACCTGCTTAATGGTTTTATGTTTCTTGTGTACAAGGCCTGGTTCACGTCCTGCAGAGAGAGTGGCTTGACATTTGGCATGTGAACCACAAGTACACAGAAAAGGTCAAGGCCACGGTCAGCTTGTTGTATGCACAGATATGGAATCTTTGCCATGGCTCGGGCCTATATCATATTAACAGACAGTACCCCTGCTCTCATGGGCCCCTCAGACAGACCCAGGGCCCGTCCCACACAATACAGCAGAGGAATATTGCCTACTGTTCTTACCACCGTGTGGCATGAAGTTCCATCCAGACTCCTCTCTGTTGTGGTTCCTCTGCGGTCAAATAGTCAAGTACTCAGCTCCATTTGATGGTCCAGTTCCTCCATATTCAGTTTAGTTACACTCAGGAAATGTTAAATGCCTTGTGTTATTGATTGGGGACTTCCCTTAGCGGCCAAACCTCTCACTGTCACATGCACCCAACAACCCAGCCTGAATATTATTCCACAACAGGGTACCCTACAACCATCATACCGATACTTAGAGATATATATTTGTTGTCATCTCTAACCTGTGTACTTTAAAGTGTCTGTTGTTTACAAAGGCATATGTGTTGCTATTTCTTTGTATGTCTAATGCACTTGTGAATTATTCCTGTTTGGTTCTGTCATCTTGGTTTGTGTAGCATTCTACCTCAATAATCACTATTCACTTTAGAAAAAAATAACATCTGCCACATACCGTAAATAAATATGTAAATGATCAAGCCTAATGTAAGATACCTAATTGCCAATGCATCTGACTGTAATCATCCATTTCCATGAGCTGCTGATATCTGAAGGCTCTCTGATCTGATTCTCATCAGTCGATTACATACTGTACCAGGGAGGAATCACGCATTCTTAGTTCTGTATATAATTATGAACACAACAATATGACTTTATGAAAGTGGAAACAAATGTCTCTCTCTTCACATCTGCATGCTGGGTGCACAGTAGATTCCAGAATATTGTGTGTGTGTGTGTGTGTGTGTGTGTGTGTGTGTGTGTGTTTGTATGGGTGTGTGATCATTGACGTATAAGAGATGTGTACAGTCATCAGAGCCCTGGGGACTGATGGCCCTATGATGCACACAAGGAATTGCTTGGCCTTCAGGTTTCCGTTTTTCCGTCCAGAAGCGCAGATGGAGTGAGCTGCTGCAGACGGCCCCGTGGGCTCCTCAGGAGGATGAGACCTTGCTAACAAGATGCACCCTGTGGGTGAACGTGCAGTCATGCTCCAGTGCCCTGTGGGATAACATGCAGTCATGCTCAAGTTCACAGCAGGGTGAAGGGCCACAGCCTGCCTTGACAGAGAGGTCAGGGGGACGAGCTGTGACTTGCTTGAGCATATTTGCCAGTGGTGTTTTGACAACAAACATCCATCCCTGTCTTGTTTGTTTGGTGCGACACACTCACACAAATCTGTATACTGTAGATATATAAATGTGTGTGTACTGTATGTCTACATGCATCAAATTGGCATCTTGAATATTCACACCACAACAACAGCAATAATAATAATAATGATAATAAGATGAAATATTTGTCCTGCCTAGTCTACGTATATACCTCAGCATAAAAAAATGAAAGCATATGTGGACGCTCAAAGGGGTTTTGAACGAACTGCACCCTCTTGACAAGTCTTATCAAAAACAGAGCAGAAGAACTTGTAGAGGTAATTGACAGGCTTTCATTTTTTTCTCTCTCTAAGCACTGAAGTGACCAGTAAGCAGCATTGCTGAGTGACTCTTTCTCCCCACCGCGATTCCTGTCCCCACACTGGCCCGCCGCACATGAGGCTGTGAGCAGGAGATAAGGCTGCCTCCCAGCAAAGGGCAGCTGACACTCTCCTCCAACCCCCCCCCACCCAGCCTGACCACATTACAGCAAGTCTGTCAGCGGTGCACATGTGGACATTAAAAATTCATGCCTTCACATAAGTGATGTGTGTGTGTGCGCTGCTGATCCTGTTTGATAACTGTAAAGACACCTGCCAAGGAGAGGTGGGCGGGGTGGTTTCCTCACTAGCCTTCACAACCGATGAGACCACAGGACGTAGATTAACTCTGTTTGTGTCCAGTGCAGCATGTTGCAATCTAGGGTTAGTCGAAGTGCAGTCAGAGAGAACAATGTGAAGGAGTTCCGATGGTAGTTTACATTGAATGGAGGTAAAGGTACATGTAGCTTTATTTATCAAAAGAACAAATATTCTTTAATTGACAAATCAACACAAGCTGGTTCTGAATGCAAGATAATACTGCATTTACCAATATTTTTGTGCATTGTATGTTTGCTATAATATTTGCCTTTTGCATTTCTCTGGTAAAAATGTCTCCCTGTCATTTGACATAAAAGCATCTAAAACAATGAATCCGCATAATCCGCAAAACTACATATTCCACTTTACGTGCTCAAAAAAGCCTATATCTGTTCAATGCTTTCTCACTATATTTCCTAGTCTTTGTTTGTGTTCACAGAGTTGAAAAGTGAACGTTCTGTGACGTTCCCCTAGGCATCGTCACAAAGATTATCTGCACTACAGATTTTGACCATTGGGTGGCAGTGGCATTAAGGCAATGATATTTATATTTATAACTTCTTCCAGTTACATTTCAACTCACATTGACCACAGGAGGGAGTTGTCGTTTTCATTCTCGGTGCTTTGCCCTGGCTGTGGTGAACTAACAACTTTTGTACTGAGGTTCCCTGCCAAGTGACCCTTATCTGTTGCAAAGTCTTTGTACAGTCTGTTCCCTGAAAACTCTTTTGAAAGATTGAATGACTCTGTTGCACAGACAGTAGAGGTGGGCTGCTGCAAATGTACTCGTGGGCCTGAAGTATCTGATGTCTGATACGGGTCACACTTTTGTCTAGATAAGAAGACAAGTGTCTAAGGCAGATATAAATCTTTCTTATCAGCTCCAGTTACTCCGCTGTCTGTAGTCGGAGCCTCTGATAGCTTCACTGTGACAGTCTAGATGTTATTTGCCTGCTTGTGACTTTGAGATAAGGTTGTTTTAAGCAACAACAAAGGAACTATTCATGATACCAAAAACAAAACTTGTTTAATGATAGAGAGAGAGAGAGAGAGAGAGAGAGAGAGAGAGAGAGAGAGAGAAAGAAAAAAAGACAGAGATCTGCATTTATACTTTTAATACATTCAGAATACATTTCTGCCTATTTAGCCATGACAGTGTGTTTAATCTACAAAAAACATTTTTAAAATATAAAATGTTTAAAGTTTGTATATGCAATACCAGTAACCCCTAAGGCTTCATGCCATGTTTCTACTGCTAGTTTTGGTGTTTACATATTTTCCTGTGGGCGGTATGTTGCTGAACTCAGTCAACTCTTAAGCTGACTTTACTGAGGTCACTAACTATCGGTTCCGTGTACTACAGTATCGTCCTGTACCATAAAGGCCAGTTGCATAACACCAGTGTACAATTCTTAACATCAGCTAGTTTGATTCTTGTGAGACACAACCTTTGATCTGGGAAGTGTAAGGATTTACAGTGTATCCTGTCTAAGCATATGACAAAGCAGCTACTCTGACCATAGACATATTTAGAGGTCTATATAGGTCTATGACTGTGAACATCAACCATGTGGTCACCACATTCCAAATGGTTATCTTACCATGGTAGCAAAATATAGGTCCACACCCTGATATCGCTCAGACCTGAGGTCAGGAGGCAAACTGAGGTGTGAGGAGCTCCATCCAAATATGGTATGGTAATGGGGATAGACTAGTGAGAACAATCTCAGGCAAAAAGGGTCAGAGGAACTTATTATCATACAGAACAACAAAAGGTGGCCAGACCTAACTGCATTAGAAGCCTAATTAATTTACATGAAGAGCCCAGAAGGTAGCAGTTTATATGTCTAGAGTTTGAGATGCTTGGAGTTCATACCTACACAATTGAATCCAGAACATGTTCCACGTGCTTCATTACTGCTCTTTACTGGAATAAAGACGGATTACTGCATCAGCCACTAACGCCCTTTTTTTGTTACAAGAGGAAGTCTTTCTTACTAAGGGGATATCCTGAAACACTCAGAACTAATTCAGCACAGGGAAAGGGGAAGTGTGGCTTGGAGTCAATTACCCTCTTCAACATAAGGTGACCTACCACACATTATACTACTGGCAGTTCAGCCGAATACAGAATATACTATGTAAACAGTAAATGTATTATTTATTATATATTTTGCCAGTACTGGAAGTGGGAATATAGTGTTAAAAATTAGCTTTTAAACATTTTGTAGCTCAAAGGAATTGTATGTAGCCAAGGGCTGGTCCAAAGGGTGTTCATTCTATGCGATAATGAAGGAAAAAGGAGTGATCAGTAGAACAGCAGGAACAATGCTGCTTCTGAGCAGTAAGAAATGGCAAAAAAAACGTATAACTGATGGTTGTGAGAAAGACTGATGGAAACTGCTACCAGGTTGGGTAATGTAGTTCTAAGCATAATCCCACTGGCCAGGAAACTCCCACACAACACTGGCAGACTCCCAGGATTCCACGCTGGGACAGTACTTCACAGACATTAAGGGAATTCTGTGGAAGTCATAGCTACAGTATAGGCCATTGCTCTTGAGTGTTTATACTACTAACAACATGTCATGATCTCCCATGGCATTTAAGAGGACAGTGTTAGATCTCACTCATGTCTCCCCACACAGAACTGACTTATTTTTCACTTCAAATACTACAAATGTTCAGGACACAATGTAATCACTGAGAAAAAATACAACTGGAGCAATCCTACCAACCATTAGGTCAATCTCTTCTCAAGTCCACTTGAAAGCAAATCTTGAGAGAGGATCTCACCTATCCTTGAAGAATATTTTGATCAATGTTAAAAAAAGGGGGTCAAATTCCCCTTACCCGAAAAGTCAATACTTCATCTGGTGAAACAGGCTGTTGTTATGGAGACCTGGATGTGTCATGTGACTAAAGTCCCTATGAAAGTCTGAGCAGCAGAGAATGTGACTCAACCGGCGGTTAGGGTTTAATTTTTTGCCAAGTGCTTTAGTTAGACCAGTCTGAACTAGAATCACAAGGGATTTCCTGAGGAGGAAACATTAGCTTTGGTCTGACTCAGGTTCAAAACTACAATCTCCACGGTGACAGGCCTTAAACAAATAGAGTGACGAGGTGATGAGAGAAAATACAACTGGAGCAATACTGCCAATCTCTTCTCAAGTCCACTTGAAAGCAAATCATGAGAGAGGAAATCACCTATCCTTGAAGAATATTTCGATCAATGTTAAGAAAGGGGAACAAATTCCCCTTACCCGAAAAGCCAGTTATTCCTCTAGGTCATGTGACTAAATTCCCTATGAAAGTCTGAGTAACGGCGGTTGGGGTTTAATTTTTTGCCAAGCGCTTTGGTTAAACCAGTCTGAATTACAATCACACGGGATTTCCTGCAGCAGGAAACATTTGCTTTGGTCTGACTCAGGTTCAAAACTACAATCTCCATGGTGACAGGCCCTAAACAAATAGAGTGACCAGGGACCCCATTGCCATGTTGATGGGTGGCTTCAAAGTGCATGTGCCTGTCCCCTGGCAGCAAGAGGGTGTGAGATGGTTCCTATGATTCCAGCATATGCAGGGTCTTCCTGTTGGAAACAATGGTGCAGTAATTAGAGGGTGGACAGATAAAAGTTCAATCACAAAGAACTTTGTTGATGTAGCAAATGCCGTTTGACGTCAAGTGGGGAGTTGAATTCTCTAGAGTGTGAAATTAAAGCGGCAGACTAAGATAGAGAAAAATTACATTAAAAATACATTATCTCCCTCTGGAACGAAATACTGTTTTCTGATTGGCTAATGGGGTGTACATTAAGTTCGTGGAACCGCACACCTTGGACGTAGTCCCAGTAGAAAAGTTAAATCGCCGTTCCATATCAATGCTCTTGAATGGTTACCATTGACAACCAACGTAACGTTTGTTTTTTGACAGCTAGGATAATTTGAACCAAGATGGCGGCGTGTTGGGACAAGTTAGTGGGCAATGTTTTATGTCAATTAAGCTATCTACACGACTTTTTATATGTCTAAATTGACTCGGTTAGTTGTTTATGTTCTACACGAATGTTGCAGAGTATTGTAATTCTTAACTTAAAGTCTCGAATATTATTTGTAGGCGGCTGTTAGCGCTTAGAAAAAAAAACCCCATTGAAACAGATGGTAGCTCACACGGCTAACTAGCCGGCTCGATTGTGAGCCTTCGACCAAAATTACTAAACTTGACCTCCCTGTTGCTCTGTCCAACTTCATCATCAACAGAAACGTGGAGTTCAACTGTAAATAGTAAAATCTTATGAACAATACCTGTGTCCGTGTGTCTGTTTACTTTACAGAGGTGAGCTCATGAGTGTCACTTTGCAGCAACGCCGGGGGAAACTAAAGGTCCAGTTCCACGCACTACTTTCTCTAACGGGAGCACTAGGCTTCAAATCAAGAATTCATCAGGTTATTATGCATATTAAATTTCCTAAAGATGAAGGAAATTCTAAATAATAATAATAATAATAAAAAAAAAAAATGTGGTTGTTGTAAACGGGAGATAAGCGGGATAACGGCCTTTGCTCCGCAGAAGTCCATTAACTGCGTAGAACTGGACAGCTCGTCGGCCGTTATCCTATATGATACATGATACAAGTAAATAACTGGATAACCTCAAATTTTGATGTTTGGAATGATATGAAATTCTGATAAAAGACATGTCTCTTAATCTCTGTGTTTTTTTTTGTGGTGAGCTGGAGTATGTGTGTGAGTGGAATGTCCTTGAAACAGCCAAAACCAGCTCAAACTAGTACGACATGCTGCGTCTTAGATAAGAGTGGGGTGTCCCTCTCAGCGTAAATAAGTCCTTATCTCTGCGTAGTCAGCACAAAATTGGGCCAAACTGACTGAGGCATGTGTGAACTAATCAAATTTTAATATGTTCTACTCTGAAGAACTCCAAACTTACTGGCGGAAGCATTGATATCCAGGCATAAGTATTAATATAGCGTCCATGTTCCAAAACAGACTAGAGGTGCTATGCGTCAAGACTTCTTGTTTATTGTGATTCATATAATAGCATATGGAGTGATGCTATGGGGGTGTTTACCCCCAACACAACCTCCACCAGAAGTTCATCTGGAGGTGGTCACTCACATATTTAAAAAAGCTCTTAGTCTTAGCCCATAGAATGTTGATATGTGAGAGTGAGTAGGCTAGCCTAGGTCTTTTTGGAGCTCAAACATCCTTCAATACAACTGCAGCCTTAACCATTGTCATCACAGTCTAAAGTGGTGCAGTGTGTAGAAACCATGTGCTCAAGGGTTGCTTATCTGGTTTCGCATTGCATCCCGGAGAAATCCTGAACCCTGTGTGTGAACCCTGCACTGAACTGACCCTCGACACTGATGTGTCTCTGTGCCAACATGTAGGTACAAAATCGTCCCCAAGCTCATAGCCTCTGACCCACATTCTGAATATATTTAGAGCAAAATGTATTCACTTGTATGTCTAAAATAATGTCACAGTAACTTCTTAACAAAACAACACAGAGCAAAAGTGGGTATGTAAAATTTTAATTTAATAGAAGAACTTCGCCAAAACTCATTCATTTCACACAGCTCTGTTGAAAGTGCATATTTTTCAACTCCGTGGTCAGCTACAGCCGTTGTCAGCTCGAGCAGTTCCACAAATCACGTCGACATAGAAGTGCCTTTACAGTATCTCAAAAGTAATGGGCAACTAGCAGTCCAGCTATTGAAGCGGCACTTCGGCGGACAAAAGCAGTCTTTCACGTCGCATGCATATCTGAATTCGGAGCTGCATCCATCCTGTTTTCTCTGGACTCCTTGACAGATCTGTTTTCACTGAGGAGCAACTCGATTATAGATAAGGTAGTGAAGCCGTTTTTTGTAATTGTTAATTTGTTTGCGCTGGTGTGTTTTGTACCTCGGGGTGACCCGTAAGTTTTCAGGAGTTCTGATGTTGGAGATGCGTTGAATGAGTCCGTGAGTGTGCTAGATGAAGGAGATAGCTGCTGTGCGGAATACAATACATCTCGCCACCATTACGAAACCTCCTCCTCGTCTCCCGTGTCAAATACTTTGGACGCCCAACCACCCGCCAACATAGATCACCAAAACACAACGCAGAGTTTCAGCGGGCCGTTGACTAACTGGAGAGAGAGGGTTACACATACATCAACCATTGCAGCCAAACCGTGGCGCGGCAGCATCATTCCCTGTCACTGCAAGGCAGTTATCGGCATCCACACCGGAGCATAAAGCTTTAGGCTGTTTACTCAATCTGAGGCAGAAACAGCATGCGAAAGTCAATGAAACTTCATGGACTGCCTTGTCAGCCCTGTGATATGGAAGAACTTCCTTTCCTCTTGAAGCGCCATCAGCGCTTTAGCTTTTCCCTCGGGGTCTTGGTAGAAGCCAAAGATGCTCCTCACTCTCTCCATCGCTTTGATGTCCCCGGTCCTCACAAAAAGTTTGAGCAGGACATCTTGGTTGACATTTTCGAATATGTTGGCAACCGCTTTCTTGCGATTGGCAGTGTCAAATTTGTATCCATTGATGGAAGGACTGACACAATGGATGTTCTCAAAAGAGCAAGACATTTTCGGATGGCTTAGGTAACGTTAGTCGTCGAGTAGGCCTACCCTCTTAACAGACAGCAGGCGGTTTGTAATCTGTTTTTGCGTTCCTCCGTCTTTATACGGCACTGAGAGGGATGTCACGCACTAAAAAGTTTGTCACGCTGTGACATCATGTTGCAGCAGACGCAAGTAGCGGCGGTCCTCTGCCGGGACCGCCCATATCGGTCCATGGCATTTCACTGCTGACGCAATGTGAAATCAAGCAACTAACAGTGCTTGATAAGCAACTTACGGTGTAGGATTTACCTATGGTCTACTCAGATACCATCAGGGTATCCCTTTCTTGTTTTTAGAACTATGTGATTCAACTTAGAATTAACTGAATAACAAATGGCATGCTTTTTCATTTTCATCATTCATCATTCATTTCTTATAACAGTTTCCCACAAAAGTGAAATAAAACATACTTTACGCAAAATAGGTTTATACTATAAAAGCACAAACAATTGTAGATAATTATAAGTCCTAGATAAATAATAAGTCCTTAAATAGCTTGACTTCTTCCTACTTTTATCCCAAAATGTGTTAAGAGGTGTTTCATCAAGGTGTTGCAAATCTGACGATGAGCTCCACACTCCTCATGAGCCTTTGAATATTTCAGCAGCAGTAAATATTTGAAGGCCCTGCCTCTTTTCAGGGACAGTTATGTAAATACTGACTGGGTTACAGTTGGATGCTCATGAGCTTTTTGTGGTTACACCTTAACATGTTTTTGTGTAAACATCTTAACATGTTATCATCATAGGAAAAAGAAAACACTTACATTTGTGGCAAGTTAACTTGCGAAAACTGTTTTTGGTCTGTCTGAGATTTTAAAATTTGTGCATGCCAGTAAAAAGAGAGACAGTAAGAAATCACTGCAAGACACAAACAACAAAAACACTTTCCATCACTGATTTAAATTAAAACTAAGTTCATTGGATTGTACTTATTAAACATATTTTTATAACATAGTTTTATAATCACAGTCTGCGTTTCAATCTTGAACCCTAAGCAGGGTACATCATCTCTCCATGTGTGGATGAGTTTTAGATGGACATCTGTCTCTGACAGGGGTGATAACATAAGGAGGTAAAGATATGGGGTGTGATTACAGAGCTCCACCCGAGCTCTGTGGTGTTCCACCCTTGAGTGAGTGATAGCCATCATTCTGGAACTGGTATTCCAGGGCAAGGCTACTTCAGTCAGACACTCACTATCTTTGATTCATACATTATCTCTCTCAGGCAACTTTTCTGTCTGGGACTAAAGGCTATACATCACATAGCAGAACGACTTAAATGGTAGAATTCTCCTCTCATCAGAACCTTTTAATGGAAGGTCCTGATAGGAAGGTTCTGATGAGGGATTCTGGGACACATTTTGTCAGCTTCTCCATAAGCCACAAAAATGTTCCAAAAGAATGGAATTCCCATGTGTACATCCCTCCACTCTCTAGCGCAATAGTTGTTTTTCTCTAGTTGCTGGGAAATGAGCTTTGGGGAGCGCCTGTCCTAAGCCTGTCCTATCACTCTCAAACTGTCACAGGGGAGGAACACGCCTGAGCCTTGACGACAGTAAGGCTGTGGAAGTGGACTTTCACCTCATGAATTCCTTTGACAGAACTCCTTAATAAAAAGTAATGAAATCCATTCAAGTAAAGTCATATCATCCTGCACCCTGTCTAACATAAATCTTAGGCAACTACGTAGGTTATGACAGCTCGTGTCTGGGAACTATGCCGTAACCCGTGGCCTCAGTCTTGGTCTTCTGTCCTGCTGAAAGCATTTAGCACACACCTGTTCTTCCCATCCTCGGGTGTGGAACAGAGAGTCAATCCTGGTATTCTCTCCCGTCCTCAGTCGTGGGACAGAGAGTCAATCCTGGTATTCTTTCCTAGCCTGGATACCAGCCTGAACCCCGCCCACAAAAAAATTTGGTAGGGAAGTTCAGTCTGGCTCTGCGACCGTTGGGGAGAATTTTTTCCTGGTCGAAAACAGTACAGCCAATCAAAATGCCAGGGCGGGCTTTATACGATGATGGATAGATGATCAAGCGGTAGATTCGAAATCCAATAAAGATGGCGGCGTCTCGTGAGCCTGTTAGTGGGAAATATTTTATGTGAATTAAGCTATCTACACGACTTCTTTAATGTCTAAATTGACTTGGTTAGTTATGTATGTGAAACACGAATGTTGCAGAATATTGTTGGTCTTCACTAAAGCTCTCTAGACCATTATTTTTAGGTTATTGCTAAGGCTTACACCAAAAATCCATTGAAACACATAGTAGCTAGCTAGCCTCACTGCTAATTATAACGTAATCAAGCATATCTCACAGATATTGATGGCGCATTCATTTTGAAAGAGGAACAGAGAAACGCGATTAAGGCATTTGTTGATTGAAAAGATGTTTTTGCCGTCCTTCCTACGGGATCCGGTAAAAGTTTAATGTATCAGATAGTCATACTACGTTGCTCTGATTGGTTCTAGGTATCCAATAGAGCGAAGAGGCATTTTCTTTCCTGGTTAGTTGAAACACGCCCCATAATCACAGCTCAATGGAGCAGACTCAGACTCATATTCTGACTAGAATTGTGAGTATGACATCGTCAGGCTAATTCTTTCCCATCCTCGGGTGTGGAACAGAGAGTCAATCCTGGTATTCTCTCCCGTCCTTAGTCGTGGAACAGAGAGTCAATCCTTGTATTCTCTCCCATCCTCGGGTGTGGAACAGAGAGTCAATCCTGGTATTCTCTCCTGTCCTCAGTCGTGGAACAGAGAGTCAATCCTGGTATTCTCTCACCCATGCTGCTGGCCAGCCTTCCCGGCTGTATCCTGAGAAGAGAGA
This sequence comes from Sprattus sprattus, assembly GCF_963457725.1. Classification (NCBI taxonomy): domain Eukaryota; kingdom Metazoa; phylum Chordata; class Actinopteri; order Clupeiformes; family Clupeidae; genus Sprattus; species Sprattus sprattus. The sequence continues at coordinate 7,791,510 of NC_137909.1, forward strand.
GAGAGAAAGAGAATAACTTGCTAGCATGTCACTGTACTAATGTACATGTAATACCTTTTGTTTATATATCTACACACAGGCACGTGCACAGACATTTTGGGGGGCAGGTGCTCAAAAAAAAAAAAAGGGCACCCATCACCAAAATTATTTGTGAAATTAAAAATAATAATAATAAATTAAAAAAAAAACAGAAGGATATTTTCAACTTATATGTTAGTTGGGTAACTGATTCTCCCTCATTTGATTGGCTCGTTGATGGCCTGTTCCAAGTTAAAAGGGAGCGGCTACTCTGAGCTGCTTGCTGCAGTTCCCTGTCCTTCTGCTTCTTGAGTCTGTCTTTTTTTGGCATTATGCTGCAAATTTTGTGAATGAGATAAATCAATGTTATGGATAATAATTTTACTGTTTTCTAAAGGTTAAAGCATAAGCAGCATTACACTAATTATGCTGTTCTCAACCTGTGTTTCCTCTTGGCAGGATAAGACAGCTTACATTTCCCTTATTAGTGTGCTTGCCCGAAGGGAAGCACAGTATTGTTATCGTCAAGTTTTCTTTATTTATTTATTCTCCCCGTTTTTCTTGCAGCTAACTACTCCTCGCCCGTTTGAGATAGAGACGCCATTCAAACACCGAAATGTCCGGCTCGATCCGGTGCAAGCCGCTATGACTTTTCGTGGCGGTACTCCTTGCCACTCCTTTTTTATTCCTCTTTTTCATCACCTTTTTCTCTCATTGACTAACATGGTGGAAGGTTGAGCCATTGTGACGTCACCCACTAAGGCGAAGCTCTGTATTCTCCTGTAACGGCCGTTGACAGCCAGCGACGACCAGCATACAATCATGGATATAAACACTAGAAATGCTGTTGCTGAACTTCATCTACACACCTGATTTAATTCTTTAAGCCTTATTGAACATATTTTTATCTTAAAAGCTATATATTTGTATTTAACTATTTTGAGAAATGATAACGTTATTACGTGATGTGCCTTCGCTGCAGAACAGGATGGTATAAGAGAAAGAGAGCGGAGATTCTCCTAACTAGCTGGCTAATGTAGCCATCCCATTTAAGCTATTCATATTACCGCTAAGCTATTTGTGACATTGGTAATTATACAGTATAATTTGTTACATTTCACTCTCAATATTTCCCGCTACAAACTGCTTAGTATTCCACTTTGTAGCCTTCTCTAATCACTTGATTACCTCAGCCAGCCAGATTGGCAAAATGACAGCAGAGATTTTCATGAAGTAAATATGAATGTAATAGACTACTTTGTGCTACTGAATAATGCAGCTGAGATAATAAAGTCTTTGGAAGATGTTTTGTGTCATGTCTATAGGTTTATGTCTGTAAATGTGAAATGGTTAGTGGTAGGCCTACATCTCATGGCATTTCAATATATTTCTAGTTTAGTGAGCTACACTTTAGATATTTTCTGAGAGTCTTCGAGTTTAGCTGCCCCCTCCTTATATGGATAAAACATATAACAAGCCAGATATCACTGTTGAGAGAGAACTGCATTAAGTCTAACATATAGGCCTATCTTACAATAAACATTAAGTAAAGCTGGCTATGTAACCGCATTCATTCCAATATTGTTGCAGAGATGTTTCCTTTTACCAAGATAACAATTTCAACAATTCACTTAGCTCAGTAAGTCAGTATAACGAAACTCTGGAACTATTAGGCTATGACCAAATGTAACACACTAGACCCTTTCACAATAAACAAGCAAACAAACAAACAAAAACAGAACAACAAAGATACCCTCATATGTCTAAACGTCAGTGGAGCCAAAATATAATGGTTGAGCTTGGTTGCTTGCTAAAATATATTGGAAGAAGGCCCCACTACACTGATTGAGTAGATGTAAATACATGTTAATTCATAGGCACTTGTTCTCTCTGTCACAGAGCAAGCACACTCTCGCAGTTCGTTCACGAAACGCATTCTAGTTTTACTCTTTGTCACCCTCTACAATTACTCATACAAGTTTGATCGTTGTAAAACAGGCAAAACGAAGAGATACATAAATATCAAGTTAAACAATGGGACAAGGATAGCATGACACCGAGAGCATAGTTTACCTGCTATTTTCTAGCTGTGAATTCTCGTGACATTTATAAACATAAATTCAACATACTTTCGAAATTGTCTAAACGGCATTTATACAACACAAAATATGCTCTTTCAGACAAATAATGTCATTAAACATGACAAACGTCAGCAAATAGCTGGACAATGCTTTGAAATCAAGTTAGTTGTTTGTTTATTTTTTCAGGAAACGTCGGACCAGTTATGTTTTCAGACGTAATGTTTTCAGCGGCACTAATGTTGCTGTTAATTTATAACAAACAACGTCATTACCTGTTTGTCTGATGCTGTACAGTAGGTGCTCAGCACTGATGTGGGGGATGAGGAGGGAGGATATCAAAACACATTTGGGGAAATTGATGACAGAGAGACTAATTTGTATTCTAAAAATATTGATGAAATGAAAAAAAGTTGGGCTCCAGCAAAAAGGGCACTTTTTCTCAACCAGGGCACAAGGGCTGGTGCTTGAGCACCACTAGGGGTCTATCTGTGCACGTGCCTGTCTACACACATTTATATAGTCTTGTCATCTCAATATGTTTCACAACGACGAATATAAAAGTGTTTATAAACTAAATTAATAGTTAATGAAAACCAAAGAAGTAAAAACAAGGAGACGTTTATTTGATGGCACAGCATTACCAAAATTGAATTCCAAGTGAGGTAAAATCATGGTGGCAGACATATGGTTTTATGATACCTTGTGTTTGGGACAAGTACAGCATTTAAGAATGTGTAGTGTGTCGGAGGTCAGTCATTCCCTTGGTAAGTAATACATCACGCTAACCTCTGCATTTGTGTATAAGACATATGCCACAAATATTGAGCTAGAAAATGGAGCCAGGTGTCCATTCCCCCTCTGGTTAGAAGCGGGGTGATCGGATGCGTTCTCCTACACTGATAATGCATGATGCAGCACCAGGGCTGTGTGGTGCACTTTGATTTCTACAGTAGGTTATGTGGCAATGCCAGAGTAGAATGTGGTCACCTGGTCCCTGAGCCTGATGATGGCACAAAATGAGAACCAATTGAAACAAAAGGTGCAAGCCAAGTGTCACACTGGTGAGCAGGTCATTGAATCCTGATACAGGAGCTCATAAATGTCTCTTGGCAAAACTATTCCTTTTACTTTTTAATTAAATAACCTTTTGGGAATTTACGGCAAAAATTCCATAAGTAAGCCTCTCAAATAAGCAAACAAATATCACACACCTCAGTGTGCATATGCATCAGGACACACCACATTGACGTTATGCCACGTGACCAAAAACAAATGTCCCCATAAAACCTTTCCTCTCTTTTGGTATTCGGCACAGAAAGAAATCTTCAGCAAAAAAATCAGTTGAATTAAGTCTCCATCTAGTGGTAGAAGATTAATCTATTTCATTACCAACAGTTGCCCTCAGGTAGAGGATATTTTATGGACTTGTAACATGTAGATCACCATCACTGAGTGTGTGGTGGCCAGATCTGGTGGAGATGTAAGTGACTCTAATTGGCATATTCCAATGACAGTGAAATCGCACAGCCTGAATTGACCTCGTGTATTGGATGAAACCGCCACTTTAAAAAGAAGAAAAATCACTTGTGATTGGTTGGTAGATCTGTGGCTATTTGTCACTCTGAGCCATTATAATACAGGCATGCCATCTCTGACCACAATCAGGTATGGAAAAGACTTAAAGGTCCAGGCTGTGATTCTGAAGGTACTTGCTCCTCACAGACCTCTAGCTGTTCGTTCAGTGTTTGCGATTAAAAAACCTCCACTGTTTAAACACAGTCCTGGCTCTATAAATGGGAAAATGCATAGTGGCTCGGACCAAACCATAAACAATCCCAGCCAATCAACACATGTGCTTCAGGAGCACGGGTGGATGGGATGGAATTTGATTGGCTAAAATCAGCAACCTTTTTTGGCACCGAATTGCAGACTGCATTGGCCATTCCTTAAGTGTTCCTGAGAAATGGTTCACTTATAAAGAAATCTGATTAAAATGGTCAAATTCCTGATGTTTGATCCTGTTCTGGACACAGAAGTCCATTCTGTGACTGCTTGTTAGAAAAGAGGTGGAGAGAACAAACATTTCCAACTGTTCCGGCTTGGATTGAGCGAGATGGAAATCTTGATAAATACAGTAGCTATTGACCAGCAATGCTATAACACCAAGTCAAGGAAGTATTTGAATAGAGGGTATAGTTGTACAGACTATCATCAATCATAGTCCTGCCATGCAGTCTATGAGTCATGCAGGCCCTATCAGCTCAGACAGGTGCTTAATAAATCAGTCTGGTCTGGGACATGAGCTGTTGTTGATTAGCCATTGAATAGGCATTGTTTCCTTGTTTGAATCCATTTGTTACGCTCATTTATAGATTCGCTTTGTAAAAAAAGGGGAGGGACAGAAGGGAAGGGGAAGTGTTAAATGTACACAGCATAAATGGGATAAATGTACCCAGCATACATGTGGTAAATGTACATAATATATACAGCCAAGGCCATGCTATAAGAGAGAGAAAATGTTGTTCGTAGACATCATTTTGATAAACAGTTAAGGATTTAGGCGTTTCGGGAAGCAATTAACAGTAGGTAATATACGTTATCAGTATCAATAGAACCATTATCAATAGGATAAAGAAGGAGAGGGAGAGAAAGAGACTGCCTGGCCTTTTTATTTGTTTAGTTTGGATGATTTTAGTTTTGCAAGGGTGGTAGGGTACACATCAGTGCCCAACTGGCTGGCGACTGCCGCAGCATGCATCGTATGCTGTACCGGGATCCGTAAAGGCCCTCCTTCACAGTACAACATGTGCTGTCTGTTGCATAGCCTTATTGATAATGGGATTTTTAAGTGTTTTGTTGTGGTGAGTTATGTTTAGTTATATTGGCTGGCTTGGTGCATGGGGGATTTTAGTTATACAAGCATAGAAAGGGGAGCAGGATACAATAGTACAATATTTATTCACGACAATAAACACACTCCTGAGTAGTGAGAAGAGGACAATAAACACACTCCTGAGTAGTGAGAAGAGGACAATAAACACACTCCTAGGTAGTGAGACCAAGACATTGTAGGGAGTCCAGCAAGTCCAAGCAGGTGTGCTCTAGGTTTGAATATTTGAAAAATAATTATGAAGGAAGCTTGGATCAAAAGATGATTTATATATAATCACAGATGAGAGTAAGGAATTTTACATGAATGACAAAAACACATACGCAAATTCAGTCTTTTTATTGTTGCTGTTTTTACTGGGGATCTGGCTCGTGGTTGTTACAGTGTTCCTCTGTCACTGGCCTAGAGGCTATACTCAAAGTAATCAAATCACATGGCATAATTATATTCTTGATTTCATACCAAACATGCATTCCAAAAGTGACCAGTGCGGTGTTCTCTTAGAATATACCAGTACTACAATGGTGTACGTGAGGCAGCTGGTGCGGAACTATTAGCTTCAGTAAGCAAGCATTATAACACACCGACATGTAGAAATCATATAACTTCAATTTTATGGTTATGTGTTTCTAATCTGGCACGCTCAGAAAGCAAACATACTCTTAGACTCATTATTCATTTCTGTTTAACCTAGTGACATGACCTCAACAAAACATACATGGCCTGACCTAATTGCGGGAATTGGGTGAAATTTCTTGGTGCCAGGAAGGGATAGTTTACATCTGTACGCCTACTTGAATTGTTTCGGTGGGTGGGTGGGTGGGGGAAGCACCCGATTGCAGATCATCTTTAAAAAATGAAGTGTTATAGATTTCAACTGACAATGACATAAAGAATAAAATGACGACACAAAAATGATTTCATGGCTGAGTGACTGTGTAATTCCTAAGTATTACTGTGTGATAGTTTAGCAACACTGTCAGGTGAGCAAGGGTATGAGGCAATGAGTAAATAAAACAGTTCCATGTGAGTGATATGGGACAGCCAGTAAATATCACCAACAAGGTATAGCTGTTGTATATTTGGGAGGGAGTAGGCTTTATAAAGAAGCGGGAACCTGACCACACACACAGAAACACAACTTCAGCAAACACCCTCACGTCAACCATGAGAGGAACACACGTCTTATGTGGAATGCTCACCATGACTGCCTGGCTTCACACCTCAGGTAAGAGCTGGATTATTCAAACCTTCTGGTGGATGGCTTCATATAAACAATGTCTATTTTTTTCAGAGTTTAAAGTTACACTCTGTTACAATTTGACACTTTTTGAGGTATGGTTTTATAGGCAACTATTGGTACAATCCTCAAATTAATTTTGATAGTATATGGTAATGTGCAGGACAAACACCTTCCCCACTAGTGATCCAAGATATGCGCTGTGTAGTTCTGTGTAAAGAGTTGGAACCCCTTGCAAAAATGGAAGAAAAGCTTTCACACGCATGATATTGCCAGCTATACCCCCAAAAGACACCAGTGTGTTGGCAATCTTCTAGTGTCAGCTGGGCTGTTGGTGGTGTTTGCAAGGTTTTTGCATGCTTTTTAGGTAGTTAGCATACTAGTTATGGAACAGAACTCCATATTGCTACTTTAAGTGAACACATGTTTAGTTTGAGTCACATATTATGAGCTTTGAATGAAGAAAACGTACAATTTATGTTTTTCTTGGCATTGCTATACATGTTTGGAAATAGATATACAATGTGTCTTCAGATAATGTTAGTCCTGTTTACTTCTCACAGTTAACACACCATACCACTTGGTAACATTACAAACATAACCTGTTAAGCCACAAAATAATGCATAGAACCTAATATTTCATTGTCCATGATGAAAGCAAAGGGTAGGCTAGAACGAGTGTGGTGTGGTGTTCATTTCTGAAAGTATGCACCGTCTTAACTAGATTTGAAGGCATTTATTTCAAACATGTTAATCAAGACCTCAAAACCAATCTTAACATGAACTTGAAACCTCAGGGCACAATTTATCAATGTTATGAGTCACGTTTTAGACAAACAAAAAAACTCTGTATTTTCCCATGTGTCAAGCTGGGCATAGACTAAATCAAAGACCAATATTTACAAGACTGACACAAAAGTTTTTTAGCAGGCAAATATGGATAAATGATTGAACACGTCATCAGTTCTAGTCCTAAAACATTAGTTGCACAAATGCATCAATGCGTGTAGAAGAATGAATAGAGGGCTAAGTCCATGTTCTGTCGTGATGGTTGTGTCAAAGACCACTGGGTTGGCGCGAGTAACAGTGTCTCTGTTTTCAGAGGGATGGCTGCTGGAACAGATGGAAAACAGGCGGGAGTACGAGGTGTCGCGCCCGATAAGACTCCATCGTCGGTACAGCAGAGACACAGAGGTGACCCTTCACGCTGAGCTATGTCTCAACAACCTCATTTGGATATGCTATGACACAACAACATCCATAATTCAAACACATCTTCGTGTTCAACTTCACAGCTTTTCAGACCAGACGAAGTGAAGTATAGACTGAAATTGAATGGGAAGGACATAGAGATTTCCTTGCAGCAGAGCAGGTGAGTGACGAGGAGCGTTCTCTGGCGCAAGAAGGCCTATACTGTAACAATAGCAACAGTAACGCAAATGTATCCTTACTGACCATAGCCAACATGCTTTCAGAAACCACATTTGGCGCTCTCACTGAGGACTTCACAGAAAAGGCACATGGCAGTCCAATAAAAGAATTGACATCACAACTTTTGCTCTTTGTTCACCTTAGAGAGCTGATAAGCAACGACTATAGCGAGACGCACTACAACAGCAGGGGGACAAGGGTGTCAACGCCCTACACTCAGGATAAGGTGAGCCCCTATCTTTGTCCCTACTTGAGTCCCTATACTTTGCGTTCTTCAAAGCTAATTTCAGTTCTAGGCTACACTCCAGACCCCCAACTTAACGTTCCACCTTTTTTTCATGTCAGACTCAGTGCTATTACCTTGGGAAGATTGTTGGCGACAGCCAATCAACCGTCTCCATGAGCACCTGCTCCGGACTCAGGTGTGTTAAGCAAATTGTATGTCTCTCGATTTTGCGTGGATTTGTAATAATTAAATAGTTCAAGGGGATCTTAAATGTCTGTGGTTGCTGTCCGGATGTCGTTCTGTCTCAGTGGATTCATCAGGTCTGCAGGGACAGAGTATGTAATTGAGCCGTTGGCGGGGACTGACACCGGGGACCACGCAGTGTTTAAGTACAGTAACCTGCGTCAGGTTCCATTGCACTGCGGCGTCAACAACGCGAGCATACACCATGCGCTTCCATCTTTTGCCGTGAGAGGGCGCTCCCGAACCGCAGTAAGAATGTTTAGATTAATCTATTTGATCAATGCTATAACATAGCTTAATTATGAGGTGTTATAAACATTGAAATCAGCCCCTTGCATACTTAACACAACTGTTTTTGCAGTCTCCTTTGGATATACAGAAATACATTAAGATGTACCTGGTAGTGGACCACAGTGAGGTGAGGGGCGACAATATATAACTTGAAACATAGCATTGTTTGCAACTATTATTTCAGACTTTATTTTATATATTTTAGTACCTTATGATGCAGCAAGACACTAACAAAACCAGGAGGAGGATGTTTGAGATAATTAATTTTGTAAACATGGTGAGTTCTGTATGACTGATGGTTAGATAAACCTTACTTATAAATGCAACTTCAATTTGGATTTCTGTAATGGTTTGGGTTAGCGATTCACATATTCACATCATCAACAGGTCTACCGACCCTTAGGGACCGCAATTGTCCTTGTGGGACTGGAGATATGGAATGATGGTGACAAAATCCCTGTTGAGAAAGACCCCGGTATGACTTTGAAAAGTTTTACAAAATGGAGAAACGAAGTCCTCATTAAAGGAACACATGACAATGCTCAGCTGGTAACGTACGTTTATCTTCACGTTCATAACCACCACGGCAGTTTCCTCTTTTAGCTCCACCGTAACACGAGTATATGACCGCTTTTACCTTTCGTATTTCAGGGCAGTGCAGTTTAATGGCGGAGTAATTGGCGAAGCCTATATCGGACAAATGTGCACAGAGTACTCCACTGGACTAGAGCAGGTACTGTTTCATCATTCGGTGATCATAAAAAGTTTTTTTTAGCATGTGATCACGACCTTCTAGATTTGTCTCTCAACTAAATCTGATATGAACAATACTGTTATAGTGATGGCTGACATGAAAAGTAGACTGGGCTCAGTCATCAGCAGCTTTAATTGTTACATAGTCAAACATAGTCCACACAGGTTAACACTGAGTTTTAACATTTCATTTGACTTTTTGTGAGGACCTGCTGTCTTTTGTGTCGACATCCTACAGGATCACAGCCCAAGTCCCTTCCCCACCGCGGCGACACTGGCCCATGAGCTGGGGCACAATCTGGGGATGGACCACGACAAGGGCAGCCACTGCTCCTGTGCGGAGGCTGAGTGCATCATGTCAAGCCACCTGGGGTAGGAGACGGGCAGAGCCCACTAAGATAAAGATGCCGTTGGCTTCCACCACTCAGACACATATACAGACAAAAGGGATCTGACTTTATTTCATTTCAGTATGACATTTAAAGCGTCCCTCTCTCTGCAGTGACTCAGCTCCGAGACATTTCAGCAGCTGCAGTGTGGCGTATTACACTTCCTTCCTGGAAAGGCCAGGTGTCATGGCCTGCCTCACAGCCAACCCTTTTAACCAAACAGTGATACCAGTATGTGGGAATGGCATTCTGGAAAAAGGAGAGCGGTGTGACTGTGGCCTTCCAGAGGTAGTGTCAAAGTGCAATGTGTAGTACTATAGTATAGTCAATGAATGAAATGCAAACAGATGCTGACCTGTACATCCTGTGTGTTGAGACATGAATGTCTGTATCTCTATGCTCTGCAGGAGTGCACAGACCCATGCTGTGATGCTCTGCGCTGTGATTTAACTGAAGGAGCTCAGTGCGACCAAGGGGAGTGTTGCAAGGATTGCAAGGTAATGCAAAGTGACAATCACCCAAATGCCCAGGGTAAACAAGGTATTTATTTATTCATTAGCATCACATCTGTTCTCTCTGTTCCGCTACAGTTCATCCGGTTCACCAAACAGTGCAGGGCCCAGGCAGGCCAGTGTGACCTTCCAGAGTACTGCATGGGCTCCTCTGCTGACTGTCCAGGGGACACCTTCCTGCAGGACGGAAGCCCCTGCTCAGACAACACAGGCTACTGCCTCAACGGCCGCTGCCCCACCAGGGTTGAGCAGTGCAAGGCAGAGTGGGGAAATGGTAAGCTCTCTGCTGCCCCCTCTGGCCACTTTCACCTCTACAATTGTCTGCAGTCAGATCATAGTTTGTTAATGGCACAAGGGGGATTACAAAAAGTGACATAAATGCAAGATGAATCACCTACTAAAAACTTTATTTTGTTTGATCATGTCTGAGGTCAGCTTGTCCCATACTAAGTGTCACTTATTAGCCAACGAAATGGGAACCGCTCTCTCTCTGTAAGGAACCAATGTCTTCTGACACAGCAGATAACACATAGTGAACTCACTCACTCACTCACTCACTCACTCACTCACTCACTCACTCACTCACTCACTCACTCACTCACTCACTCACTCACTCACTCACTCACACACACACACACACACACACACACACACACACACACCCGCAAATGAAGAAACCTAGTACAAATCTTGGTGATGTTACTTTTCAGATGCACAGGAGGCTGAGAATCAGTGCTATCATTTTAACTCTACAAAGTAAGCAGTTAACAAACATACATGGTGTAACATACTAATAAAGCACTCAAAACACTACACAGCACTACATCCAAACCTAATTTAAAACAGAGCCCCTGGTTTTGTCATAGGGATGCAATGTGTGATATGTTGCTGTGCAGCAGTGGGAACAGAGATCAGAACAGCACATCCAACCACACATGCACTGACGCCATCTCAACCCACAACAGCTCAGATCACAGCCAGGTTCTAAATGGCACCAAGTGTGGCGAAGAGAAGGTAAGGACCACTGCAGGTCCCAACTGATCCACATGAAGATGCTTTTCATGGCAAAACTCTTGACTATTTAAACGGAATGTGCTTTTGTTGACATTGTTGACAAGTGCTTATGTCTCTCCTTTAGGTTTGCATAAGTAAGACGTGTGTGGAGCTGGGAGAGGCGTATGTAGTGGGTCATTGCAGAGAGGACTGTACAGGGCATAAGGTGAGTAAATGGTCTGTGCACAAAATTGTTCAACTTCCTCTAGCCCTAGCTAGTAAACATGTGCATGCAAGGACGTGCACAGGAATTTTGAAGGGCAGTTGCTCTGCCCTGGAAAAAAGGGGCAACACAATATTTTTTCACCGCCGCTGCCACGCCCCCGTCATCTGATCGCAGATTTTCACAATATAATTTTAAACTCTCAATTACCGCGGCTGCCATGCCCCGTCATCTGATCGCAAATTTTCACAATATCCTTTTAAACTCTCACTAACCGCCGCTGCCACGGCCCCGTCATCTGATCGCAAATATATACAGTGGGAAAAATAAGTATTTGAACCCCTAGCGATTTCGCAAGTTTGGCCACTTGCAAAGAAATGTGTGATCTAGAATTGTATTGGTAGGTTTATTTTAACAGTGAGAAACAGAATATCAACAAAAAAATTCAGAAAACTGCTTTTTATAACATTTATGACTTTATTTGCATTTGATGCAAACAGCAAGAATGCTGGCTCACAATGACCAGTTATGTGCCCAAGAAGCACACAGATTAGTCCTCATTAGGTCTAACAAGGTACACCTGATCTCAACTGGTGACGTTTATAAAAGAAACCTGTCCAAAGAATCACACTTCACACCTTCAACCACACCACCATGGGCAAGACCAAAGAGTTGTCCAAGGACGTCAGAGTTAAGATTGTAGACCTGCACAAGGCTGGAATGGGCTACAAAACCATTGGCAAGCAGCTTGGTGAGAAGCAGACAACTATTGATGCGATTATCCGTAAATGGAAGCAACACCAAACAAATGTTAATCGCTCTAGGTCTGGGGCTCCATGCAAAATATCCCCTCGTGCGGTATCAGTGATCATTCGAAAGGTGCAGAATAACCCCAGAACTACACAGGGGGAGCTTGTGAATGATCTCAAGGCAGCTGGGACCACAGTCACCAAGAAAACCTTTGGCAACACACCACGCCGTAATTTTTTAAGTACTGCAGCACTCGCAAGGTCCCCCTGCTCAAGGAAGCGCATGTACAGGGCCATCGCAAGTTTGCCATTGCACACTTGAATGATTCTAAGGAGGATTGGGAGACAGAACGTGGCCAGATGATACCAAAATCAAGCTCTTTGGCATCAACTCGACTTGCCATGTTTGACGGGGGGGCATGTAACGTGGAACATTGGGCTTGAACCTCATTCCCTCTTTCCCTCCCATTGAAAACGCAACCTTAAAGATTTGGAGAGGATCTGCAAAGAGGAGTGGACCAAAATCCCTCCTGAGATGTGTGTAAACCTGGTGACCAACTACAGGAAACGTCTGACGTCTGTGCTTGCCAACAAGGGTTATTCCACCAAGTACTAAGTCATTTTTGTCAGTCAGTTTTGCTAGGGGTTCAAATACTTATTTTTTGCATCAAATGCAAATAAAGTCATAAATGTTATAAAATGCATTTTTCTGGATTTGTTGATATTCTGTTTCTCACTGTTAATATACACCTACTGTTACAATTATAGTTCACACATTTCTTTGCAAGTGGCCAAACTTGTGAAATCACCAGGGGTTCAACTTCTTATTTTCCCCACTGTATATTTCCTTCGGAGGGGCAACTTCAGTCGAAGAGGGCAAACGGGCAGTTGCCCAAGAAACCTTAGCACACTCCTGTGCACGTCCCTTTGTGCATGAACCCGTTACGGCAGAGTACACAGCTACTGCAGAAGCATCTGTACAGTCTGAGCTGTATCCTGGAGGAATTCATATGGGATATGAGCAATTAAATGTGTGAATCATCACCTTTGCTTTGGAGAGTTGACATTGGGCTTCACCTGCTCTCTCAACAGTGGAGGGGCGGCTCAAGGCTTAAGAGTGAAAATATTGTGCATTCGTGCTGGAAAAGCTCAGTTTATGAGTTTCATATTAGCAAGTGAATGGTTCTTTCAGTCAGCAAATGTGTGTTTCAGTGAGTCATGCAATGAATTGATAGCATAAGGAGACTGTCAAAAGACTGGCACAGTGGTATTATCCAAAGCAGTAGGTGTTTAAATCAATGCTGTATTTTCACTCTATGTTCAAAGGTGTGCAACAATAAATTGGAGTGTCAGTGTGAAGCAGGCTGGATCCCTCCTCGTTGTGACCAGAAACATCAAGGGGGCCAGAATTTAACCAAAAGTGAGTGTTTTAATTTAATAAACTTGTACAAACAAGGTCTTTGCTGTCATTGAATGGCTGTTTCAATAAGCATCTCATTAGGGTACTTTAAAGACCATGAATTTGTCTTCTGTTCAAAAACTTCTTTATCCTCTATTGAATCAACATAACAAAACTACACGACAGAATTTGACATCTTTATTGACCTGTTATTGCAGGTCACCCGACAGGACTCGAAAAAGGTGAGAACACAATGCTGAGTGTATTTACCTGTGCAGTGTACCAACACCAACTACCCCCTTGCCCTCTTCACACCGCCTCAACACCAACAGTCAATGGATTTTAAAGGTTTAAGTGCAGCCTTTCTATGAACATTGAGCTCTTTTCTCTCCCCACCTCCAGGGGCGATCATTGCTATTGTGATCATCATAGGGGGGACTGTTGGGACTTTGGTGCTAGTGGTATTGGTCAAAACTGTGTGGTTCTGCAGGAATCATAAAAAGGGAATCAGCCAACCCAGGTACCATACACACTGCATTCTCACTGAAAGAATGGAACCAATGTAAATACTGTAGTGTTAGCACATACAATGCCAGACATTGAGATTTAGGCATGGTTAGAAATAAAAACTCATGGTGTGACGACAGACACAGGGGACTATAGAGTAATTAAAACATACCATCTAAAACACTATGAGTAAACGCATTTTCTACAGTAAATGCTCCCTATCACCATTAAGCAGATGCCTACTCCTTCCTTTACATACTCAATGTATGACAACTTAACCGCGATCATGATTTGTAGCTTTAATCCAATGTTGCACAATATAGTGCAAATATGTGGTATCCTACTTGACAATATTCTTTGCAAGGTTACTGTTGCTTCTTACTTAGCTTGGGTTGACCTGTCTCTTTCTTCACCCAGACACTCTCCAAATAGCCCACAGGCGGGGTTGGACAATGTTGGCTTCTACAGGGAGCGAGTAAATGTCTACGCAATTAATGTAGATCCCCCCTTTCAGGTGAGTCCATTTTAGGAACAGCTGTTCCATACAACACATTATCAATTTTCATTGAAACCGGCCTTGAATTCTAAGCAATTGTGATGAACCCTTGGCAGACAGCACCAGACCACCCTTCTGCTTGAGCTGCAGATGAGACTGGAGATCAGATGAGGGTTAGGGTGTCCTCTCCTGGGCTGGAAGAATGATGGAGTAGCATGGCTGTGCTCTGGTCAGCAGCTGTGGGCTTTGCTCAGAGCAGCACATTTATTATCCTCTCCACAGCAGCCAGGGCTGACACACAATAGCAAGTTCAGACTTGCTTTGTGAGGTGTTAACATTAATCATCTAAAAAAAAAAATAGAGACACCTTTTTTCCCCCTGAGCACAAAATGGAGGACCACTGGATGTCTATGGCCAGAGTTGTGTGGTTCAGAGGAGAGTGGGTTAAGATGAGCCAGTGGGAAAAGGGACCCTCCACCTGTATCTGGACACAATTTGTCATGTGACCCTAAATATGGTTTGTGTTCTCCATTTTCATCTTGATGTGGAGGAAGGTACCATGTGCATTAGCATACGTTTTTTTCTGGTCAGGTATATCTAGTCTCAAAAAAATAAAATAGTAATGTTAATGAACTGGCAGTGTATAAAAATTTGAGTGAATGCTCATCTTAACTTCTGATGTTAACATGAAGTTAGGTGTAATATTTGGTGTTTAAATAAGTGTTGCATCCTAACAATGAAGAACTGACAGTTTAGATTGTAGATGTAGCATACGTCATGCCACATAATAACACAAGAAAACAGATAGGGGCTCATAGGGGCCATAGACATGTGCTAGTACCCCTGGTTTTTGTTTACCTTCCTTTTGGTTGTTTTGCCATTTTGAATCGAATTTTCCTCTTTTAAAGTGGAATGCCATGTCCATTTCTTTATCCTAAAGACGTGGCAAACTATCAAGTTTCACAACTCATATTCCCTCGGCTATAGACTTCAGGGGAAAAAAACGTATCTTACCATACTCTCACCATATACTGGTCAAATGCACCTCTTGACAGGAGTCGTGTCAGGGACTGTATCAGACCTTTTTTCAGCCTACGTGGAAATATAGGTCAGAAAATGCTCTTGTTGCTCAGCAACAGTGCCAGTGAAGTAGCATTATCCCCAAGGACTTCTGTTTTAAGAGTGGAACTTGAGGAACTTCTCCCAGTTCTAAGAGCTGTGAATTTTAGGTTGTGTTTAAATGTCATGTTGTATTATTCTTTGTGAACAAAACTTTCATTTGAGCTAGAGTTCATGTCTGAAATGTATGTATATACACTGTACTTTTTAAATAAATGGTAAAAAAAAAAAAAAAAAAACTTAAAAGTGGACAATTGTAAAATAAAAATGCATCCCATCTAGGCAACAGGTCTTCCTCTTGTTTTTACTTGTCAAAATAGAGAAATATAACCTCAGGATTACATCAATAACATTTCTAAGGACCACCCATTCCATTTCACTGGTGCACTGAAAACTCAACCTCTGTGGCACACTTTAGAAGCAGACAAATGCCTTATTGAATCCTGAAAAACTATAGAATACCTTTAAAAATACCTTTTTTAAACAGATTGAGGGAACAGAAGACACAATAGAAAGATGTTTGACTTTTTGTACTTCTTTAAAGTTTTTTTTTTTAATGGAGTGATACATCTACAGAAATTCAGATTTATAGAGGCCTCGCAAAACAAGTACTTGACAAAAAGTTCTTTCCATTTTTTTAAGCTATTAAGAAAATCTTAATAAACAATTTCTGTACATTCTGCAAGATATGTGTTCAAAATCAAAACAGAAGTCAGAAATAAAGCATCACCCCACAGTACTTGCTTTCCCAGAAGCCTCTGTGTTGCCCTTTACACATCCAAACACAAAGCCCTGACCCAGTAGCTCCCTCCCCTACCCCTAACCCCACCATCCGCTAGCTATCTTTCACACCACAGCAGAATTATTTTAAATTAAGCATGGAGGAAAAACCAAACAAACAAAAAAAGAAAGAAAAAAATGAAAGAAAAACTTTGGAGTCTGCAGAGCCTCTTCACAGAGAAACAGACGACACGACCAGCCAGGAACGGAACATTCAGAAGTAGAAAACGAAAACATAAACAAAAGGAAGGGGGTCATCATCCAGGTGAACTTTTGGTACCTGACTGCAGACATGAATGGAAACAAGCCTCTAGGCAGCGCATTTAGAATATATTTATCTATATATTTAGTTTTTTTTCCCTTTAAAACACACACAAAAAAAAAAAAAAGTACAATATGAATTCAAGAGCTGAAAATGCATTATCTTACTCATGATTACACAAATCTACAGGACTCATTTAAGTGCCCCCCCTCCAAGAGCACAGACCTTTTTTTAAAATATAGCTCCTCTATTGATGGTACAGACTTTACATTATAGTACAAATGAAAACACTGATTTTTTTTTTTTCTTTGGATGAGAACATTCCTAACAAAGTTCTGCGCTGGGGCCCCAAGAGCCCGTTGTGTGGTACTGCATTCCTCTTTAGCATGGCTCCCATGGGTCACAACAGAACAACTACAAAAATGGATGTCAGTGTTGCGATGGGCAGAGAGACCTTATTAGACTCGGAGTACTGAGGATTCCATGGCTGTGCACTGCTGGGGTTGCAGACAGACTGTTTGAGGGGGTCAGGCTTCTGTGAGGTCCCCTGAACACCACACACGCACCACTTCTGAAGGTGGGTGCACATGACCTCTACAGTACAATTACATGATCGGGGGGAGGGGGTCAAGGGGACCTTCAGCCCAGAGAGTGGTGAAGTGGTGAACCAGCGGTTAGGTTTGGGATAAACAGTATCAGGGCTGCCTTGCAGACAGAGGAACATATTCTGCTGAATCCTAATAACCTCAACCAGCCTGCTAGTTTGGTGTGCTGTACAGGGGGTCGGACACAAAAAGAGCAGAAAAAAGTAACAAGCAAATGAAGGCAAATGATTTTCCCCCTGTGAATTTTCTGTGCCAATAGCACTCATTTCCTCCACAAAACCTCTATGAAGGTGCCAGGATTCACAGTCTCTAGCTGCAACTCACCAGAGTACCACAATAAAATGCATCTCTAAACACACAGAGCCGGCCAGTCTGACTTGCGTTATAACAGCTGTGGTGGTTGACCAAACACCGTTCCCATTATATGTATATATAAAAAGCTTACACTAATTATTGACTAAAAGCGAAGTTAGTTTGCTCATCGGTACCTAACTGGGGACTTAGTTGTCATTTCAGACTCAAAGTAAAAAATAACAAAAACCAAAAAAACTAAAATGAT
This sequence comes from Sprattus sprattus, assembly GCF_963457725.1. NCBI lineage: Eukaryota > Metazoa > Chordata > Actinopteri > Clupeiformes > Clupeidae > Sprattus > Sprattus sprattus. The sequence goes on from NC_137909.1 coordinate 7,809,276, forward strand.
GACAGAAAAAGAAAATAGAAACATCACATCTGAGTGAGGGAACGCTTAAAAATATACAAATACATGAAATATAAGTGTCAACTGATACTTCAGTCTGCTCCCCTTCAGCTAGAATTGGCATTACCTTTTTTTCTCTTCTGGTTAAATGTTACGTGCAAATGGAGACTTTTTTTCATTTTTTCAAGCCACAGTGGCCGTACTGTGCACTGGCCAACGGTTCCCTGCCAAGCACACAGACCAAACCCTGCTCAACTAGTTTGGGGCTGATAAAAAGAGGAAATTAACCGCAGATTGCATCAACTGAAAGTAACTTACAAAATGGAGTTTGTTGATGATTATTCAGGCTGTGCTGACCTTGACCCAACCCGATTTTTCTTTTTTTTATATATATATATCTGTATGTCTATATCTATATACTGCATTTATATACATTTTAAGAATACAATGTATTTATTTATTTATGTTTATCCTTAATTATTACATATCCGTATTAATCATCCTTTTTATTATATCAATAAATAAATAAAACCATGATTTTCTTTTCGTCTGGTCTATTCTCTGGTCATGGTGTTGTGCAATTCCCCCCCTCCCCCCAAATCTGTACTATGGCAGTTTGCCTGCAGGGGGCGCTAAATCCACCCAGGGGAGTGAAGGAGGGGAGAGAGATGGGGAGGAGGAGATTGAACAAGGGGGTGGGGGATATGGGGGGAGCAGAGCAGGTTGGGATGAGTGGGCACTATGCTTGTGCGTTGGTGCCGTTTTTGTCAGGGGAGTTGGCGGTGTTGATGGAGTTGGCAGTGCCGTCCGGCTCCTTGCCATCCTTGCGTGGCGGCATTCTCTCATTTATCCGGTCCAAGCCACGGGCCTCCTCAAAGCTCTGGATCTTTTGCTGAGGGTTAAAGCCTTGGATAGCTGTGAGGGGGATAGCGGGAGACAGAGAAAGAGAGAGAGAGAACGTGAGCCCGGTGGACAAAGAAGGTGCTCTTGTGGTGGGACCCCCCCACACACACACACACACACACACACACACACACACACACTTCTACACAGCTGTATATGGCAGTCACTACAACTCTACAGTGTGCTCAAAATATCCAACAGACACAGCCTTGTGGTTAAAAAAAACTCTGACTTGACCAGGCATGACAACTACATTTAGGACACCAAACAACACAAAGACTGAACAAGTAGAAAAAAAAAAAAAACACAAAAACAATTTAAGGTTTACTATGAAATGTAGAAATCCAGTATGGACTTACTAGGTAGGAAGCATGGGTGCATATCACAAAATAAGAAAACAAATAAACAAGTTAGTTCATCAGTTAGTTAGTTCATGACAGACATGTTATATACAAAACATAATGACCTTGAATCAGGGAGTGAGACATTGTGAGAGCTATTTGATTGACAATTTCTGCTCGTAATTTGATCACATTCAGGCGCACACACAAAAATGGTGTGCAAGTGTGCTATAGCTTCACATCTAGTTATCATGTTGAACCTGAAGACCACAGGTATCAGATAGTCAAAATACAAATCAAGAGAGAGATGGAGCACACAAGAATACACAATTCTCTGTTGCGAGGTCAATTTATCTCATTAAAAGATGATGTGAAACCCCCTGATCTGAAAGCAACTTCTTGTTTGCAATTTTTGTCCTTCCCCAACAATGATAGTTCTTACTTGGGCCCTTGAATAACTTCCAGCATTAGCTGCAACTAATCACAACATTCTGTATGCTGCTGAAGGACACATTCTTCCAGATTGATTAAAAGCAATGCTGTCGCTTGCAATTCTTTAGAGGGCGGCCTTCAACATTTTTAGGATTTTACTTTTTGAAGGTCCCAAAAGCTAGCTCAGATGGGTCTGTTCAGTACAACTCGTATAAATAGTCCTCAAAGTAAGACTAGACTAGTCATTGCTCAACTCAGGATAGTGATTTATACTGACACATTTCTTGTTTCAATGTGAATTCCTTTAACAATTCCAACTTTTACAAATTACATTTCTAACTGCTTTATATCTTCCAGTTAGGTCACCAATGTAAGACCGAAAGGTGATTACACATTGTGTATTAAAGGGATTATGTTACACAGAGGACAATACATTTCATAGAACACAGGAGGTAAAGGAGGAGGTTCACAAACAGACAGAGACAGACAGACAGACAGACAGACAGACAGACAGACAGACAGACAGACAGACAGACAGACACACACACGAGAGATGGAAAGAGAACTGTTGCGTACCTCGTGCCTCCTCAGCTTCTACGGTGGCTGTGTAAGCGTGAGTAGTAGTGCCATGCCCAAAACCGACGGAAAGAGAGTGAGTCAAGTTATCAATGCAATCAACGTCCATCCAGAACACATCCCCTCCCCAGAGACCACCCCACCCAGTCATGACTGGCCTCCCCTGAACATTCACACGTACCCAGAGGGTTAGTTCACTACACAACAATGGCTTTACTCAGAGGGGAACTCATGCAAGAAAATGTAACCTTCTGCATTTAATGGAAAATAAATAAAACACAGAGCATGTTAGAAACTTCTGTAGGTCTGGTAACAACTTTACTGCTTCTTAATCTTACATCCTCCTGCAAGTACCACAGGGGAAGAAACTAACTTTGAACCATTTCACTGCACAATACATAAACATCAAAAACATTACTAATGTAATTATACAAAATCAAGTGTTAGATGTGATCGGGCTGATAAGTTAGCCCACAAACACATTTTTGCACAAAATGGGACACTCACTAAATATGCATCATATAGGGTTAAACTGTGAAATGACATGGGGAGGGCAGGAGAGGAGCTATGTGCTGAAGGCTGGCTCTTTAGCCGGCGTCTTTCGAGAAGCATCATTAGCGGCGCTAGCATGAACAATATGAGCAGATGAGTTCTGGGATAACCACTGGTGCACTTAGCATTTCAGCATCGTCTCAGTTGTCAGTTACACGCCCATCAGTGGCCATGTCGCTCTGTGCATGGAGAAGCTTCCTGTAGGGCAAACCTCTCTGGAGAGGGCTTTAGATAAAAGCATCTGCTTATCGAGTACATTACAGTAGAAATGCCAATTTAGAGCCTTCAGAAACCTGATTAAGCTGATGAATAAAGCAACCAGACACCAAGGCGATTGCAAATGGCTTCTAATTGCCTGGGCCTCATAGGCGCCCATGACACTGACAGCAGGATCTGATTACAACACTGAAATGGCATGGGTCTAGTGAGTGGCCTTCATGGAAGTGCTCACAGTTCTGATATTGAAGGCTACAGATTTTTTACCAACAGGAGTGCTTATACATCTGCAGAATTGGGTTTTAAGCCAAATGACTACATTTATTTCTCTTCATTCAATTGTATTTATATAGCGCCCAAACAAAACTGTCTCAAGGGGCTTTACAGAGGCCCCGGGCCTGAACTCTGCTGGAGGAAGCATAAAAAGCGACAGAGGCAAGGAAAAACCTTGAGTAGAACCTCACTAATCTCTAAAATGTCTGTTTAACGGGGCTAGCCTGGCGTGGTTAGTGAGAGAAGGGTTAGTGGTCGAGCGGAAGGATGCAGAGGGCTGGCGAGCTCCTCCAAGGCCAGGAGACAAGCATGGCATGCTGACAGAGTCAAAACTGGGTCACGCTGCGTCACAGTCCTCAAGAGCAACCATAGTCACGTCACAGACTTGACCTCCAAATATCAGGCTGGAAAACCCAAGCAGTGCCCAACCCAACGTCACCGCTATTGAAAAACGAGCAAGCCATAGTCACCGTGTAATGGTGAGAAAGTCTAAGTCTAAGTCTGGTCTGCTGTAGTTCCGGTTTTACAAAGGTATCTCTCCATGATGTGTTAGGTCTCTTGCATGTCTAACACATCTCTTCCAGGACATGTGTTTCATGACTGGTTAGAAGTAGTAGTCTGATTAAACGTAATGCGTGTCAATTTGTTCCCGTCAACGTATATGTGGGGATTTTGTGCTGGTTTGGGTGGGAACTGAAAAGGAATGAAGATGACAAGAAAGAAGAAAGCAGAGATGGAGAGGGGAGAGCAAAGCAGACAGTTACGAGGAGCATGAATGAAAGCAAAGGTGGAGGAGAGGGAAAACCACGGAATAGAGGGAAGAAGGTTTTCAATGGCAGGATGGGAGCATGGAAGAGGGAGAACCACTGGAGAGAGGGAAGAGGCAGAATGACAGCATGGAAGAGGGAGAACTACAGGAGAGAGGCAAGAAGGTTTGCATAGGCAGGATGGGAGCATGGAAGAGGCAAGAAGGTTTGCATAGGCAGGATGGGAGCATGGAAGAGGGAGAACTACAGGAGAGAGGCAAGAAGGTTTGCATAGGCAGGATGGGAGCATGGAAGAGGGAGAACTACAGGAGAGAGGCAAGAAGGTTTGCATAGGCAGGATGGGAGCATGGAAGAGGGAGAACTACAGGAGAGAGGCAAGAAGGTTTGCATAGGCAGGATGGGAGCATGGAAGAGAGAGAACTACAGGAGAGAGGCAAGAAGGTTTTTATAGGCAGAATGACAGCATGGAAGAGGGAGAATGCAGGTGAAGGAAGGTGGGGAGCACTTACCGTTCTCTAGGGTCTGGCGGCCTCCAGCAAGAACACCCACTGGCAATGTGCCAGTCGGGGTGAGTCCCTTCAGCGTTAACACACTCTCATTCTCCTCTCTGGAAACGCGCGCACACACACACACACACACACACACACACACAAAGTTATTCCTAAATCAGCAGTATCAACACAGCCTGAAGCAATAAAATCATACGATATGTTTAGCACACATTAGCCTCTTGTTGAACCGCTACTTCAAATATTTGAGTTGTAAATTTTGAGATGGGGTGGAGGGGGAAGTGGTAATTTTGGCTCACCTGAGCACAGAGAAAACGCGGGCCATCTTGCCAATGGCGCGGATCTTATTTCTGATCACCTCTTTACGCACAGCTGTGGTTCCAGCTACACACACACACACACACACACACACACACACACACACACACACACACACACACACACACACACACACACACACACAGGAGGGAAGAGAGGATGTCATCAAATCAACCATTTCCAACAGGAGGAAATCCTTGCGCTTAGCTGGCGTGACACAGAGCCCTTGCCTCTCTGACAGCAAGGTTCATTTCAAATGCACTGTGGATGTTAACAGATCACTTTTATTGTCTCTCTGGATGGGACTCCTGTAATTGCATTTGAGCGCCATTACTGCCTGCTCCCAGCGGACCACTACGCTCACATCAAGGAGAGCTCAATGAAGACACACGTCAATCATCTGACGAGTGTGTAGCGCCACACGCTGGCGAGCGAATCGATGGCAGCATCTGGGTGGCGTATGGGGCTGGGGCTGAGGTGGGGAGTGAGCGAGAGAGAGAGAGACAGCCAGCCGGGCTCAGGCGGATCTCTGGGGGAAGTTCTGAGGCCCCGGCAGGCATACCAGCGGATCTGTGTCAGGCCAAGTTAAATTTATGCACCGCCCGAGAGAGAAAGAGGGACAGCTCCCACATCCTCAGCGACCGGCTGCAAATGGGACACTCAATTCCTGCCTGACAGCGTCTGAAGATGGCGCCGTGTGGTGGGGGAGGGGCCCTGATCTGGCTCCTGTGAGCTGCAGCACTAGAAGCAGAGGGAGGAGGAGGAGGAGGAGGAGGAGGAGGAGGGTGTCTGCTGGGTGAGGGGATGGAAGCTCAGAGCAGCAGCCAGAGAGTGTGATGAGGGCCACCTGCACCAGCACAGGCAGATCAGGGGCACACAGAGAGGGATTTGGGAGGCTTCAAAGAACCCCCTGTGCCTCCTGTTACTGAGCTGCCTCCCTCGCTTGTGTTGCAGTGACAGGCACAAGTCTCTATCCAGGCACCCAGGCTAAAGGAGCCTGCGGCAGACTGACTTCACATGACTTAAATGTGATGCCGGAAAGAGGTCGAAGTAGTAAACTACATGCCCTACATTAGTCAGTCAGCAGAACAAGGCAAAATATCTGATGTGTTCAAACACTGATACATAAACCTTTAAATGGCCATATATACTGTATATCTACATGTCTTCCTTTAAAAAGGTGCTGTATGTAAGCACTTCCAGTTTAAAATTAATGATCCACTAATTTGAAGTGAGTGAATCATATGAAATCAACATTTTTATGACTATTCTGACCATCTGCTAGTGCATGCGTTTTCTTTATTTTCTGCAAACATAATAAACACCTGGTCTATGCCACGCAGTCCATAGCCATAAAAATGTGCAAATAGCAACTGAACTGAACATACACAGGATAAAGGTAAAGGCACAATTAGAACACACAAATGATGCTTTAGGCTTATTACTAATTGACAACATTAACTGACATTTCATTCCGGCATGTTGTGTTGTGGTTGTGTTTGTTGTCTGTTGTTGTTTTGATCTTATATCTAAAATGGCTATGCACGGTCACTCAGATATCTAAAAACGTTAGCTTGCAACACATGGAAAGCCATCCAGCCCCTCATCCATTTGTGTCAACACTAAGAACAAAGTTTCTGCCTTATCTGAGCGGTTGGGAAAAATGTTAACGCCGTTTCTCAGATTTAAACACAAGTTCATGTGATGTCCTTCTAATGTCTGTTATAGATATCTCCCCATTCATTTATATAGGAACCTGATCTTGTTTGCCCGAAATAGCTGCCTTGAGGTGTTGCCAAGATGCCTGCTGAGGAGGACTTTGACCAAACCTTTTGGTTACGTCTGTGAAGGGAGGAAGGGCTGCACAACTGTAGTTATAAACTGCCCCCGATGGGCAGGTATGAGGTTGGAGAGGCTAGGAGGTGTGGTGTGTGGTGTGTGTGTGTGTGTGTGTGTGTGTGTGTGCAGTATGGAGTGAAGTGGACTTGAGAGTGGGGCTGGTTCTGTTGTGATGGGACTGGCTCCTACCTTCACAGGTGTCGTCTCCCTCCGACATGAGCTCGTCGTCGGAGCAGATGTTCAGGACGTTCACCAGCATCTCAGTCACTGCAGACACGACACACCACACCAGAGCAGGGCATCAGAAAAGAGTGTGGAAGAGGAAGGGAGAAAACAGGAGCAGACCAAAGATTGGGGGTGGGGTACACAGAGTACAGCAGAACAGAGCAGGGGACCCGTCTACTGAGCTCACCTTTCTCTCCCACGAAGGGCAGTGACCACGTGAACACGTCCATGAAGTTGGGCAGCCAGTATGGATGCGGGGAGCAGTTGAACTGTCGGATGTTCATGACGTTGTTCTCGTATTTCAAAACAGCAGCTGGGGGCCGAGATTTAAACAAAATTATTCTGTGAGATGGAGAGAGGGTACCATGAAGATGACTGGTATTGCAGAACGAAGACATAATTAAAGATCGAATATTAAAGCAGCACGACGGATCAGTAGCTATTCGCTAACGTTATGCTAGCAGCTAAAACTAACAAGATCTCTTGAAAATGTGCTGTCTGATTTTATGACAAAGTAGTTACTCAACGACTGTCCTTACACAGTCAAACATCAAGCAAGTGCAACACAAGACAAAGCAAGACGGCAAAATGAGCTACTTACTAGTTTGGCAGAAAGCAAACAAGTCAGGCTGCCGGGCTGCGGCAGGCAAAACTACAGAACGCGGTTATATGCCTATGGACCCTGGTATGGCAATGGCACGGAGGCGATTATCCATATTAAAAGTCATTGTAGCGCCCTAATTTTTTTTAAGCTGTTATTTTGAGGTTAAACTGCTTATCCTAACCCTAATCCTGAAGTATAATTGTTGCATACTGGAGCTTTAAGATGTATAAATGTGTCTTATTGACGCTAGTCTCAAATGAATTTAAAGTGAATCTTCCACCCATCGTCCCTCACCTTTGTTGTTGTACACATCTAAGTAGTTTGGTGCGGAGAAGATTGTGATTAATGAGGGGAAGCCTGTCGTTTGGCTTTTTCTGTACATTCGGTACCTGAGGGTTGGGGACAAGATAAATCAAACTCATCAGTCAAGTGAAACAGGCCAATATGAAGTCAATAAAGTGATCAGACACACAGCAGCACAGAGGTCAGGACTCACCCGGCATCCTGGGCTTCGTGGGCTCTTATTATGGACAACAGGTTGTTATTCATCAGGAAGTCGCATACCGCAGGGTAACTGAGACCAAGGAGAGGAGAGAGAAGTGTTTTAAGGACTGTGACTAACACCAAACACCAATACATATTGATCCCTTTTAGCCAAAACCTCCTGGCAAACTGAGCATGGCACACATGGTTAACGTTAGTGTCACTACCTGTAGAAGTAAGAACAGCCACGGACGCTGTTGTGACTAAAGTGCTCGGCAGTTTTCTCGCTGCCATAGTCCTCGCCAGGGTCTGACCACAGCAGGTCACACATGGGGCCAAAAGCTGGGGGTTCTTTGAACCGGTCCAACTGTAGAGGCAAACGAAAGAAAGGCGTTGTAGAAGCAGGTATACACTGCCTATGTACCGTAAGAGCATTTTTCTCCATTGCTAAGTGACTCTTAACTTAGATCAATACTCCCTATTTGAAAATAGGGGCTGGATAATTCGGAAGGGAGGATATTTGGGACAAATTAAGCAAGTAATTCATTCTTTTAAATACACCTAGGTGCATGAAGTCACAAGAACACAAGTCAAAAAGCGACATGACAAACGCCAAGGACAAAGTTTGGTCCCCAGGTTGGTGGGACCCTGGCGCCCAGAGAGGGCGGCCCAACCCAGATGCCTTACCTTCCGGACGTCGTCCAGGCAGGTGATCTCTGGAGAGAGGCCTCCATGCACGCACAGGAACTGCTGGTTGAGCAGCGCAGCCAGTGGCAGGCAGTCGAAAGCGTCCATGCAGGCGTCATACACACGCTCCGAGTACTTGATCTTACCTGAGAGGGGAGGAAGGGGAACGGCACACAGAAGGGGTGGAGAAGAAGAGTTCACTTTCGGCCCGTCAGTTCGCTCGGAGCGCGAGACTGCTGGAGTCAGTTGAGGATGGAGGACATGGCAAAATCCGCCCAAACTACTGCTGAGGTGCTGGGCCATGAGAAGGTTTGATGAAGCCTTCTCATGCCAGCCCCTCTAAAACTAAACTAGGCGGGGGGGGGGGGGGGGGGGGGGGTGTACACCTACCTGCTCACAGAACTCACACTCTACATGGTTACCAGACACACACGCGCTAACAGGCAAGGCCTACAGTCCAGGAAACGGGGGGGGGGGGGGTTTCTCACTCGGTCAGCTATGGCTAGAACCAGTTGAAGCAGGACACATCACATGGGCTATATTACCTCTCTGATGCCAGTGCATTTTGACGCCAGCCACAGCTCACTCTGTACACAAAGGGGAGGGCATGACTTCACTTAAAGCCCAGACTATACCAAGTATGCACTGCAAGTCTATATTTCCACTTGCATTTCCCAATCAACTTTGACCATATATGCTTACAAATAGTTATTTTATGCATATAAACCAACAGTCGGAACTGGAAATAGTTAAGAGGAGCAGACTTGCAATGCATGGCCAGGCTAGAGCACGTCTAGTTACACATCTCATAACTGTACAGAGTCTATCTGGGCAGGAAGTGAAGGACAGAGTGGGGCTCTCAGGCCGTTTAAACAATCATGGCTGTGACTGGCTGTGACGCCAAACGGCCGACAGAAGCCTAGAGGGGACACACACAGCGGCGCTACTACCAACTGCGCTCAGCTGGAACTCGTCATCACCTCATCGCCAACAGGTCCATCATTAGCTCTTTACGCCGGGAACAACAAGCTCTCCAAAGCCTTGTGCAATAAACACAGAGCACACACACACACACACATATATACAAAACAGACAGACAGACAAGACAGACAGACACACACACACACAGTCAGGGTAAAGAAGCACATTCTTTGACAGGGATGGGCTGTTCTAAATAGCTTCCAATCACTTTCACATTCAGAAGATTGTGAGATGAGGGAGGGCTGGTGATCTTATTGGTTGCTTGCCACCCAGGGGAAAACAAACAGATCTGCTGTGATTTACTCGACAGGATTCCATTGCTCTGGGACAAGAGGAATGCATCACTGCTACACTTCTGCCAACAAGATGCAGACCGTGGCGTGCAGGGTTTTGCGAGAGCGCGGTCAGACGGCTCGAGCTGAGAGGCTCCGCTGGCGTTCGCCCACTCAGCTGTTCGCTCAAGGACACGGCCGCCACCACTCTCATTTTCTATAGTGCGAGTGAAAAATGCACGCGTTGCTATGGTTTCCCCTGGCCGGTAGCTAGGCAATGCTCGTCGAGTTCCACCGGGCTCAATCTAGTTGGACCCATCAGACATGCCCTCGGCTCTACCTGTGGAGCGCCGACTTACTTCAGCGTTGAGTCATTCGGCAAACACTTTGAGCCGGCGCCGGCTTTCTATAAGCCATTATCTCTCAGGGGGAACTGAAGCCTTCACAATGTCGCTGTGGGCATTCAAACTCTGTGAACTGTACCACATCAACATGAAAAAAAGTGATAGTCATAATAATAGGCTGGTTAAATAACATGGTATAGAAAAGGTTGAAATGTCTGTGGATGAGTAGGTGCTGAGGTGCGTTTCAATCCCGTGTCTGCAGAACTTACACTCCTGTTTGAAGGTGAAGTACTCTGTGAGATGCCGGCACTCGTGATTGCCTCGGAGGAGGAAAAGAGTGTTGGGATGGTTGATCTTCAGGCACCACAGAAAGAGCACACACTGTAACAAGGAGAGAGAGAGAGAGAGAGAGAGAGAGAGAGAGAGATCATTAGCACACGTTGCTTAAAAAATCCTTGATTTTATTTTGGATGAACAGACATTCCTAAAACCATTTACTCATGTAAACAAAGCAGGTGTGTCGTTTGACATGTTAACCATTTCACACTCTGTGAGAAAACCGCCCTGAAACGTGACAAGTTTCTGCCACCGCAGTCAGCTTGCGTCTCCGAAAGAGAAGTGATGAGCATTCAGTTGGCGGAGGCCCAGTGGCTCTCCAGCAGGGCTCTACGCTGCTACCAGAGTCGGTAACTGCATCTGTCGTTCCTCGCACTCCTTTAGCAAGCCTGGTGAAAGAGGAGTGCCCCTCCATTCCCTCCTCTTCTATTTCGAGAAGCTTCTAAGCCCTGACAACCCCAAGACTGGCTAACAGGAGGGCTCCAAATGTCAGTTCAAATTAACTGATGTAGATAACACGCACACGTTAAGCAGAAACACAGCACGGCTATTTTATCAACATACAGTAGGCTATATACCGCCTTTAAACACACACACACAAAAAAAACCTTTGCGCACAAGATGGGTCACTGCTATACAGAAAGAAAAGGATTGGACAGGATCTATAACGGCAATCTGGTAACAACTCGCAGTGCCAAATCAGTCAGATTGGCTTCTCTTTGGAGAGGGATGGGTTAAAAATGGTTGCCGAGTGGCTGAGGCTGAGAGACTTAAAGACCAGAGGAGAGGGAATTCAGTAGCACAGCAGCACCACACACAGACACACACACACTGACATGTAGGCCAGTCAGTCAATCTCTTCTGCTATGGTTGCGGCTTTGCAGCAGACAATTGCTCAACCTAATGCCCACGTTTTGGTCCCTCTTCTCACCTGATTGCGTGTGTGAGTTTGGAGGAAGCCTTCACCATTTCCTGTTTGTCAGTTGGTGGGGCCCTCACTAGGTCTTGGTCAAGTCAAATACCCTCATTGCTTCTCAAATATGTCACCAAGTGGCCAAACAAAAAGCAGGTACTACTTGATGGAACATGATCGAATGTAACAGAAATAGGTCACTACAGCCTATTTAAACACATTGACATGAGAATTGAGTGAATTCTGTATGCTTATAAGTCAAGAGTACCTCATAGCTCTGGTCCACAATGAGTGTTCGGTATTCATCAATAATCAATTTCAGACCAGGGGCAGGACCTACGTACTACATCACTGGGTCCTACTCTCCACTGTGACACGCAGGCATGCCTTTTTGAAGGGCACAAATGCCAAAGCTTTTCAAATATGTCACCAAGTGGCCAAACAAAAAGCAGGTACTACTTGATGGAACATGAACTAATGTAACAGAAATAGGTCACTACAGCCATGCAGTAGATATGTGGTATCTATGGACAAAATGATGATCTGATCATGCACAACATCCAATTGTAACTGCAGCTTTTGGCTCAAACATACTTGGACACAGACATGGTGAGCAGCTCTTGTTCAAAATGTGGGGGCTTAAGTGTGCCAAGACTGAGCAGCGCTCAACCAAATGCTACGCCATCATTCTGTGGAGACAGAGCAACTGAAATGTTCCTTCTACAAACCTACGTGAATTATTTGACTTTCAAACAGGACACCAATGGTTGACACAGGAAACTCAAGTGCAGACAGCTACTAAAAGCTCAAAAGACTTTTGTGAGTCTTATCGGGGCTGGGGGTATTCATCACTACAAACCTTACAGAACTTTACCAGCGACCAGACAGATCGATAGATATATTTAACTCGGCTTGAAAGTGTCTGCAAATACCAATTTCTTTGTGCAGAATTTCTGGGTTTGCTGGCCCAGCATTGAGCAGCCAAGGACAGGGTAGGGCTAGAGAGCAATAGGACCGGGTGAGCCCTGACTGAAGTCCAGATTTCTGCACGTAGGGGGGTGCGCCTGTGATGTACTGGAAGGCTCACAGGCTCTGGAGGCACGCCTTTGTTGTGGTCAGACCACACTCTCAGTCGCTCTCAGACAGCGCCACGTCCTACTGAGAGGCCATCTACATCCCCCCTGTCGACGCGCGCCGCCTCTTTGAACTGTGACATTTCAGCCTAGGTGCCTGAACTTTGCCTGCAGGTGGCGGCGACCACTGCGCAGTGGGAACAGAGGTGGCCAATGCCCTTTTCAAGACAGCCCGCACCCCATTTAGTCCAAAGCACTCAGCACACACATGGGACGGAACAGGACAGGAAGAGGGAGAAAACCAAGAGCACAGGGGTCCAGGGCTCGAAATTAACCAACATGGCTGGTAGATGAAAACATGTACCAGCCAATCATATTTTTTACCAGCCAAAATTAAACCTGCCATTTCAGACCTACTCTGACATTGTTTATATCAAACAATCTTTACCTATGATTTTAATATCATTGTTAATCACTCTCAGAATGGATTAAAAGAAATCAACCAATATTGCCCAATTGGCTGGTGACAGCCGCAACACGCGCTGTATGCTGTACCCGGGAACCCTTAAAGGCCCTCCTTCACGATACGTTAATTATTTAATTCACTTTTGCATGACCACAATTTTTTAAAGCACATTCAAGAGTTGCCTATTAAAAATGTGCTTCAGATGAATTAATTTCACCTCATAAGAAGCGCTGCATTAGGTCTACTAAAAAAAATCTAAATTAAGCTTTTAAATGACACCTTTATGATAGATAAATATGGTCCAACTAACACTACAGCATAGATATGCAAAAGCTTATTATACTATAGTCTTACTGATCTTACAAAAAACCGCATTGAAAAAAAAGAGGGAAGCAAACAGTACCTCTGCTTTACTGAAGGAGGCGTGCGAGAGCCCACCAGTCGGGGATAAGCTTATTCAGCCATTGCTCTTCTACGCTTATACTACCACCGTCAACGTATTTCAGCCACTGCCATGGCTCCCCATTATTCGCAATGAGCCACCTACTGCAACATGCCCTTGGTGTAGCTGTAGCTGCTTTTGTGGCTGTTGTTTCTTCCTCCCTGAATGTTCTCTGCACCTTTGCTTGAGTTGATGCAACGGCAATGAATCGGCACCTTATTTTAGCTTTCGTTTATCCGCGTTAACTTGCGTGTGGTCAACTAAGTCGGTTTCAACTTTTGATTCGCGCTCAAAATATTAGAACTTTATAACCTTTGTATTCGCCGGCAATGTATTAGAACTTTGTATTCGCTGGAAAAATATAAGAACATTGTATTTGTGCGCAAATTGTTATTGTTGTATTAAGATTCTAAGAACTTTATGTTACCCTTTCCCTTCTCCCACTTTTCGTGTTGGCTTTGCAAGCTATTTTTAACCATGACGGGCGCAATAGTCGGGAGATTTGCTCCGCAATGTCACTCGCCAAGTGGCGGGGCATCGGAGACAATTTAGACGCCAGCCCAAAAATCTACACGCCATTGGCGCTTGGCGGGTGCCAATTTCGAGCCCTGCAGGGGTCCCAGTACCTTCTGAATGTACGGAAACATACAGGACATTAAAGATCCCTCAACGAGAGACTGCTCTGGGATCAGTCATCAGTCACTTTTATAAGGACACAGAAGGGGAGCAAAGTAGAATCCCCTCAGCCTGGAGGCGTCCCGTTCATCAGGGCGCACCTTATTCATTTCACAGAACGCCGCTAACCGCTCCGAGACTGGGGGGAAGCTTTGCTGGGAGATGGCAGCAATAAACATCTCGATGGGATTTACAAGCAGTGCAGTCAGAAAATAAAACCAGCGCCACATGGTGTCGTTTGTGAATGGTGGTGTTGGAGGCAGAGAGAAGAGGAGTCTTCTTTTAGAACACCAGAGCACTTTGGTGCTGCTAGACTAGCGCAGGGCTTCTTGGTCACCCAGCAACTAAGTGTGCATTACAAGAGATTACTGTATTACAGGGCAACTGGTGAGAATTAAGGTTTACTTAAGTTACTAAAGCATACAGGTGTCCAAACTGACTGAGATATGCTAAAAAGATAGCAAATATGCTTTAGTTTTGATAGTTCACGCGCATAGCGTTATGAAAAGTGTATGACCAGGCGTATGGCCCTTTGGCACTCCTTCAAATAATGAAGCTATTCACTTCGGAATAATGGGTTTGCTCTTCGAAGCAGGACACAGCCATTTCCCTGGAGGCGATAATAAAACCACCCAGCCTTCATGTGCCTTTCATGAGACTGGCTAGAGCTAATCAACAAACAAAAACAAACCTTGAAGGTGGTGACAAGAAACTTCTTACCACGCAAGAACATGACACACAAGCCCCTTATACATGCGTCAATGTAAAGCTGTTACATCGCGTCTACCACGATAGAAACTCGCGAACGTGTTACAATTGCCTCATGTATAAGGGGTCTAGATGTGAACTGTTCATTTTTCCGCCGATCGTCTGAAGCTTTCGAGAGAGGTGGTTTACCACGATCGTTCGGCTTAGAAAAGGGCGTGTCAAATCAGGCCGATGTGTCATGGGGGAGGCGGTGCGTGACTGGGGGGAGACGGTGACAGGAGGCTAGAAAGTTAGAGGCTAGAAAGTTCACTCCATCATCTCTTTGAAATTCCTTATTCCACGAGTGGTAGGCTACAATGACTGGCTGTTTTAAAATATAACTAATAGCCTAACGAAACAAAATAACCCAGGAAATTTCATCTTCGAGACGTTAAGGCTTCTTCCAATAGGCCTACTGACAGCTGACTCATAGCTTGCAGGTTTGCGGGAGACGCGACATTTGAGGGATGTCACTTAATTTAAACCTTTTTTGCTTCCGTTAGTGTGTGTGTGTGTGTGTGTGTGTGTGTGTGTGTGTGTGTGATAGAGACAGAGAGGACTCAGTATAACATCGGAAAACACCATGTCTCGTAAGCCTTAAGCTATCAATCACCCCCACAATGAAATATGCCATTACAGTCGCGACAAACTTCTTGGCCTTGTGGTGCGCCCAAAACGCAAGCTATAAACGTAGCCATCCTAATGTAACCAAAATATACCTCTGCTGATATGCCTAACCTTCGTTCTATTTAGAATTTGTCTTAGCACTATGCAGGAATAAAATAGCATCTAGAGTGTCAGGATTCAGGCGAGAGCGCCTGGCTTCTATAACGCGCCCTGCTGCACTGAAGGAGCGCTCACTCGCAGCACCTGTTGCTGGAACGCATATAATTCGTTTTGCAAGGTGCTGTAGTCGTGGGAACGACTGGCCTGGTTTCTCCCAAAAGGAAAGTAGATTTTCCTCTGCTGATCCCGCATCTATATGGAAGTTTGTAGAGAGATTGCGGGCTGTAAAATGCTCCGCTGCCGAAGTAGATTACATGTTTTTAACTTCGGGTTAAGTCCCTTTCCTTTACGTCTGCTGCTGGCTAGTAATACAGACAGCCGGAAAGGTTAATAAACGGAATGAAATAGCTACACATTACACACGCTATGTTTTAATAAAAGCCACGTTACTCACATACTGGTTAACACTGTTTGTTACAGCACATAAATGTTTGTCGCTACATCAGGCTTTTAGCTAGGATTTTTTGAGGGGGGGTCCATTTTGTAATTGAACCTAACGCGGCGAAGCCCCCGTGACCCAGCAAAACTAGGGGGGTCTGGGGGCATGCTCCCCCATAAGATTTTTTTTTTAAATAACCTTTTAAATAGTGTCCTCTAGTGGGTTTAAGGAAGATAAATTAACAAATTTAGATTTATTATATGGCATAAACATATTGAAGACATCCGCTGAGATTTTGTTTTGGATATGTGTGAAGCAGGAGCACCCTGACCTGGGAGAGAAAGCTTAGGAGCAGCTATACCCTTTGTCTCCACATATTTATGTGAGGCCTCCTTCTCTGCAATGACTGTGATCAAAACAAAGCAGAGAAACAGACTGTGCCTGGAGAAGAGCCTAATCACAGCAGTTGCCTCCTTTTTTTTGTTGAAAATAACCTTTTAAATAGTGTCCTCTAGTGGGTTTTAGGAAGAGAAATTAACAAATGTAGATTTAAAATATGGCACAAAAATAAACATATTGAAGACATCTGCTGAGATAGGTGCTAATTATAGTTAATGTCAGATATCCTCTGTTCATTTCAAACTCCCTCACTATATGACTTTTTTTTGCTCGAGCAATATTCCATGACAAATGATACGATGCCAACGTGACCGTTTCAGATTACTTCGTACATTAAAAAAAAAAAAAAAAGCCGAGTCTGTTTCTCTGACTGACGTTTCAATTCAAAGTATGTACCTTGTGCTTGCACAGCTCTGTGCCTTTAGGAAATCCTGGGCTATGTTAGCATTGTGTGTGGAGAGAAGGCGCTGTCAGGCGCTCCAAGTTTGAGGCTTTAAAATGCGACAGTGACGTCTGGCATATTAAGCAGAGGGGTTTCCCATTTCTCTCCGCAAAAAAGGCAAGAACGTGCGGTGTTTATCTTCATATTTTCGTTTAGCTTTACGCTTTGCTGGATCCATGGCATTCTTTCAGTAGCTACTGCTAGTCTGGCTAGTAACTCTGCAACTGGGTGCACACATTAGAATGTTTCATGTTTGGAACATTAACGTTACTTGAAGACATCTCTCAAGATCGCGTGATGACACAATATACATGAATAAATACCCCATTCAAATCGGACAGCTTTTTGTCTGTATTTCGTGCAAAATATGCATTTGAGATGTTTATTTTACAATATGAAAATTCTGTACACCAAGAGAAAAGTCAGTGAGCAGCACTCGCGCTGGAGCCGAGCCACATGTCAGCCGGCAAACAGCTGCATGCGGCTCGCCACCCCTAATAGCGGTAAACTGTTGTTTTACGTGTTACAACGTGATTACGCTCATTAACGTTTGAACAATGTTGAGAGTTATTGTGAACACGTTTTAAAAAAGTTTGACTGAGTGAAAAAAGGGACGAAAAACTTAAGGCGTCTGTAGGGCGTCTGCCTAAAAGTACTGCGTCCAATTTCTTATTATTTTAGAACAGTGCGTCCAAAAGACGCACGGACGCATGCCTAGCTAAAAGCCTGCGCTACATCCAAACTGCGTCACCGTTGTCCCTCCCTGTGCTCCAGCCGCACCATTTTACTTGCAATGTGAATCATTTAATTTAAATATGCTTATTGGCATTTGTTGCACCTGAATCATTTTCTACAAACATGATATGCCATGTATGGTGTAGTAGACTGAGACTCTATTCACTACTGCACAAAAACTAGACACGTTTGAAAAACTAGACGTTTGCAATGAAGTAGGTTTAAACAACTTTCGCCAATATCTCCGTAAGGGAGATGGGTTATGTGCTCAAATTTCCTGGGATCAAAGAAGACGTTAGTATTCATGTGCAAACTAAAAATCACGTCTCAGGATTGCTGCGCATGCAAGTTATTTCGGGTGTCTCAACTGTAACTAATACCACTGTCATATAATTATGAGTCCAATAAAAGACGGAGCAAACACCGTTGTTGAAACACATCCACGTGTAGACTCGTTTTCTTTCCATCCGAGAGTGGTCATTCAAAGAAAATATTAAGAACTATATGCTGATAGAAAGAAGGGAACGTTAAGCCACTACACTGCCTGTGCACGATGCGGATCCACGTTGATGTTGTTAGTAAACAAACCAGGTGGGAGCACATCTCCGTGGTCTTTGCGCATGCCCGAGGCAATGTAAACGCTTCACATTTTGCACATGTATAAACGTAACGACAAGAGCCGTTTCCCTTGAAAATCTTCACACCTACACGCGAATACGATACGATAAACTGATCTGATCTCAGCGGCACGTGTATAAGGCCCTACAGAGATGTTTTTCTTCTAAAGCAAACACCTGGAAGGCAATCCTGAGATAACACAACAGTAGAGGCTTTTGAGAGAAACCGCAGGGGAGGATCAGAGTGAACAAACTCAACCTGGGAAGCATCTCCAAGGTTTGGGCTAGACTCAATTGGGGGTGTTTTCACACCAGTGCTTTTTAGTCTGGTTAAATCAGTTTGTTCGTTCTCCCCCTTGGTGTGATTCGTTTGGGTGGGTGTGAATAAAGTAACCGCACAGAGTCCCTCCAAAGGAGGTGGTGTCAGCCCGGTCCCAAACGAACTCTGGAGCGGTTGGTTTGTAGTAGGAATGTGATCCACCTTGATCTGACCTGACTACCAGGTGTAGACGAGTCTGCAAGTTTGAGCTAGACGGCTCCTGAAGCCAGGTATGCTTTGCACTCTGGAACCTAGCAGCTTGTCACAGAATGAACCAAAAAAAGTCAGAGGCAGTATAGTATTTTCAATAAGGTTCCTCAAAGTGCATACAGCATTCTGCCGGTATAGTTTGGCCTAGTATATCGCCCAGATAATTACCATGGCTATGAACAAATGCCAACTCTGCTGCAAAGTTATTTCTCAAAGAAATATGCCCTCGTCCAAAACACAGGACCTTTCTCACTGCATTTTCTTTCCCAGTCCCACCCCAGACATATCTGACCAAAAAGCAGAGTGCCAGTTCTCATATGGTTTGTAGTCGCACATTCTGGTTTTATTTATCTCCATTCGAAAAGAAACCAATCAAAGGGGGAAAATGCTCCACCTTTATAAACCAACTCTAGGTGTGAAAACGCCCTAAAAGGCTCTTGCTGCAATAAAAGGCGGGAACAAATGACACAGGACTGGGTATTTTAGCAGAAACACAAGATGGTCAATTATTCAAACGGTGACAACCACAAATGAGGGCGAGCTCAAGTTTCAGGACCTGAAGGGCAAATTCTCAAAAAAATCTCACCAGTCCAGAAATTCTTGCACAGACATTTTTGTTGCAGGAACATGCACAATCTGTGCAGCCTGGGAAGGGTCAAATACAGGTAAAATACCAGCCTGTGCATGCGGAACTACCCCACACTTGTGAGTTTCCTCTTTGAACTCAGGAACTGTTGAGGTGCTTGAACAAGCCTTTTTATGGTTCACTTTGGTAGTGCAGCCACAGGGTTTGACATGATGAGAAACTTTTTGAAACATTACAGAGTATTCATTGTAACAATAACAATGCAATGTCACCATGTCCATATTACAACTGGGTTGACTATTTGGGTATCCAACAAACTGAACAATCCCTAACAATCTAAACAAACATCTAGAGAAGGGTGCAGACAGCAACGTTCACGCCTGCTTCAAAAGCGAAAGCAGAAGAACCATGTGTCAAGATGTCAGTTGGTCCAGCCATGAGACAGGTATTAGGCCTTGTCTTTTTGTCATTTCCCCCCCAAACAGTGAGACACTGCGCAGCATCTGTGGTTTCCTGCCTCTTACACCCCACAACCCCCGCCACCCCCTCGTGGAGGCCTCAATTTAATGTGGCGAGGAAATTGAGGTGACATGGCATTTAGTCAGACAACGAGTGCGTAGCCAGCAGGTCCTGTCACATGGCATCGCCTCCCTGCTCCTCACCCTCTCGTGCCCATCTGATCAAGACTGAGGGAACCCAAAGATGGCTTTTCAAGCACACATTCTACTCATCTAGTGGCCTCTTTCTGCAACATGTCTTTCTCTCCATTATCAAAAGCTAATGACAGGAAACATGCAAGAGATAAAAAGAGGAAATGCAGCCGAGTAACCGCACCCAGTGTGGCATTAGAGGGCGTTACTATTAATACAGTGAGCAGCGGGGAGGCCTAAAAACAGATGGGTGAAAATGTTGTTTGTTTGTGTGTGTGTGTGTGTTTGTGTGTGTGTGTGTGTGTGTGTACACATGCAGAGATACTCACCTCAATACTAAAGTAGCCTCGGTCCACATAGTCCCCTAGGAAGAGATAGCGTGTGTTGTTGGGGGAGCCCCCCACCTCAAACAGCTTCATCAGGTCAAAGAACTGGCCGTGAACATCTCCGCACACTGCACATGCACAAAAACAAACCGCACGTGGATTAGCAAACAGGGTGGGTACAAGAGACGGCTTGACATTTTGAGTTAGCTGATGTGCACAAGGGCTTTAAAAGCATGAGACAATTATGGCTGTTGACAAGTTGTCATAATCTGTTGATCAATGTTGACGTATCACTGGTGACGGAGATACCAGCTTGTCAGAGCGGGCTATGACTAAATCCCCAGGAAGCGCATGCATTTGCTAAACAGATAAATTCCTGAACCTGGTGCTTTTCATAATCAGCTTGTAAGTAAAAAAAAAAAACAATGACAAAAAAACAAATAAAGGAGGAGCAGCTAACTGGGTGCTGTAAAGCAGTGGTGGAGAGAGCTCTTAAACCATCTTGAGGTCAAAAGTATGGTAAGCAAACATTTTTTATTACACTCTGCCCGAGGATGCTCGAGGCCCTCCATCTATCTGTGTCACAGGCCACAGTAGCAAAGTGGCCAAACGCTTGCAACTAATTATGAACACCGCTTCCCACGAGGGGAAACAAAAAGCTAATGTTTGTTGTTCTCCAGAGCTGGTGGGGGTCGCGCTGACGTGGGCTGGAGAACACAGAGCACACAAAGCGTGAATAATGCTCCCATGTTTCCATGGAGAGGTTACGCAGGTGCATTTCACCATCTGTAAGGAGAGCCGAAGGGGCCGCCCCTTGACCCTGGCGGTGGCTTCCCTGTTGGGTGGGGGGGCGTCTGCTGCCAGAGAGAGGCCTTAGTCTCGACAGCGTAGGCAGCTTCTGCCCATCTGATAGCAGGGGGTGGGGTGGGGGTGGCCATTACTAGCTCACTGGGGGAGCTGGGCGAACAGAGCCATTTTTACCCCGGCACCTGTTAGTACGTGCAAAAGGTCTCCGTGGAGAGCAGGGGGGTTTCCTGTGGACTTCACAGAGGACTTAAATCCCCTCTAGCACGTGTGGCAGAGCCAAGGACGACAAGGTTCCTTGGGGGTGGGGGGAACCACTGTTACCGTTGCTGCCTGACCAAACATGTGTCCAATGAGAACGACCGTGATGGTCTATTCCCTGGTCACAGAATGACCAGAGCCTTCCTTCTCAGCTCAGAAATAGTCTTCTGATGGTAATATTATTAGCAAGCAATTAGAAGCAAGCCAAATGCTTTTTGCTTTGCTGCGTTTGCTGGTATTGTGTCTAGTTGGGTGAATGTTGTCATAGTGCTCGCCATGGATTTTATGCAGCTGTCTGAGCGATGGCAGTGTATGGCTGTGCAGAGACGTCAACATGCTGTGGAATGGGAGGGGAGTATCATTACCACACGGCCAGAACATTAATGGATCATGCTTAGGATGGTCAGAGGACATTAGTGTAATATGTTGAATGCAACTAGTGAACATTACTGTTGCAGTTGATGTGATTGGAGAAAAGGGATGGGCACTCACAAGTGACAGCAAAGAACTATTACAAACACAATATGTTTATACAATATATGCCATACCGGTGATGGGTGCCTCCACCTCCAGCATGCACTTCTCCTGCCGCAGGATGGCGGCGCCATCCTCGATGATGCGCAGTGCGGCCTCCTCTTCCAGACGGCCCTCCTTCACCAGGTGGCTCTTCAGTAGCTCCACCTTGGGCTTGCCATCCTCGTACAGCTCCTTCAAAGACAGGCGTGTCGTGGGGGGGTACGGCACGGCTGCATCCAGAGCAGGGAGGGAGAGAGAGACAGTCATGTCAGTGAATGAGACAAGGGAAGAATATTGAATGCAACGTTTTAAGTACTTTTCTATCTTAGAGCAGGGAGATCTTTTTTGTTGCGCTGCGCTATTACTTTTGCCTGATATATCGATACAGCGGTGACAAGTATCGTAATATTTATTTGTGTGAAATTATGATTTCAATTTTATTTTGGTTAAGAGAATTGCAATAATATCCTCGCCACTGTGCCATTTCCCACCCCTAGCGTGAGCGTGTAAGAAATCCAGCACAGGATAAGCAGTCCACCTTTCTCTTAGTGGGATTTGAGGTTTCAGTTCTTGATGGCACACTTTCACTCTGACACATTCAGCCAAACCAAGCGGGTTTTCAGCTAAATGAGGGCACTGCTGAAAGCAATGAGACCAATCTACAGTAAGACAGAGAAGAATGTAATTCACAGCCACAATATAATGATTTAATGCTACACTGCTGGTGCCCTGGTTTACCATATTAGGCTTGCAATTGTTACCATGGGACTAGCTATCGACAAAAGCTCCCTTGTACAGTGCTATGCCTAGCCCTATGGCCTGCATCCCTGAAGTAGACCTCCAGGACCAAGACATCCATGGAAATTCATCCAGGCAAAGGATGGGGGATGGCCAGACCAGCTGCTGAAGGGAGGGGGGGGGGGGGTATGATCTCTGTTATAGACACACATATGGCCACTGCGGCATCCACAACCCTCTTCCCATCAGCACGGGCATACGCTAAGGGGGGAGGGGGGGGGGAGGGGGGTGCAGTGGTGATGGGTGGAGGCGAGCTGCTGTTGCTGGGCCTTATGGAAGGGATATCGGTGTATAAATAAATCGCAGCAATATCCTGGGGTCTAGCTGGGCCGACCAGGGAAGGGGTTGTAAGCTTTGCAAGAGCACTAAGAACCAGGGATTAGGCAAAGCCTCTATTAGCCTGAGAGAGCAGGTTCAGACAATGTTTGTTTAATGCTGTGCAGCAGAGCAGATTTGGTGCCCTGTGGCTAGTATGCACATATGAAAGAAAGTGTGTCCACATAGAAGCAGCACTATGCATTTGTACACTTCCATATGCCTCACATGATGGATGTGTTAGGCAGTGCGCACAGACACACAAACACATGCGTCGTCATTCACCCTGGGAAGTGGAGTATATTCTGAGCAGCAGGAATCCGAGAACAAATATAGGTAAGGCATTCCACCGCGGAGTGGCAGCGAGGGACTCCCGCTGACAGCGGTGTGGGGGAATTACCCCTGCCAGGGTCCCAGGCCCTGCTGGTAACACCGGGGGCTGAGCAGGAATGCTGGCCTGGCCCGCTGCCACAGTGCTCACCGCTGGCCACCAGCTGAGCTGTTGTGATGATGATGCGAGGGCTAGGAGGTTAGAAAGCTCACAAAAAAAAGACCGAAACCTGCTCTCAGGAGCGGTTTCAAAGCAGTGAATGATTGACTTCTCGACTGAACCAAGATGACAGTGCACATCCACTCTGAGAGCAGGTGGCTGGTTGGCGTGCTATTGTGGCGCCGCTCTCTCGTGTCTACTGGTGGTACTGTAGAGCGCTTGTGCGCCTGAACAGGAGGAAGTGAAAGGGCCAGTCTGCCATAACGCCTGAGGGACTGGGCACAGCACACCTGCTCATTTGCCTTTGCTCACTAAAAGAAAAAAAAAAGGAATATCAAGACCACCATCTGCCTTGGGTCTGAGTACACACTGATGCCGAATAGGAGCTCCACTCTTTATGCAGGGCTGATTTGCATGCGCACCGGGCTCCTTCACGGAAGAGGGCAGATTTTACTACCAAATGGGCAGCTGTCCAACCTGACAGCGCCATTCAAAACCAGCTCATCTGTCTGCCTCCCTCACACAACGCCGCTTCCTCCGACAGCTCAATCTCATCCCTGACGTCTCAACCCCTCGGGCTTGTCAGCCAAGCCAAGCCAAACAAAACCAGACCCGCAATGAGCCTTCATCCCAGACATAGCATCTGCACTGTGTCCTGCCCAGGCCCACACCCACACCCCCCCACCCCCACACATTGTGGTGAGGGCACCAATAAGAGTAGGTGTGGTGTGAGCCTTACAGCAGGTGCTGACTGATTAGGCCTGTTTCTCCACCCCCTGACCAGAGAAGCCAGAGAGCACAGGAGCAGTGCTATTGATCTCCAACATCACATTGTCTCTCGTCAGGTTCCCCCAGTCCTCTAGTCAGACACTCCACTTTAATCAATCATCTTTGTGGGAGCTTGCCATGAAGCAGGCTATCCGACGCGCCTCAAACAAAAGCAGGTCACAACGATTCAGGCGACTGGGTTGGCCTCCTGAGAAGAGCTAAACTGGTTCCATTCTCCTTTCCATGGTACGCCATTCATTTAGTCTGGAATTCTCAATATTTTTGTAAGTTGTGTGGTAAGAGTGAAAAGTGCTGCATTTTGCACTTTAGCATTATTTTGAACAGGCTCCCAAATAAAACACCAGAGGACGGAATGTAAAGCGCAATGCAAAACAATGATCGCTAAGCAGACTACTGTTACAATGCCTCCTTGTAGGCAGAAGATCGAGCTAGGCTTTGAATAACTAAAAACGCAAATCATGCAGCTGTTATCTATTAAGAGTACAGTAAGGATGTGTTTACACCATGATGCCAGCATTTCAAAACTATCACTCAGACACGTAGCTCACACTGATGGATCAAACCTTACTATTTGTAGCCACACTTCCTATAATATTAAATTATATTGATAGCAATAGCCTTCAACACTCAGGCTTTTAGGCCCATTTGAATAACAAGTTGAAAACGCAGCCAAAACCACAAGCTCTAGGCTTCACACACCATTGAAGAACAGCGATAGTCTGCATGTGCAGTGTAAATCAAATCTTTCCCAATCAAAACAGCCAACTTCTGGTAGATGTAAGGTTAGACACTAGGGTTAGTAACTTCTTTAACACTGCGCTCTTCCCATAGCATGGATATCTAATCAAGGTACTAAAAGGAAGTCTACACTTGAACATTCTTTAAATGGTACATATATATTTATATATAAATATAAAGAAAACATTAAAAGGATTCTCGATTGCATACTTCCTTTCTCTACCTTAAAACACCAGGGTTCTCATACACTTTGCCTAACACTCAGTGGCCTTCAGAGTGATGGCATATTTTACCCATCCAGCTCATCTAGACTGACTAAACTAAATTTAAACCCTAAAAGCGAACAGCCCAATTCATACTGCCTGTTCAACTAATTCTGTAGAACGTTGCTTAACCTTAGCTGGGTTCACACACCAGATGTTCACAGAATTAGCTCACTTTGTGACCACAGATGTGGCGAGGAGAAAAGCCCTAAAGAGGATCTACTCTCCTGGCATTTGTAGTTAGCATTCTCAACTAACCAAATCTCTTAACAATCAAGAAGAGTAGCTAATATCTGCAGTAGATACATGCACCCATTTCCCTCATCTCTTAAATGCATGCCGTTTTCATTCTGCTCCTCTGCCAAACAGGTAAAATAAAACAGACATGCCTCTGATAATAGCTGAAGCCTCGGAGTGAAACTGTAGGACAACAATTAATCCTGTTAGCCTTCTGAAGAAATATAATTTGAGGCTTTGAGGATTCTCATAACAGTGATGAAGCATGATCTGCTGCTGGTTGGTCTTCATGACCAGGACTTCATCAGTGAAAGACTCTGAAAAATCTGGAGCCGAGACAGGACCATCTTGGACTGACGTCAGCTCCAGACGGTCCTGAGGGCTGTCAGGCTGAGTGGGAGGGGGCGGACACTTCTGAGGGGTAGATCGGAGACGTGACACTCCTCTGGGATAGTGGGGACCTGGGCTCCCTAGTCGGGCCCGTGGAGAGCTTTAATCATGCATGAGGGCCGAGTAATTACACTGGCAGGGTGGTGCTGGACCAACATCTCCAGTTACCATCTGTAAATAAGCCAAAAGGTCAGGAAACACCAGAATTCACACAGGGACCTGACGTACGCATGCCACATCTACCAATGGGGCTTTCTGCATACACACCTGAAGGGGGAGAAGCCTGGAGCAGTAGACTTGTGCATGCTGGTTATCCATAGAGTTTGTTCACATTGGAAGTACACTTGGAAGGACAGGATTGGCAGACAGTGCAATCAGAATCTGGACTGTGGGAGGATAACTGCCTGTTCTCTTCCTGCAAGGCTGACACATTCAAGGCCACCCTTTATGTGTAACATGATCAGCTCAGAGGAAACATCTTTTATGGATTATGCACCTGCAGAGAAACGTTTTGTGTCCACGCATCTTAGGCTCCGAGTGGGTTTCAGGAGTCCACCAGGGAGGGCTAGGCCTATAATTTCTCTGTCTGATTCAAACCTGCTTTAAAATGATTATGCATACACAACAAATTGGTCGTGACACTGCCTCGAAAAAAAGAAAAGAAAAAATGTGAGTCACGCAGAGAAACTGGCAGATTTGAAAAGCATTTAGCGGCACTTAACCTAACCAAGCAGGGCCCAAGTGGAAGACTAGAGCTTTCAAGTGTGCACGACAGCCCAGGGATCCCAGCACTCTCCACAGCTTTGCAGGACTCATCTGCATGTAGCCTCACTGGAGGATTCAACTCCTACTCGGAATATCAAAGCCAAACTGAATCACCGACAGCCGTCTGTGAAGCACTCCCATCTGACAACACCTACCTCTGTACTGGGAGAACATACAATACAAAACGGTGACACTTCCTTTTGTTCACTGGAATCCTAATACTACTACACCTGAAGCTGTGGCTGCGACTTCTACCATGTGCATGAGCTCATGATTATCATTGAGCTGTGCTTAATCGCTGCAGCTAATTAATCGCCAGCTTTCCTAGAATTGTGGACACAATGAATCATTTCATAAACCTTTTTATGAGAAAGGCACTGCACTTAAGCACTAAGCAGACAAGATGTGGATATGATCTCCATGGCGCAGGCAAGCCCCAATAGAGCAGGACTCTTCCACGCCCCTTTGGCCTTCAGGGTTCCCTTAAAGGCTATGTGAGTGCTACACATTCCCCTGTACCCTGTAACCTCAACTGTATGTCCAAACATTCACCTCTCTAAAGGTCAGTCTGGTAACTGGATTCAAGAGAAGCTATTTCAGAAGTCACTAGGAAAACCAAAACATTTTGTATGCAGGCAAAAACCTGACCAAGACCAGATAAGAATTTCACAAATGGGAGTTTCAAATCAAACATCTTCGATCTTAAACATCTGTGCAACTGTGTGTGATTAATTAACTGTGCTACTTACCACCCTTCATACAGCTAATTAATAAAACCTAAAGGGACCTGTCCATGTCATTGGGTTGAAAACATTAACAAGGGATGTGGTATTGACTAGATTTCCCAAAAGACTCCTCATAATGACATACAAATCCCCCATGGCATTTGCATTGCATTTGGTTTCTGGAATTAGACACGGCATATGAAAATGACATATCCACAGCATCACTCAGGCCGTTTTATTAGGGATGCCATTTACTCCGGGGAGTTCTCAAACAAGAGAGGAGTACACCCTGCCCTCTGCAACCTTATGTGCCAACTAGTGTTCGAGCCTCCGCACTGCAAGCCATAAGCACCGCTCATTAGAGAATCAATTATGCTCTAAGCAAGAGGTGGTGAGGGACTCCGGGAGCCCAGCTGGCCTTGTGCCAGAGGATGGGCCAGCTTTAATCAAAAGAGTCCTGACTCCCATGTTCCTTTCACACCTCCACCACCTAAGATGGAACAATCCAATTAGGCATCCAGGAGTCATGGCTCATCCCTGGGGCTGGGGAAGTTTCCCAGGGTCCTGGTTAACAATGCCTCCATCAGTCCATTTACAACTCAGAGTCTGTCTAAATGTCAGTCTACATATTGGGAGATAAGTGAGATTTTATTTTAATGCAGACACAAACCAAACATGTGAGCTGGACAACAAGCATCCTTACTTAGGGGTATCTGACTGCAGTAAAAAAGAAGACACTCCTTGAATCACATACAATTACCATACTGGTATGCAGTAATGCTGTTTTGCATTCCAGTGTTATAACTTTCTGATATTAAAGGATGAGGCTAAATGTACATATATTTACAGGGCTACATGTTATAACATTCGGAGTGGAAAAAATACACACCGAAGTCTGAGTGCCTAATGGTCATTGTGTTGGGTCTATCCGCACTGACACTTCAAAATGGCAACGGGTTGAAAAGGGAAAACAATCATCATACCAATGCTCGAGCAGATGTTAGCTAAAATGCAATTATTACATTGAGACATCAACAGCATGGAGGAAACATAGACTTCCGATAAATCCTACAGCACTTGCACCCGTATGCAAATGTATGAAGGTAGTACTTGTTGGATGCGAGTGACTGCACAGCCATGGTAGCAGCGGGTCAATGACGTTAATGCATCAAAGGCTAATGCACAGCACGTTTAAATGCATTCAACATCACAATGCCAAGAAGGCTTTAGACTCTTATTTTATTCTGCCCCTCTTCGGCTGAAGAGACCCTGGAATTCAGCCGCGCGGAGAGGTAGAGATGACATTGACCATGCGTGCTGTTCGTTTCGGAGAACGACGGATAAGGACACACGTTAAAGCTAGCAAAACTGCACTAAGACTGTCCAAGTCTCCAATAAAAAATACAAACCATAGTCTGGAGATAAGCAGTAACCATAAGATGTCAACAAGGCTCGAAATGACAGTAAAATTCTTAACAGCAGGATGCTGGATAGCTAGCCAGGATAGAGAACTTTAACACTGAACCGACTATCGAGTCAGGCGCGTATTTCATGATGTAGCTAGTCAGACAGCTAGCTAGCATCTGCTGTTAAGGAAATAAGAACCAGAGATGCAATACAAGCTAGTTAACTAGTTTTCACAAAAAACATGATCAAAGCCAAACAAATTTCGTGTTATGTCAAAACTTAACAGATTTAAAAAGCAACACAGGGGTACCACAAAGCGTCCTACACTAATGAGGATTGTACACTCGGTGAACTAATGATTTAGCTCGCTAGCCAGCATTGCCACTTAGCTAACACTGCGGTCAGCTAACTGGCTGGCTGGCTTCAAGTGTCACATACTGCTAGCTATTTTGAGGTTAGCCAGCATATTAAAAAATGCATCTCATAAAAAGGCTCTCTGATAAAAAAAATAACACAGAAAAGCTCACCTTTGACAAGCCTTTCGGTGGTGGACTGTTTGATCTGCTCTTTTTTTTCAGACATCCTGAAATGTTCTCTGGTTCGAAAAATTAATTCCTCCGTGTAGCTAGCTAGCGATAGCTAGTTAAATCAGCTAGCAACCTCTGCTAGCTACGTTTTGCTATTACCAATGTGGCTAATATTCGTTGCCAGACACAGGACAACCCAAAATGGGATGCGATGTCTATATTGCATTTAACAGTTTAACTCTGAAAGGGGAGGGGAAAGGGGAGCCGGCTTTAACCCTAAAATTGTATTTTCCTTCCGTATCTGTCCTTCGTTTGCTAGTTGCCCAGCTGCTGTCAATTTTCAGTCAGCGATGAATCAACGAAGCAAGGAAAAAACGTTACAAGAAAAATCTCCTTGCAAAATGTTTAGAGAGAAGTCTAATTTCCCAAAACCGAAGCTACTACTTATACGACACAAAGCACTCATCTGTGGTTCTAATCTATTTTTAGCTACAGGTAAATGCCTCGTTGCTTTGTTTTTATCTCTCTCTGTCTTCCAGTTTTGACGTGAACCGTTGAATCGTCCAGACTCTCCCCTCTTCTCTCGGATTAAATTCTAATCCACGAACAAGCGGATTTCCTAGAACATGTCGGAGTTTGGTGACCGCAGTGTTTCATGGGTAATGAAGTTTCGCAATTTCATCATTAACCTAGCTAATGTGTCATTCAAGATTACACATCGTTACAATACCGCTTTATGAATTATATATGTATCGTATATATATATATATTTTCAAAACACTTGACCAGAAAACATTATTGTAATTCAGTGAAAACATTGCTTTATCGCTATCATGTAAAAGCAAGATAGCCTACATACGCGATTTGAAACAGATCCCACTAGTGCCGCTCTGTGGCCAAATTGAGAAGGAGCAAATAAATGTAATATACGTGTCCTAAGAGGCCAATTTACATAAATAATAATACAGGTTTTAAAGAGCAATATTTTCCTAATAGCAAAATATTGGATAGGTGGTGTAGTATTTGAGAATATTGTTTAAAAACAATGCAAACCAGTGGTTGAAGTAGGACTGGATTTTACTAAAACTCACTATATTTACTGTATTTGTCTGTATTTTATGGAAGATTGGTTGAAAACTGAAGCAATCACATATGAATCAAATCATAATAATTATAATTAATATAATGAAAATGATATATAATTATAATATATATATATGATCAAATTGTATATAATTTCAGTCTATAAAAGATTAATAGAATGTAAAGAGTTTAAATAAATATACCTAAACTACTCCCTTTTCCTCCCCACAGAGATTGGATAACATATGTGCTAACCAAGGAACAGCTGGGGCAGACTAATTAGTCATATTTAAATGCATAGCATTATTTATAATGATAGGTACTAGTGTCACATATTTATAATCAAAATATTTATTTGCTAAATAATTGAGATTGGTTGAAATATGTCAGTCGGGATTCAATGCTAATTTAACAAATCTGACAAATCTGAGAAATGCCAGTCTGATGATACTAGTGAAACAGATTGTGATCAAAACTACCTTAGACATAAGCCAAAATGCTCAACAATTTCCTCTCATACCTGAAAAAACAAAACTTTTTCGTGATCAGCCCTGAAAAGATGTAAACCTGGACTTTGGTCTGAAGGCATAGGGGATTTTATCTGCATGTTCATTCTAACACCTGTTTTTTTTAGTTTTTTTTAGATAATAATAATAATTAATTTTATTTTTAGTTAACTTTTCATTCAAAAGAATCTCAGAGTGCCTACATAGAAACTAACTATAATAATACAATAATATAAAAAAAATTGTTAACATGAGCATAATAGAAAACTAAGTGGTTCTAGATTTAACACAAGGCCAGAAATGCCTTCCTGAATAAAAATGTTTTAAGTCCAGCTATAAAGGAGTCCAGCGTCTGCGTTGCCCTTAGGTGGTCAGGGAGGCTGTTCCATAAGTGTGGCGCTGCCGAGCAAAAGGCCTGGTCGCCCATGGTGCGGAGCTTGGTTTTGGGGACGCTGAGGAGCAAGCTGTTTGAAGACCAGAGGGTGCAGGTGGAGGTTTGGGGAGTAATTAATTATTGCGGGTAGGGAGGTGCATGCCCATTTATGCATGTATGGGTGAGTATAAGGACATTGTAGTCAATCCGGAAAGAGACAGGGAGCCAGTGTAGTGAGTGTAATATTGGTGTTATGTGCTCATATTTCTGGACCTTCATCAGGATCCTGGCAGTGCTGTTTTGGATGTATTGCAGCTTCTGGATGTTCTTGCCAGTAATCCCATAGAAAAGCAAATTACAATAGTCCAGTCTTGAGGAGATGAAGGCGTGGACAAGCTTCTCTGCATCTAATAGGGTTAAAGTGGGGCGGAGTTTAGAAATGTTTCTTAAATGATAAAAGGAGGTTTTGTACAGGTGTTTTACATGGTCATTAAAGGTCAGGTGAGAGTCAAACCTAACTCCAAGATTTGTTACTGTGGAGGAAAGTCGGATGACCTGGCTGTCGAAGATGAGATGAGTCAAGTGAGATGAACTGCTAGTCACAACCGATGCTCTGGCAATTGACACCAGTGTCTGTATGTTTGCCTACATTTACATGTATTTTGTAATGTCAGTGTAACAATGTTAGACAATGCCTTACTGTGTGAATGGGTTCATGGTGGTGACTCATTACCAGTTTGTTTTAAATGAATTGTCTAGTTGATAATGATTATCCTATAAACTTTTTCCCCCTTTGCCATCTAGGCGTTACCGAAGTATTCGATCTCGCACCCGTAGATTGGAGAGCAGTTTCTTCCCAAGGGCCATCAGTCTTTTAAATGGACAGTGATACAGTCTTGCACATTCACTTTACATGTTACAGTTTTCCACTGTTTGCACTACAGTAATATTGCACTACCTGATACCAGGCACATTTGATTTGTCTTTATGTTAGTAGAGGTATATTAGGTTAGTTTAGGTTATTATATGTGTATTATATGTTTAGCAGATGGTATTGTTTATTTATTTTGTAGATTTTGTAGATTTATTATATGTTTATTATATGTGTAATTTATGTTCAGAGTACTTATATGTTATGTTATGTTATTTTATGTTATGCTATGGTAGGTTGTTGTGCGGTGTCTTGTCCTAAGAATTGCAATGCCCAGTCTGACTCTGTTTTTCTGTGTATATGACAAATAAGTACTTGAACTTGAACTTGAATTATCATTGTGGTCCATCGATTTTCATTTCTTCCACAGGAGGGCGTTTTGCTCTTAGTGCAAAGAGTGAACTGAACTCAGTCTTCTTGTGTTCTCACTAGGGAATTGAAGTTGTCCTCCACATTTTCAGTCCACATTTGCAGTGAGGATAACCCCTACCATCAGTTTATGTGACATTTTAGTTGTTAATAACAGCCCTTCAATGCCTTGATCAGACTTGAGGCAATGAGTTCACATCTGTACTTCAAAGAGCCTTATACACCAACATATTTCTTGCAGGGGAGCACTTACAGCAGAGAGGACGAGAGGAAGAAAATAGAACGTAAAAAGAATGCCACCTTTTCTGCAACCTTGTTACCAACTTCTCGGTTTCATTAAAAATATTCTTTAACCCAGTACTTTGGCCTTACATAACAATAAGCTCCCAGACAGAATGGACAGAATGCCATATCCCAATACTTTGTGGACAATATCCACAATTTTCTTGACCATACTTTGAGGAATTTCATCAATCTCGTGGCAAAATAGCTCGCAGTGCTAGTGTCATAAACCCTCCTCTTCGTCCCTCGCAAAACTCTTCGTTATATACAATTCTATGAAATAAACAAAGGTCAGACAGTGACAGACGTAGCTTCATTAAGAGACGTCAGTGCTTCGTCACTTGATTAATCAAAAATGTCCCAACGTGCATTATTTCCCCAAAATAAATAACTAAAATGCCCAGGGATGACTGACTAGACTGTGATTTGAAAATAAATCACATCGGGTGGCAGATAGGAACAAAGTTGTATAATAATAATAATAATAATAATAAGAGATTTAATCTTAAATTGGCACATTAGGTGCGCACTGCTCCAAAGCCACAGGAAGTTTCAAAAAACAATTCGTTGTGGTGGTCTCAGTTCAGCAGAAGGGTCCATCACCGTGGTCGCACTTGTGCTTTCATTCATCCATTGGACCACGTTTTTGAGAGGACGGTGATGAGAAGACTGGTGGGGTGTTCCATCGCACCACACTGTTCTTTGGTGCAGGACTGGAAGACTACAGTGCGTTCCTCAGCGAATCGTGCCTTTTCTTGCCCCACGACTAGTTACAGCAGAATGTTCACCACGCCGAGTACCGGGCTCGTCTTTGACTACAGAGAAAATGGAAGTGAAGTTAGGAACGGCACCAAAGAACCTTTAACTACCTTTATGGAGAAGCCCTCAAGAAATGATTCATGTGGGGAGCAGATGTTTGACCTGAGCACAGTGGCGACGGTCGTTATTGGGATTACTCTGTCTATCATCACTGCAGTAACTGTCATGGGGAACACACTGGTAGTTATAGCGGTATGTGTGGTGAAAAAACTTCGTCAGCCCTCCAACTACCTGCTTGTGTCGTTGGCTGTTGCAGACCTTTCTGTAGCGCTGGTCGTAATGCCTTTTGTTATTGTAACCGACCTGACTGGAGGTATTTGGCTGTTTGGAGAGGTTTTCTGCAACATCTTCATTAGCATGGATGTTATGTGTTGCACAGCATCAATAATGACATTATGTGTCATCAGCGTAGACAGGTAAGGTTTTCACCTGCAATTCAAACCACTCGATTACTGAAAAAAAAAAAATCTAGTAATATTTTTAAATGCTGTGTGTTTTATTTTTTTTAGTTGTTTTAATTATCCATTGGAATGTCCGTTTTGAAAGTGCAAAGTTGTTGCTTCAAAAGAGCTCCTTTCTGCCATGACCAAGAATTCAAATCCAGTTCTAGACTTTGTTAATGAAGAATCTGCCATGCCAATTTCCTCATGAACATTCAACATAGGCTACTGTTCTACAGGGGATTAGGAGTGGTTCAATTTGGCAACAGAATCTTGGATGCTGTGGAGAGCCTTCTTGACCTTTGGTTACAGTACAGACTGACTTTGCCTGAATGACAGAGCAGTAGTTGCTAGTAGTAGGGCAGGTTATCTGAGGTGCATGAATCATTGTCAGGCCCTGTGTCCATTGCCCCATGGGGAGCGGAGGCAAAGCAAAAATAAATGTATGAAAAAAACCTGTTGGCCATTTGGGGAAGCTAGAATTTCCAATTACTTTTATATCTGTTTTGATGGACGTGGAATGAGGGATGACTTGGATAAGGCTGTGAGGGTTCCTACTGATGCCGATCCAACCCATTTTATTTGGGGCCACAGATTTGCGACCGCTGTCCCGCTGTAAAACGGAGGGATGGAATGCCAGGATTCTGTGTGATACTGAGCCATTGATCAGATTCCATTTTGGGAGTGATGAGTCCATGTTTCACCTAATCAAAAACTGTGTTATTGAGGTTCGCCTCAGGGTGACTAGACACGACTTAGATTAGACCAGGGATTCAACCAATTTTTTCCCCCCCAAATTCAAATGTCTTCCGAATCAGAATTGTATTTATTCCCTTTAAATTTACATTAACATAAATCCAACATATTGTAGCAAACGTATAAATTGATCCAGAAGACGTTATCTTTCAGTCCAATCGACACATTCAGCTACCCACAGGAGCTCTCTCAAGCTGGGCACCGGTTCACTCACAGCACCTTTCATGCAAATACATCAGCACAGGCACTAGCCAATCAGATCGCGTATCTGCTCAAGTCTTAATAGCGCGAAGATCAAAAATAAAAGATGCCGGACCAAACTCCATAGCTGGTCTTGTTTGTACCTATAAATTGTTAGTTTGACATTTTTTTGCTTAGATTAAAAAAAATAAATAAAGAGAAATAGACACTGTACAAGGTCAAAAAACGTTAATTGTAACTGAAAAATAATTGTAACTGAAAAATAAGTTGTTATATATTGTTAGCTCAGAGTTGTTTGCAAGATGTATGTTAATAAATGGTAGTGGCACGGCCACCCTGTACCTTTCATGTTGTTAAATGTTGAATTAAATTCAATGTTAAAAAATGTTAAGTTAAATTCGTTGTTCAAAAATGTTAGGTTAAATTCAATGTTAAAACATACAAATGTTAATGAATATATTAATCTTTGTATTATTTGAATAGCTTAGTATTGAATACACAATAACAGGGTAGCTATGTTTATTTGGCACTAGGCCCAGTATATTATAAACAAAATTTTAGGCAATTTATATAGAAGGGGGTCCCTGCTCATCTCGCCATCAGTTTGGGGGTCCCTGGCCTGAAAAACGTTGAAGACCCCTGGATTAGACCATCATTATAAAAACTCAAATAACCACTGATGTAAAGTGACCTGACATGGTAGTCCTCTACGAAACTGTATTTAGTGTGTGTTACGTACATAAATGATCTTGCATGTGCAAACACAACATTACATTTAAACATTACATTTCATTTACATTTCCTTAAAAATATATAAATCATGTCTTGAACAGTACTATTTTTTGTATTGGTTTGGTAGGGTTTGTTTGTAAACAGCTGTTTGGGCAAGTCCCTACCTCTGTCATGAACTGTATAGTAAATACTGCATATGCATAGCAGGGCAACATTATTTCCATGACTGCATTGTAACAAAAGCCAAACATCCTCAGCATAAATGAATCAATGAATGTCTTTTTGAAATGTGGGTCAACCCTCAATGCCATCACGTAGAGCCAAGCAATTTGCCCACAGGATTTAGGCTCCAAATATCAGGAACAAGACTCTGCACCTCTTTAATGCTGAACTCCATAGTTTCAGTTTAAGAGAGTTTAACCAAGCAACTGTTGTATTGCAGCATCCTACGATGAAATACATTAAACTGTAAATCTTTTAAGTGAAGAGCATGAATAATTCAGGGCTCTTGAAATGAGCAAGTGCATCCCTTTTGAAAAAGGCTCCCTAGCTGCATCAAAACAGATGGTACCGGACCAAAGGGACTTTGGGTAGAGGTTTGACGATCAGTGAGTCTATGATCAAATAAAGCATCAGAAAGGAGAACCAGTGATTAATATGATGCATGGTGTAGCAGGTACAATGGATGTTGAGTATGACCCTGCCACAATGTCTTCCTGAGATCTTTTGCTAGACTAGTCCCCTGGGCTCAAGTATTGCAGGCATAATAAGGTGTCTGTCACACATAAAGTGCACAACAGAACACATTTTGGTCTTGGCCTTTACAAAATTGCCTCTGAGCACATGTATTGTTAACATCAAACATGATCATTCATGTGAAGCTTTAAAAAAAAAATATTTTTATTAAACATATTTTTTTGTTAAAACAAATTACCATAAAGAGCTTAACATTCGACTTTTTGAGTACTTGCACCTGTACATTCGATATGCCAACCTGGATCTGTAACAACAAAATATGGTAATGTAATGAGACCAGAGGGATTTCATCAGTCAGCATGATTAAAGCAGCAGAGACGTTCCTATGAAAGCCAACTTGATCTGAAACAGTGGCTGTAATAAGTATTTAAATTAATAGAATTTCAATTTTTTTGTTGGGAGGACTTTATGCCCTGATATTTTTTGTGTTCTAAAAGCATGGCTCAGTCAGTTTCCGTTTGGGCTTAAAGGCACCGTATGCAACAATTATGCTTCAGGATTAGGGTTAGGATAAGCAGTTTAACCTTAAAATAACAGCTTAAAAAAAATTGGGGCGCTACAATGACATTTAATATGGAGAATCGCGTCGTTGCCATTGGCATAGCAGGGTCGATAGGCATATAACTGCGTTATGTAGTTTTACCTGCCGATGCCCGCCGACCTGACTTGTTTACCTTCTGCCGATCTAGTAAGTAGCTTATTTGCCGTCTTGCTTAGTCTTGTGTTGCACTTGCTTGATGTTGTTGACTGTGTAAGGACAGTCGTTGAGTAACTAGTTTGTCATAATGACAAAGTCAGCACATTTCAAGAGATTTCGTTAGTTTTAGCTGCTAGCATACCTTTAGCGAATAGCTATTGTTGCATACGGTACCTTTAAGAAAAGGCCTTGGTGAAGATATGAAGAATAATTTTAAGAATAAATACTAAGGCTTTAATCTTAATATTTTCTGTTGTGTGCCACATAAAGCTTAAGAAATGTTCTGTCAAGACAGATGTATTTTTCCACCAATCATCATGTTTAGCTAGCCTGGATACCAGACTGAACCTAGCCCCGCCCACCACATTTGTGGTCTGGGAAGTTTGGTCTGGCATTGGGGAGAAATTATCAGTTTTCAGCAAAATGATCTGACCAATGAAATTGTCAGGGTGGGCTTTATACGATGATGGACAGATCATCCAAGGCTTGAGTTGAATTAAGGGTGGATGTGAAATCGTACCAAGATGGCGGCGTCTCGGGAGCTTGTAAGTGGGAAATGTTTTATGTGAATTAAGCTATCTACACGACTTTTTTATGTCTACATTGACTCGGTTAGTTGTGTATGTGCTGCACAAATGTTGCAGAGTATTGAAGGTCTTAACTGAAGCTCAAGGCCATTATTGTTAGGTGAATGCTAACGCTTAGACCAAAAATCCATTGAAACACATAGTAGCTAGCTAGCCTCGCTGCTTATACGTATAAGTGAGCATGCATATCTCACAGATATTGACAGCGCATCAGTTTTGACAGATGAACAGAGACCCCGCGATCAAGGCATTTGTCGATCGAAAAGATGTTTTTGCCGTCCTTCCTACGGGATCCGGTAAAAGTTTAATGTATCAGATGGTCATACTACATTGCTCTGATTGGTTCTAGGTATCCAATTAAGCGAAGAGGCATTTTTTCTCCCTGGTTCGTTGAAACACGCCCCATAATCACAGCTCCATGGAGCAGTATCAGACTCATATTCTGACTAGAATTATGAGTATGACATCGTCAGGCTAATGTTTAGCTGATCCCTTGTCATATTATTTCAGGATATCAGGAAATATTCAGTAGAAATAGTTAAGATGTAATTCTTACTTCAGGGGTCCAGTCTAAAGGGCCTCGTAAGTCAAACAAATGTTGAAGTGTTTAGAGGTATAACTGTCTGAGTTTCAAAGCATGCTCATTCAGATGGCTTACCACACTGGCTGCAATCCAAGACAGGAAGAGCTTTCTTTATTTGTGCTCGTGTTCCCAAATATGAATCATGACAGCACAATCACAAATCAAGAATGACTATGCTGAAAGAAGAAGTTTTTCTTTCACATCTTTTTGTCAGATGTTTCGGATTTGTTTTGTCAAGTCAAGAAAAAGTGGATGGAAAATGAAAATACCTTTTTGACTGTTACAATGCAAATGTCCAGTATGGAGGACCAAACCTGCCATATTTACAAATGAATGAATAAATAAATAAATGTCCACATCCATGTATTTAGACAGAAATAAATGGATAAATGTTTTAATTAATGCACAATTGTTAATCAAAGTCACTTATAATTACATTTATGTATTTATTTATTCATTCATATATTTATTCATTCATTTATTCATTCATTAATTAATTCATGTATTTATGTATTTATTAATTTGTTAATTAATGTATGTATTTATTTGTTTATTTATATATTTATTTATTTATATATTTATTTATTTATTCATTCATTCATTCATTCATTCATTCATTCATTCATTCATTCATTCATTTATTCATTTATTTATTCATTCATTCGTTGTTCCCAATATGATAATGAGAGGAGGCCAGTAGGCGTGGAAACTGACGTTCAGACATTTTGCAATCAATCCAGAGCCTTCATGATACTGATGTAATGATATGGTTTCGTATGAGATCGACAGGTTATTGCTCTCAGGTTGTGGCCAGACGTCCTCTTTTACCCAGACATTCCGAGACCTAAAAAATGTTGGATTCCAAAATTGTCCGGGATTTTGCGTCATCGGATATTTGTGTTTCTGGGTCTTTCACAAACTCGTTTTTACGCCCTTTGTATAGCGTATAGCGCCACCTAGTTACAAATGAAAAAGCAATAATGGAGTGTTGTAAAACATTTTAATTGTAAGTTGACAAGGTCAGAACTGCACGAAATCAGAGGTATGGGATCATTATGACACCTTCTGACTGCACGTTAAGTTTCGTGGAATTCCGTTCACGGGGGGGCATGCAATAAATTGATTTATATGATTATACACCAACTGGCCTATAGGTGGCGCGACACAGTTTTCTTCAAATATCCCGAGAACCGTAGGGCCTTGGAGGGCCAAATTGTTCTTGTATGTTTGTGTTAAGGGGCCATGTCAACCCATAACCAGTCATTACATGTATAGCGCCACCTAGTTAAAAATTAAAAAGCAAATATTAGGTGTTTTAATCGAATATATGCCAAAGTGCTTGAAAAATTACCAAATTTGCCAGGGACATAAAGCCTGTAACCGTCCATCTTCAGTAGAGTTTTGTCCATGGATGGAGCAAAATGGCTCTGTAGCACCCCCTAGAACATTGCAAAAACCCCTACGCATTGGGGTTATTTTGGCGTAGCTTGACGGAATTCGGTACACGTCTTCATCATGCATGGACGCACCAAAAAGTCTCTTGACGCCATGGTGGCAGGTCCACAGGAAGTCAGCCATTTTGAGTGGAAGATGCGTTTTGACAGCGTTTGCACACCTCGCATCTGATCGAACTCCTCCGACAGATTTAATGGTAACGCCTTGAAATGTGGTCCGGCTACTCTTCAGCCATGGGCGACTAAAAGTTATATTGAATTTTCTCATTAGTCGGAAGGTGTGGGCGTGGCAGACCCTCAAACTTTGCCAACTTGTTAGTGCTTGCCACAAAACACAAAGTGTCTTAAAACTCAATCGCATATATGTCAAAGTGCTCGAAAAATTACCAAATTTGCCAGGGACATCAAGCCTGTAACCGTCCATCTTCGTTAGAGTTTTTGTCCATGGATGGAGCAAAATGGCTCGTAGCGCCCCCTAGAACATTGCAAAAAAAACCTGCGCATTGGGGTTATTTTGGCGTAGCTTGACGGAATTCGGTACACGTCTTCATCCTGCTTGGACGCACTAAAAAGTCTCGTGACGCCATCGTGGCAGGTCCACAGAAAGTCGGCCATTTTGAGTGGAAGATTCGTTTTGACGCCATTTGCACACCTCGCATCTGATCGAACTCCTCCGACAAATTTAATGGTAACGCCTTGAAATGTGGTCAGGTTACTCTTCAGCCATGGGCGACTAAAAGTGATATAAGATTTTCTCATTAGTCGGAAGGTGTGGGCGTGGCAGACCCTCAAACTTTGCCAACTTGCCAGTGCTTGCCACAAAACACAAAGTCTCTTATAACTCTTGCGTACATTGTTTGATCCAGAGAAAATGTCTTAGGGTGGACGCTGGATCCGGCCCGAACGCGTACATATGCCTGACTGATATCACCTATAGCGCCACCTGTTGGTGGTTGGAAACTTCACTTTGTTTCCACACCTCTTTATGTGACCTGTTTTAACAAACTACATTGCAAAAGAAAAATATACCAAAACAATCCACAAAAAAAGTAGTACACAAAACATTACATAACCAAATCATCAAAATCTATCACAAATAATTCCTTTAATACATAAAAATGAAACACAAACCAATTTACACACACAAAACACATAAAAACATACAAACACACTGACAACCATGACTCATTCTGTGCCAAAACCTATACTGAACAGTTCGGCGGTCATATTTTGTAACGCTT
This sequence comes from Sprattus sprattus, assembly GCF_963457725.1. Classification (NCBI taxonomy): domain Eukaryota; kingdom Metazoa; phylum Chordata; class Actinopteri; order Clupeiformes; family Clupeidae; genus Sprattus; species Sprattus sprattus. The sequence continues at coordinate 7,850,531 of NC_137909.1, forward strand.
TGCGTTACGTCTAGTTAGTACAGATGTTAAGCAGCTGTTGAAACCCACCTGTACTCGGGGATAGTATAGCTAGGTCGTCTGCATACATAAAGTGGTTGACCAGGGAATCACCTATCATACAACCTGTACTGCATTCCCCCAGCTGCCTGGAAAGGTCGTCCATATAGCTATTGAAAAGGGCTGGGGATAATATACCCCCCTGCCGGACCCCGTTCCCAACTTTAAAAGGGGTAGATAAGATGTTCCCCCATCTTACACTCATGCTCTGGTTCGCATACCAGTAAGCTAGGATGCGTACTAAGCTACTGGGCACACCCCGAAGCTTTAGCTTACTAAACAGCTTAAAGTGGTGGACACGGTCAAATACTTTGGATGCATCAATAAACCCTATAAGCATAGTAGATCCCTGCCTTCTATATGTGTCTATTGCTTCTTTCAGAGCATACATACATAGGTCAGTACTATGCTTGGGCTTAAAGCCAAACTGATTGTCAGTGGTGGTTATGAATTCACTTATCCTGTCAAGGATTAATCTTTCTAGCACGTTGGAGAGAATGCTGGCAAGTGCTATGGGTCTATAGTTATCAATACTTCCAATTTTACCAGCCTTATCTTTGATAACTGGGACAAGAACTACTGACATCATGGATTCTGGCAATATACCATGGGTCACCATTCCAGTAAAGCACAAAGACAATAGCACTGCCAACCTGGGCCCAGCTAACTTAAGGTGCTCTGCAGTGATGTTGTCCAGGCCACTATACAGGATGATAGTTGTTAGCTACTCGCTAGTGTCACATGTAATGGTGTAAGTTTTCTTTCTAAATTTGATTTCTATTTTTGGAAGCTGTTCAAATTGAATCTTCGTGCAGTGGTTTGAAACACAACAGAAGCTGCACAAATGACTAAGACACTCAGCTTCAGGTCAAATTCAGGTGTTACCGAATTTCCCCCTGCTCTCTCCAAATGGCACATTTCAATTGTAAGCGTACCTAAACATGTAAACTAAAGCTTTAAATGAAATCATTTTAGTGAACTGTGACTAAACACATCAATGCTGAAAAAAAAATCACATTTTTATAAAATTGTATACAATTAATTTCTAACACTGAGAAAGTATTGCCATTCCATCGGATACCATCCGGACACGTACACATGACACTACTTTATAACATCAAATACCTTTTATGTCATGCACAAAAAAGCAAGTCTTACTAAGCATAAGAACACAATTTTATGCCATGGCTGCTCTTCCAATTGAGTGGAGACTAGTTTGAGAGTTAATGAGATTAAAGTGTAATTTAAAGACATAATTGGCAACAAGTAGCTAAAGAGATTAACCAAAAAGTATGTTTCCAAATTGTTCTTTCATTGCTCTATAACCTGTTCTTTAAATCAATTTAAATGTATGTAGTGATGGTCTCCTCATAAATTAACGTCAATAGTTCCACATGATTGATTTGAGATGTGAAATGAGCATGCTGACCTGTATGGTAACACACACAGTGGACTATGAGCAAGAGATCTGAATGTTACTGTATACCCTCGCCTCTGGACCATTATTGTTCTCACCTCTCACCTGCTGTCTCTGTGCTGTCAGTTTGTGTCATGGAGGATGTGTTCAGGTAGTCACGTGAAGCTCCTCACATGTCATCTGCTGTATTCGTGCTGAATGCCCAGTCACGGCACACTGGAGGGAGTGACAAAATCCTGGAAGACATCTTAAAATGGCATCTGTGTATTCAGATGTCCCATAATGTACCCACTTTCTACATCTGTATCTTACAGTACAGGAACAGTGAACTATATCTGTCTACATTCTATAATAGAATAGAAGCAATTTCATGATTCATTCAAATACATTCATTCGAACAAAATCGTTACTTTTTGGTAGCCTACTCTATGTATCATTCCTCTATAAGGACTATTTCATTGCGTGTATTTACATTTTGCTTGTCTGTATTATAAATGATACAGGACAGCTTAGACATGAGCCTGCTTGTCCAAAATCCAAGCACAGACTGTAGACAGACACATTTACTTTGTTCTTCTTTCAGCATCTGCTGATAGAGGTTTTGAAACCTGTCACTTTTTTCTTATGTGACAGGAACTACTATGTTTTCTCATCAATTATATACAGTCTGGGAACTGCATGCAACAGCAAGTTGTGTAGATACTAATATATGTAGATGTCAGTTACGCTAAGGATATGTCCCCACAACTACAATGAATAGCTTCTCAAAGTGTTTCTAGATCAAGTGTGTACTCCCTGCTCTGTGTGCAGGACTTGTGTTTGGTTGTAATCCGTGGACATAAACTTGGCAAACTATGCACAGGTGTTGGGTTTTTTAATGTGTAGCCCACTATGCGATATTCTAATCCTGCACTGGATTTTAACACATAGTTATGCTACAGTCCCTGGTTTTCTCACTAGCACAAAATAGTTTTGGGAATAAGATTTCTCTATCCGCTGGCCACAAATTGACAGAGAAATAGAGTGTTTTACACAGGGGTGACCTGGGTAAAATCCCATCTGTGTCCACAGCACTTTTCAAACCAAACTCACGCCTATACTAAAATATATATTACGTAGAAGCTTTCGTAATTTATCTGAGGGACCTCTTAGGAATGTTGATTTACAGGAGTCATGAAGCTCAAAATTCTTGGGTCTGGCAAATCTGAGGATTAATGCTTAATTTGAAGAGATCAATTTACAGGTAGACCGTTTTTTGTGTTTTTTAGGTTGTGTGTTTCAAACTATTTCATTTCATTTCAACTACAAGAATCAAGATGCACAGCTGGTACAATGCATCGCATCTATTTTGCTGTTCTTCTTTAACTTTTGCTCTCTGTAAGGTACCTGGGCATCACACGGCCTCTGACCTACCCTGCTAGGCAGAATGGGCAGCTGATGGCCAAGATGATCGTGGGTGTGTGGCTGGCATCGGCCTCCATCACTCTGCCCCCATTCTGCGGCTGGGCCCAGAACATCAACACGGCTGGCGTGTGTCTGATCAGCCAGGACGTGGGCTACACACTCTACTCCACAGCCGTGGCCTTCTACATCCCCATGGCTGTCATGCTCATCATGTACTACAAGATCTTCAGAGCGGCTCGCATAAGTGGAGCCAAGCACCGCTTCACCGCGCTGCCCCCCCGGCCTTGGCACGAGCCCCCACTGGACTGCGGCGTGGCGTCTGAAGAGGGCTTCGGTCTCCAGGGCCTGCGGCTGGCCCCTGCGCAGAGGCCACCGGGGGAGGAGTGGTCGGCGATAGCGCGCCTGCTGCACCACGAGCGCCGCAACGCCTCCATCTTTCGGCGCGAGCAGAAGGCGGCCACCACGCTGGGGGTGATCGTGGGTGTCTTCTCCGTGTGCTGGCTGCCCTTCTTTGTGTTCACCACGGTGCGGCCGTTTGTCTGCGGCGCGCTGTGCAGCTGCGGCCCCTCCTGGCTGGAGCGCACGCTCCTCTGGCTGGGCTACGCCAACTCGCTCATGAACCCCTTCATCTACGCCTTCTTCAACCGCGACTTGCGCTCCACTTACCGCGACCTGCTCCGTTGCCGCTACCGCAACATCAACCGCCGTCTCTCCGCCATGGGAGTGCACGAGGCCCTCAAGGTGTGAGAGAGGGCGTGGCAGGCGGCACAGACGGTGGGTGTGTGGGGCTGGAACGGTCTTGCCAGGCTGTCTGTCTGTGTGATGGCGGCCAACATTGGCGGTGCACTCCCCTAGTGTCTGGAATTAAAGAGTAGACTTTGCTTTGGCTCCCCGTGTGAGAGCTTGGTGTGTATATCACTCTACTGTGGTGCTCCAAGAATTCCCAGGATCCATTACTGAACGGCAACTGCACTGGAGGAAAAACACCCTTAATCTCTCTCTCGCTCCCCCTCTCTTTTTCTCTCTCCTCGTGCGTTCACTGTCTCAGAAGAAAGTCTTATTTTGAAACATGAATATTTATACTCTGAAATTCTCTTTGATTAACATCCAAAGCTAAGCTGGAAAGCTGAAAATGAGGACAGAGATTCTTTAAGGATGCTCTATGCTAAACAGGTCAAAGGTGATATTGATGTATATCCTGTTTTAATCTATAAATACAGTGTTTTATGTTTGGTCATATAGGTTAGTGATTGTCAGTATATGACCAACATGTTTGGGAACATAACCTGGTGTAGTCTGTAAAATGTTTCATCTTGGGTATCAGTGGTGCTGTTTCCTGTTGGCATTTTGCCCTGTAAATATTCAGTGAATTTGCATGAATGTTTTATACAGACTGGCAAAATGACCCCATGCTAGCAGATGCTGTAAATGACTGTAAAATTATTTTACATCCTGATAGCTATCACTAAAAAAGATGGACCATGATCTCCAGGAGTCTGCTGAGCATTATAATCAGCAGCCCAAACTATTAACAATGGGTGTCTTTGGTAACCAATTGAGAAAACTCCAAAGAGGCGGGCATCTTTGCCTGTCAATAATGTTAGATGTGCAGACCAAGGTAGGAGGTTGACTCCCATGGTAGTTAAACCTGACAGAAAACTAAGAAGAACTGCTGACATAGCTTATAATAGTTTTAGGGTCAGGCTTTGTAATAATTGCTGTGATAGTAATATAGACCTCCCTTGATATTGCATCATACTTATTACTATCACTTGTACACTACTGTACAACATTAATATTATATTACTACTGTGCTGGGTGATATTGTTTCAACAGGACATTAGAAAATGCCTGAAAAAAAGGTTTATAGCATCTTATTCCATTGATGGGATTTAGTTGTGACAGTGCAAGTTCGAGTTTCAAGTTTATTGTCATGTTCTCATAAAAAGGCATTTACTGTATCAGTAATGGAATTCCTTCTACTCTTCTACTCAACTTAAATGAATAAATTAGGTACAAGAATTTAAAGGAAAGACAGGATGAAGCAGATATAAATTAAATTAAAGTGGCAAGTGCAAGTTGTATGAGTTTGTCCATGTTAAATGTGAAGGGGCGTAGGGCAGCCTGATGGCATGAGGGTAGAAACTGTCTCTGAATCTGTACGGGCTTGTATGCTTTTGTACTTCTTCTGCTGTCTTGATTCCAAAGTGAAGACACATCTGTCTGAATGCAAATAGATGATACAGTGATAGGAATGCTACCCTTCTTATCCCTTTTCTCCAGTGAGGTTTGTATTTGACTAAATTGAAGTCATCAATCCCCCTTATCTCTTGCTGTGTCTGAGGTCCTGTGTTGCACATATTCTCTCTTGCTTCGAATGGATTCTAAGATTGGTGATATCTATCAGACAGTGTAAATGGTGTCGTAAATCTGTAGTGGTGATATATGTTTATTTGTATATTTTTAAATAAACCACAATATTCATTAATATTCTATTGATTTTGTGTGATATTCATCAGCATACTTCCACAGACGTGTAATGTCTTGGTTCTGTGTCAAGAGGATATGAGTGAATACATTAACACCAATAATTAGTTTACTGTTTTTTTTGTTTACTGATACTTCCTACCCATGAGATTCATGTTGAAACATGAGAGTGGATACATCCTCATGGTAAATACTGTTGGAGTGTGTAAAGATCAATGACTGTAATAAGAGCTGTATTTATAATGGGAATGCAATAATGTTTAGTCATTCATAATCATAACTTCTGTTGGCTCAGGAGCAAATCTGAGAAACACAAAGATCTTACTTGCTATTTTATTGATGGTTGTTCTGTTATTTAATTCCATGTATTTAGTCCCAGGGGTGCAAAAGGCTTTTCTTATGGAATGGATTGAAACAGATTTGAAGTTCATAGCTTTTGCCTGCCACACACATAATAGAATGGGAGATAGAGAAAAGGGCTTCCCACTTTGCTATGGTAATTTCTTGGAAGTTTCTCACAAATCATTGCTAAAATGATGTTCTGTCAGTCATTGAGTCATTTTATAATATGCCAGAAATATAACATAATTATCCAGATTCTCAAGAAAGTCTTGATGTCCTCCATGTCAGCTCAAAATAGTATACATTTCCGTTTCATTAGTTATGTCCATCAAAGCTGTTTGCGTAAAACTGAACTAAAAATAGATTTCTTTCATCTAATTTCATGACAGACACCAGGAGCTGTAGAAGCAGTTTGATGGGAAAGAAAGAAACCACTGGGGTTACGTAAGGGCTATCTTAATGCTGTCATTGTGAGTAATGTTTCTCCTCCTTGCTGTTGTCTTGGAGCGAGCCCAGGGGAAGTCCAGTGTCAACACCTCCCCTCAACCTCCTAATCGGTTGTACCAAACCCCTTTTAATTTCTCTCTCTTTTGAGTTATTTAAATGCTTTTTTACGTGCTGTGCTGCTGGGAAAGTGGGCCGCACCAAAGAATAATGAAGGGCAAAGAAGCAGGAGTATGCCAAATCTCCCCACCCCCCACCCAAAAATAACTAAAAATATAGCTGCAAGCAGCGATGGCGGTTTCCTCCTCCAAACATTGCGAACCAGGGAAAAATGTAAAGTTGTGACAATTTGTCACTGTCTAGAAAAATCCATGCTGCAGACTTGCCAATGGGATATTACATTTCAAATCCAACATTTACAATGCTTTTCCCTGAAGTTTAGACTGAGTGGAGGTTGTGTGTGCACGCTTACCCTGTGTGTCTGTGAGAATGTATGTGTGTGACACCAAGCTGTGTGTCTGTGAGAATGTGTGTGCGTAAAACAAAGCCTGCGCGTGTGTTACGGGGAGACTGAGTGTGTGAGATTTAGGAGCCGCGCGGATGAGGAGACAGAGAGACATTCTATAGAGAACCACCCTAGCAAGTAGTCAAGCATGCATGTTTCAAATATTCACCAAAAATCTACTTTTTATCTTACAGTCAACTTTTTTTCAGATTTGTGTACTAAACACTCTCAAGTGTCTTCATATGAACTTGTGATTGAATCAGAGTTTCACTTTTTGACCTGCAGATGTGTAAAGCATTATTTTAGCGTTAACAATGTATCCAATTTGCTTTATATCAATCATTTTTCAAGATATGAAGTTGCCTTTGCACATGGGAACATGTTGTAGTATCTTCCAAGTGACATACCAGTTTGGTGTTGATATCTCAAAGATTAGCTGAGATATGACTTCACTTCCTGTTTGACCGCTTTTCTGCTGAATTTGAGTGGCTGTACCGGACAAACGGTTGTGAGGATCAAAATTATTTCCATAACTTTTGTGAGGCTAGGGTTTAATTCGTCTTGATCCAGAGAATCCAATGGTGCCTCATTTTTGAAAATCGGTCATACGGTTCAAAAGTTGTGTGTGTTACAAAAGTCCAACTTTGACCTGTTGGTGGCGCTAGAGTGGTGTAATGAGAGCCATGAAACTTGGTGAGAATGAAGAAGGGACTGTCCTTAATGAGTGTGCCAAATTTCACAAAAAGTTACCATATGGTTCTAGGGGCTGCCATTGACTCCCATGGCAGGAGAATAATAATACCTACGATAACAATAGGTTACCTCCTACCGGAGGAAACCTAAATATATTTATATATAAAAAATAACACAGGACTAGGCAATAAGTACACAGGATGATTGTTCATACAGAGCTGACGTTTTAAGTTGAGCAATAGGCATGCATAGAAATGATTTACATTGAAGGTAGCTGGATTTTATCTCTGACATGAGTGATAAATGGGTTCCATAACTCAAAAAGCCTCTTTGCAGAACCCCTCAATGAGTGTTTTATCTTTTCTAGTTTAAGAAAATACAGCACATCTTCAATCCAGTGTGTAAAAGTGGGAGGATGGGGATCTTTGCACTTGAGTAAGATTAAACGTCTGGCAATAAAAGTCACAAAAGCAATGGAATCTGACTGTTTTTGACCATTTCAGTCTGGGGAGGCACCAAAAATGGCCATGAATGGGCAAGGACTGATGGTTATATCCCCACCTATGTATTCTGAGAGAGCTTCAAAAATCAAAGACCAAAAGCCTTTAAGTTTGCTGCAAAACATGTTGGCATGAGTAGCAGGGGATGAGTGGCATCAGCTGCAGATGGGACTAATGTCTGGGAAGTGTCTTGAAAGTTTTTGGTTGGTCCAGCGTGAGCGGTGTAGAATTTTACATTGCATTAGGCTGTCCCTAGCACAAATCGATGAACCATGTACTCTTTGCAGGATAGAGAGCCACATATCGTCGGTAATGCTTTCACCTAAATCAGCTTGCCAATTGGCTTCTAAAGATGGAAGCAGTGAGAAATGATCCTCCTTAATGATTTAGGTCGCTCTACAAACACCTCAAATGAGTTGCAGTGTGGCAGTGTGGCAGTGCTGGAAACACCAGTAGTGTTTTACGCAGAAAATCTCTGACCTGAAGGTAGCGGAAGAAGTTACTTTTGGGGAGGTAAAATTGCCTACAGAGCTGGTCAAATGAGGAAAAAACACCATCAGAGTAGAGGTCATAGAAAGATTCGATACCTCATCTCTGCTAAATAAAAAATGACGTCTAACAAGAAAAGGTGTGAAAACATGGTTTGAATGGATAGGAGCTTTTAAAGAGAAACATGTCCATCCAAAATGACAACGCATCTGTTTCCAGATCTTTAAGGTTGATCTCAATATCTTATTTTTGGTAAATTCCGCTGGGGATTCTGAGGTGGAGGAATAGACCAATGCTGGCAAAGAGAAGGGTAGGCTAGATAAAGATTCTAGAACACACCATGATGGTGCATCAGCACCTGGATCCTCATACAGCCAATGCACAATTGGGTGTATATTAGAAGCCCAGTAGTATGCAAGAAAATCTGGAGCTGCCATACCACCTACACATTTTGGATGTCTCGCTATGCGGGGTGCTTTGTTATTCCACACAAAAGATGAAATAACAGAATTTAGATGAAATACATCTTTGACCTGTTCCTAAAGTTTGCTGTTGCATTGAGGTACATTTTCACTTGCATCACATGGAAAATGGTTGTAAAAAGTTGGTGAAAAGGAAAGGAAACTGCAGGGTTTCATTACTTATAACCCCCAGTTTTGTTTGTGATGAATTTTTGGTGAAATGACTGAGCACCTCAATTTGGAATGGCCGAGAAATCCACTAAACCAGCCCGCTGACCTTTGAGTTGACCTCACCGGCACAGAGGAACAGTTCATGGTGCTCTCTCCGTAATGGGCTTGTCTTCGTGGCCTCATGACGGATCCTCTCGCTCCTCTCGCTCATTTGTGCATTCATCAAATTCCCATTTTACAATCCAGACAGAGGATAATGGACCTTGGTAATGGACCTTGATAAACACTCCTGCTCCACTGCAGCCGCCTTCCCGTACGCACATACACCCACAAACACTCCCCCCCCCCCACACACACACACACACAGACTGATCAAAATAGATGCCGTCACTGTTGTGTAAATGACAGTATAAAATCTGGCTAAATGAAGAACTGTGTTCACCTCCAACGACTCATCCTTACGTAATGTTGCACATGACTTTTGTCAGGAGGTCTTTTGCCCCCTCAGTTACATTAGCACAGACTGCACAGATGACTTATACAAAATTCATAGGCTCTGATGCACACTCAAGAGGTGCCTTGTTGTCAACTGACAAAAAACCCAAACTGACATCAACCCTGCACCTTAATGTGAAAGACTGTTGCCACTTTCGATAAATGTCGAACCAAAACCCACACTCCTAACACCTGTCTAAACTTTGAACAGCCTGTGACTTGCTGTGTGCCATTTCAACGTCATTCCTGTACATTCATTTCTGACTTAACCCCACTGTGACTGTAGACCTTCAGCGACTGCATGCTTCTGGATGTCTTGCCATCTGCTTCCACTTCTGCCAGCCTCATTGTGTCGCAGCGCTTTCAGTGCTATCTGAGGCCCCCCTATGTGCGCCTCCCTCCCATCAGTGTCTGCGGCTGTTTAGCATTACATAGGAGACATGTGCGACCAGCGAGTTACTGTGGAGCTTGTGAGTAAAGCTCTCAACATAGCGATGGACATGAATCCACTCTATGCTCTCAACATGGCGATGGACATGAATCCACTCTATGCTCTCAACATGGCGATGGACATGAACCACTCTATGTGACTCATCAGGGCTGTTTTTCTAGGTCACTGGTCAGTGGTCATGAATTACCCTAAGCACCTAAGGATGTAAAGATGAAATGCAAACAGGGTACTTATGTACACAGTATTTACACAGAGTACTTGTGTACACAGGGTACGTTATGTACACAGTATTTACACAAGTTGTACTGCCTGGTAAATTTCTTTTGGCTTGCATATACTGTGCTCTCCTCACATCACCTTCAGAAGTGGTTGGGTCAAACTAGTAAATGTATACTGTATATTTTATATGAGAGGGTGGAGTGAAAATTACGGGTTGTTGGCACGAGAGGGCTCATATAAGAACGATAAGAAAGATGCCTCCATCAAGCCTTTTGAACTGTCTGCGTTTTTTTTCCTGTAGAGCAATTTTTATCTTTGAAATAATGTTCTTTATATGCAGATATAGACCTGGGCTGCAGTAGCTCAGCGAGTCTTAAACAACATGGTAAATAATTATTAGTCTATGCTGACTCTATGAGAACCATAGATATTGGCAATGAGATACACAAAGATAACTGTTGTTTAGTAGAGATTGGCAGAGAGCTAAGTGAGTGTGATGGGGACCTAAAGAACTGCTTTTGTACAGGCAACACTATGCTATGCTCCCTGTCCCTTTTGAGTGCAGTGACCGGATGACCATTTTAGGCATTAAAGCAGTTATGAAGTGAAACAGCAAACTAAGTCTACAAAGTGAATGACTTCATGGCACCAGAGGAAATAACCTTGCCTGTGGCACAAACAGCCGGAGATGCAATTACTGTGCAGCAGGTGCTGGACTTTATGATTCAGAGGTGAAAGCGTGAGATGTAGAGATGTTGAGGCTGGGATTGTGGAGGAGTTGGGAAAGAATGGCCTCTGAGTAGGTGGCTGAAATTGCAACTGTGTGAATTATGAAGTACAATGACTTATTTAGATCAGATGACCATATGAATACAGGGGAACAAGAAGCAGCTAATGAGGAATTTTGCCATACACGTCTCCATTGATTTGGAGCCTACAGGACCTCACTACCCATGCATGTTTTATTCATGCGCACACTGTGTGGCTTACTTAATAGATGAGAGATGGATGGTGAGCAGTGTAGGACTTTTGTTCGTGAGTGATTTATGTGGGTGAAGTTACGTTTGCCCTGCAAAATTGCGGTGTAATTAAGCTTTATACCCCGCTACGCTATTTAAAAAAGTTTCCGGCTGTTATTGACAATAATGTACGAGTCGCTAAATCAAACACAGCACTTTAGCTGACAATCACGTGGGTTCCTCTTTTCTGAAATGTATAACAGTTGCTTTGGTGATTTTGAATGCCTCAAGTTTAAGAACGGAATGACCTAGTAAGTCCTTTATTTGTCTGTAAAGTTGGCTAACTTTGCTCCAGAGAACATTTGACAAATAAGCTGCTTACCAACAGGCAACAGCCTCTGAAATCTGGAGGAAGCGGTGCCCACATCATATCAGCGTCCACAGGAGATAAACAGATGTTAATGAATCCAATCGAAAGACTAATACGTTAATTTATGCTCATGATGGCAAATTACTGCTGAATTAATTATGAAAGATCTGGTGGGTGTTACCATCCAAAAAAACATCCAAACAGACTGTGTCTCAGCATTGTGTCTTCTCAATATGACTGTAATACGGACCAGGAGAAGGTCAGATACTCAGTGACACACAGCCAAGTGTCTAAGCACATACTGAGCACAAAGAGTGAGGCATTGGCAGCAATCCAGCTTGATAGCTTTCATCCATGACTGCTTTTTTCTTCCCGCTCAGCAGGCTACTGTAAGTCCCATTCACATAAAACCCCAAAGTGGCATCATTTCACAGCAAAAGGTAGGTCAGAGGAAAGTGTGTGTGTGTGTGTGTGTGTGTGTGTGTGTATGGATGAGCTTGTGTGTGTTCATATGTGTATGTGTGCGTGTGCGTGTGTGTGTGCTGAGATGGAAACTGTACGAATGACAGACATTCTCATTGAGTCTGACAACACTGTCAGGCTGGGTGCCACAGGGCGAGTATGATGGAGGAGAAGGGATGTGGATCCCAGGGGCTGCGTGTCCAATTCAATATTAATGGTCATTTTAATGACAGTTCAGTTTATAAAAATGGCACAAAGCAGTCACTCCAGGTTTAAATGAAAGAAGGAGTGTTTCATAATTTTGTCTTTGACAGCAGCCTTTTCCGATGAGGAAATATCATTCCGTGCACCAAGCTCTGTCAAACTCGGACCTGTTAGTTACTGATGGACCTCTGCTTTGACATGCTGTTCCAAACCCTACAAGGGGTGCCTCCATCTCATGTAACCTTATCATCTCTGTTCATGACATAGACAGAGCTGAGCAAAAGAGCATTTACTTGCTTTGGACACAGCTGTGATGGACAACATATTATCATCCTAATACAATAAAAAGGTTCCCTTCAGGCATTAATGGAATGAAAATAATAATAACCATTAACAAATGCAGAATGCATTCAGAATAGGGGACACTGCTGGATTCCTTCAGATACCTGTGAAATCAAATCACAGTGTCGTGGCTCTACAGCCACCAGTGAAGGCTTAACAAGATGATGTACTTCTTCTATGTAACATACACACTACTGACCTCTTGTGTTCATGCACACACATGACATTTCTGAAGATGAATTGACTTGGTTTTCTCAAGATACCCCTAATAATTGCTCAGAACAACTTATTCAAAATCACAATCACAAATCATGCAAGTATGCATAACAATCACAATCACAAAACATGTGATCAGGTATGTGGAGATGTTGATATTATGAACATAGACATTAGCATAACATTAACATTATAACAAGCCCTACAGTAAAGCACCATTGTTAATTAATAATACGTAATTAGTGGCATTATTGACAACACATTCGCATAGTCATTAGCTGAAATAAACCAATGCCTAAATCACAAATACAGATTACGGCTTAAAGCTTTGCTTGATTTCTCTCTTTTAGCATTATAAGCATCTCACACAAGAGTGGCGCTCTGAACAACACTTCACTGCAACTAGTCGTCATGTGTACAATGGTCCATTGTAACAGCTCATGTGTCCTCATGCCTCTGCTAGGCTCATGTGCTGGGGGATGAGTGCCTTTCTGGTGCTATCGCGCACACTCTTCAGGAGAGTCATAGGGCTGGAACCTCCAGTGCCACGGTCACCGAGGGCCACGCACGCTCCACGGAATGGGCACCCAGCGGCCTGTGCCCTGTGCCCGGGCACTGTGATGTACTTGGCTACAACGTTGAGGTGGTAGCTCCGTAACGCCACCAGAGCAGAAACGCATGAGTTGTACGCCAGGCGGAGGGAGAGGTCGGAGCGGGACAGCACAAGAGAGCGCAGGGAGGGCCGCGAGGCCACAGTCTCCATCAGCTTCCTGTGTGAAGGGAGCATGTAACTCTGCATCCGCCTCAGGAAGCCTGCTGTCTCACGCAAACAGAGGACGATGAGGGACAGACAGAGTGAGAGAGACAGATACAGAAAAAAAAACAATGCTTTTGTCATTGGAGGCCAAGATGTTGCACAAATAAGCACAAACAAAGCATGAGGTGTAACTTCATTTTTAAGGGTACCATCAAAGGTCAGTGCTCAATGTTTTGTACAACTGTAACTTCCTTTATTTGATACACTACAATTTCCCCTTGGGGATCAGTAAAGTACTCTCTCTCTCTCTCTCTCTCTCTCTCTCTCTCTCTCTCTCTCTCTCTCTCTCTCTCTCTCTCTCTCTCTCTCTCTCTCCTCTCTCTCTCTCTCTCTCTCTCGCTCTCTCTCTCTCTCTCTCTCTATCTCTCCCTCCCTCTCTCTCTCTATCATTTGTTTCACAGGTGTGCCACCCACCTGAGTCCTTGTCATGCTGAATGCCCAGCAGCACATCAAGGCTCTGGATGGTGGAGCTCTGAGCAGCACTTCCTCCTGACAGCTGCAGAGGCTCCTCACTGACCCCCTCGTACCACAAACCGTCTGGCAGCATGGGGTTGTCTCTCCATCTGACACACACACAATAGGTAATGACACATTGTGAACATGGGAAGTGTGTGTTTGTGTGTGTCTGTGTATGCGTGTGTGTGTGTGTGTGTGTGTGTATGTGTCTGTGTATGTGTGTGTGTGTGTGTATGTGTGTGTGTGTGTGTTTGTGTGTGTGTGTGTGTGTGTGTGGGTCCCATTCACGGAACTTGAACACGAAACACGGAACTTGAACAGTTGATTGTAAAATAAATGTGAATATGTGTATGTGCTTCAGTGAATAATTAACTAAAGCACATACACATATTCACATGTTTGACATTTATTTTACAATCACCTGTTCAAGTTCCGTGTTCAAGTTCAAGTTCCGTGAATGGGAACAATTATGGGAATAATTAACTAAAGCACATACACATATTCACAAGTTTGACATTTATTTTACAATCAACTGTACAAGTTCACTTACCCAGATAAGTAGATCCTGAATGTTTCATGAAACAGTTTTGGGTCCACATGATCTTGAACCACAGAGTATACAATATGTAAATTAGGAACCATTTGATTGGGCTTATGATTTTGATAAAGTCTATCAAAAATAAATACATACATCTTTTTTTTTCCTTTTTTTAAATGAACTTACTGTGCATGAGCCTGAAGGTTTCCTCCATGTTCTTGATAGACAGGGTCATTCTCTGAAGAGCCATATGTAACTTGTTCATATCAAAGGTTGCCATGGCATTCACTGCTGAGATTATGCCCTACGGGAGAAAATAAAGGCTGTTCACTCCAAAGAATGGACTGATTATGTTATACAATGGTGTGCAATGTTACCCAAAACACTTGCCTGTATTCCTGAATTTGCACTCTTCTCCACCAACAAGGAGACCAGGAAAAAGCCTTTACCACTCTCCCCTCCAGGAAATGAGAAGATGGTATCTAAGTTTCTATGACAACAACACACAGTTTTAGCTCAGCTTCTTTGCTCAGTTTCATCAGTGGCTACACCCCATAATGTGGTGCCTTCAGAGGCATCTCCTATGGTCTCATGACTGATCCCTGATAGATGGTTGGCCTTCTCCCTTCTTCAACTCAAAGGTCACCTCTCTCTATCTATAGCCAGTGTCAAAGTCTCTGTGCATCATCTGACCCTACGAGCCATTCCTATGGCTTTGCCGAGCTTCCTACTGTGAAACGTCCAGATTGAATTCAGATGGACGACCTCTGCCAATTTGTGTAGGCGTGCCACACACAGCTGTGCCGGGATGTTTTGGCTGCATTGACTCACAGTAAGCTTCCTCAAATCCTTCCAGCCGAGGGCTGTGTGAGTTTAGTTCCTGTGACCTTCTGTTGTGGAACTCAATACTAGTTACTGGAAGCACTGGATTGATTACAGGTTTGGCCAGTAACGCCTCCTTCATTTGCCCAAAACAAAGGCAGCCACGGGTCAGAACAAATGTCTCTATCTATACTGTGCCACTTTTCAGAAAAAGAACATCTACTGACTGATATTAGCTATAGAACTCCTGTGTTAGGGTGTTGAAGGGCCTAGACTTGTGCTAGATTACATATTTAGATGCTGTATGAACTCACCCAAATTCCATTGACCTGTAAAAAACAAATGAAGAAATGGTTGCAGAGTTGGAAGTGTACTCTGAAAAGCCCTGCTTATAATACCTGAATTACACAACATTTGTGAGCCTTAATCTAGTACAGGTAAGCACTGACAAAAGCCTAACCTTTTTGGGTCCTTAAGCTTCCAGTTAGCCAGAACACAGTCTGCATAGACCAGGATGGGAGGGAGACCCAATGTTTGTGATACATTACAGTATGGAACAGCCAGAGCTCTGGGTAGTGCCTGTGAGGGAGTATTCAAATTTGATGACAGTCTCATTTAAGCAGCAGTAAGGATTTTTTTCTCTAATAGTTGCGAGTTAACTACCAAAAAGACATACGGAAACCATGCAAACATCACCAATGATAAAAGTTTGGCAACATGCTAACTTGTATCTTTTAGGGATAAAGTTGGTTATCATGTGCTGTGAAAGCTTTTATAACATTGGGACACCAGACACAATTGCTAAGCCTGCCATAGGTTGTGTTGTGTGTTGTGGGTCTAATTCAGTGAAACACTGAAGAGGTGGCTCTTTGTTGTTGTTGTTGTTAAGTAATTTTAAGTGTCTGTATGGTGGTTGTATGATGTGTTGCAATTTATAGGCTTGGTTGTTGGGTATGAGTCATTGCATGTGACAGTAAGATGTTTGGCCGCTGTGGGAAGTCTAACAAATAGCACGAGGAATTTAACATGTTTTCCTGTGTATAACTGAAAACATTGGATGGTTGAAAGAGCTAGTTGCGAACTAGAACTGCTCATTTCCAGTGGTGGTGTGTTCTCCTGGGGAACAGAGTGAGCCAAGGCTGCCCATGCTAACCTCCACCGGACTGCTTGTACGTATCTTATAGATCTGTGGCACCCTCTTTGCCCACCCTCTCAAACATCCAGTGCTCACCTTAGCTGGCTGATGTGGCCCTTCCTGCCATACATATCCCATGCTGATGAAGCCCAAGGCCAGGTGAGCAAGCCTCAGCTGCCGGTGTCCATGGAGACGGAGAGTTCTCAGAAGAGGCATCTGTTTATGTGACCCAGACGATGTAACCATGGAGATAAATAAAACTTCATAGCAAATGAGTGTCCTCACATGACATCAGCTGAAGTTTGATTTTGAAGTGTTATACCTTTTCCACTAGCTCTCGAAGTTGATGTGTCTTGATTAGGTGTGTAAGGTTGTTGGCTATATCCATCCACAGCTGGTAGTAGTGTGGGAGTTCAGTCTTTAAATGACAGACATCCTTATTTTATTGGAATTTGAGTGAAAACAGCAGAAAACAAAGAAACAAAACATAGAGACTGCCCAGGCAAATTAAGAAATACATTGCCTTAAAAATGACTTATACAGTTGTATAGAACTACAAACAGCTACAATGTTTTAACTTAAGGAGTCCTTCAATTTCTAACAACAAAATGTATATACATATTTCACATTTATTGAAGACATTAACTGTTAATTACCTATCAAATTGATTACACTGTGAATCAGTTTTGCATAAGCTTATTCTGGTGAAAGTAGCTGTTATAATTACACATAACAGCTCAAATTGATGACAAAGCTTAGTTTCTTGTTCAGAAGCAATTCTGTGGCAATAACATGAAAAGTTAAGGTTTCTTACCAATGGTTTCTCAAGAACAAATCCATACTTCTCTGATATGAAGAAAGAATTTAGCTCAATTAGATGGACTGGATTTGACCAACTAGTCTGCATTATAATGCCTTCGTCAGGGGAAGCCTAATTTGACCTGTCTTCAACTCTCAATTTATGTAACTGATTTTCATATGGACACCACTCCGATAACCATGCCCTTTAATCAGTCATGTGACAACAGGCTACATGGGTGCTTTCCTTTTGTTTTCATTTCAAAAGAGGAAACTGAAGAAAAAGCACCTACATTGCTATCCAAAATTATTAGCACCCTTGCTAAACATGATGAAAAGACTTTTCCCTTTGTTAGTTATTAATCTTAATATTATATCGAAAATAAAAAAAAATCTTACCTTTATTTGAGGTATGTTTAGTCTGAGAATAAAGCAACAATTAGTGAAAAATACATTTTAAAACAAAATCACATGTCAGAATTATTGGCAACTGAAGAAATCTGGTTAAAGGAAATATAAATGAAGTGGGATCGCAGGCCATATTTAAGTAATTTAAAGTTGGCCTTGATGTTCAGGAGATTTTAAGCAGTCATAAATTATTTCCTGTTTCATTGGGTCATAAAAATGCCACACCTGCCCAAACGAATCCCACTAAGGGGGAAAACAATCCAGGGTCTGATTTAACCAGACTAAAAAGCACAGATAACTCCGATAACCATGCCCTTTAATCAGTCATGTGACAACAGGCTACATGGGTGCTTTCCTTTTGTTTTCATTTCAAAAGAGGAAACTGAAGAAAAAGCACCTACATTGCTATCCAAAATTATTAGCACCCTTGCTAAAGATGATGAAAAGACTTGTCCCTTTGTTAGTTATTAATCTTAATATTATATCGAAAATAAAACAAAATCTTACCTTTATTTGAGGTATGTTTAGTCTGACAATAAAGCAACAATTAGTGAAAAATAAATTTTATAACAAAATCACATGTCAGAATTATTGGCAACTGAAGAAATCTGGTTAAAGGAAATATAAATGAAGTAGGATCGCAGGCCATATTTAACTAATTTAAAGTTGGCCTTAGTGTTCAGGAGATTTTAAGCAGTCATAAATTATTTCCTGTTTCATTGGGTCATAAAAATGCCACACCTGCCCAAACGAATCCCACTAAGGGGGAAAACAATCCAGGGTCTGATTTAACCAGACTAAAAAGCACAGGTGTGAAAAGGCTTGGGCTAGGAGCATGAGATGGGAGCGTGGACATAAATGCATGGATTCGCTCCAAAAATGAATGAGTGTTCAGAAGCTTGTCGTTCCTAGCAGTGTTCAGTTGTGCACCTCCATTGTGCAGGCCACGCACGATGTTTGGGAGCACAGAGAGGTCAACCAGTCCTGTGTTCCCAGTGTCTCATGGGCTGTGCATGAGGTTCACATGCACAGAGGGTGACAAGACTGTTTTCAGTTCCCCCAGGACAGTTTCACGACTCCACTTGTTCGCTCTGATGTCATCCCTCTATTCTTACCAGACAACCTATGATGATTGGCCCCTCATAGAACAGACTTCACTCAAATCATAGAGAGCTCACTTTGGGATTAAGCAACCATTTAACCACCATGGAACCATTTGTAGAACACATGTACATAGATGAAAGAGCAAAATGAGAAGTGGGGAGCTGTAGGAAAAGGGGAAAAACGTTGCTTTCGATTGAGGTTTGAAAAACACATGACAATCATCTTACAGGGAAAAAGGGACTTTTCAACCTTAACCCTATATATTACATATTTTGACTTTCACATTTACTTTCATATTGAGTTAGAATGCCAAAACCGGCAACCGCAATATGGCTATAAAAATGGAATCATATGAGGCAGCCAGCATGTCAAACACAGGCTCATAAAAGTTGTTTTTATAAGGGTCTGACTACATCGAAAGGATCCCTACAAAGATAGACTTATGTCTATGTGCATCAACAACTATAAAAAAAGTGTAGAAGATGAGTCCGTTTTTTTATCCTTCTCTTCTTTCGGTGTCTGACGTTGCATCTCTTTCTGTGCCTGTAGTCGATTGGTCTACTGTGTGGTGCAGGAAACGTCTCCCTTTGATAATCAACTACAGGCCCAGAGTGGGTGCTATGTCACACTGGAATATCAAGACAGGTAAAACACTGACTGTACAAACTGTCCTCTTCTACAGCTTCTTTACAGTTGTTGAGGTAAATAGACACAGTTGTATCTCTGTAGGGACTGTCAGTGGTGAAAACAAGCTGTTTACCTTGATGTGCTGCTTGCCTCATAGGATTCCATTGCATAGCTGTTTTGCAGTCGACTGTATTAGCATTCTATGTCAATACTGGACTGATTTTGATTGTTAATTGTCCTTAGTAAAAGTTTGGAAGCAAAAAGGTTGGGTAAAAAGGCCCAGGTTGAAAAATTCCCAAGTTTGTATTTTAGACTAAGGGCCTGATTTACTAACAGGATTGTGCCCATTTCTGGCGTAAAATTGCGGTTGTAAACATAAAACGGTATTTACTAAGGGGGCGCATTTGAGTAGAGTCGCATATTAACGCTTTGAGGGTGTGTACCTGCCAACAGGTGGGATGGCACGGAGACGTGGGTGGTAACGTAGGCGTGAAGCGCTATTTAATGGGAGGAGTGCGCCTAATGATGTATTGCGTGGAATTTACTAAACTGCCTGGCGGGCGCACGTCTATGATTTGCGCGCTAATTCTCCGCCTCATAAAAGCACGTCTTAACTAGGAAGCGCATTTACATTGAGTCGGAAAACGTTGATATGGCAGCAGTGATAATAGCAAGGCGAAGAAAGAAGACAGAGACAGCGCAAAGAAATAATTTGTTCAACTCCTATAACACATTTTCAGTTAAGCGAACCACAAATCATTAGACGGTACAGGTTAACCAGCCAGCCACGCAATACTTCAATTACTGAACCAGATCAGAGACGACATCGAACCCTCCAACACATTCCATTCAATCAGCTGGTAAACTCTGGACAATTGCAAATATTGGCATCGGATCATATAAAAACAGTTATAGCACCAGTTGGTATATCTCAGCCTTCACTCAGCCAAATATTCACCCAGGTACTCGAAGCATTGCTACGGGGCACTGGTCAATATACATTTCCCCACTACGATAGCTGAAATTAAACTTTCCGAACGTAATTGGAGCCATTCATCGCACCCACATGCAAACAGCCCCATCTTAAATCCACGAACACATTTACCGAAACAGAAAGCACACATATTCAATGACTGTCCAGGTCATATGTGATGCCAACATGACCATTACCTACGTGGTAGTGGTCTGTCCATGACAGTTTTATCTTCCGGAATAGTGCCATCTATCCATGATTGAGCAACGGTGATTTTGGAGAGGCCTGGCTACTTGGTAAATGTATTCAGGGACGTGCAGTGAGGTTCGGAGCTGGTGAGGCACTGAAACCGGAAGTGATTACGTCATTTTGAGCTCTAGTTTAAACTATATATATATAATATATACATGTATATATGTCTATGGTTTTAAAATTGTCATCTGATCAGAACTGAAAAAACGTTGTTTTATTGTCTAATACCATTATTTTCAAACGATTTTTTTTTATTGTATTATGATGAGTTATTAATAAGATATTAATAGTTGCAAGCTAGTGTATGTAGCCCTCCCACCAATGATATGGCTCATTTAATTTTGTCTGGAGAAAATATAACTACGGTGGTGGGATGCTAATTTAAATGACCATTTAACCAACTCGGACAGCTTCGAAAAAACAATTCCATATTTATTTAAACAACATATTAACATGTAAACAGTTAAACACCGCATACATAGCACACAATACCAAAATGTTCTTCTGGCCAGTATAATTTAAAGTTGGTGCACTTTCGTTGGAGCTCATAACCGTCAGTTTGAGGTGAAACAAAATTAATCCACTCACGATTATCAGTATAGATCAGTGGAAATCCGTTGTCCTCTTCTTGAGTGAATGCAGTCAGTGGCTAGTTTAGCTCAGGATTAGCACCTACCTAGTCTGCTCACAACTTCAAGGCAACTTTCCTGCATCAACAGCCTTTAGCTTCTTTAGGTTCGTGTTGCGCATGAATATGTAGTCCCGTTGGGAAACGTGAAATACTCCAATGCAAATGTGTAATACTACTGTGTTAACTTAAAATACTTAAACGTTCTTAGTTAATTCAACATGCCTCCAGTCTTGTTTGGACTGAAAGTTCAGTTTTGAGAACAGCTTCAGGTTAGCAATTCAATCTTCCATTTTCGCTGTCAAACTCAAGTAGAGAAGTGAAGAAGAAAATCCAACGTCAGATTATATACCCAACAAGTGCCCTCTCGCTCGCCACCCTTCTTGAATCCGTGGTAGTGCGTGCCTCCCTTGCAATATTTTTCAATGCGTTTTCAGCTCAACTCAAAAGGTTCTACGCTTGCGCACGCATGCGTAAAACCCAGTTTGGAGTGATTTCGCAATCCTAGGGGAGGCACTGCCTACCCTGCCCATAGACTGCAATGCATCTGCCTCCCTTGACCGCACGTCCAATGTTCATTGGCTGATCACTGGGAACCGGAAATGCTCAAATTCAGCGATTTTGATAATAAAAATGCTCGAAATGATCGGAATCATGCAGAAATGACACTCGTAACACAGATAACTAGAGAAATATGAATATTTATTTTATAATACATAAATATATATGATTATTATACAAAAAAAATATATATTTTTTAAATATTTTTTTTTTTTACTTTTCAAAATGACAGGTGAGGCTCTGCCTCCCCTGCCTCCTATGACTGCACGTCCCTGAATGTATTTGTTTCAGTGGGGATATATTGTAGTGAACCCATGTCCCTTGTAGAACGTATTAATCTCGCCATGTACACATCTATATTGTTATAATAGACAGTTTATGCAAATAGCATATTATTTATAATCGTGTTCTTTTCAACATCTCGCTGTAGGTGATGGCGGGCAAAACAACAATATAACCCATTGAATCAGTTTCAGTGATTGAACGAACGTGAACCAATATATCTTTCTCCTCTTTGCTGAACCTTAGTTTTTTCTTCCTCGAATCTCCATGGTGGCAATAACTTGCAAGCAATTTCTCCAGTCTTTTAACGGTGCGCTAAATATTGATTGCCCATGCAGCGCGGACAGTGGCGGCTCGCCCATAGGGTGCGCTGGGGCTCCGCCCCCCCGCTGACCTGACTGCCTGTTTTTCTTTTCTTTTCTTTTTTAAATAATCTCTCATTTTGAAAAAATAACCTGTGTTAATACAATGATATTGATGATTTTGCTTTAGAATGGGTTTAGAACTCTCCATAATTATATGTACATTACATTCACTTTCAAGTTCCACGTTTAAAACGTGAACGTTTATCATTTTTGGTGTAGTAGCCAATAGGATGTCTTGCCGGGGCTCCTGGTCGATCAGCCCGTGTGTGCTGTATTTAAGCCAATGGCTCCCCTGTTGCTAGGCAAAAAAGAATACACATCCGCCAATCATCGTCGAGGAATTTTATGGGTTACGGGCGCTGAAGGCTAGAGCCCCTACCAAGATGCACCACTGCTTGTTAACAGGTATTTTCCATTCTAGCAGAGAAGTGTTAAGCATGGCGACGTCGGATGTAGTTATGGGAGCTCAGCTAGCCCCAAATTCAGTCAAATCCTTACATCTGCATCCCTTTGGAAGAAGAACTTTTGCGGAAAAGCTAATTGTTAAACAACTCGGACCAGACAAGCCAGAAGTGAAAATAACCCAACAGACGCGAGAAAAGGGGAAAACATACACCAGAAGCTTTTCCCGAGATTGGTTCGATCGAAAGGCATGGCTAGCTGTGGGTATGTCAATGCCATCTTTTGTTTTCTTTGCCTGCTGTTTAAAACAAGTGCGTGTGATAGACAGTTCGTGGACACAGACAGGAATGACAGAACTGAAGCATTGGTCAGAACGCGTTTAAAAACATGTGCGGTCAAGAGTGCAATTTGTTGTTTCTAAGTTGTGAGCTGTTACTGTTTCATACCAGTTAAAATAATCTTTCTTCTCATACTCATACAGCTGCAGTATACATGTCTTTAAAAAAACTAAATTGTTGTAGTAGTTGTAGTAACAAAAAACTGTTGTTCCCTATATAATTTATCGTTATGTGTTGGCACTTTCTATCTGGACATGGACCATAATAAACATGTAACTTGTTCATTATCATTACCTGTGAAACAGTTGATTTCTACATGGCAGATATATTAATATTGTCTTTAGACCATTGGTATTGACTGGTTTGAGTTATTTTATTGGTATAGGCAAGGGGCTGTTTTAAAACTGAGCAGCACTTCTCTGCATCAACAGCTCACGTCTCGTTTTTAATTTATTGGCCTACATGAAATAGCGAACAACAAATTTATCATTGTGAATGATTTGGGATCTCCGGCTGGCCACCCGAAAATGCACCAGAATGCAGGAAATCACATCTACGAAATTCAAAAATTTCTGGGGGAGAACCCCCAGACCCCCCGCTCAAATAGCCCCACCAAAAAAAAAAAAATCACCAGCCGCCACTGAGCGCGGATCTGGCTTGATAAATATCACGGAAAATGCGGGGAAACACCGGGCCCTATCTTGCACCCAGCGCAATTTACATTGTCACCGACGCATGTATCATTCCTATCTTGCACCCGGCGCACAGCGCTATTTTCCCTCCAGAGGCGCGCTTCGAAATGAACTTGCGTCGACATGGGCGGGGGCGGAACAGAGAAGGTGTTTCTCTGGCGCAAGTGGTATTTTGCAGTTTCAAAACAACGCCGTGCGCCGTTGACCACAAAAAAGCTGGTCTAATGTCAGAGGCGCAATGTCTAAAGTCTGTAACGCGTATTCAGACGGCTATTTTAAGGGCGCATGTGCTTGCCCGCACAGTATAGGACCTATTGGCTACACTTTACTTCTGTCGTCTTCACGAGAGATTTACACCAATTTTTTGGCAAGCCATATATAATTACAAGGAAAATAAAGTATTTACCACAAGAGGAAATCATTGTGATATCCATATCCAAGATATTTTAAAAATAGGCATACATCTAGCGTACATATTGACCCAAATGATTCAGGTTAATTGTAATGGCAGTGTTGTACCCGATTTAGCACCCTCCGCGGCAGATGCACCCCCTCGATATTTAGTCTTGTGAAACGCCTATGGAGTTAGATTTGTCTCAAAAATAACTGCAAATGCACAGAGGGTGATCTACAAATATGCCTTGAGTTGCACACGTGTTTTGCAATCCACAAATACAAATTTCCGATTTGTAACTTGTGTATTGGTTTTTACAAATATATGTGTATTTGTAAATATATCATTTTACATTTGTAAAACAAAAAGCCATTTGTGAAACTGAAAATTCAGTTTGTGAAAAAAAAAGCCATTTGTGAAACTGAAAATTCTGTTTGTGAATCGTGTCTCAGCATTTGTGCATCAACAATCACACGTTCGTATTTTTGAGACATTCGTTCCGCAAATCCACACACATCCACAAACTCGTGAGCTCTTGATTCACAAGCACCATCCAGCAGATGGCGCTGTTGTTCACTGATGTATCTTTACCTCGCCTTTTAGGCCATAAGGTGAACCCTGTTTCGTTTCAACCCGCTCCAATGTCTGGCATCTACACAATCTTTAGCTAATAAAAAAGAACGAGTCGTGCTAACATACAAAAAAAAAGTTCATCGCTGAATTTTCAGTCAATACTACCATCTGCTTTATTTTATTCAGAACTAGTTTCTTCAGAGCGTAATAGGATCTTGGTCGCGAATGGTGGCACGGTTCGACAAGTGATCGTTCTAATCTACACTGCGCCCGTGGTTAGATTGAACATTACTGATAGAGAGGAAAACAACCGAACATCCTCAAATGTGGACTAAATTGATTCTAAATAGTGCTGTATACATTGCCGCGTCCAAGAAGAACAATGCGGCAAAATATACGATAATGTCATGTTTATGTTAAGTCATTTAGATCAAGTTTGACTGGGAATACACCTTACTGACGATCTAACATGGACTGTGAAAACTGAACACCCAGCACACACTGAATAAATCAAGGCAAAGACTGTACTTCGTACGTCAGCTGAGGAAGCTGTGAATAGTGTCCTGACAGCATCATCACTTGGTATGGGAACTGTAAAGGCTGTAACTGCAGTACCGCACCATCAGCATCTCTCCCTATTCTGCAGGAGACCTACAAGAGAAGACTATGTACCAGGGCCCAAAGTATTGTAAAGGACTCCTAACATCCTGACCAGGGACTTTTCAAAATACTGAGGTCAGACAAAAGTCTCTGTTGCTACAAGATCAGAACAGAGAATGAGGACGAGCTACTTTCCTCAAGCATTCTGTATCCTGAACACAAATTACTTCATAAACTGCAATTACACTTTCTTTCACACTTGCACATGGACTGTACACACTTCACTTTATATTCCCTCTTACTATTTATGAAAAATATTTATTGATCTTTCTTTCTTCACACTCGCACAGAAAAAGCTTAACACCAAACGGAATTTCACTACATGCTTTATGTTAGTATTTCTATTTATGTGACAAATAAACCTCCTTCTTTGTATCAATAAAAGGCAGTTATTGCACTTACACCAATGACCATTTGTTTGCTCGTTCGTTCATTCATTCATTCTTCCACAAATGAAAACAACACTGATGAACCATAAAAACAATCTTTATGAAAAATATGAAATATGATACATAAAAGTGTACAAAACAGAAAAAAGGAATAAACGATTGAGGCCACTCAGCCCTTACTTCGTCTGCTTACAGCCCTTGGAATCAAGGTACACAATGTCTTGACAAACAGAAAACTTTCAAATGCAAGTCATCAGCAATGTTGACATAATGATCCAGTGTCGGCTCCTCATTGGCGCCTATAATTCAGCTAACTAGATTGTTTAGTGCAAGGGGAACAACAGTTTGCCACTAAGATGTCTTTTTAAGAACAACACTGCTGTATATAGTGTCCTTGCATTCTCTTGTGTTGTTTGGCACTTAGTTGTCCCTTTTTCAGTCTCGCTGTCTGTCTGGCTCAACTCCCTTGACTGTATGGTTTCCTGATGGATAACGTAGCATGTCCACGAGTGTATCTGTAGACAGTCTCTGCAAAGTCAGCCTCTTCTTCAACATATCCTGTCTGCAACACAACAAAACATTGACAATTAAGAGTCACAGGAGTATCATGAAAAGCAGAGTGGTGGAGGTGGTACAAGATATTACAGGCTAGAACCTATCTGCCATACAGCACATTTAACAGCAAAGATGCCCAAGAAAGGCACACAAGATCACAAACCACACTACACCACACACACACACACACACACACACACACACACACACACACACACACACACATCAGCTGTTCTCTTGGTTGCCAACTGGTACATGTCTGTGCAACCAGCAGACTTAAAAACAGTTTCTTTGTTATAATGAATGACAGGAAGCCCTCCCAAATGACAGCTGTACTCTTGAAAACTTTTATCTTGGCTTATATATATATTGTATCTGGCAAGGTAACTCATTAGCTAACATTAACTTAAAAAATTACATCTACCACCTTGCTATCAGTATTTCAATGTTAGATAAAAGGATAACTTTAATGGTACATGAGTCTTATCCTCCAAAACAAACCACTACTCATTTACCATGGCTCACTGACAACTGAATAAAAAAACGTTAATGAACATTACATTACTTCTCTGCTTAATGACTCAACTAAGGGAGATGGTTACCTAACGTTCACCAGCAACGCTATGTTAGCTAGGATATCTAGCAAGCTAGGAAAGTTAAAGCATTCCCACCAAATGATCAAAGCATATCAACCAAATACCATCTAACGTGAGCTAACAGGTTTCCGCTACGTTCATGAAATATTAACAGTAAGTACGCGTCCATGAAAACCATGAAAATAGATTTAGCTAGTGAAGCTGAAGTGGGCTACTTTAAACGGTTAGTTACTCTGTCACTCCTATGTGTTACACCCAAGCGTTAGCGATTTAAATGTTGGTCTCGAAGCACAACATAATAGAAGACTTAACGTTATCTAGACACCACCTCTACTGAAATAGGTAAGATTAAATGATTAATAATGATACTAGATGTATCTTAATACAAGACAAGGAAAATTCGTTGGAAAATTCTTTGTACTCACACAGGAAGGTGGCTGCTCTTCTTGTCCGGCCATGATTTCGAAGGTTTTCCCGCAGAAATGAAGGCCCACTAAAGTAGAGCTAAAGATATATCAGTGAACAACAGCGCCATCTGCTGGATGGTGCTCGTGACTCACGAGCTCACGAGTTTGTGTATTTGTGGAAAGAATGTCTCAAAATTGCGGAACGAATGTCTCAAAAATACGAACGTGTGATTGTTGATGCACAAATGCTGAGACACGATTCACAAACAGAATTTTCAGTTTCACAAATGGCTTTTTTTTTTCACAAACTGAATTTTCAGTTTCACAAATGGCTTTTTGTTTTGCAAATGTAAAATGATATATTTACAAATACACATATATTTGTAAAAACCAATACACAAGTTACAAATCGAAAATTTGTATTTGTGGATTGCAAAACACGTGTGCAACTCAAGGCATATTTGTAGATCACCCTCTGTGCATTTGCAGTTATTTTTGAGACAAATCTAACTCCATAAACGCCGTGTCAAATACATTCAACTTGCTCAAAGGAAAATTAAGTTAATTCATTTTGTAGTCATGGCTGGGGTAGGCTATATATTTCCACAGAACAAAAAGGTGTTCTTTTGCGTTCGCTATTATCCGAGGTTTTTGGAAGAAAAACATCGGTTGTTTGTACTCTTTAGAACAGTTCTAAAGACTGTTATCACTTGTGTTCTTCTCTTCCATCTCTTTCACAAATAATGAAATCGTAGTATAGTATTTTTCCCTGCGTTTGTTTAGGCGAACTGAGTGGTGCGCGCTCCCTCGAGGGGCTGCATCTGCCGCGGAGGGTGCTGAATCGGGTACTGAAGTATGGGTTCCCTGGCGTCCTTGGCGCTATAGACTGCACCCATATTCACATATGTGCCCCCCCAGTGTTTTACACAACATTGCCATGAATCATGGATGTGTCAATGACATAAATGAGGATAGATTAGAGGACTTTAGAAGACGTGAGGTTGAACTGCATGTGCCGATGGGTGCAATATTATTACCATGCATACATAACCTAGTGATTCAGTGAGGGTGAACCCAAAACATCGGAAAGTATGTTTTTGTGACTTTTATTTCAAATATGTTGCCACCAAAAAACGAATGCTAGTAACTGAAAAAATACAAACGAGAAATGAAAAGTAGAACCATTCCTCCAAACAAGCATGGGGAAATATTGCCGTGATTGTTTCTGGTAACACACATTCTGGTGGACTCACGGTCTTCCTCCTGGTAATTCCGCAATTACGATAACAAGCCGCTTTGCAATATGCGCTCCTCGCTCTTAAAGGGAATGTGAGATGACGCTCTGATTGGTTTATTGCATATTACGCCCAAACCACACCTATGGCTGAGTAACCTCCTTTGGACCAACCCTTTTGACACTTGCGCTGGACGTGTGTTTTTTCCGCCGTTAAAATAGCAACTGCGCCATAGAGCCGCCCACACAGCTACTTGCGTTTGGCGCCGTCCTGCGTTTCTGATCGGCAAGATAGGGCCCCGTGCGTTAATGTGCGCCTCGCAAAGGCGCAGATTAAGCTGCGTTCGCAAATCAATGTTAGTAAATCAGGCCCTTTAAAGGGTGGAGTAAGCACCCCAGTGCCCAGCGCAGATGTGGTTTGATAAATACCACGGAAAATGCGCAAAAACACTGTGCGTTAATTTGCGAACGCAGATTAAGCAGCGCTCGCATATTAGTAAATCAGGCAGGCCCTTAGACTTTGTGAGGGCTAGATGCAGGGCTAGTATTTATTTTCACATGAAAATCCCTCACCAATTGCACAATACATAATACAATTCTTTACTTTACACAAGAGACTTTGGAAAGCTTAAGTAACTCAACTCAGTCTTTACAACCTTAGAGTTACAACCCTTTTTTGTTTTAAAATAAACCGCTTTTCAGGGAACAGGGAGTCAGTGCACAGAAACGTCTTTATTCATCTTTACACAAATATGATGCTGCTGAATTGACAACAAAGAACAAATTAGGTACGTGACATGAGCTTCAACTATTCATCACATGTGTAATGGTGATATGTGGTAATATGTTATATACTTATCATTGAAAACAATGCTGGAGCAGCATGGATGTACAGTACATCAGTTTGGTGGCAGTCAACAATATTTTTTACATCCATATTCTGCACCCAGTATGAGGTGCATGCAAAATGGTCAAATTCCCCAGAGAAATGAATATGTTAAATGTTTTCCATTCGAAAGGGAAATCAAACAGAAAAAAAAACAAATAATACTAATCATTACATAAAGAACAACAAAGATACCACTACATGTACATCTAATGTAGTCTTGTCCTAAATTCTCAATGTCAACAACTTTCAATGAGTCTAGGAGTCTGCATTTAAGCAGACATTTTCCCTTCAGTTCAGTAGGTTGTCCTGATTTACATTGAGAAAATAATTATGAAATGTGTTAGGCAATGTCCAGTTGTGAAAATGAAAAACCCTGTATACTTAATATTAGTTATTCTTTATTTGATATTTAAATGGTATAATGTGTTATTTAAATAGACCTGCAGTTCTTAATCACTGTAACTAAACGTTGTCCAAACTGTGGTTAGACTACTTGAAAACATGTAGAGTGTTTCAACAGACAGTTAATAAATTCAAGGTTTAAATAACAGTAAAGCAAATACATTTTTTCCCCCATAATTGTACAACAGTGTTTCAGACTCCACAATAAATTAAGTTAAGTTAAGTTATGAAACTACAGAGTGGAAGTCTAGAGTAACATCATGATAATGGTGATGGTCTTGCATATCATTTAAAAAAACATTAAATGGGCACTTTGAGAATTGCTCAGAAAAGCATTTAATGTTTGCCTCTATAAATATGTAGTGAGTATTATCAAATTAATCTTTTCCACACATTTGACTAAAAGTGGGTTGGTGTTTTAGTCAAGGCCTGGTCGGTAAAGCCAAGTATCAGAGCTCTCCACAGTGCTCTTAATATCAGTATTAGGAACAACATGAACTGTTAAGACTAACTTTATGATGTAGAATTAGAGACTAAAGCCTTTGGTGTATACTGTAGACCGTGTTATGGTAGAATGAATAGCTCACAAACGCAAAGCCCATACTGAGGACAGGACAACACACAGGAGGCTTCAGCTTTGACTGGTGAAAGGACAGGAAATGAAGTATTGAAGTATAGCTTTCAGATATGATATGGCTCTATTTTGTATATGTCAATGTAAGCGTCTTCCTGCATTTTCAATGGAACTCTTCAGTTGATAGAGATGATTTGCCTCAGAGAGCAGACCAAATATTGTGTCCAACGGCCCAAAGTCTCAGTGTGTCACCGTCGTTAGAAAAGTGACACCGTCTTCTTCAGGTCGTTGCGTTTCCACAACGACAGACGATCAAACTCTGTGATGGGCATTCCAAACAGCTCCTCGAACTCTTCTGGAGACAGGTGCCTCTGTGAGGGGAGGAAGCAGAGCAGCCAATCTATCAGTCTTTTCACAAAGAGATTTAGATGCCTATATCACAAATGCACTTTCCTCATGTAAGTAAAATTATATAATGATGATGACGACACAATTTCATCCTCCATGAATAAAACAACTGTATGTAAACACATTTTACCTCCAGTCTAGTTCGGTCCACACCTGGCGGGAGCTTGGTGCGCCCTCTATGGGTCACAATGAGCATCTCATATGGGTAGATCTGAGGACAAGTCAGCACAGCTATCAAGTGTCAACATGCTAGTTTCATCATAAAATCAGAAAACTCCACGAGAGGCGTTCAACCCTGTTATGGCCGGACACTGTCCAGCATGACTCACTGCAGAGTGACAGGAAAGAGCTCATACCAGTGAAGTAGATTAAGGGATGAATGTTCCAAACTACAGCAGGGGGAACAGCATTTCCATGTTTTAAAAGCGGGCCTACTTGTAAACACTGACAGTCCCAGAGAAGAACAGCATGCTCAGCAAGTTTCAAAAATGGGGTTGCATGATCAGGGAGACACAACCTCCAAAGTCTTCTTTTGCCCCCACCACAAAATATCTAGGCTGTGCCTTTCTTATTTCCACTTTCCCCTCTCAGTTCCAATTGCATCAAATACAGAGCTGCAGAGGGCGGTGGAATGTTGATGGCCATATGGTGGTTATTCAGTTAGCTTATAGCTGATGTTAGCTTGTCAGTTGGCTTATAGCTGGTTCCTTGGCAATGTTCCGAAAGCCCATTATTCCGACAACCCGCTGTTCCGAAATTGTGAGCACAGCAACGTGAACCACTATAGCCCACATGCACATCCCAATGAATTAAACACAATCATAAACATATAAATGCATTTATTTCACCAGCACAAACTTTAATTCAGAATATTATTATACACAAATGGCATTTGCATCGCGATGATAATGACAGCATGCATGCTTTGTCAGTGCTTGTTATGCGACAATCTGCCGGTGATTTCCTTCGCACAAATGGTACCCCATATTCAAAACCAGAGTAGGCTAAATTAACAAATATTGCCTAGGAAAAGTGATATGTTTGATAGCCCGGTGACCGTCTCCGCTGCGCAAATTAAATGCTGTGTGTGTTTTGTGCCACTTAAAATATTTCTAAATTATGCCAGGGGGACTATTTTTCGGAATATTGAGATTTCGGAATATTGGGCTTTCAGAACACTGGGCCGTCCCCTTATAGCTAGTGATGTCAGCTTTTGAGGCACAGTGAAAACTTTGGAGGTGCTCAGTACATGAGGCATATACACAGTGTATATGTTTGAGACAACCTAGACCCCTCACCTTCTGTTCCAGAATACTAGGCAGTGAGTTTCCTCTGTCCATTCTCCCTCTTTGTGTATCTCCATTCTAAAAAGATACCACAAAGTCCCAGACATTCCCTCAAACAGAAGAAACTGGCAGAAACAGTAATTCTCCCCCCCCCCCCCCCCCCCCCCAATGACTTCTGCGGTGCAGGTTTTGGCAATGCAAAATAAATGAAAACATACAAAGCAATTTCCTCCAGTATAGCAAAGCATCAGAGCACATTAGTTCTGATGGTAAAATGGGAACATTCTTTAATGAACATGGCCAATCACTGCCAGATAGGACCCAGTTCCATTATGTCACTGAGATAAAGGCAAGAAATCCAACCAGGCAAATACACTGCCCGATAGTAAAGTTCAACTTCATTTTAGCAGCATAATTGCTCAGTTTGGATTTTAGCTGAAGTAAAAAGTAAAATGAGTGTTAATGTGAAACCATTATGGCTACTAAGGGAAGCAACATCCAGTTAGACTGAGTGTTATAACAGTGCACATGCAGCCAGGTCCAAACCATATAGACACACACCAATGAAACAAGCTTACCTGTTGTCCTGCAAAACACCAAAAGAGAGACATGAAGAGTGTAAAATGTGGGAGAGATTATTACTTCACACAGAGAAAACTTCCCCCAAAGAAAAGACAGAAGATGACTCAAATAAAAGGGCATGGACGAGATTCATTCTATTAATGAGCACATAATGTACACATTGTATAATATAAAAATGTATATTATATATTGATTTACATACAGTATGAGTATATTTGCAAATCGCTAGGCACTTGTTGCTAACTTCACCTATAGAGTGACAATTTTAGCCAAATCAATGGGACTTATGAGAGTGCAATATAAATACCTACTAGCTATTGAATTTAAAGTCAGAGAGAGTTTCATCTACAAATAGCCAAAAGCTACCAAACTTGCCTGGCAAACACCAATAACTATATTCTGATGATATATTTGGCGATATAGTTGTGTAAAAGATGTTTGTACATTTTTGCAGGGTTTTTGACTCACATCACAACACAAGTGAGGGCAGCTAGTGGGGTTAATACATGTGTGTATCGGTCGTTATCATGAGCATATGGCATCAAAACTAGTCATCTACAAAAATAACCTTCATAATGTCCCTTTAATGTGAACCTATCATGAGCATCCTTTGTATGCCCTAATATGTATGATTGTAAAGGGCATGGCACTAGTATTAAGTCCATATTCATTTATTGCTAATTTCACAGGAGATGTTTCCATAAAGTACAGCACTGACAAACAAAAGCAATACTTAAAATCAATTTAAACAGAAGAACCTGCTATATGAAAAAATATGCTGTAATGAATAAAATGTGCTATACATCACAAGGATGAAAAACAATGCCAACTATAGTCAAGCTATGATTGGTCTCTACAAATCAAAACAAGTAGGCACCAATGCACTTATTTGTTAACTTCTGGATTTGTAAGAAAATATGCACAAAATGTCCAATTATGAGAACATCAAGCATAATGCATTTATTACACTTGTAGGTCCTAGTTCTAGGAATATATTTTGCCTATTCTGTTTTGTACTCAATTAGTAAATCACAATGCATAAGTTTTTTCTTTAGCTGTTGATATCAGGTATGTTAAACAGGGTCTTAGTTTGAAATGGCCACAGAGCATACAAGTATGAATCAGAGGAACATCTGACAATTAACAAAACTTTTAAATGGAATAATCCTTCATATTAAAATCATTCCAACATGTTGCGTACCTGGCCTCGCCTGGTCCCCCTCTGTAGAAGGAAAGTCTGCAGACTGCAGCTGAGAAAAAACACATCTGCAGCTGACCTTGACTGTGTAGGAATGCATTTGCAAAAAT
Organism: Sprattus sprattus; assembly: GCF_963457725.1. Classification (NCBI taxonomy): domain Eukaryota; kingdom Metazoa; phylum Chordata; class Actinopteri; order Clupeiformes; family Clupeidae; genus Sprattus; species Sprattus sprattus. The sequence continues at coordinate 7,884,674 of NC_137909.1, forward strand.
GTTCTTCAGTGGACCTACTAAAAACTTCTAATGTTTTCTATTCTACATCTAATATTTAATTCACAAGTACCACAAAAGGAGACAAAACTTAACGTAATTGAGTACCAGCAAAGACCACCCAATTAAGCCACCCAATCTTACCCTGGTGAGGCCTGATCGACTGCAGGCAGGTAATGAGGTGGATTTGGAGGTGTTTGAGGAGGATCCTGAGAGGAAAACAGATGCTATCAATCATTCATACACAAAATGTATATGCTTTGTAGGATGGGCATCTTGGTACATGAACACACCCAGTCTCTGTATGAAGCACATGCTATTTATGTTTAGTTCTAATGTATTTCAGACAGGAAACTCTCAGAATTAGTAAATAAGATTTTATTAATGTAAGTACAAGGTAGTATGTTTGGTCATGGCGCCCTAGATCTGCTCAAGCTGCTGCTGCAAGTTAAAGCTGCAAAACTGCAACTGAAGCTGCATAAAATACAATTTACACTGTAAATTGCTGCCACAATAAATAAGACAAGCAGGAATTAACGAAAATCCGCCTTTAACTATAAGCAGATCTAGACAGGTGGAGCTGGGGAGGAGGAGGGAGCAAATAAGCGGGGTCTTAGCTCAAGAGCTGGGTGAATCTGGCCTGGAGACCGGAGGATTTAAACTAGCGCAGGCGTTTGGGAGCAAAGGTGATTGGATAGGTTGCGTTGTCACTAATTAGGGGCGTCACTCCGATTTCCTGTATGAACTTGGTCATTTATTTGGGAGTCAATTACCAAGAATCCTGAGACACACGCACATACATACAGTATACACACACATACAAAGCACATAGAAAGGATACAGGGAAAATACACACAGCAAACACATCTCATAAAGCACTCACCTAAGTGCATGTGTGTCCTGTCTGGAAGTGAGCAAGTTTTCCTGCGGAACTCTGATTTCTCCATCTCCTCCTTCAGAATCAATTTGCCCAAGTTGGACTGGATCTGGAAAACAAACAACCCTTTGATTACAAGAGTCCATTAGAGTACTTCGGCTCAGACGGCCAGACACACCCGCCCGCATGGTGAAACAGGCCGTTTGACCCCCCCAAAAAACATCCTGCGCAGTGCCACTCACTGGTGTAGCAGAAACCCCACTCAGCACAGAGGCTCCTGCGAGACCATTGGTAGAACCCCATTCAGAGCTGTCTGCCGCCAGGGAAACCAGACGTTCCGCCCTGCACTGTGATTGATGGGGCACACAGTGTCCCTGCAGCACAGCACAGCGCGCCTCTCTTACCTTGTTAAGCTCCTGTTCTTGTAGCTGCTTGGCGTCCTCCGTCAGGTCCTCGTATTCATCGTCCTCCCCCAGTCTCCCCTCCTCCACTGCTTTCCTCCTCCATTCAATCTCTGAGGGGATAAATAACAGATGATTAAACCATGCTGTCACTGGTATGAGGATATTCACTCCGCTCTGACCAGTGGATGCTGGACTAGTTTCCAGTGTAATCTTCTGTCTAAGCATGAGGAAACGGTACCACATGAACTATATCAAAAGGGTAAGATGTACTCAAGAACAGATGATTGAGTTTAACCATAGATATGAAAGCAGGTTGTACGTACCCATGGTAGCCAATGAGGGTGGACAAGGCCAGTATTCGGTTTCAATCTTGGAGAGCACATTGGGATCAGGAGGCTGGGCTGCTGGGAACTTGGAGGACTTGATTATGTTGTCCCCTGTGTTTTTATTTTGTGGTGATGAAGAGTCTAAAGACAGAAAACAGTAGAGTCAAAGACAGAACAATATACAGTCACAATAATTATGAAAAGCATGAAAATTATGAAAGCATTTTGTATAAACAAATAAATAACATAACACTCCAGGTGTGCCTCTTATTTTCAAAGTATGTTTGGAACTTACCATGTTTATAAATAGGAGGCTTTTTATAAATGTTGGATCCATTATCTGAAAAAAAACAAGCAAACATCAAAACAAATCAACATGCATTAACCACAGCAACCACAACATTCAAATATAACACAGGGAAACTGATGATTTAGTTGAAAATCACCCCCATGCTGTTTGAAAGCACTGTTCTAAAGGAACCATTGTTATTGTTTGCTTGTAAGCAATTCAGAGTTTTACAAATGACTTTAAATATGTTCATGGCCTGAAGTCTCCTCCAATGACAATAATAGAAACTAATGTTCAAGCTTCCACATGCCCCAATAAAAGTTCTTACAAAATGTCATTATGCAGACATTTTCTGCAATTCTTAGGGCCTGATTTACTAACAGGATTGCACCCATCCGAAACGTGGGTGGTAACGTAGGCGTGAAGCGCTATTTAATGGGAGGAGTGCGTCTAATGATGTATTGCGTCGTATTTACTAAACTGCCTGGTGAGCGCACATCTCTGATTTGCAGGCTAATTCTCTGCCTCATAAAAGCACGTCTTAACCAGGAAGCGCATTTCCACTGAGTCTGAAAACGTTGATATGGCAGCAGCAAGGCAACGACAGAGACAGAGACAGCGAACAGAAATATTTTTTTCAACTCGTATAATTCATATATTCATATAGATGAAATTAAACTTTCCGAACGTAATTGGAGAAATTGATCGCACCCACATGCAAACAGTCCCACCTTCAATCCACGAACACATTTACCGAAACAGAAAGCACACATATTCAATGAATGTCCAGGTCATATGTGATGCCAACATGACCATGACTTACTTGGTAGTGGTCTGTCCATGACAGTTTTATCTTCCGGAATAGTGCCATCTATCCATGATTGAGCAACGGTGATTTTGGCTACTTGGTAAATGTATTTGTTTCAGTGGGGATATATTGTAGTGAACCCATGTCCCTTGTAGAACGTATTAATCTTGCCATGTACACATCTATATTGTTATAATAGACAGTTTATGCATTGATGCCGCCAATAGCATATTATTTATAATCGTGTTCTTTTAAACATCTCGCTGTAGGTGATTAGGGATGGGAACCGAGAACCGGGTCTTGTTTAGAACCGGTTCCCAATGAGCCGAATCTTTGGAATCGTTAGCCAAATTCATAACCGGGTCTGTTAACGGGTCTATGTGCCGTTTGCGCATGCGCGAACTCTTAATAATAATCAGACCGCAGCAGAAATGGCAACTCGACAGAAGCGATCTAAAGTGTGGCTTTATTTCACCCGAACGGATGCAAACACGGTCCCTTGTAAACTCTGTAAAAAATGTATTTCCTCAAAGGGAGGAAGTACATCTACCATGAATAAGCACTTGAGCACACATGGTATAAAATTACAAGAATGTCATGTTTTCGATGCCAGCAGCAGCTCAACTAACGTCGGCGCTTCATCCCTAACTTGCCAAGGTAAACTCCTCAAAATGTTTTATCATAAGTCATAACGGTGTTACTCGTGTATTATCAGCAAACGTTTGCGTTTTCGTGTTAACCATAACTAAACTTAGCATTGAATTGCTTAACAGAATGGGCGATGTTGGACATTGTCATATATTATATACAACTTACATAACTAGGCTAGCTTAACTGTAGAATCTTCTATTTTCAGCCGTTGGCTAGAGGCAGGGGCAGTGCTTGCCTCCCCTCTGTTGGTTCTAGGTTAGGCTGTACAAAAGACTCCGTTAATAATAACGCGTGCAGCTCCCTCAGTTTGACAGTTCGATATTGATAAGTTTCTCGTAGCCAATTCAGTGGCAGCAATAGCTAAGTGTTAAATATACTGAGCAGTGACGTGCGGTGAAGTCAGTACGAGGGTAGGCACTGAGTTATGAAAGCCAGATTACTTTATTTATTGTTTAGGCTAATAGGCTACGTCACAACAGTAGGTACAAGTGCGGCACACAGGCACGGTCGATCGATGTATAAAAAAAAAATCCAATCACGATAACATATCGTACTCTCAGTCTCGCACACGCATGCACACACCAGTTAATGTCCATCATCAGAATGCAAACATCTTTATCCGCACAGCGGCCAATTATGTATGTCAGTCAGCAGCAATGAGAACACACACTGCTCAATTGAATATGAAAGCAAATGGCTTGCAGTCGGCATTAATTCAACCCCACACTTATCATTTCAAAATTAAGCTCAAAATAGTTTCTAACTCACCTGACTAGCACAGCCACAATGCCAATCTTTTTTGTCATACCAGTCCGTTTGAAACGACAATTTTTGGTCCCTTTTTCTGCAGAATTTCATTTAGTGTTGGAATAGGCCTCCCTCTTGCTAGTTACTACTTTTTTCTATTAAAGTCGAGTTTGGAGAAATGTCTAAGTTCCACAATATCGGTAGATACCGCTGTTGTCATTTTTACTTTGATTTTCGCGGGGATTACGCTTAGCTGGTGTAATGACGTCAGCTGCGCAAATGTCCAGTAATATCTCAATTTTAATTGGTCCATGTTTGATACGTAACGTAGATGATTACTGGCATAACATATTTACGTGCAAAGGCACAGTAGAGTTGTGCCTCCTTTCGACGTACATATTAAAGAATACAGAATCTAAGTGCGCATGCGCGACATGAGTTTTTCGCTGCCGTTCAAAATGAATGGACAGTAAAGGCACTGCTTATTCTACCGTTTTTTTGTATTTGTTTATGCGTAACTGATACAATTGTCATCGTAACGTCTAAACAATTGGAATAACGTATGTATTGCATATATAAATCACAAGAATACTCGGTACAAATACAAATACAAGTTTATTAAATAAAATTATTTAATAAACATTTTTACGTTTGAATTTTGTCAGGGTAGGCAGTGCCTACCTTGCCTACCCTGACTGCACGTCACTGATACTGAGTGCCTAGTTTGTACATGATACAAGTAAGTATGTTTCAGTACGTTATTGTGTTTGTAGTGGACTCTACATTGCTATTAGAAGCGTTAAGCATAATAGTTCGCTATTAGCAATACAACCAAGCAACCTACAAGAAAATATACAGTCAAGCTGGACACACAATTAGCCCTGAGCGATCGTGTATCCTCCCAGAGAAGGCAGACATGCACATTTTTCTGCACAAAAATTGTAAATAGTCTTTGCCACTGCTAGTTAATTTTTTTTGGCAGCTCAGTTAATAATATACCCTTTTACAAAAGGAAGGAGCATTGTTATTTTTATGAACGTTTATATTAAACAGAACACATTTTATTTAAGTTATGTACGTTTTATTTAAATGTGTATGTAAACATTCTAAAAATGTATATAAAAGAACATTAATGTAAAAAACCCGTTTGTGCTCTTTTTTCACCCCTTACCCAATTATAAGAATCGTTTAGAGAATCGATAAGGAATCGGTTCGATAAGCAGGAATCGATAAGGAACCGGAATCGTTAAAATCTTATCGGTTCTCATCCCTATAGGTGATGGCGGGCAAAACAACAATATAACCCATTGAATCAGGTTCAGTGATTGAGCGAACGTGAACCAATATATCTATCACCCTATCTATTCGCTGAACCTTAGTTTTTTCTTTCTCGAATCTCCATGGTGGCAGTAACTTGCTGGCAAGTTCTCCAGTCTTTTAACGGTGCGCTAAATAATGATTGCCCAGCGCGTATCTGGCTTGATAAATATCACGGAAAATGCGGGGAAACAGAGTGCGTTAATGTCCGCCTGGCAAAGGCGCAGATTAAGATGCGTTCGCAAATCAATGTTAGTAAATCAGGGTCTTTAAAGGGTGGAGTAAGCACAGTTTGCCCAGCGCAGATCTGGCTTGATAAATACCACGGAAAATGCACAAAAACACTGTGCGTTAATTTGCGAACGCAGAATAAGCAGCGCTCGCATATTAGTAAATCAGGCCCTTAGTCTCCAACTTATTTTGATAGGATAACATCCTGTCGCCACTTGTGTGATATCAAACCATTGATATCCTCAACTTGGGCTTCGGCTCAAGATAGCAATTCCAAGTGATATATTTCTGTAAAATAACTTTTAGTGGCTTTTAGACGCTTCAAACATATTACTTAATTTCCCTCTACTGTGAAGAGTCCTTGATCTTAGCACATTAGCATGTATCCCATTCTAGATGATATTCAAAATGTATTGGTCTGTATAAGGTCTTTTATTTTAAAAAAGACTTAAAAAAAATAGATAGACGAGTGTGAGTCATTGTGTGTTCGACAGTAAGGTGTTCTGCGGGGTAGTAACTGACCTGGCCTGTGAAAGTGTTGCATGCTTCCGCGCGAGGAAGTGCTTATTTTACGGAGCTGTGTGGTGGAGCCCATGTTGGAGCCTCCGGGAGAGCCCTGCTCTGGCCATTCCTTAGGCTCCTTGCAGAACAGCTAGGGAGAGAGGGGAATGGAGAAAGGGAACAGGCTGTGGATTCATCTAGAAGCCTTAGTTTCATCACACAATTCTTCTTGTGCATTATCCACTAGTCTTTTTTTCTTGAAATTTCTACTTGTCTCAATTATCCCTTTAACTTACTCAATTAATTATCACTGTCACCTACTTTTTGTAAGTCACAGTCACTTTATGTGTTTCTTTCGATCAATGTAGTATTTTCTGCAGGAGAAAGCTACATGTTTCAGATTTTGCTCTGATATCTGCTCTGAGAATGTGCTTTACTTCAATAAGTAGCAGTGGCAATACCCCTGCTGACTAATGCTCCTCTCTGCAAGGAGATGCAATTATCACTAGTGATTTATAAGGCCGGAGCAGCTGCTATGGATGTGCAGGAAATAACACTTCATAGCTCAGATCAAATTACAGGTTCTGCCATTAGCTGAATCTTTTAATAACACATTCCTTCACGATGTATTCAAATAAATCTTCACATCGTAGGAATGCAAATGAGCTGCGGAGATGTGGTGTTTTTCTCATTTCAAATGGACCACATGACCATTAAAACAAAGGAGCGATGCCTTACCTCAGGAGAAGGAGGCGGAGAGATGGAGTGTGGTGACATCGACCTCTGAAAGCAGGAAAGAGTCCCATGAAACTTTCAGCAGTCATTGTGTGAAATGATGAAACAGCAAACCAAAGCAAACAAACACACTTTGGTCGTCACACAATTGCACATCCTGTGCTCTAAGAAAAGCAGCACACCCAGGATTCTAATTATATGTCGGTGTTTTAATACAAGAACCATAAACAATAAACAGGTCTCTAAACAGCATTATTTCAATTAAATACTTGAGAGGACGGCAGGAGTTATAAGGACACTGACCTCACGGCTTGTGCAGCGGCTTGATCTGCCAAGGGACGAAATGTTAAAATGGGGTTCGTACACCATTAGGTCTGGCCTCTCCACCTCCAGAATGGCTTTGTCTCTGGGAATGGCTGCCAGATCCATGTAACCAATGACCTGATTGTCCATTCGTGCCTACATGCAAATCAAATTAAAAAAGGAGGCCCACCAATATGATTTTAAGAGCAGATATAGGTAAAATGACTACCATGAAGACTGATAACTGTTACTAAAACTATTACTGAGGCTGTAATCATAATGAAAGCTCTGATTTCAAAATGTACAGAAACACAAAGTCCAACAAATCTTTGAATGGGCATATTTCAATATTTGAGACACAAGTAATGCAAAAAATATATAATAATAATTAAAGGCACCCTTACAACCTACCTACAGCCTAACTAGATTCGAATGTTTTAAGGGCATTTTCATTACATTTTCTAGTTCAAATATTTTCACTAGAGCTTTCAGTGCCAGATAAAATAATGTTACAATTCAGCACAAAAGAAACAGCCTGCCAAAAAAAAGCCCAAGGCAACGGAGAAACGATCAGAAGCTCTCAACTCTCCCAAAGCAACGGAGTGTCAGAATCTTTACACATCATTGTCTACATTTCTGCCAGTTCCAACTTTGTGGGGGCAACATATTTGTTGAGACTGCAAAAGGCATCCTTCCTAATATATCTGCTGATTCCTTTTACATGAAAGAAAGAAATATTAATAGTGCAAATGATCGGCCAGATAGATGACTTGACGACTCCTACATAGACACGTTGAACAGAGAGACTTTTAATTGGGTGTTTGAAACGGGTAAAAGAAGCTACAAAGAGACTTAAGTTCAAAACTGGTTTTTGAAATAGCAAGAGACTTCCTGAGAATTGGTGTGGTGAATGCATGTCTCCTGTCAGATAACAGAGACGATATGCTATCATGTACGCAGGCTAACAAGCAGACTCTGAGAAGGCAAAGAGGCCCTTATTGGGGGAGTGTTTAACCTGGGTCTCTATTTCACATAACGAATGAGATTAAGGATTTTCAGGCATGGTTGTGAACACACATTTAGAATAAATGCTGATCTTACCACAATGGATGTGGCTGGTGATCCAGGGGCACTAGGACCTCGCGAAGAGGACACACTGCACGGAGCAGTAGCCGTCTGGAAATAAGATAGATGGGGTCAAAAGGTGAAAGTTCAATCAACACAGCCACTAAATCTGAATGAAATCTCTTAAATGAGATTTAAGATACATATGTAATCAATCACTGAAAATGTATGGAGTAATAAGAGGGAAAGATTATTAACCTTTTGCATGACGGAAAAACAGCTTGCAATCATTCACCTTGTTGATGACACAGATGTTACTATAATAAAATCTTAGAAAGGGAAGAAGTTAGTCACTTTGGTACATTCCTCGAATCATCCATAACATTTTAAAACAGTAAGTAGCCTGAAAAAGTCTATACCTTGCTCAAAATCTTTAGTTTATGTCTCAAAAGTAAATATGTCAGAATAAAAAGTCTTTATGTTATTGTTTATGAACAATACAGTGAAAATGATTGGTCATTTTGTCAATGTATTAGTTAATCCTGGGTGTTTTTTTCCATCTCTTTGACAAACAATAACTGATCATTATAACTTTAGTCTCCACTTACATGAATACTATGTTTTAGAAGTTCAGTGTTATCCATGTCTCTCATTTCAACACAACACATTTCAAAGTGATTGTATCCTGTGAGAATGTAGTAGAAGGATGTAGAATAACCAGCTGGTCCTTACAGAAGGACTAAGGGTTCTCTAAGGACTGAGATCACTGGAGATGATTACCCGGAGGGTACATTCTGACCGGTGAGATTTTAGACATATTTCCTGCATTTGGACATATTGAATCAAGCCTTGCCATCAAAAATAAACCATCATAGTTCTAAAGACAAGTGATTTACAAAATTAGCACACGTTAAAAAAGAATTGTGTCACTGAGACTTTTGAAATATACGCTTGAAAAACAGTGATAAATGGTTTAACCATTTTGTATGTGTATGCCGTACACAATAAATAGTACATGCCTAGATGTTTTGGGGGATTTGACCATTCAACAGAGAAGCTGCTTTATACATTTTAATCAACATGACATATGCAATTGATAATGTAGGCAACTGCAGACAATAAGCAACAATAAGAAACTAATTTGCATGAATAAACCAAAGCATTTGCAGTTTGTTCAAAATTTCAAGTTCAAGTACAAGAATTTTGATTCTGATCTGACCATGTACCAAAGCAATTGCAAAAAACTGTAAAGTTAATGAACTGTTAAGTAAATGGAAGTGGCTCTCAAGGACCAAAGTCAAATGGGACAAAATCAATGGTCAATCAATGTGAATGGGAAGGGAAATAAGTGAGGTCATGTGATTTACTGAAATCCAATAATATTGACCTTTTAAAACACTTGCCTAATAAATAGGGCAGTCAAATTATATATGTCATAAAAGGTCTGTCTTAAGAATTATCAACTTAATTGGCAATTGTGTGATAGCATAAGAAGGCATTTTGTAGAGTTCAGGGGTGGCCAATGGCAGAGGCGACATAGAATGGTGTTGCTGAAAATTTTGTTTTTGGAAGTATGCTTTCTCACGACAACTGAAGGATTGTGTCTCCCATCTCCTCTGCTGCTGAGTTCTAACCAATCACAACAGCCATTGCACTCATTTTATGACCATTGACCAATGAACTGGTGTATATTGACCAGTATCAAATCTTGCCTAGGGCTGAAACACTGTCAGGGCCAGCACTGGTGGAATTATTTCCAATGTGATTCCAATCCACATCCGGTTCAGTGATTATGAGTCAATCCTGTGTAAACGGTGAAAGCCTGACACGCAGAAAGAGACTCCCGCCCTAATAGTCCAGGCAAAATAGCCCATTTTGGAGCCAAAAATAGAATTAATTGTAATTGTGATCATTTCTATGAGGTGTCCACAACAACATACAAAAAGTCCTAAGAAATGTGTGCTAATAATGCATGGCAAAAATACACCTCAAAAATGTAATTTTTTCCTTTACTCCTTTCAAAATAAAACTTTACACAATGAAAGTACCCATGAAAATTGTAATGTTTTGTATTTCAAGTTTCTTTGAAAATGAATTTTAATATGCAAATGAGCTATACACTAATCAAATATGTCCAAAATACACCCAATAGGCTTATTTTTTTCCTTTACTCCTACTACAATAAAACTTTACATAGTAAAAGTATACATAAAAAGTAACTTTTTTTGTATTAGAAGTTTCTTTTGAAATGAATTTGAATATGCACATGAGCGTCACACTTATTATGACCGCCGTGCGACAGGTTTAGTCTGAGTTTTTTTTCTGGTTATTTTTCTTTTTCTTCTTTTTTTTTCTGTTTGCCGATTTTCTGTCAACGATTTCTGGGACACTGAAACACCGAGGTGCACGAAATTTGGTGGGCATGTAGCCCCACTAGATGAGCGTGGAACCATTGATTTTCGTTTTGATCCGTTGCACCCCCGTCGGACTGTACCCGTTTTAAAGAGGGTGGGGCGATTCAGTTTTCTGTGAATAAGTCGAAAACCGTAGGACCACATTTTTTTTGTATGTTGGTCTTAAGAGGCCATGTCAACCATTCCACTACCACTTATTTCATGTATAGCGCCACCTAGTTACAAATGAAAAAGCAAAAATGGAGTGTTGTAAAACATTTTAATTGTAAGTTGACAAGGTCAGAACTGCACGAAATCGGAGGTGTGGGATCATTATGACACCTACAACGTTAAGTTTTGTGGATTTATATGATTATACACCAACTGGCCTGTAGGTGGCGCGACACAGTTTTCTTCGAATATCCCGAGAACCGTAGGGCCTTGGAGGGCCAAATTGTTCTTGTATGTTTGTGTCAAGGGGCTATGTCAACCCATACCATAACCAGTCATTACATGTATAGCGCCACCTAAGCAAAAATTAGGTGTTTTAATCGAATATATGTCAAAGTGCTCGTAAAATTACCAAGTTTGCCAGGGACATCAAGCCTGTAACCGTCCATCTTCGGTAGAGTCTTTGTCCATGGATGGAGCAAAATGGCTATGTAGCGCCCCCTAGAACATTGCAAAAAAACCTGCGCATTGGGGTTATTTTGGCGAAGCTTGACGGAATTCGGTACACGTCTTCATCATGCTTGGACTCACTAAAAAGTCTCTTGACGCCATGGTGGCAGGTCCACAGGAAGTCGGCCATTTTGAGTGGAAGATACGTTTTGACAGCATTTGCACACCTCACATCTGATCGAACTCCTCCGACGAATTTAATGGTCACGCCTTGAAATGTGGTCAGGTTACTCTTCAGCCATGGGCGACTAAAAGTTATATAAGATTTTCTCATTAGTCGGAAGGTGTGGGCGTGGCAGACCCTCAAACTTTGCCAACTTGCCAGTGCTTGCCACAAAACACAAAGTCTCTTATAACTCTTGCATACATTGTTTGATCCAGAGAAAATGTCTTAGGGTGGACGCTGGATCCAGCCCGAACGCGTATATATGCCTGACTGATATCACCTATAGCGCCACCTGTTGGTGGTTGGAAAATTCACTTTGTTTCCACACCTCTTTATTTGACCTGTTTTAACAAACTACATTGCAAAAGAAAAATATACCAAAACAATCCACAAAAAAGTAGTACACAAAACATTACATAACCAAATCATCAAAATCTATCACAAATAATTCCTTTAATACATAAAAATGAAACACAAACCAATTTACACACACAAAACACATAAAAACACACAAACACACTGACAACCATGACTCATTCTGTGCCAAAACCTACTGAACAGTTCGGCGGTCATATTTTGTAACGCTTTGCGTTACGTCTAGTTGAATATGTCCTGATTGCATAGGCAGAAACACCATACCCCAGGCAGGTACTACCAAGCCAGGCATTTTTCAGGTTAGAGGCCAGTCTAAAATCAACATTGCCATCTCCCATTGGCAGTAGGATGATAGGATGAAGATTGGGCCGATGTATTTGTCATACATATGAATGGTGTTTCTGCCTTTGGACATATTCAATAAGTGTGGAGCTCATGTGCATATTCAAATGAATTTCAAAAGAAACTTGTAATACAAAAAAATGTACTTTTCATGGGTACTTTCATTGTGTAAAGTTTCATTTTGATAGGAGTAAAGGAAAAAAATTACATTTTTGAGGCATATTTTTACCATGCATTATAAGCACACATCTCAGATTGATGAGAATTAAACACATTTCCTCAACTTGGATTTCTTAGGAATTTTAGCATGTTGTTCTGGACACCTCATAGAAATGATCTATGCTGAAAAAAATTCTTTTACAATTAGTCTGTCGTAAAACGCTATTTTGCCTGGACTATAACTGCACTGACACATCTAATTTTGGGCCCCTACTGAGGCGATTTAACATCCCCACTGAAGTCACAGGGGATCAATGAATCCCCACTGGAATACTGGCTGTATTTGATCCAGAGGGTAGCATAAGGATTCTGCCTCGGTTGCTAGAACCACTGCTGGTACATTTAGACAAGGACTCCTGCAATATGGTTACTTTTACTTCCAGTACTGTGGGCTTTGAGAACACATGCTACTGCTACGGTTTTTGCTACCATTACATACTCTGTTTCAGGTATAAATAATTTACCACCAGTGAATTGTATTTTGATGCCATTACTGGATCAGGATCATTATTGCATCCTTTTAAAAACTGGCTAACGAATCAAAACGTCACAGTTTGAAATCCCAGATGTAGCAATAAAATAGTCAACCACATAAGCAAAAAACAGTGCTGGGTTAAAGCTATTAAATATATATCCTTCATCTTCTGCAAGTCACTTGGGACAAAAACATCTGCTGAATGAACAAAGGGTAAATGTACTGAAAACATTTCTTGACATGGTTTGTTTCCCTACACTGACATCACCTGCCATACGCAAATTAGAGCAGGAAGTTGAAGCCTGACTTAAATGAGCTTCTTATAGGACATTAGACCATTGCATCTCATCACTGAAACTGTCCCTGGGGATGGGACTGAGAGCGGTCATTCAGTCAGTCCCCCCCCCCAAACTCTCATTTATCCTGAGCCACAAGAGTAATATGTCCTCTCATTCTCATTTGGATCCGTGACGCGGTATGGAGAACACCTCCCTCTCCCATTGCCCTGCCACTGAACTCAGTCTTTCAGGAGGACCTCTTTTTTAGTCTCATCTCAAATTTCAGTCGCTGACCAAAACTGGAACAATACTTTCTAAGAAATGTCTTTTCGGACAAATAGTCATCACAGTTCCAGAGAAAGGCATCGCCTTCCATTATCGGCTCTGATTAGAGAGACTGCTAATTTCGGTTTCGTATATGAATCAGGAAGCTGGCGTCCTGAATATTTTATGACTGAAGTACATTCATTAGTCAAAAAACAAATGTCTAAAAGCCCAAGGCTCAATGAATACATTTCCTTCCAGACAAAAAGAGACACAGATGCTCTGTGTACACAGCAGGTCTAGATTACAAATTCAGCAGACTCTGACTTTAGTGTGCCACTGGCTAATTGTGTGGCTCTTATATCTCCCCCTTGTGATGTTGTACTCACTATACTTCCTTAAAGGAATTAAAGAATGCCTGCAAGAAATGATAGTTCAAAACAAAACACAGCTTGAGTAACCCCAGTGGAAGACGTGCCTTTGCTTCTCCTTTTTAAGAAATTCATAAGCTTCCTGAAATCCTGAAACAACACTGCAGTGTCTAGTCCACAGTTCATTCAGGAACAAGACCATCCGTGAGAGAATGGATAGCACAACAGCTAGCTATTAGCTATTTTTGCAGACCTGGTTCTCAAGCAGGATGAGATGTCACAGCAGGTTATGGAAACTGGTGCTCAGTATGGGTCAGATTCACTGAGCCATGAAGGGCACCTACCATTCCCAAACGCCGCCTCTTTGACATGATTTATCACTGGCTCTATGGACAAAACCAATGTCATTAGCAGAGCCAGGTCCCATCTGCATCTGACAGCCTCCAAATGAAGTTCAATTTGGAGTCCTCCCCAGACAGCACCCCAAGAGCTGAGCAGTGTTTAAGGATGTAATCTGGGAATGAGGCGGCCTCGAAGGGCGATAATGAACTTCTCAATGTTGGATGACAAGCATAATTCACAGATTTGCAATCGTGATTAAATTCAGTTCAGTAACACAGACTTTCTGACCTTTTTTGTTCTAAAGTCTAAGTTGCTATTGGAAGCAACCATTTAAACAGTCTGTAAAGGAGTGTAGGAGTCATTCAGGCTGTATGGGATGTAACAATATGAGGTTCACACAGACACACAGTCCTGCAGCCCACACATGAATAGGACGCGAAGGCTGAATGGATAGGCCTATTATTTACAGCTGTAGCTTTGAGACGAAGTTAAAGCTCCATATTTCCTGTGCTTAAGAAGCATGTGCATTCAGATATTTTGGCAACCACTGTCTGAATGTTTTACACATGGGATAGCACACGGCTTATCTAAATTAACAATAGAGTATGCTCAAATGTTTCTTTATACTTCTGAAAAGACAGAAGTCTACATCTCGGCATAGCAGATGGTCAAACTGTAGCTATCCGGGTTTTTTGGTGCTTATATGTGGTCTACAGAGATGTAATATTCCAACATTACTGGGCATTCTGTGCATCTTAATGCTTTGTTTTAGGTGTTCTATTGCATTTGTTTACATTTCACATGATTGCATTCAGTACAAAAATGCAACTGAAAAATAAACCCTGAAACAACACAGAAACACCTGAAATGAAGCATGTAAAGGCTTAGAGCAGACAGGACTTTTGGGAATCGCACATTAAGTCATTAGCCTTGGTCTAGGGCAAGACTTCAACAAAACCACAAGTACGAATTTGGACATTCATATTGTCCATGCTTATTACAGAGGTACTTCACTACCATTATCCATGCTTATTACAGAGGTATTTCAATACTTCCTAGAACAAATGGTTCATTTTGACATACTCTTTTGGTGAAGCCTGCATGTCCACTGACTAAAGCATAAAGCATGTGGTGTGACTCCTCAGGGACTGCTCTCCTGTAGCACTTTAGCCCCTCATTTACAGTTGAGACGAGAGCAAAAAGAGTGAGTCAACCTTTGTTTGTGTGATCTAGTGGCACTCTTCTCATCTCATGCACTTATAGCTGCTCCAGACAGGATGGCTCTGTCAAGCTAAAAAGGCACCGGATGCCTAAAAGAGCCCGGGTGATGTAATGTTAACTTTCGAACGACTCTTGAGTGACAGTTGCTATGCCAACGCCAATACGTCACCCTAACGCGATTTACTTCAGAGCATCTTGCATTGTACTTTGCTACCTGAGACCAGCTTGCTTGTATTTGACCTACAATAAACCAACCAAAACAACCATGTGCTTAATGTTTGACTTTGGTAGGAAAGTGGTTGATTAGCTAGTTGGTTATAGTATCAAAGTAAGCACATTTCATTAGCTAGCTCGTGCTAGTGTAACGAGCTATCTTGTTAGCTTGAAGCTATTCATCTGTTGTTGTGCTTAAATTAAGAAAGTCCTTAATGTGTTGTGATTTTAAGACATATCTGACGGCACCCACAATTAAATTTGAACAAAACAGGGCATTGTTTGCACAACATTTTACTAAAGAACAACGGGGGCTTGCTAGCTTTGACATGCTAGCGGACATTGCTAACTTACAGGTTACCAGCAGGCAGGTGTAGCTAAAACTTTTTATTCGCTTAATATTGTGCCTAAACGGATACTATGTACCCCGACACTTTTTGGCTATCAGTCAGAGAGTCTCAAGAGTAGTTCGAAAGCCATCAGCTACGTTTTAGTCGCTTAATATTGTCGCACAAAAGGAGGAATTGCTATTAGCAATATAGATGCTAGCGCGCGAAACCTGTTGATGTGTGCTTACTTACAAAATACCGGCAGCCAATATTAAGCGTGTAAAAAGTACCTGATGGCTTTCGAACAACTCTTGAGACTCTCTGACTGATAGCTAAAAAGTGTCCGGGTGCGTAGTGTCCGTTAAGGCACAATATTAAGCGACTAAAAAGTAGCTGATGGCTTTCGAACGACTCTGAGACTTAAAGCTAATAAGCGCCCGGCCTACGTAGTGAACGGATTACGTAATGCTAACGTTGGCATAGAAACTGTCACTCAAGAGGCGTTCGAAAGTCAACATTACGTCATCCGGGCTCTTTTTGGCATCCGGTGCCTTTTTAGCTTGACAGCTCCTTTAGAAGTGTGAAGGCAGTCAAAAGATTATAACTTACCGCAACTGCCCAGATCTGGGAAGATGTCAAAAACACAAATACACCCTGAATGACTACCCTGAAAGGTCCGAAATGCAAAAACACATGAGCTTTGATGTATAAGAAGCCATGCAAATAGCATAGTCTGCAATTCTATATGCAGTCACCCTGATCTTTGAAAAAAAAAAATGTTTTGAAGACTACATTTCCGGATACAGGGTTGAGTTCACAACAGAAGTATCTTAGATTCTTAACCATTCATTCATTCTTGATATACTCAAATGCCTTTTAATGTGTCCATTCAATCTATGAATATCATTATGCTGAAAATAATATTAGATATAAAACTACCACAGTATCATACATATGGGTTCACTTGTTTTTAAGCCTACTGAAACAATATTAGCCCAAGCAAAACAGAAATTCCACTGGAATCGACAGAATGACAGGAGGAAAAGCATGTTATCTAGAAGCAGGAAGAACTGAGTTTAGAAACAAAACAACACAAACCAGCGCTCCATCCAGCCTTGCCTGAGATGAGGAGGAAATCCTATGCTGAGGGACACAGGCTTCCCGTCATCCAGCACCCTGCAGCCTGTCTCTCTCTCTCTCTCTCTTCGTGTTCCTGTGTGACCCCACCCCCTTCTCTCTCCACCCCAACTGAAATGCACTTATCTCAGCACAGCCAGAGCAGCCAACGCCCAATCAGCCGCTCGTTGCAGTCACCAGGGCAACACTAGTCTCGCCAGAATCCTCCAGGCTCCTCTGGAGAAAACATCACCAATGGGCAAGGCCTCTCTCTCTCTCTCTCTCTCTCCTCTGCCTAGAAAACATCACCAATGGGCAAGGCCTCTCTCTCTCTCTCTCTCTCCTCTGCCGAGAAAACATCACCAATGGGCAAGGCCTCTCTCTCTCTCTCTCCTCTGCCGAGAAAACATCACCAATGGGCAAGGCCTCTCTCTCTCTCTCTCCTCTGCCGAGAAAACATAACCAATGGGCAAGGCCTCTCTCTCTCTCTCTCTCTCCTCTGCCGAGAAAACATCACCAATGGGCAAGGCCTCTCTCTCTCTCCTCTGCCGAGAAAGCATCACCAACGGGCAAGGCCTCTCTCTCTCTCCTCTGCCGAGAAAACACATGGAGGGGAAAAGCCTACCACAGCAATCCATTCTGCTCAGCCATAACCATGCCTCTTATTATCATTACCCACTTCCCATATTGAGGTCAATATCTTGTGAGTCTATCTCAATGGATGACATGGATATAGCTCATGGTTACAGCAGCCTTCACACCACCACCCCCTCCTCTAGTGCAACTGCACGCAAGCAGATGCATGCAGGTAAACACACATGCTCACACACACACACACACACACACACACATACACACACACACACACACACACACACACACACACACACACACACTCACACACACTCACACACACACACAGGCACTCCCCCTGGCCTGCATTGCCATGGGATGTGCTTATATGTGCCAACACATCCGCATCACTGCATTCTGCTCATCCAAGCTGGTTACCAGAGTATGACCGAGCACTGCTGGTGTATAACAGGGCTCCAGCACAATACCTCATCAGAGCAGAAAACTACCAGAACATCTCCTATCAGCGGCTCCTCACTGCCTGTATTCTAAAACTACCTCATCTGCTGGTCTTACCCAAGAATCATCCCACCTTTTCTTCACAAACCACATGTTTCACACCCCTAAAGAGAGATCAGGGATCATGTCCAGTAAGCTCGCCAGGAAACAGACAGCTGGATTTGTACAATCAGATTAGTGAGCCATTGATTACATCTCTGCCTTGCACAGAGACACCGTAAGGCTGGTTCAAGTGAAGCAAGTCATGTTCTTTCTCAAATTCAGTTCAGAAAAATTCTGAATATGGGCAGCCCCAACATTAGCCTGGTGATACCAGCCTACGTATTTCCGCCTGAATTGATTTCAAGCTCATACTCAGTCTGGCCCAACCCCGTTGACAATCGTCTCCAGGACTCAAAATCCTGTAGGACCAATCAGCGAACAGTTCAGAGCTGTGATGCAAAACTCGCCTTGGAGGAAAAGACACGAAAAGCTATCGGAAAAGTTGTCTCAACTCTCGAGAACATCAGAAAATTAAAAGGAGAACAAGAGTATTTTCTTGTAAGTTTTATGATTGGAAAGGACGTCGTAGCTCTTCTCCCAACTGGCTTTGGGAAGAGTTTAATCTACCGAATGCTTACTAAACGTTGCTGATTGGTTAAGGGAACTCCAATGATTTTAAACCTCAAGCTAAGCACCCGCTCATCTCGGAAACGAAAATGCATAGCGTTTTGCCAGACTGAAAGACGGAATGAAATGGAGTCACAGGCTGGTAATGGCCAGGCTACCCCAACATCCCCTTGTCTTTTGAATACTATTTCCAATGGATGCCTTTTCTAACGTTGTATCAGTATCTGAAAAGAATGGAGAGAGGACCTTGACATTGTGGATCAAGGCAACTGTTTTTCATGTATATGAAGTTCCTGAGGCAGGGATGTCAGTCTTTTGACTATATAGATTTACACTAACAGTAAAACAAACAAAGGCGGTCAGATCTACTGGGCTATAATAAGGATGCCAAATCCTGTTTCTCTTTTGCCTAAAAATGGGAAGTGGGGTAATTCAAATGGGGAATATGTCAAAAACGTACCTTATAGTAGTATGTTAAACAATTATCTTGTACTTTTACAAGCTTGTAGAGCCTACCTGCTCTATTACAATGGTAAAAGACATATAGGGAACCCGCACTTCAAAGGGATGGATATAATTAAAAACTAAATGTTGATTTTGATTTAATGTGAAATAATAATTTCCGTTGTACTTTATTACAAGGGTGACAGAGTCTTGGTTGTACAATCAACACTATAGCCTTCATTTCAACCAAAACAGAGATTTTCCAGTTAAGGAAGCAGTGGCTTCCTGTTGCGACAGGAAAACTACGAAGACCTACCAAGTTCTATGTTTTTTTTTTATGGAATTCAATGGGGACTTAGTTGTTCCTTCACTAGCTAAATATGCTAAATATACAAAGTTGGCTTAGTCATCACAACCAAAAACGTAGGCCTAATGATGCCCTGAACCATGTACTAATTGATTAAATGTATAGGCCTAGTCTTATACCCAAATAGCCAAACACTTTACGCTTACAGTAACCAAAGTAGTTTAATTGTGAATATTATAGAGAATTAAATAATAACGCGCTCGAGAATAGATTTTAACTCTACCAAGTAGCCATCAAAATACCCTCGTTGCGACGATATTTAGAAACTGAGTGCATTCGGTTACAGGCCAATGATAGTCGGCGACACTACTCTTGTCTGCTGGGGATGCTGGATACAACTTTCTCACGGTAACCTTCAATTTAACAGCATACAGTAGCAAAGAACATAATTGATCACTTCATTTGTGTTCTCCTTCTTTCAGCTGGTGAGGTAGAAACGGTAACATCTGAGCTCTTGTAAACGACGTAGTTGTAAAGAAAATCAGCAATATAGTAGCATTTGACAACGATCACCTTGTAGCATCTTGTTAGAGCTTTGGGTGCAGATGCATAACAATGGTGAATGCCTACCTCCTTAAGGACTGTTCTAAAAGGTTCAGCAATCCTTGATCCTCTGCTGTCACCACAGTAGACCGGAAAAATCACTTCATCGAAGCATGTGGATAAACACATATCCTCGGAAATTCACATCATAAATGAAATTAAAATACAGAAGGCATCATCTGAACTGTGCAATAGGCGTGTCGGTTTTTTTGAGAGCTTGCGCAGGTCCTTTTCAAGGAGAGCGGAAAAAGAACCCAGCAAAGGACATGTAGCCTACTCGGTCCTGTTGATGCTCCTTTGCATGTGGCTCGACCCATTCCGAGAATAGGGGAGTGTAACGCGGCTGAGGTAGGGTTTAATAGTTCTGAAAAAAGTCCAATTGTCGTTCCAAAGGAAGTGTTTCAGAAATAAATTAAAACCATACAATTAATATTGAAATTATATTGGTTACTTCTAATGCTCTGGGCCCATGACGAAGTTATTTTCCGTTATTGGCCAATGACAGCTTATGTAGGCTATTCTAACATTAAATGTAGGCCTACACATGTGCCACATAATTGAATCCTACTCTTTAATGGCATCTTGTCATAGGGCTATTAAATAACCTGAAGCAGAGACTTGAGGCAAGTTATGTATTGTGTTTTTATTTTTTCATACCAACGGGCGGCAGTATAAACCTATAATCGTGATTTCGATTAATTCTGATTGTGTATTGTACACCATCTACAGAGCGTGTTTTATGGTCACGCCTTTTACGTATGACGTGAAGAGGTTGTGATGATTATTCAGTACAACGCAAGCTAAGCATGGCGTCGAGAAATGGATTGGCCTCATTGGTAAGGAGTGTTTTAGGCACATTACCTACTATGGTTACACAATTTGATATATCGTGTGATTGCTCATTACATACTTAATTCAACGGTGTTCTATCTGATGCTATTATAAGAGAGAAATTAGGTCTAAACTGACATTAAGCACAATAGGCCAGACACAAACATGCTGAGCAACAACGTTAGCTATCGATAACGTGTATCCTACCACGCTTGCAACACACGTGCTGTTAAGAGTCCTTTGCAACCGGGTTAGTAAAGTCCACTATTGATGTGTTCACATATTTTTTACTCACATTGTATTACATTTATTCTCACGTCTTGCGTGAAGTCACGAGTAGGCTACTGATAATTGTTCGTTGGGATGATCAGCCAGCTAGTTAGCTAGCTCGCTCGCTAACCAATTTATTCGAACGTCATGGCAAATATGTATCGAGATGCTTCCTACATTGTGTGTTCATCTGATAAGGACAGCATGTAACATACTAACATGTTTAATTCCTTAAAATATTCTACGTTTTGCAGGGTGTGGAGGGGGCTTCATCGGCGGCGCACGCTCTCTCTCTCCCGGCGGAAGCGTACGGTAATGATGTGAGTACAGTGGGTCAGGTGCTAGCCCAAATGATGTTTCCCTTTGTAATGCAGCAGGAACCATTATGTAATAGTGTTTTCTGTTTTAGAGGATGCAGGCCTGGTACAATAATCTGTCCCATGTATCGCAGTCGTTCTGACTCGGTGTTACATTTCAGATTATCCCAGTCTTGTACTCCTAATAATGATCTGTCTAACACTATTATTTCACTTTAAAGTCAAATGTTTTTTGTATGTTTTTTAGCCCCAACTGGAAGTAATGTGGGCTATGAAGGCATACAACCACGCAGAAATATACTTTAATGTAAGTACTGTCCAAATATCATTTCAGTTAAGTTTACTCTGTACGTGTCAGTTTTACGTTTTTATTTTCTCCATTTCTCCCCAAAGCTGATTTCCTCTGTGGATCCCAAGTTGCTGAAACTTACGAAATCAGATGATCAAATACATTCTGCGTACACGGAGGGTTTTAGTGACCTCAACCTGGAATTACTGGATCCTGACCATCTAAAATCTCCAGAGTCCAAAGAGGTATGTAATTCCTAGTCACTGGAAAAATGTAATCAAGGCAAACCAATAATTGTGCACAAAGAGTGTGTGCAATCTAGCAGTTTGGTGTTTTTTGATTGTAGCACTCTTAGAATGTAATGTTAACATGCAAACTTGGGATATGCGACTAATGGAATTACTATACTTGAAATGATATTAGTCTCAGTTCAATTTGAACTAAGTTAGTAATTTATTTCATATAACATTGCACTTTCCCCAGAATAGTGGGCATCGTCATCAGTATCTTAATGTCGCCCTGTTCAACCTGAAGGAATGTATTTGGAAATTAAGAATTGTTAGTTTTTTTGGGGGGGGGGATACTACAAAATAACACGGGATACATCGGTAGCAGATTGTCATTAAATGTAATTTCGTTTAGCGATGGAGGCCATTCTGCAATCAGTTTGAGGGTATTGTTGAGGACTTTAATTATGGAACACTACTTCGACTGGACTGCAGAAAGGACTACACGGAGGAAAACACAATATTCGGTATGTTAGACTTTTAATTTTGGCTGCATAATGAGCTCATGTTTTAAATATATAATTAAGTGTAATTCTGACTGATTCACTTGCAGCTACCAGAATCCAGTTTTACGCCATTGAGATTGCAAGGAACAGGGGAGGCTACAATGATGCGGTCTATAACGCCAAAAGCAAGCAGGAACAAAGTTAGTTTTCAACAGAGAAGCAGCAGCATCTGTGGCCTTCTGTGTGTCCAATGAAGTCAGAAAATTGATTTTGGAATGGCGGGGGGAGTTACTGTAGATTATATTTGGCAACATAAGTACTTTGGAAGACTCTCCGGTGCGGATTCTCATGTCAAATAAATATGTTCAGCGCCAAGGTATTGTCTTCCATGGTCTTTGTCTAATACTTTCATTTTGTTTCACATAATTTGTAACGGATTATCAAAGAAAGGGAAATTGCATGAACCACCATTGTCTCATCCTATGTTTTTCTTTTTGTATGACCATTTCCTGATGCTGTATCTGCATTCCTTTCTTTACGGTCAACTGTACCCTCAAACAACTGGCATATGGGTTTGGAGTTGTGTGGAATAAATACAGCTTCATATACAAACCATTGATGTTTATTTTGCAGTCACAATGCTTACACTATATGTAGCAGACATCCAAACAGTTCAACCAGCTACCTTATCACTCAATGGACCCAACACGCAGTCGCCAAAAAGGACACATTCACATCAGGGAACGAAGGGAGAAAGGACTTAAAACATCCATGAGTGTTTTAACATGGTTAGAGATGAGCTAGGTCTTCACAAACAGTTAGCAGCAACATCTGTTGAGAGTAGCACAAGTTGCTAATATATTCCATTCTTTCTCTTGTTTAATGTGTCTTTTTTTCTTTAAATCTAGCATAGTCTGATGCATCATTTTCTTTTGTTATTAAAAATAAAATGGGAATCCTTCAGGGGATCAGAAAAAAAAACATTGGGGGTGAAAGCTAGACAACTGTCAAGATTTGATTCACTCCTGTTCTGATGAGTTGTAGTACCAGGTTCTTTTTAAAGTACACAGCTACATCCTATAGGCCTCACTACCAAACAAATGCCAGGTGAACAAGTAAAGCCACAAAAGACTGGAAACCTGTGAGATTAAAAAGCAGGGCAACAGTTGACAAAAGGCTCGGAGAAGAGTAACTTCACTACAACCATAATCTTCTTTAGCTAATCAAAATCCACAAAAGACATGATCAAACCTTCAGAGAATATATATTAAAAAAAAAAAAAGGATAAGGGGGGGCGGGGGACTGGTGGTTGCGCACCCCACCCCCCAGCAGCTGAGGTCTCGGAATGAATCATACACATGAACACAGCAATCATCCACTTTCACTTGATTGATCTTCAATCGCTAACTCCTAGGCCAGGGTAGCAAGCGTGTATTCCCAGAACTCAGAGCTAAAGGCAAAGAGGATGTTTCCATGGCCTAAGGGGAAGGTTTTTTTTTTTTTTTTTTTTAAAGTCACTCATCACAACCACTAGCATTATCGCCGCAATCATTTTATTAGCACACCTCAGACTTGAGTTATGGGAATGGGATCCCACTGGCCCCAAACAGACATTACTCTGCAACTGAAAGGCAGCAGGAAATAGTGTATTTACAAAGTCTTCCATGCGCCATCATGTCACTCTAAAGATTTAAGGAAAATATACAAACGCATTTTTTCTTCTTTCCCTCACGCAAAACGCCCCCCACCCCACCCTCTTTCCCATGCCCCGCCTCCACAAGCGCCTCTCTGACTGTACTGGATCTATCATCACACCACTCACGCCAATCAAACATCGGTCACTTGGATATAGTATTCTCTTCATACAGACAAACCCACACTTCAGCACAGTTGCACTAACTTACTAGACTGTAAAAATGTCACACACTTTCATCTTTTTTTTTTTTTTTTTTTTTTCTTAAATCGAAATCATTATAAACATTGTTCAAAATGTTATGAAAAAAATTTACACTTCTTTTTGTGTGTGTTTCTATACAAGGCAGGCAGAAGCAGAGCACTACATATACCAGCTTACACCCGGCCCCCCCCTCCCCTCCCCTCCCCAAACACACATACACACGCACACCCCCACACACACGCGCACACACACACACACACACACACACACACACACACACACACACAAAATCCACACCCTCCCTAAATCTCGAGAGATGGAAGAACAGCAGCCACTCATCAGTTTGTGCCAGTGTCTCTAGGCACCCCCACTCTTCTGCCCTCAACGATTCCCCAACCAAACGCTCTTTGGACTTTGAGCCCCGACTGACTACAGGAAGGACAGTGGAGTGACCTCGAGAAACTGGCTTTAAAATCTGTGTGTATTTATATGTGAATATATAAAAACGGGAGAAGAGCAAGGGAGAGGGTGGGGGGGGAGGGGAAGAAATGGTGCTGAGGTTAAGGGTCGGGGAGCAGGAGGTGCAGGCTTGCGCAGCGGTGACTCCCTGGCGTCTAGGCCTAGGGGGTTGAGGATGCGGGAGCACAGAGGGGGGTGCGACCACACCGCTGGTGCTCTGTGGAATGTCAGCTCATCATGTCGTTGCTGTTTACCCCGTAAGTGGAATTCTTCATGGAGTCGTTGACTTCTCTTCTAAATACTGAAAGGTTCTGTGTAAACCTGAAGGTGTAAAATAAGAATGATTACAACAAAGCAGAAAGGAAGATGGTCTAAATAACGGTTGAGGACTCTTGCACTCTTTACCACAGGGTAAACCTGTTTAAAAAAGAACCAACTGCAGAGGATAGCATACCTGTCTCTGTTTTTGGTAAGCAGGTTCCGTTCTATGCCCTCCATTAAGTTTTCAAAGCATAAGTGCATGGCTTGCTGTTTTTCTGGTGGCTGGCTGTTCACAATGCTGTTCCTCAAGTCTGCAAAATACTATGATACAAAACCACACATAAAGGACAGATTAGGTGCTACTCAGTTTCTATTAATTGGAATGTAATAAAATGTAATTTCCAGACTATTAACTACAGTTGATAAATTGATTCAGCCTAATCTCTGCAGCCCAGCGGTAATAATTGGGTGCGTCTTATACACCGAAATGGACTTTCCTCTCTCTCTCTCATTTCAAACACAATTCCATTCACTCAATCACAATCAATCTTCCATAATGATAAAGTAAGGGGTGTTGTGTGTTCCTACCAGATTGCATATGGAGCACAAACCTCTGCTGTTGGGGCGGCACCACAACTATATCGCATGATGCATACACAGGTTTGTTTCATAAAATTACATTACATATTGTATGTGGTTAACAGTGGGGAAAATACGGTGGATGGGAAAGATCTAAGGGACCCAACTCGAGACTTAGTCATGCCACTGATGACACAACTAACTGTAAATCCAAATGCTAAAATGGCCCCAAAGTTGCAAAGTAAATTTATGCCATAAAATGTTCACGATGCACACAGTCTGTGTGTACATGGATAGTACTTGAAAAAGCAGTTTATTTGTTGCACAATGAGAGGGCCAAATGAGAGGGCCATTTGTTGATAAGCGACACTAACAAGGCAGTAAAATAAATAAATAATATGTATTGAAACATACAAAGAAATGCCTGTGTGCTTGTGTACCTGTGTGTACTATGACCTTGGGCATGAGCGTTGGGGCCTTGCAGCAGACACTTGACAGTAATCATGGCGTTTCCAATATGCCAAAGTAAAGACACTACCTACCCCTACCTTCTCATTCAGCAGGATCAGGCCTAGAAGTGGTCGCGACATAGACCACTGATTCCTGCAGTCTTCAAAAATAATAATATTGAGCACAGTTGACAGCATCTGGAAAACAAAGGGAGGAAAAAAAATGCAATATTTTAGGAAGACCTCATGCGAGTTCATTGAAATGATCCATTAAAACCTTAAATCTAAAATCTACCATCACGTTAATGCTAGGCCCAGATTTGAGAACACACATCTCTACGGTTTCCTTCCGCTCTGCTCCCTGAGCCCCCCGCCCATCACTGGTGTTGTCATATTGGAATGATATCCTAGGTATCCATCCTTAACTTTCTGCATTTCTGAATAGATTAAGACCTTGGCACACAGACACTTTCTAAAAGGGAATTATTTCTGCATTGTTTGTCCAATTTTTCAACAAATCTGTAACAAAAACCACATCAAACAAACTACCATGCCTCATATGCTTGCTCAGAACAACAGGGTTGTGGATATGGCTATTATGGCTTATGAGAACACTGCCATCTAGCTGTATGTCCGTTCAGATGTTATGATCTGCATCTTTTAGTTAGCTCTGTGGTTAGCAATTTAGTTTTGCACAGGTTTCCGTGTGAGCGTTTCTTTATTAAAAGAATTCTGATTCTGATTACACAAAATAGTAATTCTGTCAATTCAAGCATGGATTGGAATTTAACCACATTGGAGTATTAGTTTTGTCTTTGTGTTTTACGATTTGGGAGGCAATAGAACCTTTTGACTTGCACAGATACAGTACAGACTACGGAACTGGCCAAGACCAGGTTCATCACCTGAGCCAGGGGTGGTGTAGCGGACGTGCCCCTCACCTGCTGGATCATCTCGGGGTGCTGCTGCATGATGTGCAAGAAGCGGTCACTCTCCTGGGCCATGGGAGCTGCCCGCTTCTTGGTGCTGCGCGAGAGCTGCTTGAACAGGTACGTTACTATGTGGTCCAGGCTCGAGCAGCAGCCCGTGCATACCATTGTATCTGAGAGGGAAGGAGAGAGACATGATGGATGACCGGTCATCATTGCCACTATCTTAAATCATACTTTTTATTCATTAACCATTACCTAGCATATCAAATTCAACATGACTGGTAGTTCTAAACTACTGAACATGCAAGCTAAAAACACTATTAGATTTTTTTTTTTTTTATTACCAAGTGCAGTGAGCCCCTCTGAAATGGAGGATAGGATGTACATGACCACGTGAGGCTCCAGGCTTGCGATGAAGTTCATGTGGTCCTGGGTGAGCACCTCTAGCAGTGAGTAGTAGGACTGACTGAGCTTGGGATAGTCCTGCATTGACAACATATCAAAGCCACTTTCAGAACACTTGAAAATGGTGCTAGGAATAGTTTGTGTGTTAGTGTGTGTGTGTGTGTGTGTTGCATACAAGCAGGTCGCTGTGTGGGATGGAGAGGAGAAGCTTGATGAAGGTCTGAAGGGCGTTGTCCAGGGCATCGTCGCCGTAGAGACGGAAGACACCGAAGTTGACGTAGTTACCGCTGAGCACAGCCTTGAGCATGGAGAAGCAGATGGAGATGCCCTTGAGCTTCAGCGCGTACACCTGGTCCTTTGGCACCTCGCCCAGAGTCAAGATGCGGTTCCCTAAGCACAGGAAACACAACACCAGGGATCAGCCTGCTGAATCTACCCACATATGAAAATATGTATGCGGAAACATACATGAGGAAAACATGGTGTACAACATAACACCAAATTCTTCACGTGTACACCAATGATTTTAGTGTACCCTTCTCAATTAAAGTTAAATACATTTCCGGTTAGAAAACAACCAGCGGATCACTTGAACAAGCTGACGAAAATGGATGACGTGTTCAACTAGAGGTATTTGCGGCGAAAACTTTGAGACAAATAATCCTAAAGGCGTGTGAAAGACGTACCGTAGGTGGTAATCATTTTGCTTGTTTCTCTGAACAGCAGGATCCCGTTGGGCGAGGACACGTCAAACTGTAATCTCTGGGACCTGAGTGACACAAACACAACATGGCTCGACAGCAGATCTTCAGAAGGTGTTAATTAAAACTTATTTCCGTGTGAATTAAATCCAGACCACTTGACTCATAGGAGGGGGTGGGAAAGGGAAGCAACTGACAAAAAGAATGTCCCTAATTGCCTCTATGAAACAAGAGCATCCAGATGGCGTCAACACGGCAGAAATATGGCACCTCGGGATTGACCTCCGAAGTGCAGCTGGCGTGTTGTGCGAACTGCTGGTCTCAAACTGTACCTGTTGTGGACGAGCTCAGCCATCAGCTTGAGCACAGGAGTGGTGCAGGCAGGGACATGGTACCAGAGCTCTATCGCTCTCTGCAGGATGGGCATGTAAGTGGGGTAGCTGTTCAGGAGAGACTGCGTTAAGAAAACAACTCTGTATCTTCTGCAAGGGGTAGAGAAGCATACTTGTTTTGGGCTTTGGTGAATTAAATGACTGGACACTTTTGATTTTTTTTTACATGCTTGAACATATGTAAAAAAAATAGTATTGTAGAGAGTAAGGATACATCCAGTCAAAGAGCATCATGAAGCAGGTCTTGGCGTTAAAGGCAAAGGCGATTCCTCTCAGGTCTCGAACTAGTCCCACTAATGTCCTCTGGAAAATAGACATGAACTTCAGTCTACAGATCCCTTACGTTCCGCCATTCGGTGCAATGAACGGCAAACGATAACCCAAATTAAACCCAGTTCCCAAAGTTCTACCAGGAGCACATACTTTGGCCTCTTGCTCATTGAACGTGTTAGTGCTGAACATTGCTGCAACGGCCTCGAACGCTGCTGTCAGAGGAAGCATGAACTGCTCAAACTGGTCCTCGTCCTCCCCTGTTGCAGACACAACCACACGTACATAAGCCAACAGGTAAACAACTTCAAACATTTAGACCTTCACGAACAATGATTTAGTCTGTAGCTCATTCACAAGTCGACGCATCGAAGGAGACGGACAAACCCTCACCCAGATCCACCATGAGCAGGCGGCCGAGGGCTGTGTAGAAGGTGGTCCGACACCTCATGTCGCTGAGGTTGGATTGATTGTTCACGCCAAGAAAGGAAAAGTGCTCACTCTGGGAAAAGAAAGGGTGAAGAGAGAGAAAGAGGAAGGGAGGCAAAGAGAAGGAGAATAATGAGCAGGGGTTATTATGAGCCCCTGGGTCAGATTAGGGAGATTATGGGGTAACAGGGCCCTCTTGCCAAGGCAAACCAGTGACATTTTAGCTTTGTGTGCTCATGTGAGCCGGTCATGGAAGAGAGGGGAGAATTACTCACTGTGTGGTTATTCAGCATGAACTGGACCGCAGTGAGTTTCACCAGCTTTCTCACACTACTGTACGTACAAGGAGGTCGTCAAGGAACAAGCTGGGAGAGAACTTTACACTTGACCAAGCAACAATGAAGCACAACAAGACATGACAACAGTACTACTGAGAAAATGTTAACTGTATCTGTTAATACGTGGCTATATGTGTCCATATTGGGAACTGGCTGGGTAAGGATATCCAATGGAGAGGTCATTTAGAAGTTGTAGTGTCTTGGAGGTGATTGGTTCACACTGTCCCCAGTACTTCAGATTGGTAATTCTACATAAAAATTAAAAACAGAAAAGCCCCGTCAATACATCAACATAAGAAAAACAGGCAAATATATTGTTGCTTGTGTTGCAAAAAAGAAAAACCTCATGTAACAAAGTCACTCGGCGAATTGGTGTGTATGGTTTTGATACAAAAACCAACAAAGCACCGAAACACTGATGATAAGAGGTTAGGTATGGCATAGAGACATGTTGAAGCACATTATGCAAAACCAATCCACCACAAACGCAATGACTTCAGCTGGCATACACACCTTTCTTATTACTTAACCGTTCATGTTTATACACCACTGACCACCAATCTCGGCCTAAAAGCCCAAATGTAACCAGCTAAAGATTATGATCACATTACAGAAGAGAAATGTGGATATTTAGCCCTCCTGATTATACTGGAAGAGAGATAGGGAAGTAATAATTAAGCTGTTGGGAAATAATGAGATTTTTATGTCAAGAAGACGAGGCATCTAGTAAAGGCTTTATGTAGGAGTAAAGAAAGGGTTTCTATTGTGGGTTCAGCTTTGCTCTTACGTTTAACTTTCAAAGAACCACAGAGCATTTCACACTACACATCGAGGATGTGAGGCTCTTACACTGTAGGGGATTTCATTTTATTTTTTAAAGATGCCTATTTTTGTAACGACTGTGGGGTGACAAAGTCCAACACTGCAATGGAGTCACCAGCTTTTCTAAGGCCACGGTTCTCATCATTTCTGAAAGGCCCACCCAGTACGAGGGACTGCACCCGCACTCATCAGATAATTGTCACGTTACTCAAATAATTGTCAAGGTCTTCTTTATCAGCAACCAAGTGTTAACTGAAATGTGCAGTAATGTAGTTCTACAGTGGAACTGGGTGAACCACACTGCCACTTGCAGTACCATCAACATCCACAGTTCAGCGCACAATCACCAGACTATTCATAACTATACTAGTAACTAAGGGCCAACTAAAAGCTAGTATGAATACAATCAGAAAAATCTAACTGCACACGTCTTGTTTAAGACCCTATTCAGGGCCAAACATGGGAAAAGTGTTTGTATCACACCTGAATTTATATCCATCACGATAATCAATGGTAGTATGAAAGAAAGAAGAGCACTCACATTTTCCCAATGAACACACTGAGTACCATGGTCTCATCATTAAGTCCCAAGACTTCAGACAGGCGCCGGTACAACTGCAGGAGAAAAGGCCCAAAACAAAGCAGCATGGTCAACAGTTTTACAGGAGCACCCACAATGACACACACAGTTAGAATCCTTCCAGAATTACAAGGTTAGAACCTACAGTCTGGATTTGGAATAGGAATTTACATAGTCGTACATTGAAATTCTATTCAGAATGCTACTATGCAGAAATATCTTCTGCACGATCATTCTGCAGTATCACTTATCCCAGTTTCCCTACACTCACTTGGGACTGTCACCTTCCAAAAAGAAAAAGAAAAAGAAAAGAAAAGAAAAAGAAAAAGAAAACTCATGTCACAATTCTGTCTGGAAAATGGGTTCTGATGAGTCATGGTATTTTTGGGGCACAGACAGCCTCTCTATTAATAGTGCAGCACTGAAGAAGACAGGCACTTCTAAGTACAGCTAGGTCCAACAACCCGCCCAAAGCATTCATCTTAACTTTAACTTCAAACGTACGCTTGAGAAGTTCAGCTCTCTCCTCTTTAGGAACCAAAATGATTTGGATCCATTCGTGTTGCCACCACACTTATGTTAGAGTAAAGACAAATACTGAAGGAGGGGTTGGCTAAAGCCATGTCTATCATTTATTTGGGGGGGACAAAACAAAAACAACAAAAACTAGTAATGGAGGACACAATAAACTGGGACAGCGATACTAAATTCCACTACTACTGTACACCACTTATCTGAGGTGTTCACATTTTGAAGCCTCTGGGCAGCACAAGAGAGAAACCACGCAATGGATGGATTTGCCATGGAGGTGACAACACAACACTTTCAACTGTCAACATCATGAACACATCTTTTACTGAAGGCCACTAATGAGCAGGATGGAAAGAAAAATGTGAGGCCTTTATCTAAATGCACCACCAAGCAATTAAAAGGGCTGAGTCGACGGCATGGCCACAAAGGAGAGGCATAAACACTGCAGTGACAAAAGGGATTGGGCATTCCACAGCAGGAAGGGCACGGGGTTGACACATCTGCCATCTTTTAGTTCATTTAAAAACATAAAACACAGACACACACACAACCACACACACACACACACACACACACAGCTAGGCTGACTATCAGGGACTAAGGGGGTCCGGGCTCTGGGCTCTGTAAAGCGCCTTGAGACAATGTATTGTTCTGGAGCTATATAAATAAAATTGAATTGAAGTTGTTTCCTCAACTTCAAGGAAACCTATGGAACCACACAACAGCCAAGGGTGGACTAGTTGATTGAAAGAATCTCACCTTTGATGATTTCTGCACCTGGTCACCGATGTAAATTTTGCGGAACTGTTCAAAGAAACTGAGCATGGCCAACTCCAGCTTCTCGTTGCCGGCCTGCGCCAGTCGCGAGTCGGTCAAATTCATCAACTGTAAGACTCTGAGGACAAAACCAAACCCAGTGGCAAAATGAAAAGTTTGGAACGTGCTGAATAACTGAACTGAAATGGTTCTCAGGAATGTTTGCAAAAGGTCCCAGCTGGATGCCTACCGACACACAAGCTCTCCATCCATAGCGTCTTGTTCATCTGTACTGGCGAAAGATACCCTGCCTCCGATCACAGCCCCGATGATGTACACCAGCCAAGTCAATCGGCCTACACACACACACACAGACAGACAATATTAGATATATTCCGATACAATATTCAGATTAAGAGAGATTTGAGATGTTGGGACACTTGAAGGTAAATAGTAGGACTGATTCATTGGAAAAGGACAATATGCAGTGGCAAGCGCTGAGACCAGAGCTGCCTGTGACTGAGGTGGCATCCTCACCTTCCTGAACGGCGATGTCCATGGTGCTGGAGTTGGTGGACTGGAGCAGCTCCTGGTAGGACTGGGCGGACTGGTCGAAGAGCTGCACCAGCAGGGCGCACGTCTTCTCGTACTCACAGCGACCGATGGTGGACAGCTGGTCCAGCTGCTGCTGCACGAGGCCTGCATCATCCAGAGGGTCCTCTAGGCCATCCCTGAGTGGGACAGGCAAAAACAAAACAAACAATCAAACAAACAAAGAAACACATTCAGTCAGTGAGTAAGATGTGTTCAAAGTATGACCTCGAAGAAATGCAGGTTGAGTGGAACCTTTGAAATAAACACACACACATCATTCATTTTCTAAAAAACATATTTTCCCATAGAGAACAAAAAGCGATCAGGGCATTATTAGGATTCCCCCCCCCCCAATACAACACCCACATCATCTATACATCATGACACAAAGCACAACGTCTATAGACCGAAAGACCAAACTAACCCAGTGTCTTTACTGCTTAGTCACTACAAACGCTAACGAGTTACCACAAGGCCTTGGCTTCTCATGGTGTCTACAGGGGCCTGTGTACCTGAGGATGATGTGCACCGACTCGAGCCGTGACGTGATGTAGGCCTTGGTCACCTCTGGAGTGTAGGTCTCCAGCATGTGGGGCTCTGTGGCCTTGACATAGGGCACAGAGGCCGCCAGCCGCTGCCACAGGCTCAGCAGGTAATGCACGCTGTTTGGGGCAAACTCCCAGTGCTGCAAATAACACATATACAATTTTTACTGGGGTAGACCTGCAGACACATGCAATAATGTTTCACAACCACAATAGTACCATGTTAAGCATTTACTGATTGACAGCAAGAACAAATGGTGACTCGTGTGACGATGCTTGTTGTAACAGGCAATGTCTACTAACCTGTAAGCTGGTGACTGTGAAATTGGCGATCAATCTTATAACCTCAGGGTAGTTTTCCACTTTTACCAGCTCTCCAAGCTGATAGTTACTTTTTAGTCTGGCCAGCAGTCGACAGAATTCATGGTAATTGTTTGGATCAGACAGACTCTGGAAATCAAAATAATTGTTTCAAGGCAATGCTTTTTGGGACTGTTCATGTGTGTTGGCAAAGAGCAGTTAAGAACAAGAACCTTCAACTCTTAAAATGTAATGTAGAGACAGCTGTACTAATATGATAAGATACCATGGCATATCCTGTTATTTAACAAGGACAACAATTACCTGTGGGTTTTCCAGTATCCTCTTCACTCCATCTACTAGATGAGAGAGGAACTTTGCCCTCTCAGCGTTGTTAAAGAGTGACCGCCGTACGGATGCTATTTGAACTAGGCAAGACAAAACCTAAACAGAACAGGGTTGAGGGTGGAATGGTAAGTCATTTAAACAGGAAAAACGGGTTTTCAGAACAAAAACACTACGAGTAAGGAAAAGCCTATTCGGCACACTCCACAGCTGTTTCGGCAAGAAAATTCACTTGCGTCATTGTGTTAGTATCCAGCAGGTGGAGAATGCAACTTCCCGGAACCAGCATGGAGACATAAACTTAGGCCTCAACTAGATTGCCAGCATGAGTCCACATGGAAATAATAAGAACATTTCCTGCAACCATTTACTCAAATCAAACTCCGACTGAAACTTGACAACCATGACATCCATTTTTACTGACCGAACGAAAGGCAAAAAGCCACATGAAAACAACCACCCCATTATCCTTCAAAAACGTAATGGACAACCAAGCCACTTACCAAGGGAGAAAGGGAAGGAGGGATGGAATGATACAAATCAAAAAACAGTTGGAGGGTCGAGGAGTCCAAAAACGCTGTTGAAAAGAAGTAAGTGAGAGAGAGACATACATCAGCCACATTGAACTCCACTAGCCAATAATTTCTATTGTAAATTCATAAAATTGAAATCTTCAATTAGCTCAAAATTCATCCCCAGTCCGTGAGTTTCTCATACACCTCACACGCCTGTCTTATCCTCACCTACTTCACCTCTGATACATCTCCTCAACCCATCCCCATCTCCAAACAGTTAGCCCCCCCCCCCCCCACACACACACTCACCTGATCTCCAACTGGTGGGGATCTGGACGGTGCACAGGTCATCGGAGGACTCATCCGTGGACGTGCCGATGAAGTCGAAATTGAGGCAGTTGTGGGCCAGCTTGAGCAGCTGCATGAGCAGACCGTGCTGGCTCTCATCGTTCAGGTTCAAGTTCTTCCCCGAGGCCTGAGGGCAACATTGGCAACAGTCTTAGAGAGAGCAAGCAAGCGCTCCACAGAACAAGACCTCACAGGAGCATACGGAGGAGCTCCAGAGAGAGGGCCAGCGAAGTTAACGCGACGCCTCAGAGGCGAAGAGGTGCCCTCTGACTGACCTGTTTCAGGAGATTGCAGGACAGTGTGAAGATGTCGAATAATGAGGAGTCCCGGAACGACGACGCAATCTTCCGGTGCTTAGTCAGGGGATGTGTTGTGTCCGCCTGGAACAAACAAAAGGATGTCAGCCGAGCTTCTCCACACCAGAGATCTGAGGGCTCATAGTCATAGCTCGTTCCTCTAAGCCAGTTGGCCCCACAGGCAGCCATATGTTTGCTTTACCAAGCCATCTACATCAACAATGGTTTCAGCTAGTTATCATACTCATACAAAAAGCTGAACATTTTTTTTGACATGATAATCAAATACATACACTGGTTATGAGGTTTTTGTGAAAGGCACCAGCTGAATATATATTATACAAAAAAAACAAAACAATGCCTTTAGATTCAAAGCCAGGATGTGAATCTGTGCATTTCAACAGACACATCCTGTTCTAAAAATGCATTCACAGCACTTAGCGTACAATGTTGGCTCAAATGGTTTATGCTAATCCATTAGTGAAGGCCACGAGGTGAGTCATTACTGACTCCACTGTCCATCTTTATCATGGAGGCCATTAATGATGTTCATTATCCATTAAGGCTGTTCATGTCAGTCTATGTCACTGTGATATTCTGCATTATAGCCATATTAAAACTGATGTCACAAATTGCCATCATAACTGTAGGATACTCCTAAGTTGGAGGAGAAGATTTTGGTGGAGTGGAAGAAAAGCAGACTAAATGTGGACACAAACTTTCTGAATGGCTTCACCACCCTTCAAAATGTGTGTGCTTTTTTTAAGGGAAAGTCTGACCCACTAAGCAGCATAGCAAGAGACCTGCAATGCGTTTATGAGGGGTAAGATCATGTAAACACATACATTAATGAGAAGCACAGAGGAACTTACTTGATTAATTTCATTGGTAAGCTGCGAAAGAATAGTCACTCCTATGATGCAGTGCTCAACACTGTCCTGAAAATCCACAAAACATTTATCATTAAAGTGATGAGTCCGTCTAAAGTCTAAAGTTCAGTGATGAAGAGGTATGAAACATTTCCATGCATCAATGTAAAACACCAGAAGTGTCAATCATTCATTACATACTAATGAACCAGAGAAACCTGTTTACATTTGAACCTCATCCAACACAGTGAACCATACCTGGAGGAACCTTGTCACATCTACGATGACATTCCTAAAGACATAATCTTCCTTCTGGCAGTCAAACCATCCAAGCTTGGTGATTCTGGCGTAGAGCTGGATCAACGCTTGGGTCACAAAGGCAGCAAGCTTTGGTCGACTTGCCAGGTAGTTAAGAACATAATTCCCTGGGGAAGGAAGAGGTATTGGTCAAATTTAGATGCCTGAAAACCCCAAAACAATGCAGTCATCATCTCTGCACTTGATTAAAAAGGCATGAGAATGACACAGCCTCACAGGCAAGAGCAAACAAGTGACTGGGCCAGAACTTACGGATGTCTATGCGCTGTTCCAAAGGAAGTGGGTTGCTAGTGCGGGAGACCAGTTTGGAGAGACATGTGCCAGCCAGTAACTGTGAGTAGGACGACTGCAAAGGCACAACAAAATGAGCTTTACCACTACAGACATGCAATGTGTCATTCACCCAGGCTAAACTTTGAATCGCTTCATTAAACACAAACTAATGGCACAGGACATCTGAAGCCTTCTAACAGGAATACTTACGATTCCCCTCTCTAGCAGGAGTTGGCATTTATTCAGGCAGTCGGGACTGTTGGTGAACTCCACCAAGGCCTTTTCAGCCTGCAGTCGGGTGGTGGTGTCTGTGGTCTCATACAGCTGCTTGCACAGGATCTCTAGCTGGGCTAGGCTCTGGA
Source organism: Sprattus sprattus (assembly GCF_963457725.1). NCBI lineage: Eukaryota > Metazoa > Chordata > Actinopteri > Clupeiformes > Clupeidae > Sprattus > Sprattus sprattus. The sequence goes on from NC_137909.1 coordinate 7,921,771, forward strand.
ACACAGGTGGAGACATAAGCACTTACACTAACGAGAACAAGAACAAAGAACTAGTAAACAGGGCACAACACAAATGCAATTGCAGATCACCACACAGTTCCCACGGATGATGACACCTGTGCAGGAGGAAAAGAATAAATGGAGCAGTTGTTCACGGAACATTTGGCCTCGTCTACACTTGCATGACTACTTACTATGATTAGTTCTCATTTCCACCCCCTGCTAAGCACCAACAATGGAGCTATAGAATGACAGGTTAACACTCAAAAATCTTAAAGAAGCTTGGCTAACGCATTTTAAACGTATGAAAAGTATGTGTGCTTTTGATAGAAAGGAGACAGTAATCCCATCTGGAGATAATATGAGTTGATTAATGAATTGATTAAATAAAGGCATTGTTTTTATTGATTGATTAAAGCCATTGGTACTTCATCTTATTCAAACAATAAAAGCTATTACTTAATGCAAACAAATAGGCCTAAAACCTAAGAAAATTAGACACTTTTCCAAGATTCCAAGATCAAACAAGATTCAGGCTGAAGTGAAGTAAAGTTTCAGCCTTTTTTTCATTTGAACAGTTTTTTTTTTTTTTAAGTTTGTCTGTGGTTTAACCCTTTTCTGTTAGGTCATTGAGGAACCTCATGTTAGTAACCCAAGACAAGATCATGTTAGCAACCCAGCATACGGCCTCCTCCTTTTTACGAGAGCATCTATTCGAAAATGACTCCTGCTCTCACTTTCTTTGAGCATCGCCGTGTTTAAAACACACAACACTGGAAGTTAGTGTTGTGTTTGTCAGTGCTGAGCACTTGATTGCCCCTTAGGTCTATTGCTTTTGAGAAAAGTCGGCTGGGGAAACAGAGGCAAAGGCTAACCCATCTTAATTTCTGAATGCCTGATACATGAATATTAACTAACACAACACACAGTAATAAGATGACAACACACAGTACTGCATCACTGATCTCGAGCAGACAGAAAATAAAAAAGCTGACTCATTACCCTCCCCACCCCCACAAACCACCTACCACCTCCAGCAACCTCTGTGGCTGAACACTACCCAGTACATTTTCTTATTTGTATTTTTAAAACCACATGAAATAACTTCAAGTTCAGTCTATGTGGTACGTGAGACAGGCAACAGGCCTACATAGAGACGTGCATAAAGTTTCACACTGCTCTGTCACACACGCCACCTGACATATGCAGACGTCTGGCATCACTGATAAATTGCAAGAAACCCAAATGATATGGACGACAGCAGCTGATGCATCAGGCACCTTAAGACTCCTGTACACCTCCAGCAGCTAACCAAAAAGCACACAGTGTGTGCCCATGACAATGTGAGCTGCTGATTACTAGTCCCCTAAATGCTGATAAAAAGGGAGAGTGGGCCCCTGAGAGGAGGAACACAGGGAGAATGCATTTTGGATTTGCAAAGATAAAAAAGGCCCTGCCATTACCAGGGAACTGTTGGCAGGAGATAAGGGTCACTCTCTGAAGAGAGAACATTCAGCTTGGGAGGACCACGGGTCTGTTTGGTTCACTCACCACTGTAAAAGTTCCTCTGACTGTATGACTACAAAATTACTCCCATCTCATGCTGATTTAGTGGCTTGGCTCTCAGTGCCATAAAACTTGGACAGACAAGGTTTACTGTACAGGAGGCTGATATGGTCAGCTCGAGAAAGTATTACTATTAGGCTATTTAACAAACAAAAGACAGACTTAGAAACATAGCTGGATGATTTATCATGGACACAGCCTGAAAACAGTAAAAGCAAGTGAATTCAAAGGTGCAACGATTACTGCAGATGACACAAGTATGCTATATGCTATTATGGTGCATTAAAATACATTAAGTTGGTCATGAAAGCATGTGCATTTTGTGTTCAACTCTCACAGGTGTGGTATGTAGTTGCCAAAAATTAAAATATTTGTAGACATCTACACATATTATTCGCAGGTCAACTGTGTGTGATGACACTCAGGAAAAGGTGAGAAGACTATTTCCTAGGATTTTGCTTCAGATGTTTTGCATTTTAAGGGTCTGGAAGGGGAAAAAGATATGGGACCTGCTGGAGAGCATTATCTTAACCACTGTTGTATGTCTTTTTAACTAGATAGGTGATCTCACCTTTAAATCTACACATCAATGTAATTGTGAAAAAATGCCATGGGAGCAAACAGTAATACAATTCATCAATGAATGGCCAGCCTAAGTGGGTTTTTTGCGTTAAAATGCACACAGGTTAAAGGTCCGCGTTGTGCTGAGTCATGTCTATATAACGATTTCACTAGAGCCCGGTATTTGTATAACACATTTAAGAAACGCTGCAAGTTTGACTGAGAACGAATACAACTACTGTGACTTTGTACCGATGGCGATGGGCTTCCATGGCACCAGTGCCTTCCTAGGATCATTGTGGTTTGCCACTATGCAATAGCTTGTAAACCAGGAACGTTTTCATAAGCAGGATGACTGTATAACTATAACCATGATGAGCAGCAAATACATCCGTAGGTTTCAGATTAATACGGGTATTATTGTTTAAATGAGCCATCTAATAGTTAGACAGGTGAACCACACAGCTAAGCTGCAAGCTCGGCAATGAAGTTTAAAATAGCGGTCACAAGCGTATTAGTTGGCAAAGCTGAGGTGAAATAGACGCTGGCCATATAGAAAGGATAGTTAACGGTACTTAAAACTGTACAAATATATCAATATATACAACATCACACTACAGCTACTAAAAAATGTATAACTTATGATGTGCTGGTTGTATGGAGAGATAACGTTAGCACAGTGTCATGTAAAAAATCACTTTCTCCCCAGACCCCAGCAGATTATCTCTATAACAACCTACAAGCGAACTAGCTTATTACCTCGTTAGCAACCATGAATGAATCATAGAATAGTTAGAACACTTATTCAAATAACCGAGTAAGTTGGCTCAGTATGGCCCACTGCTTAACCATACAATCACAAGGTGATTGGTATTAACTTACAGACAGAAGCATCCCTTTTCTATGGCAACATGATCACTGGAATTAGCATGAAGCAGACACGGTCAACATTAGCTACCTCTCTGTAGCTACTTAGCCAACTGACAAGAGTAGCGAGACGTAACGAAATCCATATAGCCAAGGCTAGTGAGCTAAGTAGCGAAGTTAGCAAATATGCACAGGGTTAGCAAGCTATCTAGCCAGCCGAGAACTACTTGCAAGCGGTATGGGATTAGACAACATGTCGGTGGCAGCTAGGTACATTGCTAACCCTCGAACTCCAAAGGCATAGTACAACATCGTCAGTACACCCTTATCATCTACACGAGATGTCTTGCTAAATTAGCCTGGAAGCAAGACAGGCAGATCTGTGAGTATTCGCTTGCAATATTAGCTACACGACAGATAGCTAGCTTCTAATACTAGCTAAGGTTAGCTCTTATTTCATCATGGTGCTACCTGGACGGTTAACCGAGCTATACCAGCCGCTTAAAGGAGTTTAAATCCAAAGAAAAATATGTGCAACACTGATAACTAACATAAGTAAACCCCAAAATATGTAGGTTGCCATACATAACATATGCAAGTAATGTTGGCTAGTTTCACATTCAGTTATCAGTATTAAGGTAATGTTAGCTGAGGAGTCGCGCGGGAGAATTCCATGAGCGATACTTCAGGCAAGATGCTAAATGTTGGTTAGCTCCTTAACAGCGGTATACTTAAGGACTGTGCAGCAATGCATCCTTATACAACTTTAATATAAATGGCGATGCAACGGCAGCAATTTTGATTTGAAAGGCAGCTCAGGCGACTGTACCGTTGATGTTCGGTTACAAGTCTACATTTCTTCCCACTGAAATCTTGCTAGCTAGCAACACGGTTTCGTCAGGCCAGCCAGCTCATTGGATGGATGTCGGATGTCTTGTTTACCAAATAATACATTATGTAAATCAATATTTGCCACTCAGGTGGATGCAATAAAATCCGAATTACTTTGGGGTGCCTACACACAATCCTGATAAACTTAAATGTAAATGTGCAGTTTTACATTTAAAAGCAAAATCAATAAAGGACCTCTAGCAACAGCGATTGCTATGAACGAAGCAATCAACACGATGACAGGCCACAAGTCAACACTGATAATCGCAGCCATAAACCTAGCCGGTTATCTGACGTGCCTCCATAAAGAATGTATAGCAATACACTTATCCAACCAACTATTAAAACAGCAATACGACATCCAAAACCTGTTTTGCTTTTAATTTAATCAAAACATAAACCTTTAGTTACCTGCACATGATCCGCCATTTTGCTCCATTCATGCTCCTCTCACTCCCCCTAACAAAGAGCATGCGCGCATATCCCTACATTCTATTCCACACTTACGCAATTATCGTACATCACTTGAAGGCAGGAGGATTGTTCGCCTCCTTTCTGAATAGCTTTACGCAACATTTCTTTCGCTCACTTACGCTAAAAACGAGCCTTTGTTTACATGGACCTTAAAGATACATCACCCAATTTCAGGCAACTTGCATCCTCCTATTTATTTCCATTCCTACTCATCATACCAAGTCACAACATTTTAAATTGACACCATGTAGTTTTTTTTAATATATATTTTGACTGTCTTTTAAATTGCTGGAATTGTGAATTGTTTTTATTTATTTCAAAATAATCAAATCAGTCTTTTTACCCTCTACAAAATGATGCACATTATGTGGGTATATTTTGGATTAAAACAAACTGTAAAAGTGTTTGTTTGGCTGGGAAGCTCTGCATTTAGATATTTGTATGCATTTGAAAAGCATGGAAACATGTTTTACCATATAAAACAAATACAGCTTTCTGTATTTCAAATCAAAGTCTTATCTCCATGTTGCCCACTGGCAAGACATACCTATAAACATGGATTTGTGATGCTTCCCAGATTTAAATTTAGAAAACGCTGTGCATCCAAAATTAAGATTAATAAGCTATATAATGTTCAGCCAGCATTTTGCAAAGTACAGTGCATCTTCCTACATAAAATACATCAACTATAGAGTCTGGTTAGTAAATGTTAACTTAGGAACACTCTTTGATCACCATTACGGCTCATCAGATATCTAAAGTCTGATTCATGTTGCCACCTACAGGCGATACCCCTGCTGGAGAAAAATGGAAATAGCTTTCTAGCACCATATTATTGCAGAGAGATATGCATATTGCATCTATGTATCAGTTTCCATTATGAGCAGTTCCCAAAGTGTAGGACTGTCCCCCAGGGAGGAAATTGAATTGGCTGTCTGTGGGACAAAAGGGTTGAAAAGCCTCATTGGAGTCATCAGGTTGGCACCCTCCTTCCCCGGCGTTTCGATGATAGGCCCACATCGGCAACACCTGGCGTCCCAGATGTTCCCCCCTCTGCTTTAACCCCTCTGAGCCACCGATGCTACTTTGGGGCCCAAAGTAAACAAATGCTTTTGCAACATTTGTACAATTATAATGTTGTGCTTACCCTGATACAAAAAAAAAACATCTTGGTAAAAGTGCAGAAAACTTAAAAGATGGAATTATCTGTAAAAAAGAGCATATGGTGTTCCAACCACATTTGTTACATGTCTATGAAATTAAATATTTCACAATCAGCATCTAGCATACCCAGTCGAAGATACATTGTAGTAGCATGTATTAAGCACATGAGGGCAGTGTGGTAAAAGAATACAAGTAAATACAAGACTATTCCCCACCCACAGGCACATAAACATTATTTCCATTAATTATCGTTTAGGCCTCTTGCAGAGAGCATAGCAATGATTATTTTCTACTTCAAAAGTATTCTACCGAAATTGAGACTATTTTATGAATTTCATCAAATGTATTATATGTAGGCCTATGAAAGAACTATAACTTATCTATATTGTGATAGATTAGGTCAGGGGTTTTCAACTGGTTTTGTTCCGGGGTCCACCATTCTGACTAGAAAGTAATTTGCGGCCCACTGAGTTGCCTGCAAGCACGTGCGTGTTTGTAACCGCCACTGCCACGCCCCCTCCCCCTGCACAGATATTCTGCCTATAACACTTAAATATGTGAAATTATCAGGGTACATCGCTAGCCGCCGCCACGGCCCCTGCCCCTGCACAGATATTCTGCTTGTAACATTTAAATATGTGAAATGATCAGGGTACATTGCTAGGCACCGCCACGCCCCTCCCCCTGCACTGATATACCGCCTGTAGCACTTGTCAGTGTAATCTGAAAATGTGTTGAAATATCAAAAAGAATTTATAAAAATACAAAAATTCAATGGTGAACTGATCAACATAGGCTCATGTTGCGGACCCCCTGCAATGCCGTTGCGGACCACCAGGGGGTCACGGACCCCATGTTGAAAACCCCTGGATTAGGTAGTTAGATAATATTCCTCAGTATACCAGTTGAGAATATAACTTATAAGGTTCTCTACATCATTATCCAGACAGGGTTACCTCAGTGCACAGTCATCTCCATAAACTAAGCACCCAACTCAGGTCACATGAGGCAGTTGAAGTACATATGGTGCAAATAGGGATTCAGCTTTCATGACAAGAGACTGTATCTGGTCAAAAAACCTGTTTCTCTGTGCACATGACAATGTTGTCACCTGAGCAAGAACAGACTAGCTCGTAAGCAAAGTAGTTTTTAGGTGAATTACAGAGACATAGCGTTTAACCGCAAGTACTGATTCTTTGTTGGTACAGTGTTCTGCACAGGGATCTTTGCACATATTTGGCACTTACAAAAGTTTCATGACCAGCTGTGATCAGTGAGCTCTACCCTGCTGCTATTTTCTCCCACCCAGAAAACCACAAGAGAGACAAGAAAGCGGAACTGAAAGACAAATGAACAGTGTCAGGACTATGCAAATACAAGATGGTAGACAATATGCCATGTGTCAAATACACACACACACACACATATATATATATATAACCAGTAAACATGCATGCACAGGTACACACACGCACACACATACACACACACACACACACACTCACTCACACACACACACAAACACACAAAAACACACACACACACACACACATGCCCAACGTCTAAATGACTAATTTAAGCTTAGAGGAAGAGACTATGACGGGGAGCCCTGGGTCACACGTAACTCACAAACCCAGCGAGCTTCGTGATCTGCAGTGCGTGGTTACAGTGAGCTTCAAAAGCGTGGGAGTACGAACAGGGGTGAGGCCGGGGCTCATCATGGAGGGTAACATCAGAAGGAAGGGCATGTTGTACATCCAACAGCAACGTTTTGGAAAGGTAAGATCAGTTTGGTGATGAGCCTGCCACGCGTGCGCAACCCATTCAGAATGAAATAGAAAGATTAAAGGCAAAATGGACTAAACAACAGCACACAGTATTTGTGTGAGATGGCACGGATTTATCCCAAGTTCATAACACTGTTTAAAACCAGAATCCTGTCCAGTAGACCAGTAGATTGATGTTAAATTAAGTATACTGAGATAGTACATGAAAACAGAACAGAAGAGAAAAGTCTTAGGGAAGTTTTTGTTTGAAACATTTGAAAGCATTCCGAACTTTAATTTTCATTCATCAGTCAGTGTTTTATGATATAGTGAGCAGATGTTATCCAGTCAAAGCCAAGCGATGGGATTCTTTACATGTACTGCCTTCCTAAGCAATGTTTACTGGAGGCAAATTACTATCATATGGGTTTTAGGCAGCTGGTTTCAAACACAAAGGCAGTGTAAAACCACCGTTCCATCTGGAGGAGTTTTGAACAGTGGAAAAGTACTTGTCAGGAAATACAGCTTGATGATAACATGTAATGCTTTATGCTTCATATAGCAACCACCAATCTGACATTCCGTGGGAACAGTTCTGTTCTCATAACTACATTTTGGCTATTTTATTAAGGTTTCTTGAATGGTTTGAGAGCTTGTGTTTTACTCCTGAAGATCTTTAATGCCATAACCACCATAACACACTGTGAATGTCAATGTGCTGACCAAGGAACTCCTTTGTAACATGAGGACATTGGTTTCGGCTTATTGCTTTCACGAAAAGGATACATCATAGGAATTCACTGTATAGTTTCTTTCTTGGCCCTGACCGAAATTTGTTAGGTGTATGCTTTTTCATGATAACTTGGGATACACATGAACAACTATTCATTAATGACTTACATTTGTATGTCCTAGTGACTTGATGGTTACTTCTGCCTAACACATATTTACTTAAGCTAAGAAAAAGTGTGATTTTTGTTTTCCTGGAATGATTTGTGGGTAAAATGTAAGAACACATTCCAGACAAAATGAGATGCTTAAGAAGTATAAATAAAGCACCATGTGACTTAAATGGCGATAGACACAGTGATTCATGGGCAACCAATTCCAGAAGATGTTTCACTGACATGTCACAAAGTCATGGAAATGTGTGTCATGCAGTAGCAGAGGGCTCGGCAACAGTTACAAATATGCTCCAAAATCCCTCATGCTCATACAGAAATATTGTTTCTTAAAAACTGAAGAACACTTTGGAAAATCCACAACCAATGCATTTTTGTGAAACACAATAGGTATGATATGGTAGGTTTGAAAAATTATCCAAACTAACAAGAGGAATTAGCAAGGTCATTTTACGTCAAACAAGTAGTACATTGAAGTTTTATGTAAGTCTGCTGGTCGGTATAGGAAAAATAAACCCCAACAGGATGAGCAGGACCCCGATGCGCAGCGGAGCAGAAATAGTTCTTCATGTTAATAGAACTTTAAAGTTTTAGGTGTTGCGTAACAACCCATTACTTGTTGAACTTCAACTTACACTATATAAATATGTGAATTAGAATCACAAAACCCAATCATTAATGTTTTGCAGCGGTCATTTTAAAGAAATATCAGACCACTGAAATCAATGGAACTTTTTGCAACATTCTGAGGAACCGTATAATAACATTTAAGTAAATGTTCCCTTCATGCTAGCTAATGTTACAAAACATCAGAACTGACTGCACTACCTCATGAAATCCATGTTTTGAGAAATATATTAAAACACCATGGACCATGCATAAAACAGTAAAAATGATCTCAGACAGAATCGAGGCACTTAAAATGGGAAGTTGTGATGGGAAAATATTATTTGTGGGACATAGTTCACACCCAGGAGAAACCCGATTGTGATGTTTTTCTTGCATGAGATTCTTCTGCAGATTTTGACTGTGTCTCCTTCTCTCCCACTAAGAGATGGAAGAAGATGTGGTGTGTGCTGTACGGCGAGAGCAGGTGCTCCGTGGCCCGTCTGGAGCTGTATGAATACAAGCAGGCTTCCGCTTCCGGGCAGCTCCCAGGGGCCTGCAGCGGAGCTGACCCCCACATGCTCCACAGACACGACAGCAAGCGGGTGCTCCTGCTGAGGGACTGCATCAGCGTGGAGGAGATGGAGCTGATGGACTGCCCAAGAGACTGTGTCTCCTTTATCATGGAGACCGCAGAGAAGCGCTTCCTGTTTGCAGCTCTATTCACAGAGTTCAGGCACTGGGTCGCTGGGCTGTGTGAGCTGGCCTTCCCTGTACGTTTTTTCGGTTCAGTTTAATTGGGTCACATGGGTTCATGAAAAAGGGCGGTGGGTTTATTTGTTTTTTGCGACAGTTCATTAAGCACTGATGGCATTTAGTAGTACATACAATATGCTATTGGGTTGAGTCAGAGATATATTTCTTAAGGGCCTGAATTAATTCTGTTCCCATTTAATCTATTTTATTATTTAGATTGTATTATTTTATTTTATGATGTCACACAAGGGAATTAGTATATTTTTTTTATTTGTGTGCATGCTGATACTTTCATGTCTACTTAGATGAACACGGTTAAAAGTGGTGGATTGGATCAAACTGTCAGGCAGCAGACTTCCAGGAATTCCCCACATGCACAGATGGTGGAGAACACGCTCTATGAAAGAACAGATACTGGTAGGTTCTCTTTGCCATTGCGCTTACAACAGTTTTGTGAACTGACCTTAATTGGAGTGAGATGAATAATAGGAACATTCTAGACCCCCCTCAGAACTAACCAGGAATGTTAAGTCAATGCTAAACAGATGGGGACTGAACAAGAGTGCACTGTATAAAATTGTCAAGGTTGTATACAGCCAGTCATACCAGGGGTCATTACTAAAGGCTATTTCTTCTTGATGATGCACATATTCTCAGTAGGTTTGGCCTGATTTGGGCACTCCTTTGATAACTTGTGGAGAAGTTTCATTAATATCCATCTTCATTGCTGTTGCTGAAGATGCACCACAAAATGATGAATTCAACAAAAAATAGCAATGCATAATTGCCCCCTTCTTCATAGCTAATATTAGTGCCAGTGAAAGTAATACTGTGGCAGACAGAGGATGTGACACAGAGGAAAGGGAGAGGGGAGCTATTTTAGTTTGTTTCATTTCAAGGACAAGCGGCCACCCATTCATGTCTCCACCTCAGGCCTGAGTCAAATTGCCCATTTGGGCCCCAGCTGGCCAACCTTGATTCCATTAAAGGACGGAGGAGATTGGGACGGTCTTTGGTGTTGGGCAAAGCAGAGGTTTATTCTGGTGAAGCGCAGACTGAAATGAGATGAGGCAAAAGGGCCGTTAGTCCCCTTTAAACTCCCCCTTGTGCGATCACTCTCTCATCATAGTCATGGTCAGTTATCATTCTTCGTTGATTATGAGAGTTTCTTAGATTCTCTCTATTGTGCACATTTCAAAAGCGTTCCACTTTTCTACTGTAGTCCCATAATCACACACTCCCTCTTTATTCTCATAGAAATACGTCATCTTGCAGTTAACTTCTCTTTTGAGAATAAAACTCAAAGTCAGAGAAGGGTGTGAAGATTTTTTTAAAGAAGTGTTCAGAGAAGTGGTCACATTGTAGCAAATATTTCCTTTTCACAGTTACCTTGTGAGTCAGCCATGTAGATTGCTCACAAGGAATGCATAACATAAAGAAATACTGAAGAGCATGTCAAAAATGTCTACAATTTAGACAGTTACATTCAGGTGCAGTAATTTGTTTGTCTGGGAATTCCCTGCCCCTTCACTGCATTCCATTTGTTCAGTTGGTCTGGCCAACTCTCAACGGCGCTCCACTTCAGCCACCTGATTGGACAGTCCTTTAACCAATCAGACCAACGATACTATACAACGATACAACGATCGGTAATAAAGCAAACACATATTGTTCCAGGGCAAGTTTCTGTTCTGTTTTCAAAGAAAACTTGCCTTATCGAAGTTTTGCGGTGCTTCGGCGGCCACCATGTCCAATGTTTAAAAACTCTCCGTGCAGTAGATTTTGTAACGTAGCCGTGGTAAGTTTAAATCCGCCAATGGCGCGCCAGGTAGCCAAAAGGCAGTTTGTGATTGGCTCCAAGGATTCTGGAAATCTTGAAATGAACGGGTATGCAAACTTGGCCAGACCCAGTTCTGAGGCAAAATCAATTTGGCCGGAAGAAGTGGGGCGGGACTTCCCAGACTAGTAATTTGTGTCAATATTAACCAATACAAAAATGATCTTCTCAATAATATCATGCCGCACACATGTCGAATGTTCCTAAAAAATGCCTCCTGTACATGGTGTTTCATACATCGGTAAATTCTGATTGCTGTCTCAGAGACTGTTTGAAGAACAACACATTGCAGATTATCAAAGTCAGTGGTGCTTTGGTTCAGTGGAAGGACACATCTGAGGATATATGCTAGAGGTCAGCCTCACAGCAGTTTGCAGATAATTGGATTGAAACCACCTCCTGACAAGTTTGATTGGACTTGGAAGCGTGTTTTGAGTTGTAAGGTTGTGGGCACGTCAAACTGCTTTGGACTTCAACATCAAAGAAGGGGCCCTGGGTGTCAGTAAAATAAAAAAAAGAAAGAAAGAAAGAAAATAAATAAAAAACAACAAAATGGAAATAGAATTGGGGAAGGGAATTTCATGAAAGCCTTGCAGCGATATGTTGTTTCTATTTTTATTCTACCAAATTGATTTAACTTAACAAGTAGTTAGGATTGAAAGGCACTTTGAGGGTAATTATATAAATGTGAAGGATTTAAAACTTTTGGCTGGGTCGGTCTTTGTACTAGTCACAGACTATATAGACTCATTTTGTGCAGTGCCTTTTGAGACATATTTTTTCACCTTTCAAGATGTAGGCCTTAGGTGTTGACAATTGTTACATGTTTAAAAAATACCACACAGCTTATTCAAATGTGAATCAACAGTTATGCAGAGCTGGCCTTTAAAATGGCAACAGAAAAACAAGGGCAACACACCACATTGTCACCAATTCTATTTTTGTTACAAATAGAGGCTGTGTGCACACCCTTGTGCTCTGTTGGAAGGATGTGGTAAGGTGTTTTTTTGTTTTCAGTTTCTTTTTTTTTTGATCTGCAGCGGATACACGAGGATAGCATCTATAACATACAGCTGTGATTGTGGTTATTCCTCTAGCTTTTTCCTGAGACGTACCTCACAAGCAGAGTCGCATCTGAAACGTTGCAGTACACTGACGAGCACTCATGCAGATGCTGCTGCTCCAGTGCATGGCCCCAGTGGCAGTTCTAGCTCACTTAGTGTTCCGGCACACATTTTTATGCACATCTGTGACGACTGCATCCTTGGTGTTGCTGTGTGTTTAAGAGAGTGGAGCCTGTTGGTCCCCTATGTAACAGACATCATAACAACAATAAAAACAATAAAAACCTAAATGACTCTTGCAGCATAAGCAGGACCATGTCGAGGTCATTCATTTGGCAGAACTGAGAAAGTAAATGTGAACAAAATGTAAATTCAAAGACCCATGACATGGCGTAAAATATAATTGTGTTGCCTTGATATACCTTTTTAAAGAGAGTGGAGCCTATTGAAGCCAAAGCCTTTCTTAGCTTTATGTTGTTTCTCACTTTGAAACTAGGGTCTTGTGGCTTACTGTGTCTTACAAAGCACCACAAGTTTGACAGTGATGTCCAGGTTAACCTGGAAGATGCCACTGGTACACACAGCATGGTAATCTTTTCAGCCGTATTCTCAATGAGGGCTGCAAGTGCCTTCCACGTACCTACGTGCAGCCACATCTCCAGGCCCGCGGCAATATCCGGAGGTCGAATTGAAAGTGGGAGAACACAACAAAATAAATCAGTCGATCATGGTCACGGACAGGGTGGCAGAGTGGGTGGTGGGGGAGATTTGGGCATCCTGCCATCACAAGAGAGCTTCTTTTCATCTCAGAAGACTCAGAGAGGGAGGAAGAGATCCTTTGTGGTTGGTGGAGAATGACGGCTGTGAACATCGTCTGGAAGAACAAAGCCTGTGCTCAGACAGGGGAGCTCTCTCTCTGTCTCTCTCTCTCTGCCAAGGCTCACTCCCGTGGACATTCAATTTTGAATTACAAAGTTATCTCCGGGGACTGGGCTGGGGGTTAAGTTTCCCACTGCTTCCTGCCAGAGAATCCCTCCTTCAATGACAAGTCCCGAAAAGTTACGCCTACACAACAACTGCCATTGCCTCAGCACAAGAAAAGTTCCACATGTAGCTTGACAGAGCATGCATTAAGTTCAATCATTCTGATATTCTCGACCTTTGCTGGCACGCATGTATTTAGAAATGGCCATTAAAGACTTATTAATACAGGCAAAGTCAGAACAATTTTGACACGATATTGTCATTGTTGACCGATTTCCAGATTTTGGGATCTTAGGAATTAAAAGCCTTGTAGTGTGACATTTTCGAAAAACAGCGATGTGTTTTCTGGGACGCTCGACAAAAAGTTTGGCATGTCAGAATGTTCTGACAACTCCTACAACGTGTTTCGACATATGACCAATAGGATGACAGACTGCTTTCTGGTGTACATATGTAAAGATGGAGAAGAGAAAGAGGGATGCTAAAGTTGTGTCTGTCAGGTGTATTTACCGTCGGCCCTCTTGCTGTCCCCTGTGACAGCCAGGAACAGGTCCACTATGTTTTTTTTTCCTTTTCTGAACACAAGACCGCCAGCACCACACATTGAGCTTCTGTAGCCATGATTGACAATGTCTTGATTGACGACATGCAAGGACTTGAATGATGATTGGTTTACGATGACTGGTTTACGATTATTGGTTCAAATGTATAGTTTTGCCAGTTTTGTCTCCCAGATGCGGCAATAATTTATGGCACTTTGGTTGCCTAATCTGACATGGTGACCATCGTGAAAGACCAAACAATTGTGTTCCCATCCTGGTATTACCCTTTGTAACATTAGGTGTTGTCAGGGATACACAATGTGCAGTCCATGAAAAATAAACGGCTCTTTTTTCAACGTGCAGCAGGTGACTTTCCAGTGTCGGTGGTGAGGACAGGGGCCTCTAACAGGTGGCAGCTACATGGGGCTTACATCCTGACACCCGAACCCGACCGACTTCTCCTCAAGGACCCCATATGCAAAGAGATCCTCTTCATCTGGCCTTACTGCTTTATCAGGAAATTCGGCCAAGACAAGGTAAAGAAATCCACGGAATGAAATAAAAGATGGATGGAAAGATGGATGGAAATTCAATGTGTTTGTGTACAAAATATGTACAGAAGTGGTTTGAAATCACTATTTTTACAAAACATAAGCTAATATCTGTACACATTAAGATTAAATGTATTATTTTTAGCACATCTAGTAGTATAATCATATTAATTTTCAATTCATATTTTCCACCTTGTATTCATCTCGACTCTTCCCACCATGCACTCTCTCCCTCCCTGCCTCCCTCCCTCTCTCTCTCTCTCTCTCTCTCTCTCTCTTCTCTCTCTCTGTCTTTCTCTCTCTCTTTCCCTCCTCCCTCCCTGTCTCTCTCTCTCTCTCTGTATCTGTCTCTCTCTGTCTCTCTCCCTCTCCCTTTTCTTTTTTCAGTCCACATTTTCCTTTGAGGCTGGACGCAGATGTGAGTCTGGAGAGGGGGTCTTTGAGTTTGCCACCAGCCGTGCTGATAGCCTCTTCAGCATTATCAACACAGCCATCTCCACTGCTCAAGAGATGCCACGGCCCTGTTTACAACCTTCCAGAAGCCTGAAAGTGCAGCGCGCTCCTGAACCAGATGTGACCCAGGTCAATGCCCGCAGCTATCAGGTCCCAGAGAGCATGCTGCCCCCAACACAGGGGACACCTCCGAAGGCTGATCGTCAGTTGAAAAGACTGACTCCCTCTTTCAGGAGCCTATCACTCAATGCAATTAAAATTCCAAATAAAGAACTGGTCAGGACCGTATCCAGCTGCCCTCCACTCAAAGAGGACCGGGAGGTGATCTATGCCAAGGTCTCCCGGCAGAAGCCTATAGATCAGGTACCACAGGAGGAATGCACCTGTGGTGGTGGAAGTAATGCTCCAGAAGATCCCATGTCCATGCAGGTTCCCCCCATGTCCGTGCAGGTTCCGTCTGAGACATGCGTGAACTTTCCGCAGCACAGTGCCTTAGAAGCGCTGCAGCAGCCCGAGGGAAGACGAAGCAACAAGGAGCATGAGTCAGAGACAGAGCATTTCTCAGACTTGATGCCATGTGATCACAGTGATCAGTTAGATGCTGAAGAGGGAGCTGACACAGACCACATCTACGATGACCCAGAGGGCTGCCTGGCTAACCCAGAGTGGGCTGGGGCTTGTGTAGTTTATGATGATCCGGACGATGTCAAAACTGACCTTAACCCTGACAGAGGTCATGCAGACCTGGGGAGGGTTCTTGATGTTGACGATGACTTCCTATACGACAATGTGATGACTAGAGGACAGTAAAAAACTATTGAGATTTTGTGTATATGTGAGTAAGTGTGAATATGTAAATGTGAAATGAGTATGATCGTGTATTTCTTAGTTCATATGTCTACTTAGGATATTTATGATAGAAATGTAGAGTGTAGTTTGAGTACACAGTTCACTGAATTCATATTCACAGGCTAATTGTGACTTGTTTGTGAGGATAAATTGAAATAAGCTGCCTTAATGTATCAAGGGAGTACTTGCTACTGTTAGTATCCAGCGCATGCAAACAATGTGTGTAATCAACGTAGCTGTGACCGGAGGGGACCACTCTCATCTGGCGCATTAACTTCATAATCACAGCAAAGGCCCCTGCGGCTGCGGGCTGATTGGGAGCCCGACCTGACTGAGAATGAAGATGCTGCGGTGAGTCATTCATCCTTGCTGCCCGTCAACCCCCCTCCAGGGTGACAGGAGCCAGCTGTGCAGGTCTTCAAACATGACTTCCGCCGGGGTGGGGGCAGGGGGGACCTCTGGGCCCAGACTGACTGACAGATGTGTCAAATGCCACAGTATACTCTGTGAACTGGCCCCGAAAGCTGGCAAGTGGAATCAATTAACAGCGATAAACAGAGACTGTGCAAACATCTCACCCAGACCGGAATGTAAATGACCTTTTCGGTGATAATGATGTCAGATATACATGTCTTGTGTGGTTTCATTAAATAGGGGGGAGAGGGTTATTTGCAATGATGTGCTGATGAGTGATTTACACCTTACACCAGTCCAAATCCTTATGACCTGACAATATCCACCTGGCCCACCACAGGGGTTCTCTTTTGCTCTAGTGATATCCAGGTGGCCCAACAGTTGGGTCTCCCTCTGACCTTTTAATGTGAATTACCCTGGGTGGCATGTGGCATGCCATAGTATAAAGAATGTTATGTATAAATCATTTTTGACTTTCTTCTGTCTTGTAGAGTAGGACCTTTACCTGCAAATGCTGATGGCTGTGACAACATCGTTGTCCATCACCATAACCTATAATTAATATACACATAACTTAGCTCTGTCCACTCACTTTGTCTCCTTTCTTCCAAAAGAAAAAACCTACATAAGAAATCTGCACCAGAAGCTAGCTGGCTGACTTACAATATTTAAATGGAATAAAACCAGAGGTGTATGATGTTCTGTGATGAAATCAGATGCAAACGACTTTAATATTGTTGAAGCATTTCCCCACAGACTAAACTGGTACCTCCAGCTGAACTTACATTAATCATACACACACAACAAACACACACACACACAAACACACACACGGATAGATAAAGAGAAAGAAAAATTACTCTTACTTATATCACATTTCACAGTTTATCATTTCATCCGTTCTCCCGAGAAGCATTCATCATCTGTCAAGAATCAGCTGTAATTGCACTTTCACCACTAGTTGCACAGCAGGTAACTGCAATTTTATACTCCAGGGGGCAATATTCCCGCTTTTCATTGGATATGTGACAGCACTCACTAAAAAAGGTAGAACAGCACAAGTCACAAGAGAAACATATCGTTTTCTTTCAACTTGCCAACGTCCACGTGGATAAATGAATGGCACTAAACAATATATGAAAGTAATACATTAATAAATAAGTAAGGGAATGGATTAGTTTTGATGCTACACATTCCAGTACGTATAACAGTATTGGTAAATAAAAAAGTCACTTTTTTTTTCTGAAGGCAGTCGAAGGCTTTGACTGTTGAAAGATTTGAAATGTTGCCATAGGTCATAACAACTCTTCTTATAAGGTCAAATTTCATGGACCATCTTTTTTATTTTTGTAGTGCCAGAACAGTGTTATAGATTGATAACCCACCACCACTGAGAGAGATCCATTAAGAGATTGATCTCAGCCTGGACCCCCTTGGTCTTAAAAAGCTCCCCCCGCCCACCTAGCCCCTGCTTTCAGTAAAAATGCATTGCCTGGACCCAAGTGATCTGATCTTGAAACCTCACTGTAATCCACCTCAACTCTTCTCCAACACACCACAGACACCACAGCAGCCCTTGCATCTTCCAAATACAGGGAGGTAGATGGAGTACAACTGATGATAAGCAAGCACATCATACTCCAGTGAGGAACACAAGAAGCACTCATTGCACCATGAATGCTTATCTGAAACCTATTGCATGCACCAGTGTGTCTGTGGTCTTGAATGTAAACGCATGACATGTGATTGCACCTATAAAGGTTCACAGGATTGACAGCACTTCACAGCACAGCAGTTGTCTGCTTCAAGACTTTAAATCAGCTATTTGGCTGTCTTCAGGTACCACATCAAATATCTATGAGTGAGTAGCAGAAATATGTGCAGTATGAACAGCATTTAGATGTGTTCAGTGGAACAACACATTGACCGTTATTACAAAATTTGGAGGCACTTGCGATTTCGCATCAGCATTAAATGGCCTTCTTCACAGGTTCTGTTGTATGTTGATGCCACAGAATTTGTGAGGATGGCTTTCTGGGTTGAGGTGAAACTGACCATCGGCATGAAGCAGACGATTTTGATGATAACCATATATCCACATGGACCACGACCATTTGGTGTTGTGTGTTATATCCACATGGACCACATCCATATGGTGTGTTGTTTGTTATGATCACCATATCCACATGGACCACATCCATATGGTGGGCTGTGTGGAACTACTGATTACTTCAGCCTGCATGCTGCAAGTATGTTATGCCAAAGTAATAGTTCACATGGGAGATATCCGGCAGGATCGACCAGGTTGGCTTAATGCAAATAAATACACACTTAAATAGTGTTTATGGATATAGTAACCATATAGTGTTAGTTCACAGCACATACAGGACATAGTATTTAAAGTCAGTGCTTTTTCATTATGCAAAAGTGGAACGTCTTGTTAATGAAAAAAAAAAGATCCCAGTTGACCGCGAAGCCCATTACTATACTAGCATTACCTGTTACTTTAACAGCCTTGAACCCATATAACCGAACCAATACATTTAACAGACAGTGTAGAGAGAGAGAGAGAGAGAGAGAGAGAGAAACATACACACACTTTTTGCAACAATTCTTGGTAGACAACATATTTCTCTTAAGGTTGTTTGCATAATCTAACAGGCTTGCTCCCCCTATGAACTACCTGCTACAAGTTTAAACCCCTTCTCTGACTGTCTCTTGCCGTCTGTAGATTACAACCTTAATTAGTGGTAGAATCTGTGGGAGCTCTTCCACCTCGAATACATGGAAGCTTCACAGAGCCGCCTCACTGATGGAAGCAGCTGGAAGCCTAATGAGCTCTTTTTTTTACCCCTGTGGCTGTTTATGAAGCGCAGCATGAAACACACAGTAGGTCAATGGTGACTTCACTGACAGTGCACAGGGCAAGGCTGCTCACACAGGGCCACACAGGCTCTTACCCATTTACAGGTGCAAATACACACTTACACAGAAAGAGAGAGAGAGAGCGAGAGAGAGAAAGAGAAAGTAGTATACTGGCATAGTAGGCATACTGTTGACTGAGGTCTGTGGGAGGAAGATAATCTGATTAGCCTGCACTGCCACCCTCCACCTACGCCTTCACACCATTGGCTTGAAATATGAAGGGTAATTCTTTTAGTTTTTTTTTTCTTCGTGAATGGAAGGGTTCCAAGACGCATTAATCCATTGGTTATCATTGACATTCAGTGAATCGGAACACCTGAGCAAAGCCTCTGATTAGAGCTTTGGTTTTGCCTCCCATTACCCCAAGGCCTCACAGAGCTCTGAATTGGGCTTGGGCCACTCAGCTCCCGATTCAAGATGCACTCGGTCATTGTCAAATTTGCACAGGCAAACAAGCCACTGGCTTCTACACGCGTTGTGCACACAGGCCGTGTTGTAGTTTGAATGGAATAACTTGATACAGTAGTTCTCTGTAGTGCTATGAAGTGCTAATTAGAGGTACTCTATCACTCTTTGTTGGTCCATGGAGAACAGTGTCCAACAGCACATAATGGTAAGTGTAATTACAGTAGGCCTATGTGGTCTTTGGAGGGGGGAAAATGTGCCTTCCTTCAGAGAAAAAGGCTATTGACTGGATTTCCAATATACATATAATTACCCCGTGATGTAATGCATGCACTTACTTCTAGAGGAGAATTTGAGTTTCAGGCTTCTGCATGCTGTCTGTTCCAATACAATCAAAATAATTTTCATTCTACATTTGCGAGTCTGAAGGAGGGGATGTGGGCCTTCATTTTCCTGGAGTCACTCTGCAAAACGAGGTATGAAATGAATTCTGAGCTGTGGAAATTGAAGATACACTGAGCATATTCTTTCAGAGGCGCATTGATTTTCTTTTTCGGCATGAAAATAGGACAACATACTTCACACTACAGAATGGTGAAGGAATGTATCAATCTTACTTTGCAGCCGGCTCTGGGAAAACAGGTGAGCACGGATAAATGGAAATCCTGAGACTTTTGAAAGAATGCGTCCCATCCAGCAGCTGGTCTTGTGAAAGACTGCATGAGAGAGGGTGCTCTTGGAAAACTGTGCCGCTGAGATGGAGAAAGTGTATATAAACAAGGCTCTGTTTTCAGACACAATTGAAAGGTTAATTGTAACCTCAGACCATGGCAAGAAAGACAACCCCTGTGTTCGTTGTCAATATACCTAGCTTGCATTTATAATCTCCATGTTAAAAAGACCAAAGATAGCGATACATACACACCTGTTGTTGCACGTTTTAACACAAACACAGCAAACACAAACCCGACACAGTTAAAAATATATGATGTTTTAAAAATGAAATTCTCCATGAATAGGTTTGAGCCCTAACATCAGTGTGCTTGTGTTCACTCTGTTGTCTTTTCTACCCGTAAAGTGAATGTCTTGGGAGCATGTCCTTGATCCTGGGCAATCAGTGTGCAGGGCTGACCTCTCTGCACACTTTGTCTTCCTGTAATAGTGCTCTGCTATGTTGACCGAAAAAACATGATTGTTATCTCCGACCTTACCCTGAAAACTCCCTCTGCCAAGGCCTCCATTTGGAAAGAAAAATACCCCAAGATATGGAAGAGTCCCGTCTGTTTTACCTTAAACAATTGGGGAAGGGCAGGGAATAGCATCCACATGATTAAAGGGAGGGGATTTGCAACTCTTAGTTTGCTTAGTGGGTAGGTACGTGAAACCAAGGACCGAGTTTAGCCCAACCCTTTCTTTATTGAGGCCATCACAGATGGTGAGAGGTTCATGGGGTATTATTGTGAGGAACCCTTTAGCTACACTGGTCAATGTTATTGATCATTCATTGATCTTTCATCAGTAGGAATCTAATGACATTAGTGACTTTCTGGTCCATTTGAGCAAATTGTCTAAACTATCAGTAGCATTTTAATATGTCTAACTTTCAACATTCTCATCAATGTCTGCAGTCCTCTAGTCTTACACCTGACCTTAAAACTGATGGTTGACCTTACAAATGAAGTCAAATAAATGACATAATAAAATAATAACATAAATGCCCTCATTCCAGCTCTTTTCATGTCAGAGAGCTGCCTTGCTGATTTGCCTTGTGCTGCAACATGGAGGGACCTGGGGTTTGTGTTGTTTATTGCACTTTGTAGAGCAGGCATTGAGCAGGACGTCATTCCTACTTTGTGTCAACTCCTAGGCCAGAACCTTCACAGAACCTTTATCACAGGCGGCCAGGCAGGGAAGAGGGGCCGACAGCTGAGCTGAGGTGACGACTTCATCATGGGCCACATGACAGTGTCATCGCAGAAACTGATGAGCCGGTGAATCGATCCTGACAGTGACTTGTGGATCCAGGGCTGGGGGAGGCATTGCAGGGAAATGCTCAAACGATTTGCCCCATCCGCCTTTAATGGGGAGAAACTATAGTAAATGAAAAGCCTGAAGTGACAACAATAGACAAATGAAAAGAGAACCGACAATGAAAAAGTAGAGAGGTTAATCTCCTAACATCATATTGAAATTGAAGTATGGATTATTTTATCAGCACAACAATGAGTGCGTACCATTTTTAGAGCCAGGCATTTACAATGTGAAGAGTCATCTGAAATTGAATTGCTTTATTGGAAAGTGCTCTTTCTCAGATACTCTGAGTAACTCTTTAACCCTTATTGAGCAATGCTCTGCTTATTGTAGAAAGCACTTTATAGTGAAATATTGGCCTTTAGTAAATCAAAAACCTGATGTTATCAATATGATTTGAAAGCTGTTTTGATATTAAAGAAATGCTCTGTCAAAGTATTCATCTTATCATGATTTGTGCATCACTGCCTTCGATCAAACAAGGATAAATCATGCAAAAGAAAGCGGTGTGACTTGTGTGACAATATTAATCTTACCTGCTGCTGTTAGATCTCAAGGGTTTAAAGTCTATCTCAAGATATGTCACAGATGTGGCCCTACATGAGTACACAGAGGTAATGAGATTATGTGACACCGTGAATCAATGGCCAGAATGATTTTGATCCACTTTGAGGTAGACTCACATTGCAAAGAAAACATCTGATTCTATGTCTCTGTAATGCCGTTTTTATAAAGCTCCTTGTTTGATATGGAAATACATTCCAGGTTAAGGGTTTAAGTATACAGCTATTCACTGTTTTGATTTCAGTCAGATGAAGATGTCTGCCCCCTGTATCTTTTCACAAACATTTCAATTTATTCAAATAACACAACAAACATATTTGTATAACTAAATCCAGGTTTCAAATGCACATTGATCAGGCCTGATTTGTTTTTTTGTTTGTTTGTTTTTGCTGCAATATAAACAAATAGACTTAAACATCTCACCGTTGTTTCATAGTGTTAAACCATTTCCCTGTTTACTGTTTCATTTTGGTGTCAGGAGTTTCTATTTGAAACAACAACAACATGCACTCTGTTTCAAGAGTTGTGTTTGAGGAAGTATGCAGTTGATCAAAGGTAACAGGACCTCTTCCATAAACATTTATATCTGCACTCTCAAAACAAGCATGCATCACGGTGGCTCGGTGGTTAGCACTGTCGCCTCACAGCAAGAAGGCCCTGAGGGCGTGGCTTCGAATCCTGGTTGTTTCTGGGTGTCGTATCCTTTGCATGTTCTCCCTGTGACTGCGTGGGTTTACTCCGGGTACTCTGGTGTCCCCCACCATCATAAAGACATGCATCACATTACATCGTATGAATCTGAATGAATGTTGGTGGTGGTCGGAGGGGCCGTTGGCGCTGATTGGCTGCCACGCTTCCGTCAATCTGCCCCAGGGCAGCTGTGGCTACTGATATAGCTTACCACCACTGATATGACTGTCTGGATGAATGGACTGGTCCGGACTACTCTGTAAAGCGTCTTTGGGTATATAGAGAAGCGCTAAATAAAATTGAAAAATTGAATTGAAACAAAAAGCCCTATCCATCAACAAACAAATGGTAAGATAGATAGATAGATAAAGATATATAAATACTTTATGTTTCCGTGGGGAAATTCTGGTATCTTGCAGCTCTCATATTTACATACAGACAATATGTACAGACAATACGATACACTACAAACAGACAATACAATACAATACAATACAATACAATACAGTACAATACAATACGGTTATGTACAGTGTAAATAGGATGTATAGTGCAAAACATATAGGGCAAAATGTATAGTGTACAGTCATATATTTAGAGGTTTATGACAGCTGGGACAAAGGACCTCCTAAGACGCTCAGTCCGAGAATGTAGCTACTGGACTGTCCTGCCAGGACATGGTGGAGGGGGTGATTGACATTGACCATGATGGCCAAGAGCTTGCCCCGCATCCGTTTCTCCACCACCGGGCTCTGCCCCACCACTGAGCCCGCCTTCCTGACCAGCTTGTCAAGCCGCCCAGTGTCCCTCTTAGACATGTTGCCTCCCTAGCAGACTGCAGCATAAAAGAGCACGCTCGCCATCACTGATTGGTAAACCATGAGCAGCATCTCCTTGCAGACGTCAAAGGACCTAAGTTTCCTCAGGAAGAACAGCCTGCTCTGTCCCTTTTTGTGTGTAAGTTGAATGTTGATGTAAATGTTAACAAATGTTAAGTTTTAATGTTAATGTTTAATGTAAATGTTCACAAATGTTACAAACTGCTAA
This sequence comes from Sprattus sprattus, assembly GCF_963457725.1. Classification (NCBI taxonomy): domain Eukaryota; kingdom Metazoa; phylum Chordata; class Actinopteri; order Clupeiformes; family Clupeidae; genus Sprattus; species Sprattus sprattus. The sequence continues at coordinate 7,945,680 of NC_137909.1, forward strand.
GAAAACCTTAAAAAGGAGAACATCTGCACATTTACCATAATATTTCCCTTTTCAAAACAATCTGAAATGTCAGTATCCCACTTGCTTCTTTCCTCTGAGAGTCTTCATCTTGTTCTCATCACCATTTATGTTGGCTTTCAGGCATTTCAGTACTGACAAACTGCTTGGTGAGTCAGGGCATGTAGAGTATTAGGTGAGGTCACTATCTAGACAAAGAGGCAGTTGACACAGCTCATGGCATTTCTGACTGTCAAGTGTCCTTATAGGATGGGAGTTTACATTATACTTCCTTCACAGAGACACTGAATAGAGTGTTAATCCTTTTTTTTTTTTTTACCAGGCTAGTGGTGAAAACTGGTAAGTCTGCAGGCTTGGGGTGACCAAGAAAATGTATTTTGCTGTTGTAGAGGTTTGTTTTGTCGTGGGGGCGATGGGTGTTATGAAGCTCAGCAAAAATAAATAATCTGAAATCAAGGAGCTTCACCATGTTCAGCAGGAGAAAAAAAAGACTGAGATAAGAAAACAGATAACAGGGAATATGTTTATGGAAGAAAAACAGAAAAGCGTGGAGCTGCATATAATGACTGACACTCAGAAACCTGCACAAAATGCTATTGAAAAAGCCAGCATTGAAAATGGAAGCGTGCACAGTTATCTCTCGGCAGCATGCGTGGTGCGGGGGATTAAAATGCTTTTACATGCACACAGTCATTCTGTACCTCGCCAGTGATAATGTCAAATTAAAATGGACTCGTAGCCACGTGATTAGTGCAACATACAGTTGGAGGCAATTTGCTTCTTCATTGTCGAAAGCTGCATTGATCTTATGTGCTTTTGACGTCATGCCAAAGTGAATTATTAAGATTAGTGCAGTTTCTGGATGAAATGATTAGGGACAACTGTTTGGGAACAGTTCTGTCAAACGCATTCTAATATCTCATGCAGCCTTTTTGATAAACGACTAAAGCCATACATTTGGACTTATAATAAGTGAGTTTATGGGAACAACAAAGGACCCACACCCTCACCAACCTAACAAAATCATAAATTAGAATGACTCCATCTAACCTGGGTTTGCTTGTTTGGCTGTAGCACCCAGTCCATAACAAACTGTGCTCTGGATGACTTAAGGTGCGTTACACTCACTTCAGGTTGTTCAGAAACTGTATAAGCCCAAGCTGTGTGTTGTTACTTCTGTGTTCTGAGTCTTGACAGACAATTACCCAGCTGGACATCCCAGCCAGAGACGCCATCAGCACACAGCCCACTTTTGGCCATCCTGTCTGAAGAACACATGCCGGCATCTCTCCTCAGCCTAAAAAAAATGTAAACGTGACAGTTTACCAAGATCATCTGAACCCCCAACACATATGATAAACCCAGAGCTCTGAAACAGTCTTCCAAGGAAAATGCTGTCCAAGAATGGCCACTAAATATCTAGTTAAATTTGTTATGCAGTCATATTTTCCTGGGTCAAATTTGGTTAATGTGAAGAAACTCATGAAGAAAACTATCCTAGATTCATTAAAGGACCAAAATGTCATACATCTACTGTACCGAATCATAAAATCACCCTCACATGTCATCATAGTTTAAGAAAACATGCTAAACTGATATACTGGCTTCTCCAACAACAATGCTACAGCCAGTATATTCTCCTTTTTAAATGTCTGTTCAGGAGTAGAATGTTAGTGTTTTGGCCTGTGTGATTTTGCCCACTGCCCATTAATCCAGAATCATTTCGACATCACGGGGTTGCCTGATAAGTATGCGAACACAGCGTGCAACTGCCATGGAAGTAAGCAAACGAACTGGACCAACAGAGATAATGTTTGATATTACCCGACCAAAAAAGCCTTGGCATTCAGCTAAAAGGCTGCATGGCCAGAGACGTAGTACAATGCAAGTAAATATTGAAATGCATTTGAAAGATGGATATGTCTAAGAGAGGCCCAAAAGAGTTTTTAAGACAGACGCTCATTGGCTAATTTTCTCCCGAACAGGAAAGCATTTAGCTTATCATGGCTACTAGTAGGGATAGGCATTTCAAATAATTTCAGCATTCCAGTACTCACATGCATACCCTGTGGTAGGTGTGCAGCTGGGTTATCAAGGAAGTATTTGAGACTGAACAACGCTCTCCAATATTTTCAATTTAGAACGCAGTACCAATTTCAAACACACTTTACATTTAATTTTGAGATGGGGAAGGGGATTTAAAGCTGGACAATCTGAGAATATCCTGATATTTCGATAAATATAAAACGAACATTCCCTTCCCATCCTGCTAACTCTCAGTCTTTGAACATGTAGTATCTTCACAACCTAGAGACCATTGAGAGAATACCATATAAACTGGTTTACAATCTCAGTGACTGACGGCAGATTTTGTAAACCAAAATGTCAGGAGAATTATTACACGCTCACTCAAGATTTAAAAAAAAAAAAAAAAAATGTGTAGGCTATGTGTGTGTGAAAGAAACAGCACAAAACACATGAACAGACTGATACATGTGATAACTTCCCATTGGAAAATGCCACATAGCCTAAGTCAGCATATCACAAAGGCTCATGTTGAATCACTCTGCATTCAAAAAACCCATTATATTTGTACACACTGTATTTGAAGCTAGGGACTCTACCTCCCCCCTACTGGGCTGTATGCATATGTATACTCATTTGAGCCGTATACTGTAATTGCTACCCATCACAGACATACAAGACATGTGGCGCCATGCTGTCAGAAAAGAACAGAACTCCACAGATCCCTTGCCCATTACAGAAATGAAGCCATTTGAAAGTATGAATTCATAAATCCTTGCAAAATACTCTCACTTTAACACAATATCTGTCCCTGAGCACAAGCTTTAGGCAGCCTACTATTAGCAAGCAGTTTCAAACCACATATTAATGCACATTCCTTTATGTGTTTGCTGCTAAGGCCATATTAGCTCAAACCACTATTCATGCTACACAAGTTCTGTCCGGGGCCGATGTTGGAAGCCCACATGCTGCCCAACCATAACGTCTGGGGAAAAAAGCTGCTGACTTTGTTTGGCTTCCTAGTCATGTTGTGATCCTTTCCGGCAACACAACTTTTCAGTCGTTGGCAGCTACTGAAATCATGGTCGTGTTGTGTGAAAGGAACCATTGACTAGTTGCAGGTGATCACAGAGTAGTTGCAACGATATGTAAGAAATGAAGGAGGTTTCTTTGTTTCTGATGCAGCAATCTTTATTCCAATAATGTGCAGTGACGAAGCAGCCTTACTCCGGATTCAGCAGTGTAGGACTGAATCACAAGCATTCACAATTCTAGGCATATATACTGTTTTAAGACCACTCCTAGGCCTCTAATGTAAATGAGCTAGGCTTGTAATGCAAACAGGTCTGGCAACCTTTTGTTGTGGTCTATGATAATCTGGTTTCTCTGTCTGAGATGGTTCTCAATGGCCTCCTCCATTCCCATACTTTGATTAATTGCAGTCACTCACACCTCAGTTTGCTTCCTGACCCCAGGTGTCTGAGCAATACCAGTGTGGGGACTATTCCTTTGTGACCATGATAAGATAACCCTTTTGGATATTCTGCTGGTGGTCACAGCAGCTGCTTGATCATGAATCTTACAGATATAACACAGATTTGATTTCTAGGAATGCTTTGACTGAACAATTGTAGATACTTGTTAGATACATTTTCAGTCAAAGCATTGTTATGCAGCGACACTGACTAATTCAGTAGATAAACAGCTAGATAGCTATGTTAGCAACTTTTGTAGACTGCTAAATACATTTTGCTACATCCTCTACATGTAGGCCTACTTCTATATCTATCTTCGCTATAAATCTGCTATTACTTTTGTTCACATCCATTTCACTATTATTACAGATATCCTCTATATGGATTCCAGATATACATGATATTTGTGGATCTGTATCCTAGAAAACTTGCTAGTATGTTTCGCCAGCACTATGTAAGTGTCACAGGTGGGGGCGTTGGGGCCTCCACTTCACCTAAACTGTCACTTGACTGAGGAGCGGACCGTATCCCCACCCCCAAAGATGATGTCAAAAAAGGTGCAGACAATTTGTGAAAACACTTCAAATTTGGCACTCAAGGTGAACACTGCACACAGCACAAAGTCACTTTAAAACAATCGCGTGCATAAAGAAAAGGAACAGTCCGGGCAATAGCTTCAGTGGTTGGCTGGGTGGGAAACCATTGTAATTCAGGAGAGCAGGGGTAAAGATAACGCAACAGGCGATAAAAGGTAGCGTCCTCGAGAACAGTACAGATCAACTGTTAGCCGGCGGCTAACCTGCAATTGACAGTCTGTAAAACAAGGAGGTCGGTTACTTGGCGTTACAGGGGGGAGCTCGCAACGTTCAGCTCCGGCACAATGCCGGTTTCTGTCAGGGGAAGACCACGATGTCCGGTAGATCTCCGGTAGTATGCCGTTGTGTGAGCTCCGGTCCGTGGCTTGCATGTCGGTCTGTCAGTCGGTCCGACCTTCCTTAGTCGTCTGGGACTGCAGCGCCGTACCCCGTTCAGATCCCGGCCTCTCTGGCTCCTTCTCCTCCATGCTTCTTCCAAGTCCTTCCCCGCCTCGTCTCGTCTCGCTCTTTTCTGTGTGTGTTTCCCCCCCATCTTGCAGATCGTCACCTGTGGCTTAAAAGCTTTTACTTCCACCATTGGCCAATGACTAGCAGAGGTTTTCCCCTGCCTTAAAGCTGCAGCTAGTTTGCCTGAATTAACTAGCTACACCTGGCTATTGTTTACCTTCTAGCTCTAGGTCCAGTGTGTCACGTAATAAGCGTTCCCCCTGGGAAACTAATTCTCAGGTGTGTTGTTCCTCCCCCACTGAATATAGTCACCCCGTGACATCCTCCCCCACTAATGGGTTCTAGTCCCTAGAACCAGAAGATGCAGCCCAGGTGCCATACCTCAGGCGGTCGACCCTGAGTGTCCCGTTGGTAGCGTCTGGGGCAGGGGGTCCCCCTCCTCTGTTGTCGGTCTGGGTTTGACAGGGACTGCTATCCTCCCCCATCAATGGTGGTATCCGGGTTGCTGGTCTTGGGGGTGTCTGGTCATCTGACATGGTGAAGGGGTTATGGTTGCTCAACTCAGTCAAATCCTGCCGACTACGCCACTTGTCACAGGTGGGGGGGCGCTGGGGCCTCCACTTCACCTAAACTGTCACTTGACTGAGGAGCGGACCGTATCCCCACCCCCAAAGATGATGTCAGAGACACAAGGCACCAGGTTAAAAGTTATTTTATTAAAAAATATTTCAAAGGAGTTTAATGCTGGGGACGAGATCCAGGGAATGAGGCAGCATGTAGTAGGCCGGGGCACGTCTGGGGTCAGCCGCGTGTCCTGCAGAGGGTCTGGGGCAGTCGATGGCTGCTGTTCCACGCCTCCTCCAGCAGGAGATCCAGGGCTGCGGGGGCTAGCGAACAGTATCCTGTCAAAGGTTTTAAAAGTCATATAGCCTACACAGGTTATGGGTGGTCCGCTACCCGGAACTGTTTCCCCCTGCCTTACAGCTGCAGCTAGTTTGCCTGAATTAACTAGCTACACCTGGCTATTATTTACCTTCTAGCTCTAGGTCCAGTGTGTCACGTAATAAGCGTTCCCCCTGGGAAACTAATCCTCAGGTGTGTTGTGCCTCCCCGCTGAATATAGTCACCCCCTTGTCACAGGTGGGGGGGGGGGGGCCTCCACTTCACCTAAACTGTCACTTGACTGAGGAGCGGACCGTATCCCCACCCCCAAAGATGATGTCAGAGACACAAGGCACCAGGTTAAAAGTTATTTTACTAATAAATATTAAAAATTAATAATTAAGTAGCTTTTACCCGTTGAGGAGTGTCAAATCAAGAACGAAATGGCATTATCTCGAATAATCTGAATCATTAGAAGAGAAGAGAAGAGAATATTTTTAATGTAGTTAAGTTTATTCCAAAAATACATAGGATTGTGGGCACTTTTGGAGAGTACAATCAACCAATGTGATTTTATGTACAACTATTTAACACAGCTGGAGTTAAATCCACTCCATCTTCACAAAATAAAGAAAAGTAGTTCCTAAGTCTAAGCCAAAAACGTAATGATTTCGAATTATATCCATGAGTAATGAGTAGTGTGAATATTTTGAAAAAATAACAGTTCCTAGAATATGTGCATCATCAAATCCTCGTTTTTACTACAGGACATATCTTTTTGTTGCTGTTTATGTTGAGTTTTCAGTCTGAGGTTTTCAGCCTTTATGTATGACATCTCTTTCATCAAATCAATGCTGTCCTGGACTGCCAAGTGGAGTGATGATGACATTGTGGCAAACTCCTTATCCATTTTCCTTCTCTCATTGCACTCAGTGGCTATCGCCTTTAAATCTCCCTCCTTGGCCCAGGTTTCACAAACAGTGAAGGTTTTTTTCAGAGAGTGCTCATACGCTATCATTTGGGAGTGAATCGCGCGGAGTTGGCAGTGCAGCGGAATTTTTCCTGATGCCATGCTGAAATTGAAAAAAAATGTCTTAACATGCACTCTTGCAATAAGTATAATATGAAAACAATAGCATGTAATGTGAGAAACAATCTTTCCTTGTTGCCTTTTATGAAAGAGGCAATACAAAAATCACGATTCATGTTCCTTTATCTTTAGGACATTTAATATGCAAAATAACCTGATGAATTCTTGATTTGAAGCCTAGTGCTCCCGTTAGAGAAAGTAGTGAGAAAGTAGTGCGTGGAACTGGACCTTTAGTCTCCCCGGGCGTTGCTGCAAAGTGACACTCATGAGCTCACCTCTGTAAAGTAAACGGACACACGGACACAGGTATTGTTCATAAGGTTTTACTATTTATAGTTGAACTCCACGTTTCCGTTTATGGTGAAGTTGGACAGAGCAACAGGGAGGTCAAGTTTAGTAATTTTGGTCGAAGGCTCACAATCGAGCCGGCTAGTTAGCCGTGTGAGCTACCATCTGTTTCACTGGTGTTTTTTTCTAAGCGCTAACAGCCGCTTACAAATAATATTCGAGACTTTCAGTTAAGAATTACAATACTCTGCAACATCCGTGTAGAACATAAACAACTAACCGAGTCAATTTAGACATATAAAAAGTCGTTTAGATAGCTTAATTGACATAAAACATTGCCCACTAACTTGTCCCAACACGGCGCCATCTTGGTTCAAATTATCCTAGCTGTCAAAAAATAAACTTTACGTTGGTTGTCAATGGTAACCATTCAAGAGCATTGATATGGAACGGCGATTTAACTTTTCTACTGGGACTACGTCCAAGGTGTGCAGTTCCACGAACTTAATGTACACCCCATTAGCCAATCAGAAAACAGCATTTCGTTCCAGAGGGAGATAATCCACAATAATGTAGTTCTTAATATTGCTAAGCTTATAGTGAATGCGGTAGAAGGCATACTACGCTGCTGCTGACAAATAGTACACTGATTCACTTCACGCTCAATACTTTCATCAAGTGCAGGCCACCAGAATAAACTTCTGGCAAGGGATTTCATTTGAACTATTCCCCAGTGATGCTCATGTAACTCAGTAAGTAGTTCTCTTAGTTTCTCAGGCACTATTACACGGTAACCCCATAGTACACAATCATCTTCAATTGTAAGCTCAATTTTTCTCTGAAAATAAGGCTTTAGTGACTCATCCTGTACATTTCTGGGCCAACCAGTTAACACCAACTGTTTAACCACTCGTAAAACAGGATCTCTGTCCGTTTCTTTGGCTATTTCTCTAGCAGTAAGAGGTAAGTCATCCAGGTAAGATACTCTGTAAATTGGGTTTGACACCACTTCCACATCAGGCTTCAAAGGTAACCTGGATAAGGCGTCAGCATTACTATGCTGCTCTGACCTCTTGTACTGGATTTCGTAAGTATATGCTGCAAGAATTAAAGCCCACCTTTGCAATCTAGCGGCGGCCAGTGTCGGCACACCTGTTTTAGGCCCTAGAATCTTCAGCAATGGCTTATGGTCAGTCAATAACAAGAATTTCCTACCATAAAGATACTCATGGAACTTCCTCACCCCAAAAACAAGACCCAGTGCCTCCTTTTCAATTTGAGCGTAATTCTGTTCCGTTTTTGTCAACATTCTTGATGCAAATGCAATCGGTCGCTCACTCCCATCTTTCATTTTATGGCTGATTACAGCACCTACTCCATAAGGAGATGCATCACATGCTAGCATGATAGGTAACTCTGCATCAAAATGTACTAACACTTCATCGGACTGAAGAGACTTCTTTGCCCTATCAAATGCACTTTGACACTTCTCTGACCATTCCCAGGTTGCATCTCTGTGTAACAATGCCGTCATTGGCTGGATCAATGTAGATAGGTTAGGGAATAACTTCCCATAGTAGTTTAACAGAGCCAAGAAAGATCTGAGTTCAGTAACAGTTTTCGGAACTGGAGCCCTCTGAATAGCATCTGTCTTTTCCTTCATTGGATGTATGCCCATTGCATCAATGACATGTCCTAAGTATGACACACTGTTCTGCATGAATTCACACTTTTCTCTTAATCTTAGATTGTAGGTTTCTAGCCTTGTAAGAACCTCTTCCAATTTAGTCAGGTGACTTTCTGTGTCTCTTCCAGTATTTAATACGTCATCTAAATAGCAGATGACCCCCTCCATACCTTGAAGGACTTGATCCATAATCTTTTGGAAAATTGCAGGAGCGCTAGCAACACCATAAGGCATCCTATTATACCGATACAACCCTTTGTGTGTATTGATAGTGAGGTAACATCTCGAGTTTTCCTCTAACTGGACTTGCTGATAAGCCTGTGATAATCTAATTTTGTAAACTGCTGACCTCCAGCCAGTTTAGCAAACAAATCTTGTGTTTTGGGTAGTGGATACTGTTCCACATTCAACCATGAATTTATGGTGACCTTGTAGTCTCCACATATTCTCACACTATCATCCTTTTTAGGTACACAAACTATTGGAGCTGCCCACTCACTGTAGTTAGTGGATGAAATTACACCTTCAGCTTCTAATTTGGCCAGTTCTCTCTCTACAGCCTCCCTGAGTGCATAAGGCACATTTCTTGGCTTACAGAACTTGGGCACAGCATCTGGAGCAACATGTAACTTGGCTTCAATACCTTTTAGTTTACCTAACTCAGGTTTGAACACTGATGCATGTCTGGCACACACATCCTCCACTGTTTCTGGAGCCATTCTGTTGACTCTTGACCAGTCTAGCTTTAACTGACTAATCCAATCTCTGCCCATTAATGTAGGACCATTTCCCTTCACTACTAGCAGTGCTAATTTTGTAGTGTTTCCCTTGCATTTCACCTTTGCTGTGAATTGACCTAAGAGTTGCAATGACTCCTGACTGTACGTTTTCAACACACAATTTGCTGGGCTAAGTTTCACTGACTTAAACCTGCGTTTGTAGAGATTCTCAGATATCACTGACACGGCTGCGCCAGTATCTACCTCCATTTTCACCTTTGTACCATTTACACTGACATAAACATAGTACGGTTTCACACTTTCACCTGTACCCTTGTCAATGGCAAACAGATCAACCTCTTCACTGTGAAATGTCTGACCAGTGTCAATGTTCTGCACATCATCCCCCATGCACCTAGCTGGCACACAGCAGTCTCCTCCGCTGTCCTGGAAACGAGGCTGGCTGCAATGTTCATCGACCTGTAGCTTGGGAGCGTTGTCTTTGACGATGTGCTGGCGAGTGTTGCTTCCCTGCTGCTTGGAAGCGCTGGAACTCTGGCAGGTCTCGTGCTTTAGAGCGTGGCACCCTTCGTGGTCACGTTCCAAATGCATGGTCCCTTTCGACGACTTGCCACTGCCTCCTTCATGGCGGAAACGGCATGCTTTCGCAATGTGTCCTCGTTTCTTGCATTGGTGACATTCTGCCTCCTTGAATCGGCATTCATCCGGTCTGTGACCCTTTCCACTGCAACGATAGCAGGGCTTTCCACTAGCCATGGGCTTTTCCGAAAACTCTCTGTACTCCATTTGAGTCTTTTTCGCCACCACATTAGCTTTATAAGCTTTCTGTGAAAACTGTTGTGCACTGTCCTTTGTGACTTCAAACGAGAGCGCCATTTCAACTGCTAGCTGTAACGTTAAATCTTTTGTGTGAGCAGCATTTAGCAACCGGTCTCTGAGCTCGTGGCTCTTCACTCCACAGACAAATCTATCACGCAGATTCGTCTAGAAATGCCCAAATTTACATGTGGCTGCTAACTTTCTCAGACTAGCAATGTACTCACTTATTGTTTCGTTTTCTTTCTGACTTCTTGCATGAACCTTGTATCTTTCTGCAATAAAGTTGGTTTTCGGAACGTAATGCTTCTGTAGCAGTCCCACCAATTCTTCGTACGTTTTTTCTGACGGTTTAGCAGGTGCACACAAGTCCATCAGGAAGCTATGCGACCTTTTCCCGACCACTGTGAGAAATACCGCCTTGGCTTTACCCTCTCTGGTATCCAATCCATTTGCTGCAAAGTACTGTTCTAGTCGCTGTTGATAGCTTTCAAAACTTTCCTCACTTTCCTCGAAGTGGAAGTCTTCAGGCTTTCCGAATGCCATTATCCGTTCGATGGTCCTTCCACTCGACGAACTTCTCTCTGGTGTTTCTTCTTCTGCCTCGCTGGAGCTGCTTGTCATGCTAGCTCACGTCTTTCAATAAACTTAACATCCCATCCTCGTCGCCAAACTGTTGTGTATTCCACAATAATGTAGTTCTTAATATTGCTAAGCTTATAGTGAAAGGCGCACACGTCAGGTTATAGTAAACCAATTACTTTTATTACCAGTTATTACACTGTAGCTACCTAGATAGAACGGAGCACTAAAGAGCGCCCTAAGGCGGTTCAGCTCTTTTATACCTGTTCCTTAACCAATAGGAACTATCCACCTTGAGAGTGCCAATCACATTAATCCATGAACATGTTATTATCATTCTGTGTGTAAGAACACCACACCCATCATGGCTTTTTTTTATCCGAGGCCGTCGTGTTCAAATTCAAAATGTATAACACTTGTCAAACATATATAGGCCTAATGCATCTGCACTGCAACGACTTATCCGAAAAACGGACAACTTATGTAGGCCTACAACTTACTTGGTACTCACAACCTATTTATCTATTCATCTACTTACCCACCTACATTGTAGTGTACTCTACACTTTACACCGCATGGTGATTTTGCATGTAGCCTACATCACGTAAACTGTAGGCCTACATAATCCTATTGTATTGTAGGCTATGTAATTAATGTCACTACGTGTTGCACTGTATTGTATTGTCTGTACTTACTGTCACTACGTGAGCTGCCCAAGGGAATCAATCAAGTATCTATCTATCTCTAGACACAAAGGGACTTGAATGAGTCTCAGTCCGTTAATGAGGTTGTTGCCGAGGTGCAGCATGCCCAAATACACCAAACTCAGTCCGCTATTGCGGGTTCTCTGAACTAAAGTGCCAAAATAAAATATTCTGAAGAAAATGTGCACATTTATTCTTATCAACATGAGTTATCTGTATAGAGTTTGTGAATCAGCTCCCGTCTTCTCAGCGCAGTGATGTGCGTGTTCCATCCAATAGGGATGAGAGGGATCATCTAGGGTTTCGTCTTCTCCAAGTTTTATGCCATGGCTTAGACAGATGTTGTGATCTGGCACCTTTTCGGGGTCATAGAGCATTCTCCCTCACACTACTTCCAAACATCGCCAAGCCGTACTCCATTACTTACCGGGCACGGGCATTTGCAGTGTTGAAGTGGGCTTCCTCTGCTGTCTATGTACTCGGGGTGAGAAACCATTGAGAACCCCGCTTTGCGCCGGTGTTGTACCCGATTCAGCACCCCCGTCAGAAGATGCACCCCCTTGACGAGGTATGTTTGTCTCCATTTTCCGGCACATCGGCCACGCTTAAGAGCCAAGCTGCTATTGGTCAATCTGCAATTTCGACTTCCGGGTCAAAAAAATATGCGCATTTTCAGCACTTGCATGTCAAGAAACACAATTAGTAGGTTTCACTCGATAAAATGGTACACAATTAGCAGTTAGGTTTCAGTCGATAAAATAATAAATAAATATCATTTGTTCACATTTATTCATTTAGATGGCCCTTACATCTACGGGCCAGTTAAGGCACCATACAGGTAATATTGGCATGGCCCTTACATACACGCACCAGTTTAGGCACTGTACAGGTAATATTGGCATGGCCCTTACATCTACGGACCAGTTAAGGCCCTGTACAGCTAATATTGGCATGGCCCTTACATCTACGGACCAGTTTAAGCACTGTACAGGTAATATTGGCATGGCCCTTACATCTACGGACCAGTTAAGGCACTGTACAGGTAATATTGGCATGGCCCTTACATCTACGGACCAGTTAAGGCCCTGTACAGGTAATATTGGCATGGCCCTTACATCTAGGGAGCAGTTAAGGCACTGTACAGGTAATATTGGCATGGCCCTTACATCTACGGAGCAGTTAAACCACTGTGCAGGTAATATTGGCATGCTAATATTACCTGTACAGTGGTTTAACTGGTCGGTTAAACACCTATTATGGCTCTGCACTGTACAACTTACTTGGTACTCACAACCTGTTTATCTACTTACCCCTCGCCCGACATTGTGTATGGCTCACTGTCTCTCATTGCCACTATTACACTTTACACCTTATGGTGATTTTGCATTTATGACTGTACATAATAGACTACAATTGTATTGTTTTGCAGTGTATTGTTTTGTATGTACTTAATGTCACTACGTGTCAACTACGTGTTGCACTGTATATTGTATTGTCTGTTACTGCTGAGCTGCAAGATACCTGAATTTCTCCAAGGGGATCAATTAAGTATCTATCTATCTATCTATCGACACAAAGGGACTTGAATGAGTCTGTTAATGAGGTTGTTGACGAGGTGCCCAATTACACCAAACTGTTCCTGTGCACTGTATGGAAATATAGGCTAATAATACGGATAACACAGCGAAGAACATCGGACACAATGCTTAATGATGACTATATGGAATATACCCGACCGGTCTTTAATTCCTCGTTGGAACAATCCTGTAGCCAGAAACAGACAAAACCTCAACGGGTATGGCCTGGTTGCATCTCAGAATCAGAATCAGAATGGGACTTTATCGCTAGGAAGGTTTTCACCAACCAGGAATTCTTTGCGGTACATTGGTGCGAAACATAGGCTACGTAGGCCTACACAAAGACAAATAGTGTATATAATATATATATATATATATATATATATATATATATATATATTATGGCATGCCGTTCAGGAAATTAACATTTGACATATACTGTATATACATATATATACAAAAGTCTGAATATATATACATACAAAAGTCTGAATATATATACAAAAGTCTGAATATATATACATTATTATATTCATATATTCATATAACTGAAAAACAGTATTTCATGAAGCAGAAAAAACGTAATTACAAACATTTTGGTACCATTGATTTAAGGATTTAGGAAGCGCTCAATCCAATATGGCGGACAAAGACGGATTGAGCGCTTCAGAGTTCAGAGTTTTGTATATATATTCAGACTTCGTTTTGTAAATATATTCAGACTTTTGTATATATATATTCAGAGTTTTGTATATATATTCAGACTTTTGTATACATATTCAGAGTTTTGTATATATATTCAGAGTTTTGTATATATATTCAGACTTTTGTATATATATTCAGACTTTTGTATATATATATTCAAATGTTAATTTCCAGGGCCTCGTTTCCCGAACGCGCACTTAGCCTAAAAAGGACTTGAAATCGTTCGTAAGAGGAATCCTACGTTGCAGACCGGTTTCCCGACGCGGCACTTAGCTTAAGTTTATCTTTTGTTGAGAAGAATTATATTATAGAAGAAATCCAAACGATGTTTCTGTGTATAGCACATCATGAGAATGTCATTGTTTCACCTGCCTATTCCCATCAAAATAGAAATAAAGAATATTGAGTATTTGAAAATAAAGATTAGGCTATACAAAACTAGTGCAGTGCCCGTAGGAATTATGCATTCTGTAGTGTTAGCAAACGTAGAGCTGTTGGGTAGTGTAATGGCAAGACATATTTGCACTCCACATAGGTACAGGTTACACTGAAGTATTATTGTGATGCATGTTAATGGTAGCCTTTTTGGAGAGTTACCAACAAATAAAGTTTGAGATTATGTAGTGGATGCAGTTGAATATAGATGTCAACGTTGCTGTCTAAACTATAAACTAAATGTCATAAAGAAAGAAATTATTTAAAATGAAGTTATGGTTGAAATAGGATCACTTCTTTATTGTAAGGGTAAGTGTAGGGTAAGAATGGTCATGCAGTTGGACTCAAATGTAGGTTAATTTTATTGAATGTATGTAGCCTACTGTACTGTATGACTTTGATGATGCTTTGACAGCCCACTCTCAGACAGATCGTAATAAATGTCCTTACAATGGGAACACAGTTTAAATACTCTGCTGGAGATGGCGTTACTATCCCCGCCCCGAATTCAGTGCACAGTGCACGTTCGATGCACGCATAGGCTAGCTAATTTCACAGCAATTAACGTAAACAGGTTAACGTGACGTAAACAGCTCCTAAGAGATACTTAAGAACTCGTGCACGTTGCGCTCGTGCACCTGACTTTAAGATGATGTTCGGGAAACGCTCGTAAGTAGAAAGTGTTATTGAGTCTACGATGTCGCTAAAATCCACGTAGCCCGTTAAGATACGTCGTTATCGGGAAACGAGGCCCTGAACGGCATGCCATAATTTATATATTAGCTTATATTTATTAATATAAATACCAGTGCAGTCTCCTGACTAAAGTCAGAGATTTCATGGAGATTCTCAAGGAATAGTCTATATATAATAAAGACAAAATTTACATCTGGTGCGTCTCTGTAGATGAGGGCCTGTTTTTACACATTTTGAGCCATTCTTGCCAAGCAGTAGGTCTACTCGATGTAAATGTCGAGGTTTCAAATTGGCGACCATTTGCTTTTTGCCTGGTGATGCCGTGATTGCCATGCTGAAATTGATAAATATCTAGTAGGCCTAACACGCACTCTTGCAACATGCAATACGTAGCCTATAATGACAAATGCAATGTGAGAAACACTAACATGCATTGTCGTTCCTTACCTTTTATGAAACAGGCAATACAAAAATCATGATTCATGTTCCTCCCATTTTCAACCAAAATCAGTGTAATCGTCTATCTGATTAACAAAGCTGCGTTTAAATGTGTCTAGACATAACAGAGCACAACTATTATCACGCTGCTGACTGAAAAGACTTTTTATTTTTAGTGGAAATGTACAGACTTAAATGCTAACGTTCTTGTCAGTGAGGGATATTAATTAAAAGATGTGTAATTAGTATAGTCGTAATATAGCCTAGGCCTATATTTTGCGTATTTGCCACAGTCTCTAAAGTCTAGATATATCAACTGTGAATTTACGTCGTTATGTTTGACTGAAGACAACAACTCTCCGGTTAAAAAACATACGGAAAGACCCGAACGATGACGTGGAAAATCGGAACTACTCGACTCGATGCTGTCAAACTGACTGTCAAAGTTTCAAAATGGCAACCAAGCTGCAGATAATTTGTGAAAGAAACGAATATTATGAAAGAAATAGCCTATGCAGAGCTTGTGTAACACCTTTAAAACAAACAGACGTGTATAATGAATGACATATCCAAGTAGGAAGCGCGTACGTATCGTAACCACGGAGGAGTTAGAGGGACAAACTCGCTTTCTAGATGATTTAATAAGCGTTCCCCCTGGGAAATTAATTCTCAGGTGTGTTGTTCCTCCCCCACTGAATATAGTCACCCCGTGACATAAGTACACCCAATAGATCATTTTGATTACATATTTATTTAGGTCATAAAAGAACGGTTTTGTCATAACACGAGCAGTGCCCAGCTGCAATGGAACTAAAATACTTCTTCTTAGGAACGTGCACAGGAATTTTGAAGGGCCATTGCTCTACCGTGGAAAAAAGGGTCAAGAAGTTAATTTTTTTAACTGCCGCCACACCCCCTCCCCCTGGATGCATTTTCTGCCTATATCACTGGAAACTCTGAAATTGTCAGGGTCGATCGCTAACCGCCTCCGCCACGGCCCCTCCCCCTGGACGTATATTCTGCCTATATCACTTGAAACTCTGAAATTGTCAAGGTGGATCACTAACCGCTGCCGCCACGCTCCCTCCCCCTGCACACATATTCCGTGAATATTTTATATTATTTATATTTTATCTGGCCTACATTAAGTTCTGAAGCCGTAATACTAGGAGGGGCAACTTCAGTCGAGGAGGGCAAACGGGCAGTTGTCCGAGCAACCTTAGCTCCCTCCTGTGCATGTCCCTGCTTTTTCTGTTGTTTTTGCGACAAGATCACAACTCAATTCTTAGTACACAATGGGAATCAAAGTCACAGTACACAATTTGCTCTCCCTCTCCCCTGCTTCCTGCAACTAGTCTGTGTGGTGTGCGGAAGGCCCACCACAAGTTACTTAGCCTTGTCGGCTATTGGTGATTTAAACATGTGAGCTCTTTGGAGAGGTGTGTTGACAAATTATTTGTCTACTATTTTGTGATTATTACACTATGTGGGTTTCACACATACAATACGACACAGTGTCACTGCAATTAGCCATTTTGAATCTCATATACAGTTTTCCCTTCAAAGCCCTTTGACCAAGCACTAGTAGTGCTGCCTCTGTTTTGGTTTTATTCGAAATTGAAAATGCCAGATTAAGCTTTACAACACAATATCAAAATTATCTTTTTTACAGGGCACGCTGACTCACAGTGTCTCTAACAAGGTTATTATTGTTCACGAAAACTAACGAAAAAACGAAAACGAGGTGTGATTTTTTTTGACGTTAACTGAAATTAAAATAAAAACTAGGCTTTATAAAAAAACGATAACAAACTGAAACTCTATTGTGTCTTTACAAAACTAACTAAAATAAAATAGAATTATAGAGAAAATGTCCTAAGTTTTCGTTTTTGTCAATGTATTTCATAAATGTCAATTTATTTCATACAAAGCCTAGTAGTCCATTTTCCGCTGTACCACTTTTAAACACACCCCTCGCCTGCTATCATACGGCAAAAGTCGGTAGAAAGCGAGAATCCTATTTGGCAGTGGCGTGCGGTGTGATTCGTGTCTGGTGAGGCACTGACTCCTTCAGAGTCAGATTTACAAACACATACACCCTTATCTTATATCACCATTCAATTGGTAGCTTGCACATTGACTACTGGTTGTTTTCCATATCAGCATTCTTTACACAAACATAGGTAAGGTACAAACAGTTGGCAGCTGCTAGCTTGTGATGAACTCGTGTGAATATGCACGTAGAATATTAACTCTTTCATACACAGTTGCACATATGCACAGATAACTAGCTAATTTCATGCAAATTAAACTCCTCCATTTAAATCATTAAGGTTATTATTGCCAAGTGTCTTTAGCTAGCTTATTAGCTAGCGTAGCAACTTCATAACCATAGCAACCAGGAAACACGACTTCAATAGCTGCAATGTAAGTTTATTTTCTCAAAATCAGCTCACCAATACAAAACAGTCTTCGGTTCAGAGTGATCACAACCACTTGTGTGACGCAAGGGCTTACTCTGATATCAATGTAATGTTAGCGAATAAGGTGTGAGAAGCCTCCCCTTCCCCTGGCTAATATTTAGTCTCCGCTGTACGTCCAAAACCAAATCTATTCTTGAGGTTCCAAAAATGTTCAAAGCAATCTGGCTTTGAATGTGACTAGTCGATCGAATATTCTTCTGTCCCGTCGTTTCGTTTGAAGATTACCGTTTAGCTCCGGCGTTGGTCTCCCATTATTGATCATTTCACATTTTGATTGTAAATCCACATTTGAGTGAATGTTTTAGCTTAGCTATAGAATCTTCAATTATCGCTAGAAGAAGGGCAACGGGAGAAAAGGCATTTACCCGACCGGTGGGCTCTTGCACGCCCATTTCATTGAGGCAGATGTACTGTTTCCACTGTTTTTTCACTGCGCCTTTATGACAGATCAGCAAGACTAAATATGTTCTACGCATGCGCTCAACCCAGTGTTTGTGATCGATTGCGCAATCTGAGTTGAGGCACAGCTCGTCGCCGCCTCAGAGTCTGGCTGTTTCCTTACTGTTTGAACAGGACATGCGCAAATTCAGCGATTTTGATTATAAAAATGCTCGAAATGATTGGAATCATGCAGGAATTACATTTATAGCACAGATCAGTAGAAAAATATGTATATATGACTGCCCCGCCCCCACTGACCGCACGTCCCTGCCATAGATGTCAATGTATTTCATACATAGCCTAAATCTATTTTAGTACACGCCCTTCGTCTTGAATCATTGCGGCCAAAGCCGGGAGAAAGTGACAAAGTCCTATTTGGGATTAGGCCTACTTTGATTATGAATGTGCGAAAATAAAAGCAAGTACCTTGCAATGGAAAATGGAAAGATATGTGGAGTATTTATCAAGGGGAAAAATCCCACAAATCATGTGTGGCTCATGAATGGGTTTGATACAGGGTGTTTACATGTGTCTTTAGTTTATTGGCTATTGCATCTTGTGTAGACTGTTTACATATTTGTACCCATTTCTACATTATATTTTCTGTTGTTGATAGTGTTGTGTCCATTGGACATGTTCTGGTTAATGACACAAACACACTGACTGACACAAATTTCATAGTTGTCGTTTGTGGATGGCTGTTCATCTGTTGTAAAACAAATTTTTAAATGGTATGTTTTGTTGAGTTTTTATTACTTATAATTTATTATAGCTTGTATCTACAATTCATTTTGAGAAGATTGTTTTGAAAGCAACCCCCCCCCCCCCCCCCCCCCCAGTCTGTTGCATTCCACGGGAAAGACTAAAACTAAAACTGAAACTAATAAAAACTAAACTCAAACTAAGCATTTTCAAAAAAAATTAAATAAACTAAACTAGCAAACCCGCTTTAAAAACGAATTAAAACTAAACTGAAATTGAAAACAAAAAGTCAAAACTAAATAAAAATAAAAACTAATGAAAAATTCAAAACTATAATAACCTTGGTCTCTAACTGGTTCATTATCTGATCAAATGTCTTTTCAAGAATGTTCAACCATTTAAATGGAATCTAATCCAAATTTTTACTTTCAAAACTGAGTTTGGTGCTGCATTTCTTTCCACAAAAACACAACTCTTCGATTGTGCCGTGCATGAAGCATGACTTCGGTGATAGCATTCTAAAACAGCCCAGCTGGCTACCTGCATTCAGAGGTGTATCTCTACCACTGCACCAGTAGCTGTATCACTTCACTAAAGCTGCTAGATACACAGCACATCCTTCATATCAGACATGTGCTACAGCCATGGTGAGGGCATCCAGATACAGTGGATCAATTGAGCTCATGGAAAGTTAGACTTTCTCTAAATTGGAGGCTGCCACTGTGCACTGTGTGCCGCTGCAGAAACATGGGCGGCATGAGTGTGCATTCCTGACTTCTGCTTTCATGAGCAGTTGCCTTCAGACAGATATTGAGCTGCTTGTTTTGGTTCAGTAAGTCGCTGACAGATAAGTCTTTCTACATAAGGTACTGAGACCACTGAATAATCCTCAAACCAAGTATTTCCTGTGACAGCTTGAATGAATTAATGACCAGAATGAATCAGTTAACTTTGACCATCAACAAAAGAAATGACTTCTTTTGGCAACAGTTTTAGTTTTTTTTTCTTTTTTCTGTGAAAAAAAATATTCACCCTGCTTAGTCAGCCCAAAACAGTTCAATTCTTGGAACTCTGACAAATCTCCAGATGCATCACATTAATGCAGATATAACACACTTTCCATACTGTAACACTGTTACTGAACCCTGCTGGAAGCTCAAATTAATCAGTGAGCAATGCTATTTTATGAGAGCAGATACACTTTAAATACACAGCCACACGCTACAATGGCATTCACCATCATAGGTATTGCACACTTAAATCCCAGTGGGTCTGCTCTCTGGAGGGGGTTGCCTCTTATATTGTGCTGTCCAATTCCAGTGAGTCCATTATATAGAACTTGGTACATTGTCAGCTGTCAGTCATGTGGAGCAGCCAGCTGATACAATTCCTCTTTCCTCAAATCCATTCCTATGGAAGCATTTTGTTTTCTCTATCTGAGCAAATCTGTTCTTAATTGACTCTTTAGAGCTGCTGAAATTCCCTTGCACCATTCTGTTTTCCACTTTTACCGTCTCCAGTGAGCCTGTCAAGAGTTCGAGATATTGCCTTCTTCTGGTGAGAGGGAGCGCATAAAAACTGATCTGTTGGGCTGGTTTGGGGATCCATGGATTCAGAGGAAGCCATCCTCTCACCAAATGTTTATCCTTCTACAAAGGTGTTGACGTGCTCTGCTTCGTTTTATCTGGGGGAATATATCTGGCTGTGGTACAGCATCTGCCTCTCATAAAGCTGTTTAAATTTTCATTGGTCTATCGCCTTGAGTTACAGCGCGCAGCAAAGTAATGAGGTCGCGTGGGAGGGCTGCATTGATTCACACTCATAGCTGGTCATTCAGACCTGCCTCGAAGCCAACTATGCAGTGAGGAGCCTGCACCACCAGATGGCCGCCCTCAACCTCCAATGTCATTATGTTTCTAATGAGAAGTTTTAGATCAAGTCTGAGTCATAATAAAAGTGACTACCCACAGGATGGAGGTGGTGGTGTCTTTTCAGGAGTGTGGATCTGGAGTCATTGTACCCTGCCACCACTGAATAGGGAATGTGTCACCTCACGGTGCTGTGGCCCATTAGGAATTCATGACTGGGAGGCGTAATGAAGAGATGGCCAGGGCGTGTGGGCATTCAACTGGGGGCAGGCGGAGCGTTCGGCTGGTCACGAGCACCAGGGCTGTAATGAGCCCCGACTCTGACACTTGGGGACTCCCGCGGGCTTCTACTCTCATTCTCGGGGGACCCTGGGAGGATGACAACCTGCTAAATGACTCCCTTGCACGTCCCAGAGGAACATCCATTTAGGCATGACAGTGCTTCCCTCGCGCACACTCGGTACTTGTCATTCATATCATAACATGGTTTGGAGCATTGACTATTGAGGCAGCAGATCAGAAATGTAATTTTCTCTCGGATGTAACCTTGGATGCGCCCCTCTCATTAACCTGCCCCGTGGAATGGAAACGTCCTCGTGTTTGAGGAGCTGTATCCCCACAGCTAGGGAAAAAAGGTAACATTTATTTGAGGTGTTAAATGAGCATTTTTCATTTCTCATCAAAGCAAGTGCCTCCATGCCGTGGGGTATGCTATGGTTGATCAGGGCAAGATGTTTTCAGCCTCAACGGTCTCAAACCTGTTCACAGAACTTGGAGTGAAGATAAACATGCCAACATCACTAACTCTGCTGCTTGTTTTACTACTCTTGAGACAGGCCAGCCGAAAGGGGAGCGCGTTGTCAGGTCACGATAGCATGGCGTAGTGTAGCAGACAGACACCACAGAGCTGAAAAGTATGTCCTCTCCTCTACTGTGGCTCCAATTTCTCTCAGGATGTCACCACTGTCAGATAAAAAACTGTTATCAGCTGGTGAGTTGGCCTGTTTGCCTTCCATATATAGACTTTAGCTGTTTTTCTTGCCTCAGATCCAGTCTCGTCAGAGACGAGAGCAGCTGAATTCTTCCCCAAGTTTCTGAGTGGAAGTGTGATTGCGTCTGGCCGCTGCGTGATGCCAGCCCTGGAGCTCTTTACAGCTCTCACCAGACATTCACTAAATATATGATGGTGATTGTCCTGCATGGCTCCTAGAATGGTATAAGTGGGGAAACTTAGTTACTAAGTAATAATGTTCTTGCTCTCATGAAACACTGCACACACACACGCACGCACACACACACACGCACGCACACACCCGCGCGCGCACACACACACACACCTACACACCTTCACACCTACACACATACACACACACACACACACACACACACACACACACACACACACACACACACACACACACACACACACACACACACACACACACACACACACACACACACTACACTACTACATTACCATACTGGACAGAACTGTATCAAAGATACACACAGACACACACCACACAATGCTAAAAGAGAAACACACACACTCTTTCTCCCTCTTTCATACACCAAACACTCACTCAATATTTTATTGCTTTGATCACACTGCTGGTTTTGAAGATGATTATTCTCATTATTGTTGACAAGAGATGAACTGTGAGTGGTATAATTGATTTGCAATCTGCAGGTGCATTTTTCAAAAGAGTGATCTCATTGTCCCTCGGCCATTTTAACAGTGGTCTGAAAAGCCCTTCATTTACTTGAGAGGCTGCAGCTCTCCAGGTTATAAATAACAATGTTCTCGAGGCCCCCAATTCCTATAATATGGTCCTGATCAACATTTTAGAAAGGTAGCTTTGTTGTGTTTGCCAGGTTGTAATAAACATTGACTGCTTAGTGGCGCTGCCCTCAGGCCGAGGTGAAATGTGCACATTTAAGATATGCATCAGTAATGTGTTTTTGAGAAATGTGTGACACTAGTGTGGCTGGAGGATGCTTGTCTGTCAAAATATGCTTCATGTCATACAGCTAATATTTCAAACATCAACAAAGTGATTGAACTATTTCCGAATTGAAATGGGCACTTACCTATTCACTAACGTAGGTGACTAAAGTAAAATGCCAAGGGAAGTTAGAGTTTTGTTTTCCAATTACTTCAGCAAATATTGGAGTCATTACAGACTGAAGACTATTTGCATTCTGTGTGTGTGTGCATGCGTGCCTGTGTACGTGAGTCTGCATGAGTATGCACGTTTTCCCAAACACATCTTGATTGACCATAACATTTCCAATCCATTCTGTAATGAGAAAAGCAGCATGTTTTGTCCACCTTCTTATTCCAACAGAACATGAGAATTCAGTATCACTAAGAGGATAAATCACTTGGAGGCCTGCTTGCACACACCCTTCCTAATTCTGAGTTAACTACTCCGAATTAACAGCTGTATTGTGGACATTGACTGAACATCATCTTACTGTTGTATAAAAGCAATATGACCTTTGTGTTCATGGGGTTGTTAAAATATATCCTCATGTCCGCGATTACCTATGAGTGTCATACTGCTTAAACAAACACATGCTTAAAGTAGGGCCAAAGTATTCTTACATTTTTCCCAGGCATGCGGAGTGAGAAGCCTAGAACCTTTATTGCGAATAATACTTGTCTGTATATGATACTTATCTAGCCTCTGAGATGAGCAAAGTAAAAGTGCACATTAGGCTACTTTTTGTGTCATCCTCACTGCTGGGATTGATAAGAACTTGATGAGAACATTTAGAATATTGATGTTTAAATCTATATTCCATTTAGCTGCAATACATTGGGTTGCTTCTTTAATTGCTGGTCGGCTGCGGCTGATTCCCCTTCAGGAATGATTCATGCAGAGCATCCATCACACAAACTCATTGTGCCATGCTTGTTATTTTCCCATTTCGACCACAGAGAAGAATTATTTAATAATAATCGTGAGCAGCACACTAAATGAAATGGCATGTATTGGAAAACTGACATTTTCTGGGCCTACCCAAGGAACTGTTGCAAATAATTCCCAACACCCTCACATATCTGTTAACAGAGCTACTGTAGAAGAACACCAGATAACAGCAAACTCAGATTAAACTGTGGTATTCGGTTCATTTCGAAATCCTGGATTTAGATGGGTGACTGATTTGAATGCAAACCATGTGCTGGCACTTGTGCAGTATCTACAGTTTCAGACACAACAAATGATCCACTGAAAACACTGTTACTTCACGATCATACAGGATACACGCCTGAAACAGTACATTTAGGAGCGTTCTCAGAACATTTAACAGACCCCCTGCTGGGTTACCTTTGCAGCAGTAAAAGGAAAACACTTACGGCTCCAAAAACTAGAAATCGATTCAACGAGGACTGACAGGCAAACCTCCCAGGTCTGAGACAGGCATACTTGCGTTAAACAAATAAGAATTCCTTTTGGATGTTGCTGGTGGAAAGGAAACTATGATGCCGCTGTGATTTAAAACAACATTTCAAACAACATATCACCACACCGATATTTAACTGTCACGGAATTTATTATTCTGTAAAGTAGGTTGTATCAAAACAAGAGCATTTTCTCCCACCGAGTTTCTTAGACATAGAGACAGGCTGAAAACATTTGCAAGGCTTTGAACATCACTAAAGCATATGGAGATAAACACCAGAACTTACCAGAACTCATGATTCTTGGTAAAGATATGCTGTGCAAGCAGTTTCATTCACTTAAAAGGTAAAGTCAATACAATTTTGTCAGAATTTAACCAGCATCTTCCTTTCAATGTCACCTCCAAATGTCACCTCCAAAGACCATAGCTGTGACAGAGGTATGACAGACATGACTTTGGGCTGATTGCTTGGATGTTTGGGGATCACCTAATCTGTTTTTGTTTCTCCCTGTAGCAGTTTTTATGAAAGTGCTTTGTGAAATATGATTTAAACTGAAAACACTCAGTCTGCCTTTAATGGGGCAATCTGACAACAAAGGCCTCACAAGTGAACTGGTCTCAATAATAATTTATATAATGTTATATTCATATATACATATATTACATATAATAGTATATATATATTAATATGTGCAGGGAAATGTGTATTTGGTGAAAGAACTAGCCAATGAAACAGTGATCTAGTGATCCTTGCAGACATCCTTTGAAAGAACAATGAAGTTTGTCTGAGGATCAAATGCTAACAGCAGATGGGTAGGTGGGCGGGATGCAAAGCTACACCAGAAAGGGTGATGTGACAGGAAAAGGTAGTTATCAATAGTTTCATGAGCAACTACTGTTCTTTGACTGATCAAACCTGTCAGATGACACAGATTCAATGGCTGACTAAAACCACAGAAATTGTGTTCTAGAGTATCAACGGCATGACCAACTACTGGACCTATAGATCTCCCAGGATTAATAGATTTCCCACAAGGCTTGCTTTTGTTCCAATATAAAAGAAAGTTTAACTGTCCTGGATTTTCAGTGCTTTAGAAACTAATAAAGTTGGTATTAGAGGTACTAGAGTCGACTGTGTACATTAAATGGAGCTAACAACATAGAAATGAACTGGCAGTGGTATAGTGTTGTAGACTGTCTGCTCAGTTTGATCTGTTTTCTGTTTTTCTAGCCCTAGTGACTTGGGGGACTTTGATGTTGATCGTTTGTGTCCAAGAGCGTGGACAGAGATCGTTCACATGTTTACAGTTTACCATGTTTGTTCCATATCCTATTTTGCCCTATATGTGAATGTCAGTGCTTCACAGCGCTGAATAATCACCACAAAATCAGCACTGAACTATTGTGAAAGGGTCTATTTTATTTCTTGCATTATACATCTGGTGACAACCAAGTGTGAAAATTACAACTATGTGAAGTGAAGTTCCTTCTCTCAAAAACATTCAACACCAGTGAGTTGTCTCCAGACTATAGTGGATAAAACCTAGTTGACCAGAGGGCCGCAGTCCCCTGACAGTCACCACACACTGTCACACCCCTGTTGGTTGGCTTTATTCAGGATTTATCACCACAAGCTGCACAAAGTCCTCTAAGTTGGAGTCGAGCTGCTGCAGATCACTGTTGGACAGAAGTGTGTCATCCCCATAGGCAGTGGTTACAAGACTCTGGGCACATAAAGATGCGTGGGCAGAGACAATTTGAACGTAATAACTTATTTTCTTTTATTCATAGTATGTTTGTTCAATGAAAAACTGACAGAAAATGTATTATTTTGTATTTTGTTATTCGGATAAACGGGCACATGAGAATATATCTATGTGAGGTTGAATCTGTTGAATCAGTCATTGTAGGCCTAATGTGCTACACATTTAAAGGTTCCATGGAATGCATTTATTCAGTATTTTAAATTGTTCCCTGATGTCTATGTGACTTCGGTGAGGTGTCCAGATGCGATTTTTTTTACATGTCTATCTACAACCCTGTGATTTGGCCTTACAACTAAACAAGCTGTTTGGTTTATTTGGTAGGCTCATTAATAATGACAAGGAGGCGCTGTGATGGCTCACACAGAAAGTGCCATGTGAAAGAAATGGCTAAGAAATGTGAGCGTTGAACCAGCGTTTCGGCATCTAACCGTATATATTTAAGCTTTCATTGGAGGAGGAAACAGATGCTGGACTCAGTTGCTCGGAGATTAGAAGGGAATGCTTCTGAGTAGTAAGCTATGTCATATAGTGTTTCCAGCAACAATTTGCCCCACATAAGTTAGCTGTAATACCCTCGCTTCAGCCTAGCCACAACAACGACTATTAGCATAGTCATAGTTTGGTTTAGTCATGGTTTAAACATTGGAACAAGAGGTATTTTGCAGCTCTGTCAACAATGTTTGACGATGCTAGTTTGAACAGCAAGGGCAGCTCCTAAATGTGTTATAAGTTGAGAGTGTTGCTTTCCAATTTAGTGACTTCAGTAGGCTATCGATTATATATTTGTCCAGGTAACCAAAAGTACAGACAATATGGAAGCCTCACATCAATGTCAGTATCACAGACCTAATATTGTTGTTTAGTACTCCCCTGCTGTAGGCTATATGCTGTATATCTGATTAGGACTCACCTTCTTACCATTAATAAATGACCTTACATGAATGGCTGTCGATATCTTTTTTTCTTTGCCAGGTATTCTTGTGGAAATGAAATGCATGCCCCCCGAGAGAGAACATTTTGCCTATGTTGCAGGGAAATACCACAGCTAACTAAACTGGATACAAATTCACAGACACTGTCTGGTCTGGGTTAGAAATGAAGAAACTCCTAATAATGACAAACATTGTGTGATGTGACACGTTTATTTCGCTTTAACATCATACAGATATGCCCCATTAATAAACTCTGAACCAACTTAAACAAACAATATGTGCTTTCCTCCTCTCCCCTCCCTGCATATGATGCAGACACTTGGCCTACAGGTAGTTTGTCAGCTGGTGCTGGGGTTTCCCTGGAAAAAGTGTTCATGTTGTCATCCATTCATGTGTGGTGCTGGACATAAGAAGGGCTAGACAGTGACCTACTCACTCTTGTAGTCATGATTACAGTAAACATGAGCCTAAAAGCTTTGCCATGTCATCATGCCATCGCTGAATTACATCCTGGAAGGGAGGCTTGTATAGACAAAAGCAGTTGTGCTGTAGTATTCTGTATTCTGTATTCTCTGTCTGGACAAGGGAAATCGACAGATAACATAGTGTGCAAAGCCAGCTGCCAATAGGGCAGAGCTGTGCGGTGAGACATCCTGATGTAAAGCCTCATCAGGCATTAAAATCAGGACCTCCAGCGATGGATCAATAGGGTAGATCGGGCCCAGATCCACAGAATCTGCATCTGCCATTAAAAGTAAATACACTGCAAAATCCCAAATACGGGATGAAGTCTTGAAGTATTAACAGTGGGGAGCCAGTAATAGACAGTATGCCTAACCTTGGCGGCCACAGTATGGCAGTATGCTCTGTGTTCAGAGTGCCACAGTATGACAGTATGCTCTGTGTTCAGAGTGCCACAGTATGACAGTATGCTCTGTGTTCAGAGTGCCACAGTATGACAGTATGCTCTGTGTTCAGAGTGCCACAGTATGACAGTATGCTCTGTGTTCAGAGTGCCACAGTATGACAGTATGCTCTGTGTTCAGAGTGCCACAGTATGACAGTATGCTCTGTGTTCAGAGTGCCACAGTATGACAGTATGGCAGTATGCTCTGTGTTCAGAGTGCCACAGTATGACAGTATGCTCTGTGTTCAGAGTGCCACAGTATGACAGTATGCTCTGTGTTCAGAGTGCCACAGTATGACAGTATGGCAGTATGCTCTGTGTTCAGAGTGCCACAGTATGACAGTATGCTCTGTGTTCAGAGTGCCACAGTATGACAGTATGCTCTGTGTTCAGAGTGCCACAGTATGACAGTATGGCAGTATGCTCTGTGTTCAGAGTGCCACAGTATGACAGTATGCTCTGTGTTCAGAGTGCCACAGTATGACAGTATGGCAGTATGCTCTGTGTTCAGAGTGCCACAGTATGACAGTATGCTCTGTGTTCAGAGTGCCACAGTATGACAGTATGGCAGTATGCTCTGTGTTCAGAGTGCCACAGTATGACAGTATGCTCTGTGT
This sequence comes from Sprattus sprattus, assembly GCF_963457725.1. NCBI lineage: Eukaryota > Metazoa > Chordata > Actinopteri > Clupeiformes > Clupeidae > Sprattus > Sprattus sprattus. Next base: position 7,974,008 of record NC_137909.1, read on the forward strand.
TCAGAGTGCCACAGTATGGCAGTATGCTCTGTGTTCAGAGTGCCACAGTATGACAGTATGGCAGTATGCTCTGTGTTCAGAGTGCCACAGTATGACAGTATGCTCTGTGTTCAGAGTGCCACAGTATGACAGTATGCTCTGTGTTCAGAGTGCCACAGTATGACAGTATGGCAGTATGCTCTGTGTTCAGAGTGCCACAGTATGACAGTATGGCAGTATGCTCTGTGTTCAGAGTGCCACAGTATGACAGTATGCTCTGTGTTCAGAGTGCCACAGTATGACAGTATGGCAGTATGCTCTGTGTTCAGAGTGCCACAGTATGACAGTATGCTCTGTGTTCAGAGTGCCACAGTATGACAGTATGCTCTGTGTTCAGAGTGCCACAGTATGACAGTATGCTCTGTGTTCAGAGTGCCACAGTATGACAGTATGCTCTGTGTTCAGAGTGCCACAGTATGACAGTATGGCAGTATGCTCTGTGTTCAGAGTGCCACAGTATGACAGTATGCTCTGTGTTCAGAGTGCCACAGTATGGCAGTATGCTCTGTGTTCAGAGTGCCACAGTATGACAGTATGCTCTGTGTTCAGAGTGCCACAGTATGACAGTATGCTCTGTGTTCAGAGTGCCACAGTATGACAGTATGCTCTGTGTTCAGAGTGCCACAGTATGACAGTATGCTCTGTGTTCAGAGTGCCACAGTATGACAGTGTGCTCAAATATGATTCAGCATTTCTTCAGCATTTAGCACTTCTTGACTTAGCTACTTTTGGCAGGTGAGCAGAGATTCTGTAGCCATTACCGACATACAAATGTACTCTCCCAGCGAGACTTGATCTGACTGCAAGAGTGGAGGGGAGTTTTTCATTACCATAATGGTGAAGAGAGTATTGCAAGATGAAATCAATAATTGCTATTTCAGCCAGTCCAATGTCGTTATCATGTTAGCACCATACATTACTTAGTGAGCAGGGCTCAAGGGTCAAATGCATTTACTTAACAGCATATCAGCCAATTACTCTGTTGATTGAACCAATCCGATGACTTGTCCAATTACCTGTATACATGAGGCTCGATGGCACGTTACATCCCATGCAATCCACCATTACCTTTAGCATAAACAAATAAATTAAATTAGCCCATTGCTCTTAAGCCATGTATTTCTTTTGGCTCATATCAAAGTATGGCAAATGACATTGGGTTCAGGTTGTCTCCCCATTTAAGCGTTTGACTGGACCCTAACGTAAATGCGAAATCTAATTAAAATCTTCAAGGTATTACTGCTCCTGGGAAGAAATGTAGCATTGCCAGAGCACACTACCAGGGCCGGATTAGCCAATGGGTTTTCTGGGCACGGGCCCAGGGGCCCGCTCATAGAGGGGGCACGCCTTGCAGATCTTTTTTTTTATAAAAAAAAAAATATTTATGTATTTATTTATTTACATTTCAACAAAATTATGTGATTTATTGGTTAACAAATATAGTAACTACCCGACAATACTCTACCACATTATGTTGCCTTGACAGCCCATGCAGCACTACCTAAATATAATGAACGTAACCATTAGCTTGCGTCACGATGATGTTTTGTTGTTGTACCAGCCCATAGTAGTAAGAAGCGCAACGCATTTTCAGATGAATGCACAGAGCACGAAATAACACTAAAAGGACGGGAGCGATTTAAGGTATCAACATTCAATGTCATTGTTGACAAGTTGATCAGCTGTTTGGGTGCATATCGCAGCATTTGTGACATTTAGGGTTTATTGAACATAGGAACCGATGATTTGGATGCACTTCGCACTTCAGTCAGATTTAGATGAGAACTACACTGATGAAATGATTCAGTTCAGACGCTTCATGCAGAGTGAGCAAGATAAGTCTCCTCAAAATCTGCTGCAAGTACTTTTGAAATGTAGTCTACAACTAACTTTCACGAACGTTTTCGTAGCTTTCGTAGCTCTCTATTTTTTTGACGCTGCCTGTGACAAATTGTGAAGGAGAAAGGTAATTTTCGCAGTTGGCACGAATTGAAAAGGAACTCCGCACAACACAAACACAGGGACGCCTCTGCGCATTGTCCCTCATGGCCATCGAGTCTGAGCTTGAGATGGAGTGAGAGGACATACTGTACAATGACAGAAGTTTGAGTTTGGAGAAAAAGAAAGCAGAGGACATACAATGGACATACAATGACAGAACTTTGAGTTTGGAGAAATGTTTGGTAGTATATGTGTTTCATGTTGCAATGAGCAGTGCTTTCCCGTTTGCGTTGGAAATGCTCTGTGTCATTATGTGTGTGTGTTAAAATAATAATTATAAAAAAATATATTATATATATATATATATATTTATTTTATTTTTTTCTGAGAGGGGGGGGGGCCTTTAGACATTTGTGCCCAGGGGCCTATGATTTGTTAATCCGGCCCTGCACACTACATGAAATCAACTGTTGTCTGTTAAAGGCGTTTACTGGTCGCCACCTGAAACCAACTGGTGTCTGTTAAAGGGGTTTAATGGTCACCACCTGACCTCAAACCAACTGTTGTCTGTTAAAGGCGTTTACTGGTCACCACCTGAAATGAACTGTTGTCTGTTAAAGGCGTTTACTGGTCACCACCTGAAATCAACTGTTGTCTGTTAAAGGCGTTTACTGGTCACCACCTGAAACCAACTGTTGTCAGTTAAAGGCGTTTACTGGTCACCACCTGAAACCAACTGTTGTCTGTTAAAAGCGTTTACTGGTCACCACCTGAAACCACTGTTGTCTGTTAAAGGCGTTTACTGGTCACCACCTGAAACCAACTGTTGTCTGTTAAAGGCGTTTACTGGTCACCACCTGAAACCAACTGTTGTCTGTTAAAGGCGTTTACTAGGCATGGGAAATTTCACCGATGCGCATCGGAAAATCGATACGACATGTAAGATGCAGTTGCATCGATTTGCAAACGTCTGCATCGGTAAAAACGCACATAAACTCGAGATGCATCGTATCAAAATTATCTGCATCGATACAAACCGATTATTATCTATTATTATAACTTTTTAGAAACGTGTCTCTGAGTTTCAGTTGTGTTTCTATCCCTACCCCTCTAGTCTCTGCTCAAATCTCGGCTCAAGGCTCGCGCGAATAGGCGGGTCCAAACAAACGTGCTTTCGAAAAGAGGCGGCCAGCCAGTCAGATAGCGCGCTAGCATGGAGGAAAACGAAACGGAGGTAATACATTCGGTTGTGGGCTTTAAGTCTACGGTATGGAAAGATTTTGGCTTTTACAAACGAGATCTTTCTTAAAAAGAACTTGAAAAAGACACATCTGGGTTAAGTGTTTGGATTCACTTGTCTTAATTTCCAGATGGGGAACTGTTACTCCCTTGTTATGGCCATTTGTTCATAATGATTAATCATATTACAGTGCATGGAGATAATGAGTATACCCCTTTTGAAAAGTAACATTATGAACTATATTTTAATAAGTACACGTGTTATTTCCAAAATGTGCACTGAGTAAATGGAAAAAATGTCACCTAAGTTACATTATTAACCTTACTTTGCTCATCAGATATTGTACCGCACCGGATCGCAGGAGGTAGGAGAATCGTATCGTATCTTATCACTGGTAATTCCATGAATCGTGAATGTATCGAATCGTTGGTAGCGTATCGAGATGTGTATCGAATCGCCTTGATGGTGAAGATTCCCATCCCTAGCGTTTACTGGTCACCACCTGAAACCAACTGTTGTCTGCTTAAGGCGTTTACTGGTCACCACCTGAAATCAACTGTTGTCTGCTTAAGGCGTTTACTGGTCTCCGCCTGCCTGGGATGTTACTCTGCGCTCTGTGTCATTGTTGCAAGTGTTTATATATTTGTGTGTGTGTGTGTGTGTGTGTGTGTGTGTGTGTGTGTGTGTGTGTGTGTGTGAGTGTGCGTGTGTGTGTGTGCTCTTGTATGAATTGATTCTCTCAGTTCTCCAACTGCCTCTTCTGGTCTATCTCCCATTTTAACCAGATCCTGAGAATCATCCATCTTGAGTCCTCTGACCATGGGCTCTAGAGCTTTACATCTCTGTCATTTCAACAAACAGGAGGTTATCTCCTCCACCTGCACAAGCACATGATGAATGCAAGTAATTCAGCTTTTACTGCATAGCGTGTTTGGTGCAAAGCCTCTGCAATCTGTTCATGTGAGGGGCGAGGGATTACATCCCCCACATTTGCAACATACAGATCAGTGGGCTTCCTCTTTTCTTGGTGTTAAAGAAACAGCAGTCCTGAGGCCCTACCAGTGTTATCATCAAATAGAGCAGAGTGCCATTTCTATTTCAAAGGAAGTGTTTAAGGATCTGGGGGCTCCCGTCTTCTGGCAGCACAGGTATTTCAGTCAGGCTTTTGTGACCCTGGGGATGCTTGCTTGTTTGTTTGTGTGTGTGTGTGTGTGTGTGTGTGTGTGTGTGTGTGTGTGTGTGTTTGTGTGTGTTTATGTGTGTCTGTGTGTGTGTGTGTACGTGTGTGTGTGTGTGCATGAAGTCTCCTACCTAGAAAAATATACATTTCAAACGTAGTCCGTTGACAGGCATCATATGGTGAGGTACACTTTCCTCAACAATATACCATGTTTCTCAATGCGCTTATGGACTAAAAGGGTGACAAATGGACTGCAAAATGAGGACTACATTTAAAGCATATGAAACATGCATGCATGTAACTGCTGGCAGTATTTTACAATTAACACAGAAGTTTAGAACTGTAGCAAGCCTAAACGTATTTATCTATGTATATATTCATTTTTTTTATTTTATTTGGAGGACGCTCATTTCAGGCAATCTGGACGAAGTGCACTGATGTTAGCCCAGACATGAAGGCACAGCTTGGCAGTAGTGAAATGTGGAGTGATGTGCTGCCATGTGCCTCCTGTGTGATGTATGGGAGAAAAGAAACGAGCCAAGAGCTTCCAGGTTTCCCAGTCCAGCTGAGGAACCAAAAGTGATGTGCCAGTATTTTTCATTTGCCCAGTGGAGTGCCTGATGCATTTTAATTGAAATATATAATATAAATTATAAAACAATTGGGTACCTTGTCGTAGGAACACTACGACATTACCAGATGGGACGTGACATCGTCACGGCTCCAATTCGAATACACTATTCATTCACGCCGGAAGGCTGAAATATGTCAATCATCTCCTGAGCCCACCCCTCAGGAGCGCATAAATAGCAGTGCTTGACATATGAACATCTTCTTTTTCAATTTCGACGTTAGGTATCCGTACCTAACCTCACTCTTCGTTACGCTCAAAGAAATTTGCTATTGCTACTTGCTAATTTATCCTCGTGTGCTTCTAACTCTTTGTAGCCGGTGAGTTGGGTTTATCCCTTTTCACTAGCTCTGGGTGCAACGAGTTTTTGGCTTGTTTTATTCTGCTATTCTGTCGAGTCGCTGTATTGTAACTTGTTACTAGCCAGTCGATGACTAGCTTGCTAACCACCTGCTAAGTGCTTGTTACTTTGCTTCACTCGCACTTATTCCTGATTTTTGCAGTTATGTCCTCCAGACAGGTGTCCCCGGACTGCGGGCACGCCAGAGAAAAGGGGAACCGTCATCGCCTGTGCCTTCGCTGCCTGGGCAAGGACCACGCAGCTGCTGCCCTCGGTGACGACGACCCCGCATGTGAACTCTGTGCCAAAATGGATTTGGCCAGAGTCCGGAAGCGCCTGGCGTTCTGGCAACTGGTCCCAGGCTTCGCCGCCTACCTCCACCTCGACCAGGCAAAGGAGAGCGGCTACCTCTCCGTCCCCCATGGTGCGCAGATCTCTACAGGATGTCAGTGCGGCCTCCCTGGGTGCTTCTTCTACGGAGGGATCTCCTGACGCAGGCGCACAGCACGATATGGCATCCCCGACCGGAGCTGTGGCAGCTCAGTGCCTGGCACCTGAAAGGAGCAGGCTCATAGCTTCGGGGCTGTCTGATGCGGTGGTGTCCACGATACAGAGTGCTCGTGCTCTATCGACACGGTCCCTCTGTACGCTGAAGTGGCGCAGGTTTGATCAATGGTGTGTCGCGCGTCAGTACGACTCCATCAACTGCGCTCTGAGCGTCATTTTAGAATTCCAACAGCATTTATTTGACGAGGGGAAGGCTGCTTCCACTCTCAAAGTTTACCTGGCGTCTATTTCGGCCTGTCATGCAGGCATCAATGGTAAAACCCCAGGTAACCACCCTTCAACGTCACGCTTTATGGCTGGCGTTAGGCGTCTCAGAGTGCCTTACAGGCACTTAGTGCCCTCATGGGATCTACTGGTGGTTTTACGCGCTCTTACAGGGCCTCCGTTCGAGCCCCTTGAGGACGTAGACATGAAATTTGTCTCACTAAAAACTGCGCTTTTACTGGCTCTGGTGACAGCCAAGCGCGTGGGTGATTTGCGGGCTCTGTCAGTCAGCGCATCTTGCCTTCAGTTCGCGATCGCTGGTGACAGGGTGGTTATGCGACCTAATGCTGCCTACACACCCAAGGTGGTTTCGACTCCATTTCGCAACCAAGTAATTGAGTTGGCAGTATTTTCGCCTTCGCTTCGGCGGAGGAGGAGCGCTTGAATAATCTATGCCCGGTGCGCGCTCTCCGATGTTATACGGAGCGCACGAGTGCTTTCAGAAAAACTGACCAGCTGTTTGTCTGTTTTGGCGCACAGGCAAGGGGCAGACCTCTTTCAAAACCGAGCCTTTCCCGTTGGATAGTGGAGGCTATCGTTTTGTCTTATAAGAGTTTATCTTTAGAGCCCCCAGTGAAGTTGCGTGCACACTCCACTCGGGGAGTTGCTTCCTCCTGGGCCTTGTTGAAAGGCGTCTCAGTTGAAGACATATGTAAGGCTGCAAGTTGGAATTCTCGCCACACTTTCATTAGATTCTATATGTTAGATGTGTCGACCCCCTCCTTCTTGCAAGGAGTCTTGCACGCTGAAAATTCAATAGCCCCCCAGAGCCTGTGAATGGTTTCTTAAATATGAACGGTTGTCAGTCCTTTTCAGGGTTAAATGCTGACATTCCGGTATATGGGGATATCGTGTAGACATACGATTGGAAATCGTTGTAGTCTACGTGGAATGGTTATTGAAAATATACTATGTGTTCATTAGCTTTTATGGTTAAACGCAGATGAACCGTTATATTGAATTTACGTAGGCAGGTGTTTAGAACACTCTGGGCTACGTGAGAGGAAGGTATAGTGATGTGTGTGTTCATCGGCTTTTATATGATAAATGCAAATGAACCGATGTACAGGTGAATCATGTAGGCTGGTGATCAGAGATCGTTGTATAGCCTACGTAAAAAAGGATTGCCCTGTGATGTTAACCACCAGCTACCGTGTGTGCCTCTTGGGAGGTCAGAAATACGAGGAGCTGGTCAAGGTTGATTGACACTGTATTTTTCACGCGTGAAGGGATACGGTCCTATCTGGTAATGTCGTAGTGTTCCTACGACAAGAAACGTCTCAGTTACTTACGTAACCTCGGTTCCTTTAGTGGAACCGCAGACATTACCAAGGTTGCGTGTACAGTGTCCATTCTTCTTGCAGTGGGTGTGTTCTTATGTTACGCTCAAAATTGTCCAAGAGGATGTTCATATGTCAAGCGCTGCTATTTATGCACTCCTGAGGGGGCGGGCTCAGGAGATGATTGACATATTTCAGCCTTCCGGCGTGAATGAATAGTGTATTCGAATTGGAGCCGTGACGATGTCACGTCCCATCTGGTAATGTCTGCGGTTCCACTAAAGGAACCGAGGTAACGTAAGTAACCGAGACGTTCTAGCGCGTAATTTAGCTGTTTCTGATTGGACGAGAGACGTTCCATGCTATAGGTTATTCGTCAACATACCTACAGTAACGGGACTTTTCACAGCTAAAAATAAATCACTCCGCAATGAAACTTTCGCATTGATGAAAACCGTTAATTCAAAGTTTTTAAAATTCCAAACCAAGACGTTGACAATGGAACTATATTTTGTAGCGGAGAAACAATGGCGAAATAAACCATTTTTAATCAATAACTTCGTGTTGAAATGTTAATTTGTTGACTGTAGAATTGTTTTATAAAAGCAATATAGCACTCGTGGGAGTGGGGTAGGTAAGGGATTATCCCTTACCTACCCCACTCCCACGAGATTATCCCTTACCTACCCCACTCCCACGAGTGCTATATTGCTGAATTAACCAATACAAATTGATATTTTTAGTCCACATAGCAAATATATGTACTGTAACTCATACTCTTCCATGTGTAATTCTGTTGTGATGGTGTATGTTGGTACATTTTTTCTTATAATCGACTGCTCGATTTTAATTCTAAACTAAACATTTTAAGAAATACCCATTTCAGTGATGGTCATTATTATGCAAGAGCAGTATTCTGCTTTGTTCTCATGGCACAGTTGTACTGAATCTCTGCACGTCCACACTTATTTCCACAACTGTGAGGCTCCCCCTGTGCTCACTATAATTACAATCATCTAATGCGTAATTACAATTTTAAAACATTGTGTCAGACTGCCTCAGCATGATAGAGAAATAATACAAAAAAGTGGAAACCGTGTTTTTGATCATCTGGGCACCAGACATAAGAAGCAGGAAGCAGTAGCCATCAACTGCTGGACAGAAAAGTTGTGTGAAAAGTGCTCGGACTTGGGTTCAGCCACATCAATTAGCATGAGTACACTTACAGATCATGACTCCCTATGTGTGCAAGGATGGGGGAAAAAGACAGGGAAATTTGGCACACAAGAAATAGGTGCAGATGGATTTCATAATATGATACCACCGTACCATGATTACCCATTGTTAATGAAATATGAGCATGATCATCCAGAAATGAGTTGATTGCTGTGCATGCTCTCTGTATTTTAAATGCATTCAAATGATTCAGAGACAGCTGATGTGGTTCTTTATAATGCTTCTGTGTCTGAATACCCTAGTGATCACATAGCCAACTAATTTATGTTATACAATACATTAACTGAAGTGTATGCCATAAGGAGGTTGTGCAGCCATTACCATCCAAAAGCTTCCCTTTACATACATGTTTGTCATAGAATGCGTTCCACAGATGGTATTGCGTCCCATTTATATGATAAATGGAACATGTAGGCCTAATTAAAACATATGTGTGCGTAATAGATAAGTATGGCAACACAGAATCAATTATACTGGTATAAAGCTCAACATCATATGCTAATTGCAAGCCTCATTGGCTGAAGCTATAAATCACAGTTCTCAGTATGAAATATCACGGCTGACCACACTTACAGTCACACAGACATTTGGTTGCACGTACTCAGGGGCGTGTAAACATCCCTGTGCCCACATACACTGTGCACAAAACCATGTGTTCACCTGGGGCACTATTAGGAGCACAGACCATGATTGGATGGGCCATTAACCCAGTAGGGAGTCGGCCAGGGAGTCAGATTTCACTGTGACACGACATGGGCACACGCACCATCCCCCAGCAACTAGCTAGAGATTTCCCTATGCGTTTGTGAATGAAGGCAACAGCTGGACATCATTAGGAAAGTGGGCGAATCAGAAAGGGTTTTTAAAGTTACCCACTCCGTACTTTGAGGCTCCATGCATCGAGTGGAAATCCACTTTGGTCTCTCTAATGGCCAAAAATCCGCCCCTTGCTTTCATCCTCTATGCATTGGCAGTGTGTGCTCTCAGATGGCTTTCCTCTTGTCTAACACCTTCCCCAGCTGGGGATTCTCTTACTGATCCAGCCTGTGTTGTGGTTAAAGTCATATTTTCCTGTCCCGTTTAGTTGCATGCACTTTAAAGAGAATTGCTTTCAATTGGGCTTTTCAAAATCTTTGAATTTTTGCCAGTATTTGCACAACGCACATTTTAAGCCTTGCTGGATTAGGACGACAGCTGATTGATGAAAGAAACAAATGGTATGGAATCATTCTTTCACTCACATGTGGGCTATCACTTTTGGCTTATTTGTTGGCAAACAGGCATGAAAAGAGGAGACCTTTTGCAGATCATTACAATGTTAACACTGTGCATGTCAAAGTCTTGATGAATTAGGAGGCATCATTTCACACTAACCTATTAAAAAGTCATACATATTTTTAGATACAGAATGAAATTGGCCAACAAACAACCCTCTAGGCACACAGCATGAGAAAAGTCATTAATGTAATTCACACCATGAAAAACATGCAGATAAACAACGGTAGAAGTGTCCTGCAGAGAGAACAAACAGCAGAGCTCTAGTGCACTGAAGTGCAGTGCAATAAGGGCTAATGCCTTACCCTCACAGTGCACTCTGGATGGAAAGGGGGATGGGGGGGGGGGGGTGCCTGGGATTTTTACACACTCTTCAGAGCAGAGCAATTACCTAACCAAGATCAATACATAAACAACTGACTTCATAGATTTCTGAAGCAATTTTTGATCAACTTTGTTATTTTATTCATGAACATTTTTTTTTTTAAAGCTTCCTGCAACGTCTTCACCATTCAGTTGATGTTAATAGAGCCCAATCTTACACTTCTGTCCAGCAGTGAAACTCTTCCTGACTGGAGCCTAAACAGAACATTGTGCAAAACCCTATGTGATCATTAACAGCTTTTGTTACTGTACATTATGTTATCTAAAGACAGGCAAAACAAACACACAGCAGGACATAAAACGGCTCGTCAATATGACCATCGGGCTTCTCTGGCCTTTTATTGGTGTTTTCCCACAGATTTATGGGTAAGGATTGACACACTAATGGCAAATGACATCCATTAGAAGCCTCCTGATATCGACAATTGTTGAAGCATATCGCCTACGAAAGTACCTTTTAGCTTTATAATGTGCTTTTGGAGTCTGCTGGCTTATTCAGTGGTATTGCGAAGCCTCTGATTGTCTTCACATCATTATTGCCGACTATTAACTGTGCGCTGGAACTGAGGAGCTAGCATGTCTATAAACAGATTCACATCGACGATAAGTAGAGCATTCTGATTCCACCGCTGAAAGTGAAACCCGTCCCAAAGTCCAATAAATTACCATAGTAAATGTGTGCAGGACTCGAGAGGGCTATAATGCTTTGGGCTTTCAGTGCTTAGAGCCTCATACCATGGCTAGCTTTGCATGCTTCCCTCCCATGCCTCTCATTGCAGTACGAGACGTAGGGCATCCAAACACTCACTCTTTCAAAAAATGGTCATAGCTAAGTGTTTTTGTCAGCCATCTGACTGCCTCTTTCTGTGAGTAGGGCAGATGATTGGTGCCTGTTAGCCTAAAAGGTTTAAGATGATAAAGAACTCTTCACATGGCATGCTACAGTGTAAGCAACACGATGAGAAGTCCCAACAGCTTTCATGTTGTGTCATGTTATCATGCAACTGTATGTTTTTAGTAATATCCTAAACTGTGAAACAGAAATATACTTTTAGAGCCAAAATCTGGCAAGTTGCTCATTTGTTCTAGAAACTGCCCAAATGTTTGTGTTAAGCTTTGTATGCACTGTTAAAACCCCCTGCTGTAAACATAAACAGACCTCTTGCCAGAAATCAGACACTTGCCTCAAACATCAGCAGTCTAAATATCATTTAAACAAATTCAGTTTCTAAAAATGGCCCAGTCAGTTCCATATATTTTGTAATCAACCGCATAATATCATGCCTCATTAAAGAAGCAATAGGAAAGTCAGTTTTAGATCCCTCACTGACAGTTTAAACCAAGAGCTGAGATTCTGACAAGTACATATTCTAATTGGAAGGTGGTTGTCAGCATAGCTTTGCAGCAGCAGTGAGTGGCTGGTGAAAGAACATTTGGTGACTTGGAATGATTGACGTATGAAGTAATAATGGTACAACTTTCAAGCGGCAAACTTGTTGTCGTTTTGCTTTTGTGCTTAAGTATCACCTTAGTCTATTTATAGGATTAATATTATTGATAAATAACTAGGAGCTCAAAAGCGATGATATTTAATGTGATCATGTGATATTTTTTTGGTAATATCCCAAGGGCTTTGTCCTAGCAGTGCTTTTCCTTACATATTATATTCTTGATTTTGTTCATGCAAATGGATTTATAGTGTGCAATTGTCAAGTGTTCCTTCAATATGGCTAATATAATGAGTTGTGCTGAAAAGAAAGCGAATAGAGTATAATGGTCTGGGCATTGTGATGTGGAACATGGCTGTGAAGGCATCAAATTCAAGAGTAACAATAATTCTGCTGTAAGGATCCTCCGAGGATACACTGAACTCTTGACTGTAATTATCTCGTCACACTTGGCTGCATGTGCCTCGAGACACACTTTAAGTGTATATATTTTATTATGAAATATTATAAGTACGGAAGATACTGTTACAGCTAACCAGGCACCATACCAGAGACACTCAGGTAAACAAGGCTAGTGTTACTTTGTAAACTAGTCTCTAAAGCCAGTCTCTTAAAAAGCTAACGTCAGCCTGCTATCATATGTAACGTCAGCCTATATCTATAAGCTAGCTAGATGGAGGGGTGAAGGGTATTTAGGATGATATTATTTTTTTTTTTGACAGAGTATATGCAATGCATGGACATGAATTCATCCTGAATGTATCCAGTTTGCATTGTAAACCCGAAAAAGTTCAGAGAACTCAAAACTTTTGATGTAACCGATTACCAATTAACCGTCAATCGGTTACATCAAAAGTTTTGAGTTCTCTGAACTTGTTCGGGTTTACAGTGTGGGTATCGTAGTTTCAAATGTTAAATTGTTACTGAAGATTTTTCTCTGTGGATGATAATGATGTACCATAGTCAGTAATTCAATGCATCTTATATCTAGTTGTGATTGTGCTTTTATTTGGACTAAGGTTAGAATGTAAGCATTTCTGGTTGAATATTCTGTTAGAGAGCCAGGTGTGAAAGGGTCAGAAAATGTCTCAGAGACTTGTGTCTCTAGGCCTCATGAATACAGGGTGACACCCCTTATACTCAGATAGCACTTAACTGAAATCTTTCAATGGGCCTCATTTATAAAAAGTTGCGTAGAAACCATCCTACATTTTGTCTAAGACATTTTCTGAAATGAGCTTGTGAGATCCACAGAAAACGGACGTACACACACAAAAACACGCGTACGCCAATCCTTCGGTTATAAATCACAAATGGTTGTGGAATTGTGCGCAACTGAATCTCCACCCTCACAACGCCCCTATTTAATCTAATTAATTGTATCAATACGCAAACAGAGCGCAACCTCAATGCACAAACTCTCTGTGACAATGGCAAGCAAGAAAGAAACATGTAAACAGAAGAGTTATAGTGAGGCTGACATCGGCGTTCTGCTGATGGAAGAGCAGATGCGGGCCAAAACATTGTGAGAAAGCCTGTCAGGTGGCGTAATGGCAAAAGCAAAGTATGTGACATGTAGTAGACACGTCTCCGAAGCACCAGCGGCCGCACCTGCGGCACGAGCAGCACCAGAAGCCGCATCTGCGTCAGCAGAACCATGGCTTTGGTGCGCTCCATTACCGACCGCGCACGGGCATATGCTGTATTGAAGTGGGCTTCCTAGGCTGTCTGAGTGTGCGCAATCTGGATGAGAATACATTGGCAACCCTGTTTTACGCAGGAAATCCTCTTTCACATTATGCTGTTCCTGGGCTATAGACTATCCCTCTATAAATTGCGGGCATATAGAGGGATAGTAGGCGAAGAACATCGGGCAAAATTCTGCTTAATGATGACGTTCTCATCGGAACGTTCCTGTAGCCAGGAATCCAAGAACGGACAAAACCTGAATGTATATGGCCTGGTTGCATCTGGTGCGCCTCTGTAGACGAGAGGACATTTGGGCACAACGCTCTCAGCAAGCGGTACCTGCTTATCAGCCATACATCATCCTGTGTCAAAAAGTCTGCACGATCACGAAAAACCCCTCTCTCTCCTTATTGCGCAGTTGGCAATAACCTCTAACAACGCCAATGCAGCCATATCTCCTACTGAAAACTAAGCCACTATTACACTTTTTATAGGCTATAGTTTGAGTTAAATGTTTTACACTTGTAAAATTAAAACGGAATATTTATAAGACGTGAATCTCATTCATGTGTGAATTATTCTAATAGTTTAATTGATTTTATTGAGCGAAACATTAATTTGGCCTTTCACCATTAGCCCAAATGGTGACGGTGGTGCTGACGATGATGATGATGATGAAACTGTGTGTCGGCTGTCGGCACTCGAGAGTTCTGAATTCCTGCAGTACTCCAGTATTGCCATAAGGAAATGTACTTATAAGAACTAAACGTAGAGATACGTCCTTTTCCACGTCTTAGACGGTTTTTATAAATCTGTACTTTGACGTGGATTTGATCACACGCACACTCTAAGATCCTGCCCCGGGCTGCTACCTTGACGTGGTGGGGCGGCTTGCGTGCTTCAAGGCCCCTGTGAGCTATATCGGCGGGGGCTTAAAGCCCCTGGCAGGTTCAACCAAGCCGGACAGGTCACGGGCGAGGGGTCTGACAAAAAGCAGCACTGGTCCTTCAGGTTGGGGGTTGGGCTCCATCCCGGAAAACAACAACTGTTACAGAAACTGCAACACGAAAACCACAAAACCTGGGGTCCAAAAGAAGCTCTAGCCAAAACACTGGCACTATGACGGCAGCAGATGAAAGCCCAGCTCGGGAAATCGGCTGCCCGAAGATGAGTCTCTTAAGACCCCGAACTATGATCCGTCTTGGAGCATGGAATGTCCGAACCATGTTTGAAACATCAAAGACAGCGCAAGTCATCAGAGAAATGCAGAAATACAAGCTGGACATCCTTGGCGTGAGTGAGTGCAGATGGACTGGTTCAGGACGCAGGGTGACAAAAGAGGGCCCAACTATCCTTTTCTCTGGAAAAGATGATGCACACTCCAGCGGTGTAGCACTTATCGCAAGTAAGAAGGCATCCAAATCTCTTATGGAGTGGGAACCCATCAGTGATAGACTGCTCAGAGCAAGATTTGACTCTCGATACTGCAAAATGACCATCTTGCAGTGTTACGCCCCTACAAATGAGGCAGAGGAGGAGGCTAAGGACAACTGGTACGAACAACTACAATGTGCAGTCTCCAAGGTCCCACAGCATGACATGTTACTGATAATGGGAGATTTGAATGCCAAAGTTGGAAAGGACAACATTGGGAGAGAAGATGCTATGGGGCGGCATGGTTGCGGAATCATCAATGACAATGGAGAGAGGCTTGTTGACTTCTGCACTAACAACAGATGCAAAATAGGTGGAACCATCTTCCCCCACAGGGACATCCACAAACTAAGCTGGAGATCCCCAGATGGACATACTGTCAACCAGATTGACCATATCATCATCAACAAGAAATGGCAACGATCTCTTCTGGATGTCAAAGTCCACTGGGGGGCGGATGTTGGCAGCGACCACCACCTGGTCATAGCTAAGATCAGGCTAAAACTAAGAGCAACACCTACCGCCAGACAGCGGCGCAAAGTGTTTGACATCAACAAGCTTCTTGTCACAAAAGTCCAAAAAGATTTTACCATCGAGCTTAGAAACCGCTTCAGTGCACTGGAAGATGAAGATGGGGAAGGAAATGGAGACAAGAGCAATGTTGAGAAAACATGGGGGAACATCACAAAAGTGTACAAAGAAACAGCAGAGAGTGTCATTGGCTTTAGAAAGAAAGGAGACAAACAATGGATAACATCTCAGACATGGACAAAAATTGATGAGAGGAGGAAAGCCAAAGACAAACTGATGAGTACAAAGTCGCCCAGGCTCACTGAACGCGCAAAGAAAGAGCACAGGGTGAAAGACTTGGAGGTCAAGAGGAGTGCCCGAAGGGACAAGAGAGCCTTTGTGGAGAACCTGGCAAGTGAAGCAGAGATGGCTGCAGCTAAAGGAAAACACAGCACGGTGTATAGGATCGCCAAACAGCTAAGTGGTCAGAAAAACAACTACACTAAACTAGTCAAGGACAAACAAGGTAAACTGAAAACAACTGAAAGGGAACAAGCTGAAAGATGGGCCCAACACTTCAAAGAAGTGCTCAATGGATCAGAGCCAGAAGAGCCTGCAGACCCAGAACCCTCGGATGACATTGAACTTAACATCGACCCTCCCTCCCAAGCTGAAGTACAAACGGCAATCAAGGATACGAAGAGGGGGAAAGCCCCTGGAATCGACATGCTACATGCAGAATTGTTGATGGCAGATAACAGCCTCCAGGGTGCTGACTGACCTCTTCGCCAAGATATGGGAGCACAATGCCATACCAAAGGACTGGAGCAAGGGCCTCATATGCAAGCTTCCAAAGAAAGGGGACCTGAAAAACTGTGACAATTGGCGAGGCATAACACTTTTGTCCGTCCCTAGTAAAGTCTTCTGTAGAATTCTTCTCAACAGACTTACTAGTGCCATAGATGTCAAGCTAAGAGAGGAACAGGCAGGATTTCGCAAAGGTCGAGGCTGTATCGATCAGATCTTTACCTTGCGTAACATCATTGAACAGTGTATTGAGTGGAATGCCCCCTTGTATGTCAACTTCATTGATTTCAAGAAGGCATTTGACAGTGTTCACCGCGAGAGCCTATGGAAGATCCTTAGGGCATATGGAATACCTCCCAAAATGGTCAACATCATTGGGAAATTCTATGAACACTTTGAATGCAGTGTCATCCTTGATAACACCCTGACAGTCATTTCCTGTTAAATCTGGAGTAAGACAAGGCTGCATCCTCTCCCCTATCCTGTTCCTAATTACCATCGACTGGGGGATGCTTCAAACAACATCAGACCGTCCCCGTGGAATCCAATGGACCCTGTTCTCCTTTATGGAAGACCTTGACTTTGCAGACGACCTGGCAGTCATGTCATCCACTCATAGCCACCTCCAGGAGAAGACTGACCGGCTAAGCAATTATGCAAAGCAAACTGGTCTGTACATCAACCAGAAAAAAAACCCAGGTAATGTACATCAATACTCCAACAGCACCTCCAATCACCATCGATGGAGAGACGTTGGAATGTGTTGAAGATTTTACTTACCTTGGAAGCATTATAAGCAGTGAAAGTGGAACGCAAAAAGACATCAAGATCCGTCTCAACAAAGCAAGAGGTGCCTTCAGCCAACTTCGAAACATCTGGAAGTCCAAACAATATAGCCTTAAAACTAAGATCAGGCTCTACAACAGCAATGTCAAGGCTGTCCTGCTGTATGGCTCTGAGTGCTGGAGGGTAACAAAACAGGATATGAGAAAGGTTGACGTCTTCCATAATAGCTGCCTACGTAAAATCTGCAACATCTTTTGGCCAAATAAAATCTCAAATGAGGAACTTTACAAGAAGACAGGCAGCTTGGATATGTCTCTTGAGATTAAAAAACGCAGACTGAGATGGCTCGGTCATGTACTGAGGATGCCCAATGAAAGAACACCCAAAGTTGCCTTGAGATGGACCCCAGTCGGAAAAAGAAAGAGGGGCAGACCAAAGAACACCTGGAGAAGGACAGTGATGATGGAGCTGAAGGAGATGGGTCTTTCCTGGGACGAAGCACAGGCCAAAGCACGAGACAGGGTTCATTGGCAGTGTATGATTGCAGCCTTATGCCCCAACCGGGACGAAGAGGATAAGTAAGTAAGTACACTCTAAGATCAAATCTGTGCGTAAGTATGTTTTATAAATGAGGCGCAATGGCTTATTAGAAGATTCTAAGGATGAGCTCTGTAGGAGTGAAACGTCTGTGTCTCTCCCCTGGTGTGCACCATTGTACAAGATTAAACCTGTTTCCTGAACTGATCATAACTCAGACTAAATCTATTAATCAATATATGGTATACAATTAATACTATCAAGTATCACCAAAGATAATATATAAGCTGATACTAAAGTGACTAAATGTGATATTCTATTGTGTGCGTCATTGTATAGCTATTTGAGGTCCAGGATGCTGATGATTGAATTTTTAAAACATCTGACCCCCAAATGACCTGATGAGCTGAAATCTAGCTTGACACCCTTTTGTTTTACAGTACAACACACATTACTGAGAACATCAGTGCTCTTTTTCCATCTCTCCAGACTGCACTGGCCATCAACATTATTCCTACCTTTGTCTGGGCTTCGGTAGGGTCTCTCAAAAGGCTGGGTATCGGCCTTACGTAACACTGCTCTCATGTTTTCTGCCCCCTCCCTGTGTACGATAAGTGAGAGTACACAACATGCTTGGAGGGCTATCAATGAGAAGGTTTCTGAAAAGGTTCTGACACAGTATTAAATGTTTCAACCTCCACTGTGGGCTGTGATCTTGCCCTGGGTGGCATGCTTTATGTGACTACAATTGGTACCCTTCAGCCTTTCTTCAGATCTACTGAGCGCAGCAATTTCTGCTCTGAGCCCCATTAAGGCCATACATTATGAGTGGGCCCACATTAAGCGAGGGTGAAAATAATTTAAAGCTGCTGTACTGCTGTTGTACTGGATTACAAAATAACAAAACTTGTTGGTAATGTGTAAAAGTCTTGCAGCCCATCGTAGCATTTGTAAACACAAGGCATAGAGTCATGCAGGAACACTTAGGGCCTGATTTACTAACATTGCGCCCGCAGCTTAATCAGCGCCTTTGCCAAAGCGCAATATACTGCACAGTGTTTTTCCGCATTTTTCGTGGTATTTATCAAACCAGATCCGCGCTGGGCAATCAGCGTCTTACTCCGCCCTTTAGTGTTATTTAGCGCACCGTTAAAAGACGGGAGAAATCGCCTGCATGTTACAGCTCACTCACATTGTTGCGTTGGAATGCATTGATCCAACGGAAGGCGGAGGAGGAGTCTGGCCCATGGGGTTCTGTTGATACCGGAGACGTTACAGTGAGATTGACAGGTCAACAAACCAATCACGTCACTAGCAAGCTTTTACCCTGTGAGTAGTAGCATGCTATCATTAGAAAGGGTGCTCAGACATCCCCCAAATCCTATGATACGTATTTTTCAGTTACAATAAAGGGTTTTTTATATTGTACAGTGTGTATTTCTCGGTAACTTTTTAAAAATCTAACCAAAAAAAAGAGGAAGAGAAAACTAAGGTTCAGCGAAGAGGAGATAGATATATGGTTCACGTTCGCTCAATCACTAAACCTGATTCAATGTGCGCGCGGTTATATTGTTGTTCTGCCCGCCATCACCTGCAGCGAGATGTTTAAAAGAACACGATTATAAAGAATATGCTATTGGTGGCATTAATGCATAAACTGTCTAATATAACAATATAGATGTGTACATGGCGAGATTAATAATTTCTACAAGGGACATGGGTTCACTACAATATATCCCCACTGAAACAAATACATTTACCAAGTAGCCAGGCCTCTCCAAAATCCCTGTTGCTCAATCTTGGATAGATGGCACTATTCCGGAAGATAAAACTGTCATGGACAGATCCAGGGTACTTGGCTACCACGTTAGTAATGGTCATGTTGGCATCACATATGACCTGGACATTCATTGAATATGTGTGCTTTCTGTTTCGGTAAATGTGTTCGTGGATTGAAGGTGGGACTGTTTGGATGTGGGTGCAATCAATGGCTCCAATTACGTTCGGAAAGTTTGCAATTTGAAAAAAAGTCCTGTTTGATGTCTCTAATTTCAGCTATCGTAGTGGGGAAATGTATATTGACCAGTGCGCCGTAGCAATGCGTCAAGAACCTGGGTGAATATTTGGCTGAGTGAAGGCTGAGATATACCAACTGCAGATGCTATAACTGTTTGAAATGATCCAGAGGCCAATATTTGCAATGTTGCCAGGAGTTTAACAACTGATGGAATGGAATGTGATCGTCGGGTGGAGGGTTCGATGTCGTCTCTGATCTGGTTCAGTAATTATAATATTGCGTGGCTGGTTAACCTGTACCGTCTTATGATTTCTTGTTCGCTTAACTGGAAAAGTATTATTCGTGTTGAAAAATTCTTTCTGCGTGGTCTTTGTCTCTGGCTTCGCCTTGTTCTAATAACTGCTGCCATATCGAAGTTTTCAGACTCAATCAAAATAGCGCTTCCTGGTTAAGACGTGCTTTTATGAGGCAGAGAATTATCCCGCAAATTAGAGACGCACTCTCGGCAGGCAGTTTTAGTAAATACCACGCAATACATCATTAGGCGCACTTAACTTCTCTCCTCCCATATATAAGCGCCACACACCCACGTTTCCTTATACCCTCCCACCTCTTTGCGGTTCACACCCACAAAGCGTTAATATGCGCTTCTACTCAAATGTGCCTCCTTTGTAAATACCGTTTTATGTTTACACCCGCTATTTTACGCCTGAAATGGGCGCAATCCTGTTAGTAAATCAGGCCCTTAGTGGCTAAACATAACGAGGTGCAAAGTGGAAGCTACAAGGTCATGGACAATCCTTTGGAAAATGGGTTTAATGGGCTGTGAATGGTGCAATGATTTCCTATTCACTAATGGTAGATACCTATTCACTAACGGTAAATGGTTTTCACAGACTGCGTTTCATTGTTCAGCTGATGCTTTCAAGTCAGTTTATACCCCTTGTTAGTAATAGCAATTGTGATTATGAGGTTAAATATGTTGCAAATTGTGAGAGCTTGTAGACTTGATGTGAGAAATTGTAGAGTAGATTATGAGAACTTAAAATATGTTAAAATATGAACTTGTATGTTAAAATGAACCAGACAATAAGACACAGAAAAAAACTTGCAAACATAACTTGCACTAGTAGCAAAGATGACCTAAATCTTAAATCTTTGGCTCTTCTCTCACACTGTAGGGGCTAAATGCAAGTTGGTTTTGCAAAACATTTAGTGCAAAGATTGTGGCAAAAAGTCAAGGTGCGTAGATTCATCCCTTTGTGTTGCAAGAGAACACATATGTGAAGTTGTAATCACTGAGTTGTGATTGTGTTGGAAAATGGAATCAAGTTTTAAAAATAAATAAATAAATAATAATAATAAATAAATGTTGGAGTACATTGTAGTCATGTAAATATTAACAACAACATTATTTGTTTTCTCTGACTTCACATTCAGAACATGTATGTGAATATTTTCTATTAGGTGAAAATTGAAACTTGCCAGTTCACTTTTTTTTCTACAAGCTCTCATGACTTTAAATATTTTACATACTATACGTTACAAGCGAAAATTGTATACATTTTTGAATCTGAATCAGATGGTCCCACACCAAGGGCCCTATCTTGCCGATCAGAAACGCAAGTAGGACGGCGCCAAGCGCAAGTAGCTGTGTGGGCGGCTCTATGGCGCAGTTGCTATTTTAACGGCGGAAAAAACACACTTGCGTCCAGCGCAAGTGTCAAAAGGGTTGGTCCAAAGGAGGTTACTCAGCCATAGGTGTGGTTTGGGCGTAATATGCAATAAACCAATCCGAGCGTCATTTCAAATTCCCTTTAAGAGCGAGAAGCGAATAGTCCATAGCGGCTTGTTATTTTGATGGCGGAATTACCTGGTGGAAGACCGGAGAAGTTCACAGCCGAGGAGACCGACGTGAGATTTACACCAATTTTTTGGCAAGCCATATATAATTACAAGGAAAATAAAGTATTGACCACTTGAGGAAATCATTGTGATATCCATATCAAGATATTTTAAAAATAAGCATAGGCTACATGTAGCCTACACATTGACCCAAATGATTCAGGTTAATTGAAGCTGCGTGACATTTGATTTATTGTATGGCTTTGTAAAAAGCCGGGAGATAGATATATATGGGGATGCGAGAAACCCTCCAAAAGTAAGCAAAGTCAAGATATTGCCGTGATTGTTTCTGCAACGGGGCACCCGAAAACGTTGCCGAAAACGCTATAATAACGTCCGGAGACGTGGGACATCCAAGCTGGAAGGTCACACACGTTCTCGTGCCTTCACGGGAGGTGGATCTGCCTCGACCCAGGATCTGACGGCAGCAGAGGACATCGCCACGTCTACCCTCACGCCTGAGAGCGTGCAGGGATTTGGGGGCATGGAAATCGGCACCCAAGCCAGTGCACCAGCTGACCAAACCCAAGGTACATAAATAAAGTCCACATACACAGAGATGAGTTTACAAGATTTATAATAATACTGGCATTAAATAAATGCAACAAAGCCATACAATAAATCAAATGTCACGCAGCTTCAATTAACCTGAATAATTTGGGTCAATTGTGTACGCTAGATGTATGCCTAGTTTTTAAATGTCTTGGATACGGATATCACAATGATTTCCTCATGTGGTAAATACTTTATTTTCCTTGTAATTATATATGGCTTGCAAAACAATTGGTGTAAATCTCTCGTGAAGACGACAGAAGTAAAGTGTAGCCTACAGGTCCTGTACTGTGCGGGCAAGCACATGCGCCCTTAAAATAGCGTTCTGAATACGCGTTACAGACTTTAGACATTGCGCCTCACATTAGACCAGCTTTTTTTTGGTCAATGGCGCACGGCGCACGGCGTTGTTTTGAAACTGCAAAATACCACTTGCGCCAGAGAAACGCCTTCTCTGTTCCGCCCCCGCCCATGTCGACGCAAGTTCATTTCGAAGCGCGCCTCTGGAGGGAAAATCGCGCTGTGCGCCGGGTGCAAGATAGGAATGATACATGCGTCGGTGACAATGTCAATTGCGCTGGGTGCAAGATAGGGCCCCAAGTCTACAAGCTCTCGCATTTTTCAACATGTTTATCCTCATACTGTATGGGAGCATGTACTATCAACACCCCAAACACATTCAATTTTCACATTGTAAAATGTTTGTCATTTTGCAGCAAACCACCAGATCCAAAGGATGGTTTTTATCAAGGGCTGTATGGGAAAACAAACATTGTATGTGGCTGCAATATTGAAAAAAGCAGTAGCTGGGTTCTGACGTCTGTTAATTTGTAGAACTTGTTCTGATTTTCACTTTGATCAACTCCTGTATCATGTCCTCCCAATGCTGACTAAGCCTATGAAGAGAATAATTTAATTTCACAGAAACAAAACATTCCTCACTGAGTCACTGGAATGTGTGATGGAAATGGCGGATTATAATTTGGTAGGTGTACTCGAAGATGAAAGTTGACTGACTTTACTCCCTTCCTGCGTTCTGCCGTCACCGTGCCACAATGCATTTTAAGAGATTTTTAAATCCTCTTAAATCTTTGCCATATCCGATACATTGTGGTGCCCGCTGGAAAGATATCAAGCTGCCTGAATTGTGTAATTGTTCAAAGAGGACCAGTGTTGAGAATTCATGCTCATGCTGTCTTGGCTGAGATAACCTGAGCAGAGAGAGGCCTCTGTGGGGATTACCATATGTCGGGCCAGCAGCTCTGACCAGGTGACCTCACCTTCACAGAGCCCCATTCAGCTGAGGTTAATACACTGTATCTGAGCCTGCAGGGGATTAGAATATGTGGTGACAGCAGACCACAGTGACAAGACTGAATCCACAACAACTCATAGGAGAAAGGCTACAATTGTTTCTACAAGCTTCAGCGTCTATTCTGAGGTGATTCGCCAATGAGTAAAATCACCCATTTCTGAGTAATTATCCTGTGGACTAACTTCGTCCTTTATTGTAGCCTGGTTTTGTGATCCTCTCCTCCTTCGCTGACCTCGAGAACTGTTGTCCACTAGTTCCAGTGAGGACGCACGTTCCCGCGGCAGCCAGTGTCTTCGAGTACCACGCAACCCGGCCTGATGGAGGGCTGGAGCCACTCTAGTTTGTCCGAGTTAGCAACAGTTACTAATATAAGGGAGACCGGGCTTAGCGATAGGTCAATTGAGAAATTAAAGTGTGTCTTTCACTTGATTCACTTTACTTATTTTCCTGCGGGGGGGGTCTCGCCCGGGCGTAATTCCATGTAGAACCGCCACTGCCTGTGAGAGGGGAAACTATCTTGCCCTTTAGTTTCTGTGTTTATGTGTGTTGTCCTACAACTGGGATCGACTGGTGTTAATAGTTCCTTTATCCCCTTTTGTGTGTCTAAGCAGGCATTGTGCTATCCTGGAGGGGGGGCTAGTCACCTCGTGGTGGAGTCCCGTCATTGCATGCTCACTTGTGATCATTGGTTGCTGTGTTGTTGCTGGTCACTTTCTGTGTGCTGTGCTGTGCCGTGTTTGCCTTCACAAAGGTGGTGTGAATCCTGAGCACACTTCCCAGTTAGCCTGCCGCCCCTCTAAGGTAAGTCTCTGCCTGCTATAGTTTATTCCCATTTAATTCCTTTCCCTATAGTGTTTGCCAGCCCTGGTGCTGACTGTTTGAGCCCTTTTTTTATTGATTATTAAATAAATACTTTTCTACCCTGACTAACCTTTCAGTTTGTCTAGGTCAATTTCTCCATCTCCCATCGTCTACATCCTAATTACCCCTCTTCAAAATAAATAAACATCTTCTGAAACTCACAACTCTTGTGTGGTGTGTGTATCGAACCTGTTCTCAAAAGAGCTTGAAAGAGTGAAGAACCAAAAGAGTCACAGGCTGTATGATATATCCAGACGCATTAGCACTTCCGTTGAGGGCTCGAATGTGACTGCCTGTTGTCTATCGTCGGGACGCCGACTGAAAATGTGGGGGTAGATTGTAATGAGACGCATGGGCTGAGCCCTTCTAAATGACTATGACCGTGACCGCCAATGGCGTGCCTCACCGTACTATTTATTTTGAAGTAGCATTTTGTCGGGAAGTGCCGGAATTGCTGGTTACTTCCAGCTAAGCTCCTCCAGTCAACTGGTCGCCGGTAGGTACGCTCTGACTGTGGCTGATTCGTTTGTCGTATGGGATTGACTCTTTTTATTTAAACACTGTGAACGCTTTGCAGCGCTTCCACTTGTTGCTCAGCGGTGCTCTGCCTTGCCTAGTGTTGTTTGGGCTTTTGGGATTGTGGAAACCTCGACGTAAACAAACATTCAGTGGAGCTCCGTGAGCTCACTGGCGTCAGTGGGGGACTTCCTGGTATGTATCTCTTACGAGGGGTTTCTATTATGGCTTTTATTATCATTCTTAGTGCTAACGGGGTATCTTGTATGCCTTCTAGGTACTGTGGGTTGTGCCCGTGTCCGCTGCTGTTTTTGCCATATGTAATTTCACCGCACCGCTGCCTCTGCTGTGTACGGTTAACCTCTTGCCGGGAAAGTTGCGACGAAGACGCTAACAACCAAAGCTCTTAATTGCTTGTTCTCTGTTGTCTCGTCCTCGTGTGTTGTAATCCATCTGTGTGGTAGTGAGGGTGTATGTTGGTGTGTGGACTGGTGTGACGTGAGTAGTGTGTGGTTGTGTCTATGCTCTAGAGAAGACTTGGGGATTTTGTTTATGGTTTGCTTTTGTCCTGTTTAAGTGTTTCTGTTGCCTCCTGGAAGGAGGCATTTTCAAGCTGTGGATAGCCAGTAGGCTATCACACCTGTACTCTTTCGGGCTTGGTGTTTCTCATTTCTTGATTTGGTTTTTGGTTTGCTTTAGTTTTGCTCAGTTTGTTACCTACTGGAAGGAGGCCCTTTTCATAGCTGTGGATAGCCAGTAAGCTATCACATGTAATCTGTTGGGGCCTAATTTACTATTTTCAGTTTTTCTGTCTCAATCATCTACGGGTGATTTAGTTTATTTTATTTTCATTTGTTTATTCCTTTTTATTGTCCAGCTGGTTGTTTAGTCTGGTTATCTTGTTTGGATTCTAGTGGGAGGCCTTTGCCAATTGCTGCGGATCACCAGTGATTGCGTGGCTGCTTGACCACCGGGGATTGTTTAATTTGCATTTATTTCTTTTGTCTTATGTTGTGCTGTCTATTTGCAGTGTTTGTTTTGTGTTACATTTCCCCCACCTCCTTGTCCTCTCCTTTCGTTTTCAGGTGCTGAGGGTCCAAGGCAGGGGGACGAGCGTATTATTTAGGTGGTGGTACCCCCCTCCCCGTGTGTGTGGTTCACGTGTGCCTCAAGGACTGCCTTTTGTCTTCATTTTTGCCACTCTTGATTTTGTGTTGCTGTGAGTATCTGCAAGCACGAGTGACTGTGTGGTGTTCTGGGGTTCCCCTCCGTCTCCTGTTATCTCGCCCTCTGCTGGAAAGCCTCAGCCCTGCTCCTCCTTATCCCCCCCCAATCATTCCTTCAAGTAGTGTGTTTGAAACTTGGTTTGTGTCTTCGTGGAGTGTATATTTTTATAATAATAAAGACAACTTATTTTTGGAACCTCGTCTCTGGTGCCCTAAGTCAACAAACTTGTGTGCTATCCCTCACTTGTGAGTGTCCATTGGTTAAATATTTCCCTGGGTGCAACTCCCAGGGTGGCGTAGTCTATTGCCCCCTACCGTTACTGCCACATTTGGCGTAGTCGGCACGGATGACTTTCTAAACACCGGAGACGTATGTTCTGATAATTGAATGTTGTTGTTTGCACTATGGTTGTTGGTGTAAGAGCCGGCTTATTCTTCCCCTTAGGTATCTCCCCTTGGGTATCCCTTCTCTCTTTTGGGTGTGTGTGTGTTGGCAAAAACAACAGGGGATTCGGCTTGACCATCGTGGCGGTTAGCTGTTGTGTTCCTTTGGCAGTGGACCAAAACCTCCATTGACACTGTAAGTAAGTTTCGTTATAAGCATGGAAGACGAGTTACGTGAGCTTAGGGAAATAGTGGCACAGCTTATGGCTGAAAATGAGAAATTGAAGCAAAGACCGAACCCACCACAGGGCGATACAGCAGATCAGGGCGCTCGGGCCGGCCCATCAGATGCACGTTCACCTGCTGAGCTTGGGGCCCCTGTGGCAGAGAGATTGGTGTTCGTTCCCCGCGATAGAAAGTGTCCCATGTTTAGGGGTAAGTCAGGGATTAAGGTACACGAATGGATTGAAGAGGCGGAGGCTTGCATGCGGGCACGTCACCTTTCCGTAACTGACCAAGCCTTCTTCCTGTTTGACCATTTAGAGGGGGAGGCCAGAGACGAGATAAAGTATCGCCCTAGCACTGATAGGAGTGACCCCAAACAGATCAAAAGTATTCTCCGGGACTTGTATGGGTGCTCCCAGTCCTATGTAGCCCTGCAAGAGGCTTTCTTTTCGAGAAAGCAGCAGGAGGGCGAGACCTTATTAGAGTTCTCGTTGGCTTTGATGGGTCTTATGGACAGAGTTCAGTATCGTGCACCCGATGGTTTGGTGAATGCAGAGGTTTTGTTACGTGACCAGTTCTCAGAGCATGTTGTCGATGGTGCTTTGCGGAGGGAACTTAAGCAGCTTATTAGACGCCAGCCAACCACGGCCCTGCTAGAGCTTAGAGCAGAGGCTATCAGGTGGGAGCGGGAGGTTATGCCAGGTGGCTTGAGGGCCGCAGTCAATCTGTTCCATCTATACATGTCGTCCAGTACGCAGTGCAGGGGGGGTCCTAGGACTGTTTCTAGCGGTTCTACTGAGGGGTCCGAACTGGCAGAGCTAAAGGGCATGTTTAGATGTCAGCAGAAGCAGCTTAATCAGCTGTCTCAGAGTGAAGCCATGGTACAGCCTCCTCCTCCCAGGCCTCGCGGTAACCCCATCATATGCAGGCGGTGTCAACAGCCCGGCCATTTTGCCCAGGATTGTGATGGGCCACGGGTTCCCCCTCGTGCCCAGGCCTCCTTGGTAGCCCATTCTAGGGGTAATGGACAGTCCTTCCCTCTGCAGAGCCAATGTTCAGGTGGGGGGTTACCTGGCTCAAGTAACTTGCCTGTGAGATCTAGCTTAATGTCCCCATTTAAATGTACTCATGGGTGGGGTCCCAGTGCCATGCCTAATTGACACCGGGTCCATGGTGTCGACTATTACTGAGACCCTTTTTGTCCAAAACTTTGAGCCCTGGGGTTATGATCGTCTGCGCTTTTGTCAGTGGCTTAAACTCCGGGCAGCCAATGGACTGCCCATACCCTTTGTTGGCTATTTGGAGTTGGACGTCGAGTTTTATGGAAAGACCATACCACAGTGTGGTGTTCTGGTGGTTAAAGACCCACCTGGGGGGGTTGGCCTCCAGGCACCTGGGGTAATTGGAATGAATATCTTAAACAAATTCTACCATGAGCTCTTTGGGCAGCATGGTTCTGGCCTGTTCCATCTAGCCTCCGTCTCTCAGGCCCACAGGGCTGTTGTCGAGGCCTTACAGCGGTGCCATTATGCCGAAACCCACCCCATACGGTCAAAGAGGGTCAAGGTCCGTGGAGGCCGAGCCCATCGTATTCCAGGTCGACTATGGTACTGGTAGCAGCTACCTGTTCAGCACAGTTTTCCAACATCCCTGTGTTGTTTGAACCCTCTGACCGAGGGCTGCCTGCTGGCTTGTTGGCTTCACCATCTCTGGTCCGGGTGACCCGTGGTACTAGTTACATACCACTAGTGAACGTGAGCACGGAAGATGTGTTGCTGTATTCCCGCACCAATTTGGGGAGTTTGTCTTGTGCGCAAGTGGTGAGTTTGCCAGCAAATGTCACCGAAGTAAACACTGTGACAGCCACTGTTACCTCCCAGATGGCTACGCCCTCAGTACAGGAACAGCTTGAGGAAATTGACCTCTCTGTTTTGCCAGTTGCAGACCAGGAACAGGTCCGGGCCTTGCTACAGCGGTTAAGCGGAGTCTTTGCCTCCAATAATGGGGACCTAGGTTGCACCAACCTTCTCTCTCATCAGATTCCACTGGTTGACAACGGGCCAGTTCGACAACGACGCAGGCGTATCCCACCATCAGAGTATGAGATGGCAAAGGCTCATATTAATCAATTGCTGGAGGCACACATTATAACCGAGAGTAGCAGCCCGTATGCATCCCCTATGGTTGGTCCGAAAGAAGGATGGTAGTCTCCGCATGTGCGTTGACTACCGTCAACTTAATGCTAAAACTCGTAAGGATGCTTTCCCTTTTCCCTGCATCGAGGAGTCCCTTGATGCACTGGCAGGAGCTCGCTGGTTCTCCACCATGCATTTAGCCAGTGGGTACCACCAGGTCCCTGTTGCGGTAGGCGATCGCGCAAAGACGGCCTTCTGTACACCATTCGGCTTGTTTGAATGGATGGATGCCGTTTGGCCTTTGTAATGCGCCAGCAACCTTTCAAAGGTTGATGGAAAGGATATTTGGCGACCAGCAATGTCAAAACCTGTTGTTGTACCTGGATGACATTGTGGTCTTTTCCTTCTCTGTGTCCCAACACCTGCTGACTTCAGCTTGCCCTTTATTCTAGAGGTGGATGCGAGTCACAGCGGATTAGGGGCCGTTCTATCCCAGGAACAGGGAGGGAAGGTGCGCCCTATAGCTTATGCCAGCCGTGGTCTGAGGCCCACTGAGCGCAATATGTCCAACTACAGCTCCATGAAGTTTGAGTTTCTTGCGCTCAAGTGGGCCCTGACCGAAAAGTTTAGGGAGTACTTGTTGGGTCAACGATGCATAATCTATACTGACAACAACCCCCTAAGTCATCTGTCCTCCTCAAAACTGGGGGCACTAGAGCAGCGCTGGGTTGCCCGGATGGCTCCGTTTGACTATGAGGTCAGGTACCGCTCTGGTAGACAGAACCGCAATGCGGATGCGCTGTCAAGGCAGAGTCCCTCAGATCCTCTGGGTTTTGCTAATCTGGCCCTGGGCATGACCCTCCCAACTTCCCTACAGCTGACACAGCCAGTCACCCAAGTGATGCAAGCAGTGGTTACCGCCTTGCCTGGAAATAACATCTCCACCTTGTGATAGAATATTAACTGAGCCAATCTTTTAGTAAACTTTAAACAATAGAACCACGAGGTGAATCAAATGTCTTGCTGTTTATTCCGCACGTGTGCCTGCAGGGAGTCAATTCCAAACCATGTAGACAGGGTAAAGACTGAATATCATCGTACAGTGTTACTTTTTATAAGGTCAGATATGGAAGGTCACAGGTCAATGGGGGTGTGTTACTGTTTAGATACTGGTCAATCATGGGATACCTTCGGGTGATAGGTCAAGGTTGGCAAATGGGGATGTAAGTGGGAGGGGAGGTGAGGTGACCACCACCCCCCCCACGGAATGTTCCGGAACATGCTTACACAAAGGCCTGGTATGTGTATTACCTAGGCCATGAGTAGAAAGGGGATGTCTAGGGAGGTTCCGTTTAGCATAGGCAATGGGTGAGGGTGAGGGACAGACTGTGAATACACATGGCACGCACACACACAAGAGCATACATATATGCAATGGTAATTATATGACTACATCAATTTCCATCACTTGCGCTCTAGTCAGGAACAAGATCCCATCCTCCAGGAGGTCGTACCACACTGGAGGCGAGGGGTTAAACCTGGGCCTCCTCAGCGACAGCACATGTCCAAGTTGGGGCTAGTCCTCTTGCGGCAGTGGGACCGGCAAGTGGAAAAGGAGGGGGTTATGTACCGTAGGGTGTTCCGTCCAGATGGAGCAGAGGAACATTTCCAGTTACTACTCCCTCTTACTCTAAAATCCGATGTGTTGACTCAGCTGCATCAGGAGCATGGCCACCAGGGGATAGCGTGCACCCTGGACTTGGCACGTAAACGGTGCTATTGGCCTAGCATGTCCTCGGACGTGGCTCGTTGGTGCCTTGAGTGCGAGTGATGCCAAACGGCAAAAGACACTAGACCCCCAGCACGTAGCTTTATGGGGCATCTGTTGGCCTCACGGCCTAACGAGCTGCTTGCTATAGATTTTACACTGTTGGAACCATCCCGGTCGGGTGTGGAAAACGTTTGTCATTACTGACGTGGTTAGTAAGTACTCGCTAGCCATCCCCACACAGGACCAGCGTGCCTCCACTGTGGCAAGAGTGCTCACCAATGAGTGGTTCTATAAGTTTGGTGTCCCTGCTCGCGTCCATTCTGACCAAGGCCGTTGTTTTGAGACAACCATCATCCAACAAGTTTGCCAGCTCTATGGAGTGGAAAAATCTCGCACCTCACCCGGCTGGTAATGGCCAGTGCGAACGTTTTAACCGCACCCTACATAACCTCCTCCGCACTCTGCCTGTATCTTGTAAAAGAGATTGGGTTGCTTGCCTCCCACAATTACTCTTTTCTTATAATACCACCCCGCATTCAACAACTGGGGAGGCACCTTACTTTCTCATGTTCGGCCAGGAGCCACGCATCCCCACAATTTCCCGCGAACAGGCCAAGAGGGGAGAGGGGGGCAATGTGTTACTTCTCACCTCCCGCTGACAGAGGTGTGAAAGGCTCTGTAGACTGTAGCCTCACACACAATGCAGCCATTGGTTGAAAATGACCATGATTTAAAATGTAAAAAGGTGTCACAGGTTAAACTGGGACCCTTAACTCCACCCGACACAGGTGGATATAAAAAGACCTCTCCACACCCTACTCCACACAGACGACCAGGACAGGTTGGTTAAAATAAATATCTTTATTTATTTCCCCCACCAGGTCACAGGTACAAGGTCTCCCACACCCTCCCCTACTCAGCCCTAATGGGCAAGAAACCTCCGTCACCTTATCAATGGGGGTGGGCATAAGCTTGGGACCCGAACAGGAGAAGTCACGCAACGCACGTGGTCCACATTAACAACCTTAAACAATCAGGCAATGCAAAACAGTCTACCTAGGGCACTGCGAGGGAAAGTGAAAGCACTCCACTGCACTCTAAAACTACTGGGGCACTGCAAACTATTGAAAGGACCTACACAGGAACCTAGCCCAACCCACACCCCACTAACTTGGGACCCCCAATGGTGATGGAAATACAAGGGGGGGGGGGGGGGCAAGGAGACAGACACACAAGACAGACGACAGCAAAGTTCAAAGAGTGGGGATCGACCCTCGAATCCCCACAAATAAAATAAAAACAAAAAAACTGTCCATTAGTGGCTGCGCGATGCCACTTCCCTCTGCTGGGCACGGTCCTGGTAACGTCACCCACTGCTCCATGTCAGTGTCCAGGGAAGGAGGAATCTGGCAGTAAATCCAGCGAACGGCACAGCAGAGAAGCCTGAGAAATGCACAGCCTTCAGTGTGGACCATACAAGAGAACAAACCAAAGATTCTAGGCAACAGCAGCGTAGAAAGGGGACACGTTCCTTACGGTTTGGAGCTTAGCTCCAGTTGTGCGGTGTATAGCCCCGTCGACAACGATCCGCCTAGCTGTCACTGCCTCCTCGTCCACATCACAAACTGGGAAAAACAGCCACCGCTCCTCCGTGAAGTCAGCAGGCCCACAGACAGGCATACAGGCAGGCACACAGGCAGGCACAGACAGGACACATAAACCCAGCACAGATACAGACATACAGCATGCCCAACTGCACCTAAATCCACCATTGTCCTCCTCCTCCAAAACTAAACACGGGGCCTTTTAAAAGAGGCTTCAACCTATCCCCATCATGCTTTTGAGTTATCACACATAATGTAAGCTAAGGTTGAGAAAATAATGCGTATAAATCAAGCAGAACACTGACATAGCTGAAAATCTATATTGGACATATTGTAATATTTGTTACGTTTGGTATCATTTTAAAGGGGAGACACTGAGCTTTAATTTAAATCCTATTGTGAACATTTTGGAGAAGTACAGCCAACCCTGGAGCTCTTCAAACTTTTAATCACACACATTTTCCTGCCATTTCCGCCTCATCTTATGTCTTGTCCTGAAATACTGGCATGACCCTAAGGATTCAGAAAATGTATCATTTACCCATGTTATCTGATTTGGAGGGGGTGATTTTCAGTGTTCAGCCTTATTTGCATTTGAATAGCTCACAACCTTGCCTTTAGCAGGGGAGGGCAAGGGGGGGGGGGGGGGGGGTGGTGTTTGAATCCAGGTCAATTCAATTTACATCTCAAAACCTCGGCCTGGGCAAGGGGAAGGGGGGGGGGCTTTCACACCGATGTGGGCTTCTGCGGCAATACACAGGGTCGGTGACTGTCGTAAATCCCACATTTCATGCAGTGCCCACTTGACTTCTTGCTCGGTGCGGTGCCAGACCCTGTTGCAGGGACGGTGCATGACTGGATTGATGAACACCAAGCCAGGCTGCAAGTTGCCTTTCAGGGAGCTCAAGACCGTCTTCGGGCTGCTGCTGGTAATCGGAAGGAGACCCATGATCGGTAGGTCACAGATCTACCTTTGGGGGAGGGTCAGTTGGTCTACCTCAGCAACCACAGTATGAGGGGCCGTCACAAAATGCAGGACCTCTGGAGCCCAGTAGTGTACGAGGTTATCAAAGCCCCCCCAACGGGGCTGTGTACACTATAGCCCCAGTGACTGATCGGGGTCAAGTCCGACAGGTACACCGGGGTCTCCTTAAAGCCTGTGTGGATAGGGATGTACAGGTAGGCCCCCCTCACACCAGCCCGCCAGTAGCCGAGGCTGGGGTTGCGATAGAGGACGACATAGAGGGCGACCTGGCATTCATTTCCTCTGCACTCGTGCTACGTCCAGGGGAGGCACCCGTGGCTGCCTCTGCCCGTCCAGTCCCCCATGTGGAGCATGTTGACTCCCCCACAGGGGGACCACAAACACCACCTGCTCGACAAAGATCACCTACGGTAAACACCAGTATCCCAGTGGACCTCTTCTTTACTCTTGAAACTCAACCCAAATCTGTGGCATTTAAATCCTTTTAATATTCAATTTTTGAATTTTGTATTTGGTGGCAGCAACACCATCTTAATGCAGACGCTGCTTGGAATGATGTTTCTTTTTTTATATATACAGTACTGTGCAAAAGTTTTAGGCAGGTGTGAAAAAATGCTGTAAACTAAGAATGCTTTCAAAAATGGAAGTGTTAACAGTTTATTTTCATCAATTCTTCATAAATTAACAAAATGCAGTGAAGGAACAGAAGAAAATTCTAAATTAAATCAATATTTGGTGTGACCACCCTTTGCCTTCAAAATAGCATCAATTCTTCCAGATACACTTGTGCAGTTTTTGAAGGAACACGGCTGGTAAATTGTTCCAAACATCTTAGAGAACTAACCACAGATCTTCTGTGGATGTAGGCTTCCTAAAATTCTTCTGTCTCTTCATGTAAACCCAGACAGACTCGATGATGTAGAGATTAGGGCTCTGTGGGGGTCATACCATCACTTGCAGGACTTTCTGTTCTTCTTTAAGCTGAAGATAGTTGTTAATGACATTGGCTGTATGTTTGGGGTTATATTCCTGCTGCAGAATACATTTGGTGCCAATCATACGCCTCCCTGATGGTATTGCATGATGGATTAGTATCTGCCTGTATTTCTCAGCATTGAGGACACCATTCATCCTGACCAAATCTCCAACTCCACTTGCAGAAATGCAGCCCCAAACTGGAAAGGAACCTCTACCATGCTTCACTGTTGCCTGCAGACTCTCATTATTGTACCTCTCTCCAGCCTCCAGCGAACAAACTGCCTTCTTCTACAGCCAAATATTTCTATTTCTATTTTGACTCATCAGTCCAGAGCACCTTCTGCCATGTTTCTGCACCCTAGTTTCTATGTTTACGTGCTTAGTTCAGTCACTTGGCCTTGTTTCCTTGTCGGGGTAGAGCTTTTTGGCTGCAACTCTTCCATGAAGACCACTTCTGGCCAGACTTCCCCGGACAGTAAATGTCTGTACCTGGGTACCACTGGTTTCTGCCAGTTCTGAGCTGATGCCACTGCTTGAAATCTTCCGATTTCGAAGGTAAATAAGCTTGATGTGTTTTTCATCAGCTGCATTAAGTTTCCTTGGCTGAACACTGCGTCTACGATCCTCAACGTCTTCTTCAAAAGAGCTGGAACTGCACATTTTGAAACCCCTGTCTGCTTTGAAATCTTTGTCTGGGAGAGACCCTGCTGATGCAGTATAACTACGTTGTGTCTTGTTGCTGTGCTCAGTCTTACCATGTAAATGGATAAAAAATAAACATTTATTGTTTACATTTTTCATAGCATTTTTTCACACCTGCCTAAAACTTTTGCACAGTACTGTATATACGTACATATTATGAAATCCCCCACCTACATCTAGTACAAACCTCATCATAACAATTACAGGTGTGTTATTAAAGAACATTTAAATCTGAGTAACACATTAAAAATCAACACAAATGGCCAACTGACTAATAATATAATTATAATAATACTAATGTGGGCTGCAAGATGTAGCACATCTTTTACCAGTCTGAACAAGTGCAATTTTCTTCGCAGCCATCTGATGGTTAGCTTGCGTCATAACCAGTGAAATCTATCTATTTAGTAATGTTAAGTAAATAACAGGTACATTCCTGAAGAAGATGTATTCTACCCTTAGGTTCCCAGACCTGACTGTGAACAAACCTCTACACTGCAACTTAAACCTAGCAGTGACGTGGCATCTGTCTTTGTCATTAGCCACAATTTCCCAGTGATGTAGTGGAGTTATTTAAGAATTATTGTTAATTTACACGACAGCTCCCTGTGCTAAATGCTATTATCCTATCCTAAAACAAATGTTAATAAGCTGTCATAGCATCATTAATCACAATAATCGTTATGACAATTACTGAAAGTGTTAACATGATACTGTTTCATTCCTGGAAATGATCATCAGTCATGCAAATTGATGACAATGCCGTGTTTATGACAAGGCCATCAGCAATATGTTGTAGTAATGAATGTGAGAAGCATTACATACATAAAACAGACATACGTACATTCACATACAATGTACTGTATAGTCTCATAGTTAATGTATCGCACACCAATGACAGGTTACTGCACAAGCAGCAGGACAAGGAACAGCCTATCCCTGGAAACGTCCAAAGATTTGGGCTTGACTCATCAGGTACCATCAGTGAATACGTGAATAAATATATTTTGACCACTCACCTAAATGCAGGAAACTGGCAGGGCTGTGTGACATTGACAAGCACAGCCCCTCTCCACTCCAGCACACTTAGAAGGTGATCTATTTTCAACAAATGTGGCATCAATGCTGATGGTGAGTGAAACACCAGGTTCCCAGGCACAGATGCACTTCACATCAAGCAGTCACAGAGAATCTCAAACTCTTTCCAATTACTATTTTCTGCAAACAGAGTGTGTTTAGACCTCTATATGGTATATTCATTGATTCGATCATGCATCTATTCAGAACAACTTTGCTGGCAGAATACAAACCATGTTGGAGATTTCACATTATCTTCCATCAGTGTCATTTAAATGCCAAATTAAAAGTCCCTGTTAGTCAAAGTCATTACCAAACACCCAGGTGGCAACATCTGAGGGGGGTGGCCTTGGTGGTGGGGTTGGGGCAGGGGGAGGCAGGAGAAACACAGTTCAGGTGTTGATTCAATGAGAAAGCCATTTTCTTTTCAATTTCAGCCAGGGGTGGGAAACAATCAGTCTTTGGTTTGACACCCCCAGTAAATGCATCGATTGGATGTGGGTGGGAGGAACACTGCTGTGTAAGAACCATATTATAAATCCACGCCCTCGCTCCCACACCAAGTCCAAGTACTTACCATTATGTCCATGTGGAGTAGAGCAAAATCAATGGCAGTAACAAAGCACTGCAATGATCTGTCCTCCAGCCATTTAGATGGCCCATTCCTTTTTTCTGTTTGTTCAGCAAATCACAAGATCATCAATGCTATTATCTCTACCTGTGCTACCATCAAATTGACCAGATCTGAATTGGACAACCCTGCCCTTTTCATGCTGTTGTTTACTGACCCGTGTTGAGCACAGCTCTTCTGGGATATATATTAGTGTGATAACTACCATTAACAGCATTAAATATGCTAGCAAGACATGTCATTGTAGAACAGCTTTTTAAGTTCAGTCAGATGAGTTTTTCATTGTTATATTATGAAAGTGATCTGGACGTTATTAGAAGTGTTTGCAAATGAGGACCACTGTATGGCAAGAGGCCAGAGGACACCAATGAGATCAGAGGTATGTTGACGTACCATAATGGCAAGACTTCTCAGGAAGAGACACACCTACGGTTGAGACATATAATCTTGAAGCAGTTATAAGGAGTTCTGTTCGCAAACTATCAAGCTACCTACCTTAAAGGTATGCAAAAAACTTGCAGACACTACCAACAGCCCAATTGATACTGATAGGAGCTTGCCAACACACTGGTGTCTTTTGGCAGTATAGCTGGCAATGTCATGCTTTGAAAGCTTTTCTTCCATTTTTGCAGGGCATTCCAGGGTATTCCAGCCCGCTACACCAAACTACATAGGGTGGCTAGTCGGAAAGACAGATGTGTTTATTTGTCCTTCACATGACCATATGCTATCAAAATGAATTGGAGGATGGTACCAAAATTAGTTGCCTATAAAACCATACCTCAAAAAGTGTCAAATTGTTGCATAGTGTTACTTTAAATCCATACTGTACCCTAAAATGAGTCTAAAGGGGATGAAACACAAATAGAAATGCTTATAATCTATGTGGTTCACATTCACCGACTAAGGATATGTGACAAATTATCTAAATGATCCATAAAAACACACTTCAGCACTTCAGCTCTGTGTGTCAGTAAATCTCTTGAATTCCCAGCTATGTCCTGCTGAGCCAATCAATCACAACAGTCGGTAAAATAAAACCAACCTGATGAAAAGAGAGACATCACATGTTAGGAGAGAGACACATGATGGATATGTCAAGTAAAGTGAAGCCTTTGGTTGTCAGACTCAGAGGAACTGTACACATCACATCATGAAGAATACACACACGTCTTCAGTGTTGAGCAAATATCTTATTCGTGAGCTACCAGTGTTGAATAACACTATTTCATATCGAGCATCAGAGAATCCTCTCCTTTCCAGTGATAATCCATCTTGGTATATGCCTGAAGCAGAACACTGTTAATACTGTTATGACATGTCTACAGGGTTAATATTGGCTGTTACAGCATCCCTAGGGACATGTCCATTTAAAAAGGGATTTGGTCCATTTACTGAGGGATAAGATTGATTTAGCGAGGGATTAGGATAAATTGCTCTAAGGTTCCCACAGGGACATATGAACAGTGCAAAAGCCACCCAGGCAGATGTGGATGGGTATAAGTGCACAAGGAAATTACCTGTTTGAAATGACTACATAATCAAGGACAGAAACCAGAAACGGGACGTTACATACATCACTTGCAGTCGCAATGACTGACATAATCTAGATTAAAAATGACACACACTTCAGCAAAAATCCACTTAATCATATTCATGGTAACAGCTGGAGGTTCTATAACATTCTATGTATGCTGTAACTGAAATACACATTGCATATCGTACACATTACATACATACCACTACTACAATATAATGCACTGTATCGTTATCAGAATTAGACACCTAATTGTTTGCATGAATTGAGTGCATTTAATTGCAGTACACATGAATAACCCTATGAAATCCCATTTGTGCATTCCTAACTTTGCTTTTAAATGGTATAACAGCACCGACTTTGAAATTCCCATACACAGTCTTGATCCTGGCTACTTACAATGCAAGAAAAGTCAAGTGACCATCTACAGGACAAGTTTAATCAAGAAAAGCAATTATTAGATTTTCAACCTATTCAAAAAGTTTTCTCTCTTACACTCTCTTCATTTTCTTTC
The DNA here is from genome assembly GCF_963457725.1 of Sprattus sprattus. Classification (NCBI taxonomy): domain Eukaryota; kingdom Metazoa; phylum Chordata; class Actinopteri; order Clupeiformes; family Clupeidae; genus Sprattus; species Sprattus sprattus. The sequence goes on from NC_137909.1 coordinate 8,012,531, forward strand.
TCTATTCAAAAATATGTATTTTAAGACCTCAATTTGCCAGCACTTGACATCTACCAAACCACAGCATTTGAAGGACCTAATTTACATGAATTCAATAATGAAGCTAATTGTCCAAGCTTTGGTGGTTGGGATTGATTTGTCTGTTTCAACACTGATAACACAAGTAATTATCTCAACACTTTGAAGCCCAGTCTCCTGATGTCTTCTGGACTGGTGTATAATTGATATTTCATTACCATGTGAATATCATCTCATTCAACAAGGTGGTCTATAGTGATATTGTTTCTCCGAGTAATTAGGAATGACAGTGACTTGTTTATTGTCTGTGCTTGAATGACAGATGTCAGGAGAAAAGGGCAGATAAGGTGTTGATGCTGCTAAAGCAAGGGCTCTCCTCAGACAGCATGTAGTATATACTGAGGTACCCTGTAATGTTCTGGATGGAAGTAGGGAATTCAGTGAAATTATGTGGATACTACTAATATTTCAACATCTACTTGCCAAGTACCTAGATTACATTTGACAACTGCCAAATGTTGATAGCTCAACAAACTGATCTGATTACTCAGTTGACAAATAGTTCAAAATTGTTCGACAAATGGTTCAAAAGTATCTTTTTTGCTTCGGAGCAATGACTGCTTCGCTTGACAGTTTCTGGTCTTGTTTTTGGAGGTGCGCGCTCAATGTGTACAGTACAGCGATTGGCCTCCATGCACATCTACTGAATATGGTAACTACACATTTGCTGTGTAGTGCAGTGCAAAGGAAGGATCTCCTCATTATACCTCCCATGTTGTGGAAGTCCTGCAGTTTACTCAGATACCAGATGCTGTTTACTGTCAAGGCGGCAGCCTCCAACCACAAGAGCAATCTACCTAAAAGCATAACACATGCAAATGACATGGACTGTATTCCCCACTAAGCCGTAGTCATTCAAATGCCACCCACATACAGTACAGTACATATATGGTTACTTAAAATAAAATGTATATATTTTTGTAAAAATCAGGGTAGCCTCTCAGCAGTTCCCAAACGGAGCTTGCCACAATGAGAGTGAACCTAATAAAACCCTCAGCTCTCCAGAGGCTTCAGCTGAAGAACACCCCTGGGATTTCAGACGAACAAGCATTAAAAGAAAAATCATCTTTGCACTTTAAGTGACGCACAGAATATTGATCACAAAAAGAAACCCAGTGATCAGAATTGACATTCACAGAGATCTCATAATTATCCGTCTCACTTGGTGCTTATCTCTGACTTAACAGCATTACCACTCAGGAGCGGGGAATTGCCGTGGCACCCCACTTGAATTTAATCACAAACACTACAGTATAAACAGTTTACATTTCTCATTAACCTGAGGTGAATAGCAGAGTGGGAGGGGAATGTTTCAGAAAAACAGACAGATCTGTGTAGGGACACCGGCTGTATGGATTTACAAGTACGTTGTGACCACAACTTTGCTGTGAAGAGAATTTAGTAAATAATATATATAGACTCCAATAGGTCTCATGTTCTAAGTGAATAGAAAAACACTTTTGTTTTCACATTTGTTGACAGCACGCTAGACATGGAAAGCTTATTAAAAATACCATTGTGTTTCATTATTTGCTTTACAAAATTACTAAAATATTACACAACATGGCATAAGTTTTATAAGTGCAATATGCAATAATGTCCAAGGTTTTTAGTGCACTTAATGTAATAATAACAGTCAGCATGAAACACAAATATGAGCAGTCATTCTTGTCTATCCTACACACCTGGCAAATAACCTTGAGTAAAACTCAAAGCACATTCACTAACAGAATTCTTTGTATTATGCAACATGCAGCCATTAAAACAGCAAAGAGTCTGCTAAGTGGTCCCTCGTCAAGCTTTTGTTTAGAGAGTAAACTATTTAGCGCAGGCATGGGGCATTGGTTCAGATAACCTGTTTACAGTTGGAATTTAACTGTAGTTAGTTACATATCGACCCTGCAGTTTCATCTGGCACATTTTGGGAGGCAAAGGTTTGATTGGAAAAAGAGAAACACAACATTGAGTTTTAACTATATAATATGCATAACATTCAAAATACTAACAATAACAAACATGTAGCTTTAGCCCCATTCTAAAATCGGAGAGCTCAGTAGTTAAAGTAAAGCAGCAGGTGTATTTGCTTTGCATAGATTGTATAGTGTATAAAAGCCCACAAGAACCAATGTTACCACTGCTCTATGAACAGTGTTTTGATGGACTATTTTAACCTGTATCTTTGACGTAACATCTATCAGAACAAGTAGTGCTGTTCTCACACAAGGCTTACATACAAATGAACAGACACGAACAATATGCTCACCACTAAGAAAACCCTATAGCTCATTTCTAACCAGCCTTTAATGCTGTCATCTGCCACTGAGTTTGTTGGAACTTGACTGGAATGGCCATGATTAAAATCAAACTGTTTGTTGTTAATGACCTGAAAATAATGCAATCATTAGTTTCCAATGTCTCATTGGGGGACTGTTAGTATGTGAAAATAATGGGCTTGTGTTTCACTGGATGAGGAATGGCAGCATAGATGCCTCTCATTTCAGTTGGGATCTCTGTGTGTGTGTGTGTGTGTGTGTGTGTGTGTGTGTGTGTGTGTGTGTGTGTGTGTGTGTGTGTGTGTGTGTGTGTGTGTCTGTGTCTGTGTCTGTGTGTGTGTGTGTGTGTGTGTGTGTGTGTGTGTGTGTGTGTGTGTGTGTGAGTGTGTGTGTGTGTGTGTGTGTGTGTGTGTGTGTGTGTGTGTGTGTGTGTGTGTGTGTGTGTGTGTGTGTGTGTGTGTGTGTGTGTGAGGGTGAGGGTGAGGGTGAGGGTGAGGGTGAGGGTGTCTTGTTTATTCCATAAGAAGTGTCACAGGCTGTACTGAATCAGATGAGCGATTTGGATGATTCCTGTGTTGCCCTCGCTCCTGCCTTTAGTCTGTGGGATGGTGTTCTTCTGCTCTACATACCTGCAAGTCAGGGGTTTATGGGTGCTTTCTTATCACAGTTCACTATGGCTGGAGACCATGACTGGAACAGAGCGGAAGAAGGGTGGAGAGGGGGATGAAGACTCATTCAGAGCGGAAGAAGGGTGGAGAGGGGGATAAAGACTCATTCAGAGTGGAAGAAGGGTGGAGAGGGGGATGCAGACTCATTCAGAGTGGAAGAAGGATGGAGAGGGGGATGAAGACTCATTCAGAGCCTTAACCAAGTGCATTTGTGCCCAGTTTGTTATAATGTTTTGGCCAGGACATTTTTAGAAAACCAGGTGGAGATGACATTGTGCTACAACACGGATAGTAAAGCAGCAGCCACAAAAACAGAAGAATGAAGAAATGTGGGTGAAAGCTAAATATTTTTTTTTCCTCTGAACCTGGACTAAAACTACAAAAAGCAATAACAAACAAGATCAAAATAAGCATGTTTTACAGTCACAGCAATCGCTCACAATTAGTGTGATCCATCTGCTCAGTGATCTCTCAGCAACCCTTACCTAACAGGTAGTCCAAACTTTTTTAAACTAAATGGTCATTTGGAGAGTTCCAAAGGCATAGCCAAAAAATGGGTGTCCTTTTTTGTATTACAGAAAAATAATTATAGTAATTCATACATCCTGGTCTATAGTGATGTTATTCAACTTCCTCTAAAAACCCCAGTTGCTAGGTAACACCAACATCTTTTCAGTATTGAGCATCGAGAGCAATAAAGCACCTTTAAAAGTAATGATCCAGTGTGATTTCTGGTCTCTTTATACAAAGGCACATATACTACCTCCATCTCATTTTAAGCAGACTGCAACCTCTTCTACCAAGCCCTCTACCCTTTTCATTTGATTGATCTATTAAGTATATATCGTCAGCCTCGACTAACATCGCATTAGTCACGGGGACAATCCGCAATAATGTTATTCTACTGATACTATGAAAAAGGAAAAAGCCACGAGGGGAGATTACGATCGATTCTGCAAGACTAAATGCCCAGGAGACCACTCTAATTAAAGGTGGAACACAGCCAAGCAGATGCAATGCAAATGTCCTTCAGACAATTATGCACTGCCTACGCAAGCATTCCTGAATGTTTCCTGATGCTAATCACCGCATTCACCTCTCTCCACATCATTATAAATAAGCTGCCCACAGCTGAAAATGGCGTCAAACATGCATTCAATGTTTCCCCCTCAGCACTGATTGGTTGCCCAATCCCTTGTATCTCATCAAATCCGGCCTGTTTCTCGAGGCTGTCCCCGTAAATGGAAAACGAGCTCTCTATTGACCTTCCTCATTTAATAAAGCTCAAAGAAAATACACAGCAAATGCATTTTAATGACCCTGTCCGTGATTAGAGATGATCATCTTGGTCGCTAGTTATTGCAGTGTTATCAAATGATGACCAAAGGTAATTTGTTATATATATATTTACCAGCAAAACATGTTTGGGTTTTAGTTTGCTTATATTGTGCTATGAACATTGTCTCAAGGCACTTTACAGAACCAATAGCTTGAACACCCAGAGCAAGCAACATGGACAAGGAAAAACTCCCTTTAAACAAAACAAAAAAGCCTTGAGCAGTACCCAATTAAAATGGGGGGACCCATCTGGCCTGGGAAAGGGGTCTGTCCTGGGAAAAGGATAGAAAGAGAAGGGGGGGGGGGGGGGGGCAGGAGATAGGGATGCAAACACCAAAGAGCATAAAAAGTGGCACATATTGGATACAGCAACTGGTTTTGGGTACACACACACACACAAACACACACACACACACACACACACACACACACACACACACACACACACACACTTGGGGTAAGTTTGCCATCATTTCACTTCAGTTCACTTTCCTCTCCACTCCCATCTATACAAAAAGGACAGACATGTCCCAGTGACAGGTATGACTGCAGTTTTGCTCTTATGAATGCTGAGATGTGTTGCCGTCTTTAGCCCCCCCAACCAGCACAGTAACTACATTACTGACATCAGACCCCTATGAAGCACACTCACTCCCTGCAGCTTGTCTTCAGTTATAATTTCCAATGGCAATGGCTCTAAAGAAAGTAAGGGAAATAGCCCTGACATCTGCTTGTGTACATTTCCTCCCGCTTGTTCAGTGTGTCTGAAGGCAAGCACATTGGTAAAGAAAAATATGGAGGCAAATATGGAGTGGATGATGGGGGTGGTATTAGGTGTCCCCTCTCCTTTTATGGTTTCCAAGAAAACTAAATTTACCAAATAACCACAATAGTTGTTACCTTACTGGTAACTTGGGTCATGGGTATGGGTCATACCATGGCTACAGGTGGTGTTGTTGCACCATGTAAATGTGTTTTTTTCCCCCTTTTATAATAAGCTTTCTCACAACCAATTACAACAGTACACATTTGTACAGCGTATGTGTTGCAGGGGCTGAAAAGAGGTCATGGGGGCAATGTAGTCTATTCATAGTAAGTCATCGAAAAATCTTCACACTTGTGGAACTTCTCAAGGAATTCACTAAAAGTCACCAGAGACATGTTGTCCCATTCACCATCTCAGTTCCCGTTAGTCTCTACATGTGATCTTTATTGTTTGGACAAGCACTCTCAACTCGACTCGCAACCTCTGCGTTGTGGTGGTGTTAACGAGAAGGAAACCCACGGCTGCTAACGACCGTCACTAGCGCATATCTTAAGGTGTCGTGGAGCACAACACTGTATTCTATGAAACCTTTTTATCTGGGTGCTTTATGGCTGTCTTGCAATGTTTTTGTAATTGTTTCACGGCACTCTGTTGGCATTGCAATCCCTGCTACTCCCCATAGTATCATTAAGCAGACCTACAGTGGCACAGCGACAGCGGCATCTGACAACTGTCTCTCCAGCCAAACATGCTCACCGCATGAAAACAAAGACCTCTCTTAGGGAGGGGAAAATAAATAAAGAAAGAAAGAAAAAAGCATGGCAATTACCTAAAACAGCATGGGATTTGATTAATTCGGTTGGTGGAAACATTTCATTATGATTTAATAGGTGGCTAAACAGATGGGAGGTGATGCTGTTCACAGTAATGCTGGAGAAGAAACAAGGGATTAAAACTACTGAAAAAATATTCTACCTAAAATTCATGAACAATCTGACAATATGTGGCAGAAGCAGTGAAGAGTTCAAACTGTAAATACTTCTATGAGATTTGGCAACTCATCATGTGTAACACAATTTACATCAGCTTGATCTCAACAGAGAAGCCTACCGTTATAACAATCTGCATTTGTTTAATCTCTATGAAATCAAGAAAATCAAATTGCATGACACATCTTCAGTGTTTGATGTCCAAGCTAATATAGATGAAACACTGATGAACTTTTTAGAACATTATGTTTTAAACGTTGGAGTGCCACATAAAATACTGGGAACTAGCATCTATGACTCCTTTTAAAATAAGAGTGCTGCTTGAGGCAGGCCCTTAGTCACTTAGGGCCTGATTTACTAACAGGATTGCGCCCATTTCTGGCGTAAAATAGTGTAAACATCGTAAACATAAAACGGTATTTACTAATGGGGCGCAACGCATATTAACGCCTGTGGGTGTGAACAGGATAAGGCACGGAAACGTGGGTGGAAACCTGGGTGGGACGTGGGCATGGAGCGCAATTTAATGGGAGGAGAGAAGGTAAGTGCGCCTAATGATGTATTGCGTGGTATTTACTAAAACTGCCTGTCGAGCGCACGTCTCAATTTGCGGGATAATTCTCCGCCTCCTAAAAGCACGTCTTAACCAGAAAGCGCATTTTCCATTGAGTCTGAAAACGTTGATATTGCACCAGTTATAAGAGCAAGGCGAAGATATATACAGAGACAGCGCACAGAAATATTTTTTTCAACTCGTATAACACTTTTTCATTTTAAGCGATCCACAAATCATTAGATGGCACAGGTTAACCATCCACGCAATACTTCTGAACCAGATCAGAGACATCGAAGCCTCCAACCGGAGATCACATTCCATTCCATCAGTTGTTAAACTCAGGACAACATTACACATTTTGGCATCGGATCATTTCAAACAGTTCTAGCATCAGCAGTTGTCATATCTCAGCCTTCACTCAGCCAAATATTCACCCAGGTACTCGACGCATTGCTACGGTGCGCTGGTCAATACATTTCCCCACTGCCATAGCTGAAATTAGAGACATCAAACAGGACTTTTTTTGAAATCGCAAAATTTCCGAACGTAATTGGAACCATTGCTTGCACCCACATGCAAACAGTCCCACCTTCAATCCACGAAAACGTTTACCGAAACAGAAAGCACACATATTCAATGAATGTTCAGGTATGTGATGCCAACATGACCATTAGGCTACTTACGTGGTAGTGGTCTGTCCATGACAGTTTTATCTTCCGGAATAGTGCCATCTATTCATGTGAGCAACGGTGATTTTGGAGAGGCCTGACTACTTGGTAAATGTATTTGTTTCAGTGGGGATATATTGTAGTGAACCCATGTCCAAGAACGTATTAATCTCGCCATGTACACACCTATATTGTTATAATAGACAGTTTATGCATTAATGCCACCAATAGCATATTATTTATAATCGTGTTCTTTTAAACATCTTGCTGTAGGTGATGGCGGGCAAAACAACAATATAACCCATTGAATCAGGTTCAATGATTGAGCAAACGTGAACCAATATATCTATCTCTCCACTGAACCTTAGTTTTTTCTTCCTCGAATCTCCATGGTGGGCAGTAACTTGCAGGCAATTTCTCCCGTCTTTTAACGGTGCGCTAAATAATGATTGCCCAGGATCTGGCTTGATAAATATCACGGGAAATGCGGGGAAACACCGTGCGTTAATGCGCGCCTGGCAAAGGCGCAGATTAAGCTGCGTTCGCAAATCAATGTTAGTAAATCTGGTCCTTTAAAGGGTGGAGTAAGCACACAGTGCCCAGAGCAGATGTGGTTTGATAAATACCACGGAAAATGCGCAAAAACACTGTGCGTTAATTTGCGAACGCAGATTAAGCAGCGCTCGCATATTAGTAAATCAGGCCCTTAGAGGCTATAGACTGCAAGCAAATCGGACTTTTTTCTCAAATCAGATCTTTTGAAATGACTGTCCACACTGTTGTTTGCAAGTGGTCAGATCAGATTTGTGAGTCAAGACAAGTAACTACAATAGGTTCCATCCGGCTTCGCCTGTACAGAAGCCTTCGATGTCAATGCAGACTTTGCAGACTTTTGTTCTCCATGTTGTCATGACAACACTCCATAGTGCTCTCAAACAGTATAGAAGCAATTACTCAATCAATGTAAGTTCTTTGGCGCTTTTCTTTTCACTCAGTGTAAATTATTTGGCGGTCTGCGTGAGTAAGTCAGAAAGAAATGCACTCTTGACACATTTCTTCACAAGTTGCTTCATTGTATCGTGTATGTTGTTTTTTTTCATTACACATCTCAAAGATCTCATAGAAAATAACAGTAGGCCATTAAAAATATTGCCCATGTAGGAGGAGATCTCATTCTTTCTCATGGAGAGAAATGCCCTCTCTCTCTCTCTTTCTGACTGCAAAAGCATTGTTATTTACAAGATCATCCCGGTTAGAGAAAAAAGATGCCATGAATCACCTGCCATTTTACAAATTGTTGACGTATTCGTGCTAGCAATTCTGACAGTATAACTTAGCTGCCTTTTGCAAGCTAGCCAAGTAAATAAACATGATGCTGACGGTGGCGTGCAAAAAATATTATTACATTGGAGTGGGGGCTGCCCCAGGAGGACTGTCAGGAGGACCAGTAGTAACGCTAGCTTCGTCCATCTTCTCATCCATAGTGGCGGCGATTAAAGTTATAGTCGTAACGGTCGACCTGAAGTTGTCTCCTGCGCGGCTATGAAATGACAACAATGTTGCAACCTGTGAAGGGCGCGTCGATAACGCATAGCTAACTGACCTCTCCCTTTTTACCCTCTGGTTGCCGTGTATGCTTGTATTCCAGTAAACAAAGATATGTGTACTTTTATCACAATACTCATTTTAATGAAAGCACAATGTAACTGAGTAAAGAGAAGAATTCTAGTTCAAATATTTACTCGAGTTTTACTCATTTGCGTTCCTTGTAACGCGTTACTACCCACCGCTGCACTTTGAAATACGATTTCAGCTGCCCGAGTATCCGGACTGAGATGGGTCCGTGTATCTTCTGGCCAACCGATTTTCGTTTTAAAACCAGAAATGGAAAACGGACAACGAGCCGTCTCCCGTCTACCGTCTCGGAGTCGGAAAATGGGAAACGAGGAACGAACCTATTTCCCATTTCCCATTTATTTTCCAAACGGGGAACGGGTCGTTTTCTGTGGTTCGTGTGCGTGGTTATGAATGGAAATTCGGGTAAATAAAAACAGGGGCAATTTTCCATCACTGATTTTGCATTAATATGACCCGGAACTTGATGTCTTTTGTCAGTGTCTGTTAATCATGGCTACCGTTGATGAAGTTGTAAGCAACAAGTGTCCGAGAATAGTAGGCTACACCATCAGCGGACAGGCCCCGAGCTGCAAGACCCCTGTCTCCATCCTCCACAGGCACCAGGATGTGAAGATAATGTGTCCGAGGACAGTGCACCATCAGCTGACTGGCCCCGAGCTTCTAGGCCCTTGTTTTCATCCTCCACAGGCACCGGGATGTCACAAATATGTGTCCGAGGACAGAGCACCATCCACGGACTCTCTACGAGCTTCCAGGCCCTTGTTTTCAACCTCCACAGGCACCGGGATGTTAGAAATATGTGTCCGCCAAAGATGCACCATCAACTGACTCTCTACGAGCGTCTAGGCCCTTGTCACAGAACCAGTCCCGGGTCATATTAATGCAAAATCAGTGATGGAAAATTGCCCCTGTTTTTATTTACCCGAATTTCCATTCATAACCACGCACACGAACCACAGAAAACGTTTGAAACGTTTTGAAATCGGAAATGGGAAATGGGAAATAGGTTCGTTCCTCGTTTCCCATTTTCCGACTCCGAGACGGGAGACGGAAGACGGCTCGTTATCCGTTTTCCATTTCCTGGTTTTAAAACGAAAATCGGTTGGCCAGAAGATACACGGACCGAGATGCCTGTGTAGAAATCCGTTTGGAATCACATTTCAAACCACCAATTTACTACAATGTCATGTGTTCTTCCTGCTGCACAGACTTTCAAAAAATCAATCTGGATAAGCCAAAAATCATATTTGGGCTGGCAGCCTGAACACGGTCTGAGATTCAGTCATGAGGTTCCCTGAGAAATTCTCTGATGAGATTCTGAGACAGGTGTATCTGTCTAAGGAGCGTACTCTCTATAGAACCATGACAAATGTAATCGCCAAGGAGCATCAAAGAACGAAAGAAAAGACTAAATTTTTCCCTCAAAACACAAAGATGAAACAATTCAGGCCTACACTTTTCCTTCTGCAGCAAAGGAGGTTGATCTTCAGGGTGGACATCACACCCCTTAAAAGGGTTGGTGTTGACTGGAGGGGATGCAAATGAGAGATGAACGCTTTTAGAGTAAAGACTCTGACAGGCGCTTTCATGATGGTGCACAATAGTTCAGATCAAATGGATTGTTACAAATGTGAGTAAGAATTTCAATGACCTTCTGTGTCATTTTGTAGAATACTGTATATGCCTTGACACAATGCTGTTTTGTAGTTGCAGTTATTTATCAACACTTTGATCTAATAAGACATTCTGAGCAATCTTGCTGAGAAAATATGCAGAACATATCTGATTTTCAATCGACTCTAACTTACCCCTATAAGCTCCTTTACTCTGCTCCTAACACTTATTATCTGCGTTCTTATAATCAAGTAGTTATGATAAACTGACCATACTCAATGATTGTTTAAAGATATAATCAACAAGGTCTTTATCTGTTAGAACCATCTGATGAGTTTTTTGTGATTTTGTGAAGGGGACAATGGAAAAGGAGGTTTTCCTTCCACCTTAAAATGAGCATTGTCAATGTACTGTTGTGTCCTCTTGAAAATAACCATTTGTTCCTCCTCTTTGCTGTTAGCCCACACTTGGAGGTGAAGACCCAGCCTCTGACCTCCGCTGCTACTGTCATGTCTGCTGTGTGTCAGTGTCATGCCTCCATAATCACGGCAGTCAATGATCTCATGGCCTTCTCTGGTACAAACATCCCTCAGCGCTGATGTCAGCAAAGCAAAGCAAAGCAAAGCAGCTCTCTGCACCCTCTGTGTAGTGACTTGATGCTATGGATTTAAAATCAGCTACTGGGAATTCTGTCCATGCCTGAGGCTTGTTTTGAGGTTGCTGTTGAAGTTTAGTAACAGTTCATGAGGAACATTTTGTCATCAGTTAATTGTAGTGTACGTTTAGGCTAATTTAGTATGTAATGTGTGTTCCAAGGAAGGAATGGAATGGATTCCAATGGATACCTTCTTTGAAATCATAACATTCAACAAAAAAGCAGGCACAGGACGTTATTGAAAATTCACACTGAAATTCAGAATTTTGCCTCAAGATATAATCCCCTGAGACATGACAAGAGAGACATATAACAGCCATTGGAAGAAGACACCATTGTTGTTAAGTTAGCCTGAAATGATTAAATGTATTCGTCAAAGATAAGTCTGGCATTGACAGACACAGTGTTTATGTCACAGGGTGGAAGGGGCCATGTCCAGAAGATGTGGGGGTAATGAAAGTCACACAAATGTTTAAGTTTAATGTAGGTATGTTTAGGCAGTGCAGTAGAACCATAAGGCTCACACTTTTTGGACATTTATTGAACACAGATGACACACACACAGCATCATAAAGTACTCAAGACAGATGCTGCAAGACAGGCATTACCACAACCCACCACCAGCAGCGCCTCTGTCGCACCCCTATGTGTTGACCAAGCAGATCCCTGCCAGGCCTAGCATTAAGGCCGATTTATGCTTCCGCATCGAGTCTACACCATACCCATCTCCCCAGAAATGTAACTGCACTGCTATGCAGACCACAACAACTGTGATTGGTCTGCTTGCCCAATGTTTGCAGGTGTGCGGATAAACCAATCACTCCCCTATGAATCGCTGACTGCTGTTTACTTCTCTAGTAAGCAGTCTACTTTGTTGGAAGTTGGCTTGCTGACGTAAGCTAACATTGATTTTTTTCCCCCAAATACCATTTTGGTGGTGAATTGCAGAGCTACGCAGAAAAAACAACGCACAAGTACAAATGCCACTTGGGTTGGCTATTGTGTAGGCTATGGGTAGATTCCATAAGTAGTTATAAGTAGTTTAAGCAAGTTCTATAAGTCGGGTTCATCAATAGCTCAGTCTAATCAGCACTGCTGTGATTGACAGTGTTGTCCAGGGTGGGGCACCATGAAAGAAGTGACCCCCCCCCCCCCCCACACACACACACACACACACACACCCACCCCATTTAGAGCACCACCTCCCAGAAAATATTTCTAAAGTCCCTGCCCCAATTGGTAATTTCATCAGTCCACAATTGTCAGTAAAGTTGGCATTAACTGTTATGGGTAATCTGACAAATACATGTGAAATGCAAATCATAACACAGCACACAAGAAGAAACCACAGCCAAATCAAATAAGTACATAAGTAGGCTACATATCACATTTCACATTTTAACATTGAATGCAGTGTGACATTTACTTGAGTTTGTGTCTTTAACATTTAGTCAGTTCTAACTAAATGTGAAGTCAAACTCAGCTGTCAGTTGTCTCTTGAGGACAGTAGCAGTCAACAGGTTCTGAGTAGATGGCTTCTGTAACTTCTCCCGGTGCAGAAGGCGTGAAGCTGTCTGCTGCATGACTCTACAAGCATGCGAGACCTTGGATTCAGGCACAGCCAAAAAAATCTCTATTACTTTTTGTTTTCTCAGTGTCTACTGACCATCACTGTCTGGCTGAGTGAACATTTGTAACCTGCATTTTCAAAGGAACTGTCTCACATTTATGTATGGCAGCTCCAACAAAAGATGAAAGCAAACATCTTATCCTTGAATTGTCTTTTGGTGTTTCACAAACAAGCACTGATGTTATGAATTGATAGCAGCAGCTACTGTTTGGGCTGTGAAATGTGAGGCTGCTTTCTGAGTGGGAGTGAGCTGGGTCTTAGCATCTCACTGGTGGTGGGGGTTGATATTGTGCTTCTCCCAGTGGCACAGACAGCATTTTAATCCTCCAGCACAAAGTGGATTTAATCAGTGTTGCGAGTCATGCTGGTAGAAAACACTTTCTCTTTTGTAAACAGGAGATTCGAGTTGTTTGAACTGACATAGTCTGACACAACCATAACAAAGACACGTTATTTCAGCGTTACTTGTGTGTACTTAAAACAGTTATATGAAATGTTATTTCAAGTGACTGAACAAGGAAGTGGCAAATGAATAGGGAAATGATTCAGCTTTGAAATGAAGAAAATTGGTTACATATCTAGCCTGGTGTGACACAATGAACTTCATTTTTTTGTGACGCCATATACTGACATTTGGCAAAAATAATTTCACTATGGCTATTTTAAAATGACTCAATAATAGTATGTCCATATGGCAATGTTTTTTGAAGCAATTTTCTCCCTACACATAACAAATTATTCAGCTTCAAGTCAAAACAAATATAAAATATCACTCCAAGCTATTTGCTGCTATTTACTGGTCATCCAAAGCCTTTTAAGTGTCTCTTGAGAGTTCAATTGCATGCTAAGGTTTTAAAACCGCGTCCATCATGCTATAAAAAGTAGCTGGCATTCCCATGAGTCACAGAGATCAGTCGGTTCAACCGCAAACAACATTGTCCTTTTAAAGCTATTATTTCAGCTGGAGAGAAAATATTAGTCAGAGACCTATGAAGTACTGAAAGAAAAGGAAACAAAAGAGACATTGCAATTAGGGACTGTCAGGGGGGTGGGGGGTACAGATTACAAGGGCCCATGGCCGGAATGGGGGGGGGGGGGGGGGTAATGCAATGACTGTCTATTGTCTATCTATGTCCATGTCTATGATTAAATAGAGTTTATGAGAGGATAGCTATTTTGCCTTATGTAAAATGGACATGCGTTGTGTGGCCAGTCATCGATCAGTGCATCTTGTTCCTGGCCCGAGCACACAACCTTATTAGGGAGGATCTGAAACACACACAGGTATGACAGAGTCATGCCGGAGTCTATTTATTTCTACATTTGGGTAAAGTCACTCCAATTTATACCGGTAATAACTAACTCTTAAGGGCTAGTGCTGGCATTTCTAAAGGAAGCGAGGACATTTATTCTGACCTGTCTCTTGTCTGGCCAGATTCATACAAGACGAGCCGTGTGTGTGTGTGTGTGTGTGTGTGTGTAGGCAGGCCTGCTCTGTGCACTCTTGTTCGGGCACTTGCTCCAATCATCCTGCGATTAGTGAGATGCATCTAAGGCTGTATTCAGACCCTAAATGTAGCGCAGATCTAAACAGCAAAAAGTCACATGGAACCACATTAAACGGCATTCTGTTTCATTTAAATTAGTTGTGCCCATGTGCCGTTGACTATAGAAAAGGGGTAACTAAAGCCAGAGAGGCTAAGGCAGCATTTTTAGCTACTCTGGTTGGTCTACTTTGCTTCATAATGAGTTTAAACATTTGCTTGGACCCACACTTAACATAACTTGCACAGCAACTTCATTACTGTCAGGGCTGTAGTGGTAAAATTGGAGGTGGGTAACTAACTATGAATTTTGTGATCTGACAGACCTCAACGCGAAGCAACTCAACGCGAAACAACCCAATATAAAGCGTTGCGACTCTGTAAGGCTGTCCTGGCTTTATTCCATTATGTTATCAGTTAAAGTAATATTAAATCAATGACAATGAGTACATGTGTTTTTATTACATTTCAACAAAACAGCAAAGAAAAGTCTGTGAAGGCTTCACAATAATGAAGGGGGCGGAGGGGGAGACAAAATAAAGGACCTCAATATGATCTAAAAAAATGAAGGCCTCTGACATTGAATTCTATGTCTATGGCAAACAGTTCCTCTGCCTCACCGGTCGAGCTATTCTTCTGTGCTTATATTTGACCTTAGCCGCGAAAATGGAAGATTCTAGAGTAGAAAAATTAGCCTGCCAAGGAGCAACGGTCTGGCCTGCTGGTAACCCTGTTCTGACTGGATTCAGTGTGTGCAAAAAAGAAAATTATAAATGTGCCATTTTCCTCTAACAAAACAAAGAGTCTACTCAGCTAATTCAGCTAAATTAGGCAGTTTAACAAAGCAAATAGAGCTAAATGTTTTTCTCCATAACTTTCAAAGAAGTAGAGCTTCATGAACCATTAAACAAATGGCTATAACTAGGTTCCTAAATAAAACCGTAGCCGCAAAAATGGAAGATTCTATAGCAAAGCTAACACATTTCACCTAGCAATTCACTTAGCTATGCCTAACTGGCTTGCAAAGAATCTGTCTACAAGTTTCAATGAATAAGCCTTATCTACAGCGATATGTGTGAGGATAATTACTCATGCATCTTCAATTGCTGAAATAAATTACGTTTTATTAGGCCTATTAAGATGGGACCGGGAAGGCTGGCTTGTTACCTGCATTATCGTATTTGCAAGCACGTTATTAACAGAGTTTGGGTAACACTTTATAATAACCCTCCATAATAAACCCTTTATGAAGCATTTGTTCATAGTTTGTTCATCATTAACAAACAGTTATCCCAACATTTACAAACGTTAGTAATGTATTTGTAAATGAGTAGTTATGTATTTATGAACCTGTTTTCTAATGATCTATACATTTTTTATAAGGACATTAGTTAGTGATTTGTAAATAAGTATTAATGTATTTACAAACATGTTTGAAATGATTTTCTAATGATGTATAATATTATATATAAGGACATTAGTAAGCTATTTTCAAATGACTATAAATGTATTTATGAACATGTTTCATATGATTTTCTAATGATCTAAAATATCATTTATGAGGACATTAGTAAGCTATTTGTAAACGAGTAGTCATGTTTGTATGAACATTTTTCAAACCATTTTCGAACTATTTATAAGATCATTAATAAGGTATATGATAATGGTCTGCTCACATTGTGTAAATAATTTACAAATGATTAATCAAGCAGGTTTCAATGAGTTAGTAATGATTCGTAAGATCCTTTATAAGGTATGTGATAATGGTCTGCTCACCATTTATGGGTCATCATGCATAAGCTATCGTCCAATTCATAAGTGAAATAATATATGTGAGCACATGTAACACCTTAGTTTATGCTTAATATAGGTTTTTAGAAACCATTTTCTAATCATTAGTAAAGTGTTTTGCATGGGTTGATATGAAGTGGGCACTGTCCATACTTTATAAGCATTAACAAATGGCCCGTAACTGAGGAACACGCTACTGAAACCATTAACTTATCATTAGTAAAGTGCTTTGCATGGGTTGATATAAAGTGAGCACTATCTATACTTTGTAAGCATTTACAAATGGCCTGTTACTAAGGGACATACCATTAGTAGACACTTCTGCAGCAACTAAAGTGTGACTACACCCATGCTCCTTCAAAGCCTCCAAAAATGACCTAAGATGTTAAGTTGTTAAACATATCAATGGCAAAAACACACAACACAGCATCAAGGAAATAAAGTGAAATTGGAAAACATTTATTTGAAAAAACTACACTGGCAATAAATGCACATTTAACCATGCGTTCTAATCTGTTAAATACAACAAGAACAGCAAAAATTCAACAATGCAACTGCAACTAAGGTGATCAGCCAGTCACTTGGCTATACTTTTTGGCAAAAGTTTACCAGACTCTTTGAACTCTTTAATTTTTGTAGCAATGCTGTCATCACCCTCAATGGCATCTTTACAGCTTTGTGTAAAACAACTGAGTTTCTCCTACTTGGGCACCTCTTTCTGAGCTCGGCAAATGTTTCTAGGGCAGCAATGTAAAGTTCTGCCATTGGGGCATTTACGACAATGGTGTTGCGGTCAACACCCACAGCTCTGAAAGCATCCCCCATGGTCTTTCCTTTCCGGCAGATTTTCAAGACCTCTTCGTATCGGGCCACCACCTCTTCAGGATCTTGAGCTTCAAATTAGAGAATGTAAAATGAGTACAGCGCACATCATATATATAAATGATCAAACTTCATAAACTTGAAAGCGGGTGTATACTTTCCCCCGTGTCCCATTTTCTTGCTGCTAAAAACAGACATGGTTGATCAGTGAAAAATATAGGCATGTGGGTGGCACACTAGTAAGTGTGATGGTCTTTGGAACATAGTTTTCTCAGTTCAAA
Source organism: Sprattus sprattus (assembly GCF_963457725.1). Classification (NCBI taxonomy): domain Eukaryota; kingdom Metazoa; phylum Chordata; class Actinopteri; order Clupeiformes; family Clupeidae; genus Sprattus; species Sprattus sprattus. The sequence goes on from NC_137909.1 coordinate 8,029,842, forward strand.
ATCAACCTTTTACTGTTTTCTACTAATTATATGGATGTTGTTTTAAACGTCTGTTTTATTCTTTCCCTCAAACATTTAGCTATGACCTCAATGGACCCAAATGCACAAATAACTACAAAAAGCCTACGCCATGAGCTGGAGATGGCCAAACAAAAGGTAGAGCAGAAGCAGGAGATGCTCAAGGAAGTGACCAAGGAGAGAGACTTTCTAAGGGAACAACTGGCTATGAGTAAGTCATTTTGCCATGTTTGACAATACACTTGAATTCTACATTTAACATATCCTGGGGCCATGATATTGGTTAAACAGATATTTCACTGCAATAGGTTTTCTACTTATATTTTGACTTAGGACTTAGATTTATGCCGGGGAAAATACCTTTGTTAAAACATCAGATCAGTGGACTCAGACATTTGGACCCCACTGTATATATTTTTTATACGGTAAATAATAAAACTAAAAAACAGTAAAGGGTTGATTTTGAACTGAGAAAACTATGTTCCAAAGACCATCACACTTACTAGTGTGCCACCCACATGCCTAGATTTTTCACTGATCAACCATGTCTGTTTTTAGCAGCAAGAAAATGGGACACGGGGGAAAGTCTACACCTGCTTTCAAGTTTATGAAGTTTGATAATTTAATTAGTAGAATATATATGATGTGCGCTGTACTCATTTTACCTTCTCTAATTTGAAGCTCAAGATCCTGAAGAGGTGGTGGCCCGATATGAAGAGGTCTTGAAAATCTGCCGGAAAGGAAAGACCATGGGGGATGCTTTCAGAGCTGTGGGTGTTGACCGCAACACCATTGTCGTAAATTCCCCAATGGCAGAACTTTGCATTGCTGCCCTAGAAACATTTGCCGAGCTCAGAGAGAGGTGCCCAAGAAGGAGAAACTCAGTTGTTTTACACAAAGCTGTAAAGATGCCATTGAGGGTGATGACAGCATTGTTACAAAAATGAAAGAGTTCAAAGAGTCTGGTAAACTTTTGCCAATAAGTAAAGCCAAGTGACTGGCTGATCACCTTAGTTGCAGTTGCATTGTTGAATTTTTGCTGTTCTTGTTGTATTTAACAGATTAGAACGCATGGTTAAATGTGCGTTTAGTGTATTTTTTTCAAATAAATGTTTTCCAATTTCACTTTATTTCCTTGATGCTGTGTTGTGTGTTTTTGTCATTGATATGTTTAACAACTTAACATCTTAGGTCATTTTTGGAGGCTTTGAAGGAGCATGGGTGTAGTCACACTTTAGTTGCTGCAGAAGTGTCTACTAATGGTATGTCCCTAACAGGCCATTTGTAAATGCTTATAAAGTATAGATAGTGCTCACTTTATATCAACCCATGCAAAGCACTTTACTAATGATAAGTAAATGGTTTCAGTAGCGTGTTCCTCAGTTACGGGCCATTTGTTAATGCTTATAAAGTATGGACAGTGCCCACTTTATATCAACCCATGCAAAACACTTTACTAATGATTAGAAAATGGTTTCTAAAAACCTATATTAAGCATAAACTAAGGTGTTACATGTGCTCACATATATTATTTCACTTATGAATTGGACCATAGCTTATGCATGATGACCCATAAATGGTGAGCAGACCATTATCACATACCTTATAAAGGATCTTACGAATCATTACTAACTCATTGAAATCTGCTTGATTAATCATTTGTAAATTATTTACAAAATGTGAGCAGACCATTATCATATACCTTATTAATGATCTTATAAATAATTAGAAAATGGTTTGAAATATGTTCATACAAACATGACTACTCGTTTACAAATAGCTTACTAATGTCCTTATAAATGATCTTTTAGATCATTAGAAAATCATATGAAACATCATTTGAAATTAGCTTACTAATGTCCTTATATATAATATTATAGATCATTAGAAAATCAGTTCAAACATGTTTGTAAATACATTAATACTTATTTACAAATCGCTTACTAATGTCCTTATAAAAAACTCTTATAGATCATTAGAAAACAGGTTCATAATTACAAATACATTACTAACGTTTGTAAATGTTGGGATAACGGTTGGTTAATGATGAACAAACTATGAACAAATGCTTCATAAAGGGTTTATTATGGAGGGTTATTATAATGTGTTACCAGAGTTTGTCCCTGTCTTAATGCGATGTTGTCTGAACCAAAACAACGTTTAAAAACGCGAATTGATCTTCAGTCTTACTTTGTACTTGAGGCCTTTTACGGGCATCTGTGGGAGTGGGAGCACTCGATGGTCTCTTCAAAAATCGCCTGATATTCATGGCTAATTAATCCACTGTGAACAGCAGACAGGCTAATCCACAACCTGTATGTGTTCACATACTTCCTGGATCCTGATTGGTGTTGCTGCCGCAGCCAAGGCACTGATTGGAGGGTCACAGATAATCATACAGCGTAGATGAAAATGATTCAGACTACAGCGTTTATATGTTCAACAATTTGAAATGTAGGTGTTTTAAAACGACACCAAATGTATTTCTAATTATTTCAACGGCAGAATACAAGGCCCAGTGAACTTTGAGGTGTGTAAACGCATTTTACAGGTGCGTAAACGATATTTAGAGGTCCGTAAACGCTATTTCCAAACATCCAGAGGTGCGTAAACGCCGTTTACGTGCGTTTACCCTTCACTACAGCACTGATTACTGTATTTACCAACGTCTGAGGTGCACTAATCGAACACATGTATCATTTCAGGACAGTTAACCTATTCTGTTCTAAGGGAAATAGGAACACACACTTAAAAAGATCGCATACGAGAAAAGTTAGCCTAAAGGGCTGCAGTCTGAACAAAGCCTACGAGAAATACATCCATTGTTAATTTGGCCCCATATGTCTATGCTTGTCGAACAAACAGAAACTTAACCTACAAAATGACTAAACCACCTTATTAACGTCAGCAGTGGAATCCTGTCCAAGCTCTCATAGACAAACTTGCTTTATTGGGAGTAACTGGTTAAATGAACTCTGCAAGCTGTCTGCTACACACACAGCTGTGTGCTGTGCACATGTTTCCACACGACACTTAGCCATTACGCATCTGTTAGTTAATGTGAACAGTGTGTCCAACGAGATAGATATTAATTCCTCTGCTGAGCAGCCCAGCAGGAGCGGCTGATGGATGATGGAGAAATGCCCATGCTGCAGCTCACGGGTGCAGGGCTTGAACACTGTCTGGGCCCCCAGTGGCTAGGGGCAGGGACGTGACCAGGGCCCAAGAATGGAGACAGATGGAAGGAGTGCCTCCCAGCATCGGCCAAGGCGTTTGTCTCAATCTTGGCTGGATAAAAACTTGAGACAGAATCCTCCAGCGGGGAGGCAAAGGACTAGAAAAATTAGCCTGCCAAGGAGCAACGGTCTGGCCTGCTGGTAACCCTGTTCTGACTGGATTCAGTGTGTGCAAAAAAGAAAATTATAAATGTGCCATTTTCCTCTAACAAAACAAAGAGTCTACTCAGCTAATTCAGCTAAATTAGACAGTTTAACAAAGCAAATAGAGCCAAATGTTTTTCTCCATAACTTTCAAAGTAGAGCTTCATGAACCATTAAACAAATGGCTATAACTAGCTTCCTAAGTAAACCCTAGCCAAAACCTTTAGCCAAATGTTGTTAATGGTTATGAGAGGTTGTGGATGCCACATCTGCATGCCACAGTCTATCAGTGCAGGAAAAGAGATTTCCCTCTAAATTATTAGGGTTGGGAATGTTACTTTTTAAATGTATAAGTTGACGGATTACCAGTTGACCTGTTTAAAATGTAATAATTAATGTAACTATTTGAATTACTCCATACAAGTAATGTAACGTACACTTTTGATGACTTCCGATTACTTTTTGATTGGCAGACGAGAGGCAGTGCAAACTCAAACAAGAGGACCAATCATCAACAACGCTCAAACTTTGAGTGCACACTGCCAAATGAATGGAGCCTGTCTAGACAGCAAAAAGATGCAAAGCAACACTATGAATGTTACAGTCTACATATACGTAAGCTTTAAGTCTTTTTTACAAAAAAGAATATATTCAGATGTAACCTTTGTAATCACCAACATTTTGATTAGGAACTAAGTTAATTACAAATTCTTTTTCAGTAACTGTAACAGATTACAATTACATTTATACCCACATATTGTAGGTACAATATGTACAATTTACACATGGATGGCACCAACTAATGCAAGTCCACTGGCTTTGTGGATGGATGCCAAATAAATATTGTGTGCGGTTGTGCATAAATGTTAACACTTTACTCACAATGGCCAGCAAGACAATGTTGATCCTATCCTGACGACAGTATAACTGATGGTAAGCTCACTCGATTGGATAGACATGAACTCTTCAACACAACAGCAAAAGTTGAACACATCTAGGCGCCACACAAAGGGAGTGAAAAATAAAGAGATCGTTTACAAATCAGTCTTATCAGCCTCATCAAATACACTAGACTATAAATGTGGAACTGTGATTCATTTTTTTAAATGAATAACTACAACCAACATTCCCATATCAATAGCTTGTAATGGTCGAAGGTCTTTGGGGTTCTGAATAGGCGAGGTTGGGACCTAGACCAGCATTTATAATCAAAAGCAATTATTTACAAAATTATAAAAAATGAAATACACTAAACTAATAAACTAAACGAGAGAGAGAGAGTGTGTGTGGGTGAGAAAGAGTGTGACTGTTTGGGAGAATGCAGTTCGAGTCCGAATGCACACCAGGAAAAATGTGTGAGTTTCTTTGTTCATTCTCAGTATGTTCTGTGTGCACTTATGTGTTGGGTCAGAACAAAAGATTGTGTAATGCATGAACGTTTCAATCAGTGTGTGTGGCTATGTTTAAGGCCAATTTAAGGTGTGGGTAGTCAGCATAAGATGGCACTGCCAGGTTAGGACAGAGGATGGTTAGTTTGCATGCAAGATCCTGCATCTGTGTAATATGAAATTTACCTAATGACAAATTTGAGGCAATCGCTGCCATAAGAGTTAGGCGCAGAGAGACCTGGCATGAAGAGCTTGCCCTGGACTCAAATCACCGCAGCCTAATTTCTCCAACTACAAAACATCGAAAATAGCTTTAGCCAGCCTACACTACTAAATCAACACAAAAGGTAGCTCACACAGTTTTTTGTTTGGGCTTGCTAAGAATTATTTATGCTGCTAACATACTGTATGTCATGTCATTGGACAAACACATTAGCATTTCCCAGCAAGCCTTATTCACTGCACGAAAAATAAGAGTATCGGGCCCGTACACGCTGTGATACAGCTGCGAATGAATAGCATTCCTGGTCGATCGCAGACATTCCCCCAAAATATCTGTCTGCCGCATATGAACGGAAATTCCGGGAAACAACGCGCGAGGGGAGGGGAGGGGAGGGGAGGGGAGGGAGATGTGTTTAGCATACTTCTCACCTCTCGCTGACAGAGGTGCGAAAGGCTCTTATTAGCATATTGACTGTCTAGCCTCACACACTATGCAGCCATTGGTTGAAAACGACCAAGATTTTAAATTAAAACGTCTTGTGATTGGGGAAAGAGATTCTCCCTATTGGTCAACTTCAACTGACAAAATCGTATCCCCTCCCATTTACAGTTATTGCCTCATAATAAACAAAATTAATAATTTATGTTTAATAATATTATAATAATATACTAATAATGGTTATAATATGAAATTGATTAATTTCTTATTAAGCCTTTAAATAATCATAATAATAGTAGGCCTAATAGAAAGGCAATTGCTTAAAACAAATCGAGCATTGAAGACCATAGTCAGGAATTGAAAACCAAAGCTTTATTTAAACAGAAAAACAGACATTGCATCTGAGAGAAAAAAAACAGCAGCAGCAATAACAGCAACACAGCACTGAACATTTTGGAACAGCTTCAATAGTGGCAGAAATGTCTCTTTGCCGCCTCAGCCATACACCGGTGGTGGTAGTCTTTGCTACAATCCACCCAGTTTCCCCCTCGTCTGTACAATCCTCTTCATCGGACATCAGGTCCAGCCCAGCTAACAAAATTACGTCCCTAGGACATCCCCTGAACGTCCCCGAAAGTTATCAGGACGTCGCAAGGGAACGTCCCCACGACGTCTTTTTGTAGGGTTCCCTAAAGATCCTGGGGACGTCGCAGACAAAGGTCCCCGGTGCGTCCCCGGTACGTCCTTACAACATTTAGAACATTTTCAATAAATCTACTTAAAATATAACAGGCTGCTAAGTTTTGTGTATTGTAACTTATTATGTATATGCTTATAGAAGGAAAAACACGATTTTAACTATCATACACTTTATTTAAATGGGTTTTTAAAGCCGGAAATATTTCTCCCCCTCCTCATCCTCGTCCTTCACCAGTTCGTCCGGAATCAACACCTGCAGCAAATTTAGCTAGAGTTAGACAACAGAGCAATTTTACCTGCTTTTACCTAGTGAGAATTATAATGTAATGCATTAGTATGTTAACATAAATGTTATCCTATTGACTCTTATAGCCTCCACTCTCCATTTGTCCGACGTAGAAACAGTAAAGAGATTATGCGCGTCTGAGTCCGTAACCAGGACAACAATGTCAAATGGCAATGAAAGCCAACTGCCATTCTGATACCTTTTCTCGCTAAACGTCTTGGTTGTAGCTCTAACTGCCAAAAAATAACTAGCTTCTGTAGAGCTACGAGCAGTAGCCTTCACCTGTCCAAAAGTAGCCAATTCAGCTGTTTTGTATTTTCTGTCTCCTCAATGGGGCAACACCACTAGTGTGTCATATTCCTATTTAGTGCTATCGATAACATTGTAATACAAATTAAGACGATACAACTTCTCAATTTAGCCAACTCCGCCTTCACAGTTGGAGCTAGTAGGCTAGTGTACAGTAATAAATATTCATTTTCGATATTCTTAGCTATGGCTTATTTCACGATGGACAAACATACAAATACATAGATACAGGTAGAACTAAAGTTTGTATTAAAATAAATGTACCTTCGGTGTCTGTCCTTTCCACACGAATTGATTATCAAACGGAATTACTAACTATAAAGGAAGGATGCGGGATCAAAAGGTTTTGCTGTCTCTCATCAACAACGTCTTCACTCAACAGCAGGGTTCATGAGCGTTGACAGGGACCCAACCAAGTAACCAGGCAGGTCCGTGAGAGATGTCATAATGTCATATCATAACCAACCAGGGACGTTCCAGGAACATCCTGAATGTCCCCCGAAAGTTTTTAATATAACGTCATATCATAACCAGGAACGTCCCTGAAAGTTTAAAATAAATTAGTAAATCGTGACTTTCAGGAGCCTTAATAACGTCCAAACAACGTCCTAAGGACGTCCTGAGGATAACGTCACGGTATAACCTATAGGGGACCAAATAGGGACGTCACCGAACGTCCCCAGGACGGCCTTTGTTAGCTGGGAGGGTAACGTTCTTCCAGAGGTCCATTTCTTCCTTCGCCAAGACAGTCATCCTCGCCTCCACCAGCTGTAAAGATAAACCAAACTAGTGCCGCTGTGCTGACACAACGATAACGCATATTTCTATAGTTCGTCCATCAAATGTGTTTAACGACTGCAATGTATATTTGTTTATAAAGGACATTGTTTCTGATGCAAAACGTCACTTTTTATTAACACAATTACATAGGACCATGCGCTGCAATTACTGTAGCCTACAGCTGATCTAATCCTTATCAATCTTACCCTTGTTACGAATTGGAGGTGGGGTGTTGAACTCAAACACACGACTCAGACACAAGGGGTAGAATGAAGAATAAACGTTTTACTGTCCAGGGTTTGGTACAGGGTTAAGCAGTCCAATGGCAGGCAAACAATCCAAACAGGGGCAGAGTCTTTGGCGGCAGGCCCGGTGGACGCCCAGAATGAGGCAGGCGACTGGGAGCCTTGTTGGGGGCGAGGAGGTCACGACACGCCTCCTCAACCAGGACAGGAACGCCTGGGACAGGGGTGCCTGGGGGGCTCGGGACAGGGGCACCTGGGACAGGGGCACCTGGAACAGGGGCAGGGGAACCTGGGACAGGGGCAGGGGAACCTGGGACAGGGGCACAGGTGCCTGGGACAGGGGAACCAGGAACACTGGATACAGGGGCACGGGTGCCTGGGAGAGGGGTAGGGGTGCCTTGGACCGGGACAGGGACACCTGGGGCGCCTGGGACCAGGGCACTCAGGACAGGGGCACTCAGGACAGGGGGAGCTGGGGCGCCTGGGACTGCAGGCATTGGAGCAGCAGCAGGAGTAGCGGCTGCGGGAGGAGCAGCAGAGGCAACAGGAGCTGTGGTGGCAGGAGCATGGAATGGTTTTGGGGCTGGAGCTAGGGCCCTGCGAGGTGCAGGGGTAGGCCGGGGTGCTGGAGCTGGAGCTAGGGCCCTGCAAGGTGCAGGGGTAGGCCGGGGTGCTGGAGCTGGAGCTAGGGCCCTGCAAGGTGCAGGGGTAGGCCGGGGTGCTGCAGCTGGAGCAGGGTATTGTGGCATCCAATGCGATTTTGCACGGCTCCACTTTGACGAGGGTGGGTAGATAGATGTTCAGTACGCGTGACTTTCGAGTTTCAGCTTTTATTGTACACAACTTTGGGTTTGCAACAAACACGATATGAACCACGGTCAAAAACTGTGTCCTTCTACACCCGCCAACTCATTCAAACAACCCACCACCTGTTACCTGTAAGTAAAGGTTAATCACCAAAAAGGGCGGGGCTAAGACACCCAATCTTTGCCCAACACTAATCACCCTGTGACACAGGCTACACCAAACATCACATCAGAGTGTAGATTGCGATACAATATTCCAAAATAACAGAAATTACCAAACAATATAAATATCACAAATAAATTATAAACAGTAGAAATGGCTCCAACACAGGGGTTACCCGGGGAGCTGGGGCTGGAGCTCGACAAGGTGCAGGGGTTAGCCGGGGAGCTGGAACTGGAGCTCGATGAGGTGCAGGGGTTGCTTCAGGGGTGGTAGCGACGGAGGCTACGTCAGGGGCATCAGAGGCTGCTTCGGGGGCGGCAGCGTCAGAGGATGCTTCAAGGGCAGTAGCAACGGAGGCTACATCAGTGGCAGCAGTGGCTGCATCAGGGGCAGTAGCAACTGAGGCTACGGAGGAGACATCAGAGATGGCCTCGGGGGCGGCAGCGTCAGAGGCTGCTTCAGGGGTGGTAGCGACAGAGGCTACATCAGGGGCGGCAGGGGCTGCTTCAGGGGCAGCAGCGTCAGAGGCTGCTTTAGGAGCAGTCGATGCAGGGAAAGGTGACACTGGAACTATGGGAGCAGGGAGGCTGGAAGGGACCAGAAATCGATGAGGACTGCAGTGGCTACTTTGGGGGCAGTAGCGACAGAGGCTACGTCGGGTGCGGCAGTGTGTTGCTTCGGAGGCGGGAGCGGTCATCTGAGCAGGGGCAGGGGTTGTGTCCATCTCTTCCTCCTCATTATCACACGGGGTTGCTGGAAACGGAGGAGACGAGACCAGAGGAGGTGTTCTGAATGGGGTTCGCCGGATGGCCAACCGACTACCCATAAACATAGCGTCTCGGCTGGGACCGGGTGGAGGAACTGGTTCAACGACTTCGCTCTCAGACCACTCACCCTCTGAGAGCTCGTCATCGGTGACCCAATCCTCCCCACTCGCTGAATCACCATCCCAAAAGATCTCCCAGGGGAGCAGATGTATGGCCTGGTTAGCCTCAAAATAAAAAAACTTACAATATGGGTCGTATCGTGTGGGCCTGTTTTCCATCAGGTTCGGGTCTGAGTCGGCTCAGTTCATCTCGTGGCTCATTCGTCCTGTTACGGATTGGAGGTGGGGTGTTGAACTCAAACGCACGACTCAGACATAAGGGGTAGAATGAAGAATAAACGTTTTACTGTCCAGGGTTCGGTACACGGTTAAGCAGTCCAATGGCAGGCAAACAATCCAAAAGGGCAAAGGCAATAGAGAAGTCGAAAACAGTCCAGGGTCAGCAACACGAGAAATATCAAATAATACTGTGAACACGGAGAAACACGGAGAAACACAGAGAAACACTGAGAACACTGAGAACACTGAGAAACAACACGCAACATTAATGACGAACCAGCCACGAGAGACAAGAACACAAGGAGTATACATACACACACACACAACAGATAACAAGGGACAGGTGAAGACAATCAAGACGGGGCAGACAATGAGACACAGGTGGACTAAACAAGGGAATTAACAGGAACAGATAACGAGGGACAGGTGAGAACAATCAAGGCGGGGGAGACAATGACAGCAACGAGGGCACATGGCAAACACAAACAAACACAGGGAAGCACATGGTGAAAAGCACATGGTGGGAACAAGGAAGCACAAAGACTAGACAACAAAGATCACATGACACACAAGGGAGAAAAACTAATAAACAGCACAAGCAGACTAACAAGGGGAGGGCGTGAGGAGACAGACACGAGGAGACAAGGGTAAACAAACACAAGGGATAGAGAACACAAGGGATACATACAAGGAAACAAGACAGGGACAGAACACAGACCGGGTCAGCGACTGTCTTGAATCCCACATTTCATGCAGTGATTCCTTCCTAACTTTTGTGAAGAAAGAAACTAAATTGTGTTTTGGAACCTTTCAATTTCATTTCATTTCATGGAGAAATATAAAAACATAACAATAGGCTATGACTCAAAGCTGTAAGTGTTCTACTCAAGGCGGGAAGGTAGTGTATACAGTGCCACTTTAAAGTATGTGAACCCCTTGACCACTTAGGAGTTTTCTGTTGTTTTACCATGATTTTTCATTTTTTTCATCACCAATTTTCCATAGAAGGAATGTTAGGTTTATGTTTATCATTTGCCTGTACTTTTTTTACAGGGAATTGTTTGAGTAGCCAAAAGACTACATGAAACATGGAATTAGTCAATTTCAAAAGTAAGTGAACCCCCAGCTGAATTGGCAAAGTCAAGCAGGTAACAGATTCAGTGAAACTTATTTGGGTGCTTAATTAGTCAATTAAGCAAACCGATCATCTGAGACATCCTTAGGGAAAGGTTTGGGCAACACAGATTAAAAGAGAGAGGAAACCAACCAAACTACTGTAGTGCCAAGGTGTACCCACACAGATCAACAATGGCGAAAGGAAACGAGATATCCGAGAACATCAGGAAGAAGGTTCTGACAGCCCATCAGTCTTGGGAAAGCTATAAGACCATCTCCAAAAGATTCCAGCTCCATCCATCCATCCAAGACAAATAATTTAGAAATGGAGGGCATTCAACATGACCACATCTCTGCCTAGAAGTGGACGCCCATCAAAACCATCACCAAGAAGCATCAGAAGAAGAATAAATCAGGTAAAAGTCAACCCACACATCACCTCTAACGAGTTTCAGACCTCTCTGGCAGCATCTGGGGTAAATGTACATGGGTCTACAATCAGACGAAAATTGAATAGACATGACTTTCATGATCGGGTTGCTAGAAGGAAGCCTCTGCTCTCAAGAAAAAACAAAACTGCCAGTTTCAACTTTGCCCGAGAGCACTTGGATAAACCAAAGGCTTTCTGGAAGTCCCTTCTTTGGACAGATGAGTCCGAGATAGAATTATTTTGTCACGATTGTAGGTGGAGTCCAACAAAAGACTTCATTACCCACAATTCCCTTATCACTCTGACTTTCTTATCTGACATTTCACAGAGACAGTATTGGCTGAAAACAAGGTGTTAAAATCGTGACGCGCCTTTTCCCTTATAAGCTGCGTTAAACATACATTCTATCTCTTTTGCGAACTCTCTCTACTCTGGCGTTGGCCAGCTCACACCTCTCTATCTCTTGGCGTCGGCCAAAGAGCGTCTCCGTCCTTCCACCACCAACTGGTGAAGGCCTACTCTTTTGTTCTCAACAAAGACAATCTCTCGTTAGCCAAACACTGCCCGCTAACTGAGACAAAGTATTTTTAGCAAAGCAGCTAACATTAGACCTGCTAACTAGCTATCTCTGCAACCGGGACAAAGCACAACAGAACTCACGGAAACTGCAACATTCCGAGCGATCAAAATCCTCTGATCTAAACTGCAGTGTAATACCGACGACATCACAGCAAGGACAACTTTTCCATCTCCGGACAGCATCATCTCTTCTCTGCCTCCTCAGCGTCGGATACGCCAGCACGACTCTTTCCAAGGGACTGGTAACATCGACTGGGCAGCTAGCTAGTTATTCACAACCTGGCTTAGCATAGGACTGTTTACATATGCCATTGTTCATGTATTGTATCTGTTTTGTTTACCGAACATAACTGTTATATACTTTCATTGTTAATTGGTAGTTGGCTTCCATCCATCCAAGGGAAATCGTTAGGATAGCTTATCAGACACACGAGTCTTGCATGCATTACTAACCATCTCTTTATTCTAACATGGCATCTTAAATCACATACGATTACAAATACATTGGCCTTCATATAGCCACACACGCGAAGCACAATCTCGAATTTCGCGGTGCATAGGCTCGTCCCTTACATACCACACTTGTAAGTTCACGAACGTGCATACACATGCACGCGGAACTACGGTAGTCAGGACAAAGGGACACACGCACATACTTTCAGGCGCGCTCCTAAAAGCGCAACTCCGAGTTTACAAGCTCGCTCACACACACACTCCCTCTCCCATAACATACACATACTTCTTCAATTAATTAGTTAGGTACATTTAGCTAGATTACATATTGTGTGTTATTCTCTTATCATTGTGTAAATAAATACTTTGGTTTATATACGCTGGTTTATTTAATGTTACACAAGAATGGACGTTGTCAACCTCTTCTATTCAGAACTCCAATGACCTTCAACCATACTATTAATAAGGTAACTTTGTTGTAGTTATTAATTGAATTATTAATCAGAGTTCCAAATTGATAGTATAATATATTTTATGAGACTGATATATTTAATGAGACTGATTTGTGGATTATCAACTTAATTGATCTGCCTTTGTGTTGAATGGTTGATCCCTGTCCAATCGGGTGAGATTACCAACATATTGTTGCTGTTGCAAGGACAGCACCAGTGTGTCTTGGTGGCCCTCGTGGAGACAATATCACAATTCGTACACAATTGCACCCACATTCACCCAGCGCCTGCTCACTGGGTAAGATACCTACATAACCTGGTACTCCCATATGAGAATGGTACCCATTTTACCTACACGATCAAAACCAACAATTTTCGTCTGATTGTAGACCCATGTACATTTACCCCAGATGCTGCCAGAGAGGTCCGAAACTCTTTAGAGGTTATGTGTGGGTTGACTTTTACCTGATTTATTCTTCTTCTGGTGCTTCTTGGTGATGGTCTTGATGGGCGTCCACTTCTAGGCAGAGATGCGGTCATGTTGAATGCCCTCCATTTCAAAATGATTTGTCTTGGATGGATGGATGGAGCTGGAATCTTTTGGAGATGGTCTTATAGCTTTCCCAAGACTGATGGGCTGTCAGAACCTTCTTCCTGATGTTCTCGGATATCTCGTTTCCTTTCGGCATTGTTGATCTGTGTGGGTACACCTTGGCACTACAGTAGTTTGGTTGGTTTCCTCTCTCTTTTAATCTGTGTTGCCCAAATCTTTCCCTTAGGATGTCTCAGATGATCGGTTTGCTCAATTGACTAATTAATCACCCAAATAAGTTTCACTGAATCTGTTACCTGCTTGACTTTATCAATTCAGCTGGGGGTTCACTTACTTTTCAAATGGACTAATTCCATGTTTCATTTAGTTTTTCGGCTACTCAAACAATTTCCTCTTAACAAGTACATGCAAATGATAAACATAAACCTGACATTTCATCTATGGAAAATTGGTGATAAAAAAATGAAAAATCATGGTAAAACAACAGAAAACGCTTAAGTGCTCGAGGGGTTCACATACTTTCAAGTGGCACTGTATATAGCTATCACAATAACAAGCTGATTTAGTGATAACGTTGAATGGTTACTTGAGAAGGAAAAAGCGTAATAGGGTCCATCAACAATAGAGAAGCAGCTAAACATTACCCTTCCTACATGGGCCCTTGACAGCCCCTGGGCCGGTGCGCTGCACTTATTAATCCCTCAAAGTAATAACTGTCCCCAAACGTAATACAGTTCCCCAAACGCGATAACGAATAAGGATTTTGTTTTTAGGACAATTCATGAGATGGTGAAGTTTTGCGACAACGCGCTTTTACTGATAACAGGTAGAATTCCACTATATTAGTGATTTATTAAATTTGATGGAATAAAATGATTTACCTTCTCACAAGCATGACTTCCTGCAAATGTAATAATAGCAATTATTTTGTTTGTGGGAAGTTAGTTATTGTGGGATTATTATGTTTAAAAGTGCATATTTGTACCACATTTGTGGTTTATTATGTTTCTGGAAAGTTTTTACCTTAATGGATAACAGGGGTGTAGTCACTTCTGTCATATACTGTATGCTGACCTGAAAACGTGTCAAAATAACTCAAATAAAAGTAAAGGCTAATTATAAATGTTGTTTTCCTACTTGACATTGTAGATATGATGGGTAGCATTCTAAATGCCTATTGTAAAAAGACATCGCAAATTCAGGCCAGGGCATCTACAGTTTCATGATAAGTCATCTGCTACCTCTTCAAAGAGTTTGTATGGGGAATATGTGGCACAAACTTGTCTTCGAGGCTGATGCAATTACAACATTTCAAATGAGGGTCAAAATTCATGCACACAGTCAAAGTGTAGCTCAGTATAACTATATTACTTCAACCCCACTTCAACCAATTAAGATGCGGCTGGTTTAGAAAGAAAAAAAAATCTGCAAATAAGGAGTGAACCCGACCCTCTATACGAAAGCATGATACACGCACCTTAAATACTCTTTAGAGATCAGTGTGAGGTGAAAGGTGCAAATATCAGTGTGAGGTGGAAAATATTTGTAATTTTCTGTACCATGAAAATATGGGGTTTTCTTTAATTATTTCTTTTAGCTCAATTGCTTACATTTTTAATGATAACATTGAGATACCCATGGCTTATTGAAAATGCATAAACCTCTCAATCAATATTGCAAAAGCAGGACAGGGATCACTGCATTTGAGTGTTTTGTATTTTACATCTCTGGACATTGATGGAGCTTAAAGTCTTGAGGTCATCTGAGGCTGCAGATTATTGTCACAGAGGGCAGACACTTTTTGTAAAACTTCATGTGGAGTTGGACCATCATTAATACTGACCTCTTCATAGCCTAAATGCTATTAGTGCCAAGCAGATACCAAAGTATCTATATTATAAAAAATATATTATACTAAGATATATTAATACACAATAGTCTTTGGAAGCTTAGATGCAGACAACTTCCTCATATTTTCTATGAGGTTCGTTGCCCCAATAACAATACTTTTTTAAGTGTATAGGGATGCATAATTATTTGACACTCTGAATGATCTTAGACACCATCTGCCCTATGAAATATCACATCCAAATCTGTGTCTAATTAGGTAGGAGTCCCCTCTTTGCTTAAGTGTTGCTGGTGCCTCAGGCCTATACTCTGGACTATAAAAAAAGGAAACTTTGTTTTTGGAAAATCGAGGGAATTTCTGTCAATCATGGATAATTCCTCTCCTATTCAACCATGCTGACTTGACTCATCTATAAGTATTATGTCCAAACTTCTATTTTTGATTGAAACTTCTAATTTTAGTTGAAAAAACTTCACACATCAACACATCCACATAACTGAAAATAGTTTTTCAGAGGATCAAAATATGGTCTGTTGTTGTGAGTGGTAATTTGACTCATAGCCATTTTTTGTTATTCAGATGTGCTGAAGTGTCCTCTTGTTTTTGAGAGATCGACTTGAAACATGTTAGGTGCTAAAAGGATGCTGAAATGCATCCTGGGGCAAAGCCCTCTCCACAAGGCTCAAATTTAAAATCAATTACTGCAGCCAAAGAGGACGCATGGGTTGCAGAGAGGTCTTAGACAGAAATAAAACATTATGAGAGTGACATGACATTCGCCACACATCTGTTGCCAGCCAAATTATGCAATTATGGATTCACCTTTAGCTCAAGGAGAATTCTCAACGCCGCTAGTCAGCAGAGAAATCGAATCACCTGACAATGGAAAGTGACTTTCCTGAGGGGTCAAAAAGTTTGCCATTCTTTCTTTCCTTACATAAGAGAAATTACAAACTATACTGAGATGACGGAAACGGTTATGCAAATGGTAATGAAGAGTGGAAGGCTGCCACTGCGGCCCCCAACAGCGCTAAATTACATTGCACTTACCAGCCTATTACTGAAGTGATCTGACTTAATAGTCTGAATCCATTAAGGTTCATCTACTGTGCCATTATGTACATTTTTTCCCCACAAAATTATGCCCTCGAGAGTGGTGACCCCACTACCTCTTCGCAGTCACTATGACAATGGTGGGAAAAGTGTTATGTGGCAAAATGAATTGACAAGGGAAAATCTTAAAACTAGTAAGAGGTGTTTTTCTCTGTAAAGCACAATGCACACCACACACACACACACACACACACACTGCAGTGAAGGTGAATTATTTGCATGGAAGCATTTAATATCTTATTGCCAGAGATATAAGCAGATCTTTGTTGTTCTGGGAAAGGCATATTTTTCAGGGCACAACTTAAAATATCCTCGTTATACAGCTGGTCTTCAGGAAGTACAGAACATAGCCTGTGGTGAAGCTTTAAGTTCTCAGTCAGACTGTGATCTGACACTCGAGGCTATGGGATTGACGTTCAGTTCACCTTTGAGCGCAATGCCAGTTGAGCAGTGATTGTAACTCTTTGCTCAGTTGGACAAAAAACCACAGCTCACAGTGATGGCATTACAGTCTTCTTTTACACTACCGCCTCCACACTTTGTATAGGAAGGTTGAGTCAGTGCGGATGGCGTCAGGTCAGAGCACAAACATCGGGGGTGTATTGAGTTTGTTGAAGTGCTGACATTGCAACATGTTGTCTGTTTGTAGTCATTTAGAGTCATGGGCTGTACGTTGTTGTAAGCTGTTATACTTTCTGATCTGCAGTTAAGCAGGTGGTGCTGTTGTAGCGCAGTGGCCGCGTGGTCAAAAAAAAAACTCACAGAGCTGCACGTACACCCTCTGATGACAACATTTACATCATGTGCTTACGGACACGTGAAGTATAATTAAGCTTTAGAGGAAAAGGTATACTCCTGCGGACAGGGATGCATGCGTGGATGTCTCCAAAGTCGTTTGTTCTTGTGCTGCTGCAGAGGCGCCCTAGCGCACAAGTACAAATTACTCAATCACAGTGTGTGATCTCTACTTTGTGTGAATCTCCAGCAAAGACCGTATAAGTCTATAGTTTCCTGTGACCCTTTATAACTGTTTACTTCTCAATCTAAATCATATCAGTACCTAACTTAAAATGCCAGTGCTGGTAATCAGCTATGACTTGCTGAAGCATGAAATAAACAAAACTCTCATTTTATAAGCCAGTCTCCTGTAGTTTAATTCCCAAGGAGTAAACATAATAATGAAAATGTGCATCCATACAGCGAGTCGTTGGCTTAAAAGTGTCTGCTGAATGAGTACATACCGTAAATAGATCTGATTTTCTCCTGACCTGGAGCCAGTGCTTCAAAACTTGCATTCACAGTCTGTGTGGACACAACATTGTGGTGCTGCACTGCATGGCCAGTTCACAGATGACAAAACTTGCGGCATGCCTACCGTGCGTGCACCGTAAAGAACCACAAAAAATAGCAGTCATACATGAATACATTTTACAATAATTATTAAAAATATCAGACCTTCAAACGTTGGAGTGGGCTTTTCTTATCAATGGAACACTGACCAAATAACAGACAAAATATGTTACCAAACGACTACACAGACTGTGCTGCCAAGTGCAACACGCTCTGTGCTGCAGAGACAGTGAATACAATAATCCAATATTATGAGTCTGTGCTTGGACCTGGAACGCTGGCAGGAACTGACAACATTTGGTAGTATATACTTAAATTGAGCATTGTTGTTGATAAGTTTTGTTTGAATTGGCATTATCTCCTCTGATAATCAAAAAGTAATCAAAATGAGTCAAATGTGTTAAGTTACATTACTTAGATGAAGAAATCAAAACAGTTACTTATTACATTTTCAACAGGGTAACTAGTAACTGTAACCTATTACATGTTAAAGGTGACCTTTTCAACCTCGGTACTCACTCAGTTAAGACCACTGATCAATGCTTTTCCTATTTAATGGATGGTGGTTACAGGCAGGAAGGAGGACACACAGCGCAGGAGACAGAGGCTTTCTAAAAATACCGCTATATTTATCTACAGCAGGGACTCAAACCCCAAATCATAAACAAAACCAGGGTAATCCCAACCTAGAACATAAGCAAAAACAGGGGTAATCACAACCCAAAAAAATAAGCAACACCAGGGTAAAACCAACCCAGAAATCATATAAACAAACACTGAACAAACCTTAAGTTATGACCAGGTAAGGTACACCACTGTACTCACAACAGGGCCTTGTTCGGAGTACAACTGAAGCTAAGATAATTAATTTAGCTCGCGACATGAGATAATATAGCTCGCTAAATGAGAACAGGCCAAGCCGGTCTGGCGACATGCGCTAAGATACTTAACCGTAAAGTTAAGTTGTTTCAGGCTAAACTCGTCAGCTAAATTGCTCGTGCACGTCCTGCTTCAAAAGGCAGCAAAGGTCGATAACCAAAACCATGATTTTTTTTTTAACGGTACAATAGTCTAAACTCAAAGAAAAAGACTAATTTTTTCTCCGCTCAGGCAGGATATGACCATGAACGCGTTATGAAGAATTCAAGGCCATAATCATGTCAAAATTCAGCACTGCCGTGGCTGCGACAGCAATATAAGAAACTGTCTATAGACTGTCTAAGACGTGATATCTTTTCTAGTGTTGAATGTGTGACTTTGGTGCAGCGGTTAGAGCTCATGGATTGCATGCAACAGATCGCTGGTTTGACCCTCTTTGCCTCCATAGTAATTGTAGTTTTACATCTCCTTGTAAATCACTTTGAATAAAACCGTCTGCGAAATGACTAAATGTAAGTGTATTAATAAGAAATTCAATAAATTGAAGCAATGAAAATATATTGTGTGTATTTCTCTCTTCTTATCATACATCCACCTTTTCTACAAAAATGATATGCTGTGAAGTAGACTGAGGTAGACTTTATTCACTACTGCACAAAAACTAGACACGTTTGCAAAACTATACGTTTGCAATGATGTAAGTTGCATTTGTTGATGACGTATGGTTAATAACATTGTGATTGTAGAAGGGACATAAAATCAAGATCTTAAACAACTTTCGCCAATATCTCCGTAAGGGAGATGGGTTACTGTCAATATAACACTGTCATATAATTACGGGTGCTTTGTTCTCCGAATCGCCGACATTACAAAAACGTAGGCTACCACTCACAAAAAAAGGGAAAATAGATCTTGGCGGATCGTAAAGAACTCTCTCCCTACACTAACCAAACTATCTAATATGACTCCTTTTAGTCCTTGGTCAATTGGATCCCTCCTTTTGCCAGGGGTGTGGCAAGTTTAGCCAGCTAAACTTAGTATAGCCTGCCCTTGAGCAGGTTAGTGCTAGGTGATATGTTACTATGGTCATTTATTGTTTATATGTTACTATGGTCATTATTATTTAAGTTGCTTCGCCGAACCCGATAAAGGGGCGTTCTCTTTTTTTAGCCTGGAATCTAGCTCGCTAAACCGCTTAGCGAGCGTCACCGAACAGTACCCAGGTTTGTCTGTGCACCTGCCTCAGCTTTCTTGCAGTCTGTTCGGTCCCCCCTCAACAAAGAGGTGCACCTTTTAATAAGGCTGTCCATGTGGCCAAATTGGCCCAATCAGTCCAATAAGGACCAATCCACTGATGTGGGGGGAATCCGGACCCAACCATTCTGGTGGGGGAGACCAGGGGAAGGACTTTTTAACACCATTCTAAAGTAGCCTTACCAGGCTAGAAGCACTGAAGATAGGCCTAAAGTGAGAAGGAGCACAATTTCTTTGTATACTGATGGAACAAGGAACAACTCAGCTGATGGTTTCCTAATATTATTTAAATGTCTGCTTGGCTTATTGGTCATTTGAGAGGATTCACTTTGCTCTGGATGTAGAATATTATATTACCAGTGTTTCATGGAATTCCCTGCTGTTTCCTGAAAAGGTATAATTTATCGTGAGTCAGTCAATTTGAATAATTATTGCTATGTACTTCCCCACAATTACTTTTCCATTATTTTAAATAAATAAAGTCCTTAATATCTTATTTAGCTTATGTTCATGCATGTTTATTAGGCCTGGTGGTTTAAACTGTGCTATGTCTGTAAGACTTCAACCAAACAAGTGACAAGTCCCTTGGCATCATAGCACATGTCAGAATTCCCCTTGGCTGGCTCAGAAGTCACGGATTAAGGGACACCCATAAATGATTATGCTGCTTCACCTGTCCCAAAAAGCCTCTGTCCAACTCTAGTTGTCCGATGAGTGCATGAATGCAAATAGTAATACTGCTTGATCCCTCCCGTTCACACTGCTCCATTTGCGTCATATCTTGGACATATTATGACATGAGGATGCTTATTGCCCGTTTACATTTGGGCCCTGTGGTTTGCTTCATACCAGCTTTACTTGTGATTGGATCTTTAACATCTGACTGCCTTGTCAAACTAAAACATCATCCTGACAGACCAACAAATGAAGGAATCAGTTAAGCTGCTGAATACATAGGCTACTGCCACCCCAGTTCCACTTGTTTTGATGTATCTTCTCTTTTAAGCCATGACCCTAAACTCTCTCTGCAGATGGAGTATTCTTCCTTGTATAGAAGGATTATAGAAGCAAATCCATTCGTAGCTAAATAAAGATTACCTTGAGAGTCATATTCAATAAAATCTCTTCACCGATACATGACAGATCTAAGCTCCACTGAGCAACCAGTGTGTGTTTATGCTGTAACCTCATTTTGACCCTCGTCAGAGAGCAATACAGCGTAGCAGATTTTAATGACAAAACTGGAAAATATTTTTACACTTTTTATCAGTTTCCACTATAAGTCCTTATCTAAATCCTGAGTAAGATTCCTCGTTGACTGAAGTATAGCTTCTTGGTTCGTATGGCCAGTGCTGTCAGTGTCTCAGATATCTCATCCATATACAGCATTTCAAACAATGATGTGAACATTTTAATTAGAAATTGACATCAGAATTAAAAACGTCGGCCCGTTTTCCCAGGCCACCAAATGCCAAACTGCCACACTTATTGCAAGATAAGGACATCCACTTGACAAATTAATTGATTTCAGCAATTAGTCTTGGTTCCTTATCGAGTGAAGCGATGTCCAGTTTGTTTCTGCATTTGACATTTAAGCACACAGCTCCAGGTCATGTTCTCACAATAACTTGAGAAGGAGAATGAGTTAAGAACAGAGGAATCAAGTTGATATACCACATAGTGGTGCATAATGACCACCACACAAAGTGAAAGATTGAGCATGGATGGATTAAGAAATCAAGGGCCCATATGCACGAAAGCAAGATGCAACTCACAGTCCAGCCACCCTGTGCTTATGTGACATCCTTAATATTTGTAGCCTCACCTCACCTACAGGAGTCACACTACATCAACACATGCAATAAGCTACATCGATGAATTGTCAACAAATAGCACATTAATCGGAAAAAATTGATACATATTAAGATAAGAGTAGTGATACCAGAACCAAACTTAAAATTGCTAAAGTTATACCACTATATAAAAAAGGAGACAGTAAGCTATTTGATAATTACAGACCTATCTCTCTCCTCCCTGCAATTTTAAAAGTTTTGGAAAAAACTGTTTTCAACCAATTATACACCTACTTAGAAAATCATAGTCTCCTGTATAAAAGTCAGTATGGCTTTCGACGAATGCATTCGACAGAGACCGCGTCCCTTGAAATGGTTGATATTATTGCCAATAATCTAGACCAGGGAAAAATCCCAATCTCAGTCTTTATGGACTTGTCGAAGGCGTTTGACACGCTTAATCACGACATTCTGTTAAATAAGCTATTCCATTATGGCATCCGGAACAGCGCTCTAAACTGGTTTAAAGACTATCTCACAAACCGTCTACAATATGTAGAGTTCAATGGAGCAAAATCCCCAGTCCTACCACTCAGCACAGGAGTTCCACAAGGCTCTATACTGGGGCCGCTTTTGTTTCTGCTTTATATGAATGATATTCACAAAGTGAGCCAAACTTTCCGCGCCATACTATATGCTGACGGCACCACATTGGTTAGCCCCATATGCTCATTTCAACTAGACAATAACCAGCTCAATACACACGCCCTGTCTGAAACCATTAACAATGAGCTTAAGAAGGTTGCCACATGGCTCAATATAAACAGACTCTCACTGAATGTCCAAAAAAACAAGTTTATGCTCTTCCATTTCAGACAGAAAGATATCTCAAATATAACCCTCGACCTAAAGATCAGTGGTGAACCCCTGGAACAGGTAGAAAGTTTCAATTTTCTGGGATTAACTCTGCACGAGAAACTAAGCTGGAAACATCACACCGACAAAACTGCTAACAAAATTTCTCGTACACTCGGCCTAATGAGCCGTATGAAAAATGTTTAACCAGGTTCCACTTTAATAACTATGTACAATGCTCTAATAGTTCCGCATCTGCATTTCGGTGTACTGTTATGGGGTCTCAATTCGGCATGTCTGGTACATCTACAGAAACGAGCTATGAGGATCATCACCAAAAGCAAATATAATGAGCATACTGAGCCAATTTTCATACGGTTAAATCAATTAAAATTAGATGATATCTACATACAGTGCCTAAAATTCTACCACAAGTTCTTAAACAATAACCCCCCTGCTTATTTCCTGAACATGTTCACTCAAAATGCATCCTGTCATAACTATAACACAAGGCACCATCTTAGACTTAACACCCCTTTTTGCAGGACTGCTGCCTACAAACATTGTATCAGACATCATATTCCATATTTACTGACACACTTAGACACATGCATGACAGACAAACTCACTACACATAGCCTTGAAGGATTAACCCGGTATTCAAAAGCCCACCTCATTTCCAAATATTCTGCCAGCTGTACCACAGAACATTGCTATGTTTGCAACTAAGCTATTTTTATTTGTAATAATATTAATTTATTTTAATAGCAATTAACTACTCTGGGTGGATCCTATGATAGTGGCACAATATGTAGCCTTATAGGATTCTCCCGACAGCATCATATACTTTTCTATACACTCATCTAATTTCTTTGTTTATTTTATGTATCTAATTTATTGTATGTTATTCCATCCGTAAAATTGTGCTAATATTGTTGCTATCAAATAAACAGTTCTGAGTTCTGATACACTTTCACTTATCACGGCAGTTCTGATCACTGCTGAAATCCTCTGTACCATCAAGGAAAAGAACATCAGTAGTTCATTCTTACACACCTTTTAGTGTCCTCAGTGTGAGAGGCAGAAGCATCATTGTGCTTCATCCAGGATTATTATGAAAACATTTACCACAGGTGCGTATTCAAGGTGTTTTATCCCAAGGGCTTCAAATGCGTTAGGCATTCTGTCAAAAGTATTTCAGCAATCTCTTCAGGTATTCATTACAATTTCTAATATATAAATAAACAAACAATTAACTTGCCAAAACATAATGTTTTTTGTTCCAGAATTCTAACTCCAACAGCACAGAGGGCAGGGAAGAGTTGCTTGACACTTGCTCCAAACCCTCCTTTTTTGCCATACTTCAGCGAAACAACACAATAAAATACATTTACATTTTGATGAGGGGGGAATATGCTCTGTTTCTGCTGGCCCCTGAAGAAATTGTCAAAACCTGAAGCACCGAAATTCATGGGGCATGGAGCATTAATCATTGTGCTGTGCGTTCTATTACACAGAGTGGTGTAGTCTCTGTCCTCATTATCCTCCTGCAACAGAGGCCCCTGTCATAATGGGCACATGAAAAGCCATGGGTGCCTCCAGATATGACCGACAAAATGGGGGCTTTCTCTCTACTTCGCCAGCCTGAGAGAAGAGGAAAGACAAACCTCTGAAGTCTGTAGATTCAGTGAGTTAATAGAAGTAGCTCCTCATTCGCAAACTAGCCACTTCAGTTTGTGTCAGTGTTGGAAAAAGCAGCAGTTGCCTCAGCTTTCAAGCCATTTATGAGACACACACACACTCCACACACAATAGAGTACTGTCAAAGTTCTTTGTTATATTTTTTCTTGGAGTCTGGGGCTCTTAATTGACATTTTTTTTTAAAGCTCAAAGCACTTGTTGGCCAATAGCTTTGGCCAATAACGAAACTTTTATGGCAAGTTCAATGCAAAAATCTAGTGCTTCCCTCTTCACTATTTTGTGACAAAAGGGTTCAAACTTCACATAATTTGACACATGGCATCACAACCACATTATTTAGATGCACGCCATATTTAGTGAATGTTCATACAAAGGGGGTGCTGCAACTGAGTGTCTAGCATGTGTGTGTCAGTGACAGAAGAACTGCTTAAAACTCTGGGCCCAGATTCCGATTATATAAAGGTCTGAGGGCCTCTAGTAGTGGTCAGGGATCTTCATTTTTGGAATGCCCTTTTACCCTATAAGTCTGATTGATTAACATTGTATAGCCTACTTAGTTGTTGATGCTATAATAACGCAGATAATCTTTTGTCATGCTTGGTAATTGAAACTGAAAAAATATAATTTAATGAACATAATTATTTTAATTCTTTGAATAGTAAATCAACTTAATTTGATTAAAATAATGATATGACACATTAAGCAAGCCTGCCTTATTTGATTGGTTGTGAAAGGTCAGGCTGGGTCAGTGGCAAGGCATGCTGGACCAGGGACAAGACGAACAGACACAGCAACTGCCTGTTGAAATTGTCTCGGAAATCCTACTTCTACTGTTTATTGCAAAAAAAAACATTAAAGGGTCACAGCAATGGATTTATTTGTCATGAGACACAATAGTATAACAGAGATTTCTATTTCTTTTACATCCCTGATACAAACCTGGTAGCCAAATGTGCTAAGGCAGATGGTCGAAGGAGTAAAACTGCCATCAGGACAAAGGTTACCACCGCTGAGAAGCACAGACAGCAGCGTGCATAGCAAGAGACCGAAGAAGACTGACGTACTAGTGGTATGGGCAAGAATGAAGATCAAGTTTTGAAGTCTGTCTCTTCAGGAAGGGATCAGAAGGGACCGCACCGTCTTTGTTGCAGGTTGCGAGGAAGTCCCGTTGCTGTCTAGACAACCCATCCATAGCTGTGGACACAGCAGAGCTCTCAGACAGGCAGATGGGGGAAGGCAGTCGAGAGGAAGCTCAAAGAAGGCCTGACCAGAATCGATTAGAGCCAGCTCCCTGGCAAGTACAGAGTATGGTGTGACCAATTCACATTTTACCAAAGAGGCCAAAAGAAAGACAGGAAAGCCATGGTGGTGGCAAAAGTGACAAGGCCTGAGCAGGAACGCTATAAGATTGGCCGGCAGGGAGGCTGGACGACATCAGAAGGAGTCATGGACAAGCCATTGTCTGATGATCCCTCAAGCAAGGCTCAGCTTCCTGATTAGAGCAACATATGACACCTTACCTTGTCCCCGAAACCTCCACCAATGGTTTGGCATTGAGGAGACCTGACCCCTTTGTAACACTGCCAATACTAGCCCCCAGCATATCTGGTTGGGATGCAGGACAACGTGGGCGCTACAGATGGCAGTATGACCTAGAACTGAGGAAGCTGGCAGACGTTGTAGAAACATGAAAGCTGGACACAAACATCAGGCTGCTTCAAGCATTCCATCCATAATGTTCAAATATTCCATTTAAAAAAACACATATTCGAACAATTCAAATATTTGGACGCGTATTAGGCACGTCAATAAGAGGACAATAATCAATACAACGAGACATAACTACTTGTGTAGGTTATTTAACATATTTAACAACATAATACCTACACAAAAATAAGTAAACTAACTAATGGCCAAGACCTCAGACCTCGCACACACACTCTTTCTTTTTCTTTCTCTCTCTCCCGCATCGTCGCGCTCTCTGTGCATAGCGGTTTTAATGAACGACAACAATAAACAAATGCTGAGTGCTGATCAAGAGTTTTCGCAAGAAATGTAAGGTTGCGATTCTTTTTTCAAATATGGCATGCTTCATTCAGTGATTGAAACAACTATTATTTTTTATATTAATTTAAGTTTTACAGTATAGAACCGTAATTGAACGCTCCGAGCGAGCTGTGGTAAACATGGAACTTTTTCTTGGCATGAAACGGCAAATAATCAAACCAGTGCATGAAGCTGTTGTAGCCTATCTAGTGTATTTTATTCATGCAATTACAGTCACTACAGTCGCGAACGTTAAATAAAATGAGGCACACACTGTTATACAATTCTGCGATTCTATTGGTGTAAGTACTGTACGCACGGTACCTCGGTTCCAGTGCTTCACAGAACTCCCTGAAGCCTTTCCCATCCACCACACTGATCGACCTCATGTCCTTGCATATGAATGAAATCAATTTTTGCGTGCAGGCCTCCTGTCGTGCGCAGACAACAAAGTTAACAAAATATGTTTTGCTGAAGTTCCACATATTATACCATATTTACTTGGGTGCACATTTTGGAGATGAAGCCTCTAGTTGCTATTTATTGAATGCTAAGCTAACTCTAGCTTACATAGTTTAAACACTACTTTAGCAGTAGGCTCAACAGGTTTACCTTCAACTGACCAAAATCCGAAATATTTCCATCACTCATCACTCTTTAGACTTTTGGGGGTAACAATCACTTTCTCTGCTGCGGTCAAGCTGGGTTCTGCACTTTCTGGCATATTCCAGGCAAGTTAACTGTCAGCAGTGACGCTGTGCCAAACAGTGCGACTCCTGTGACCTGTCCCTGGCCTCAGGCGCGCGCCCACCTGCAAAGCTGGTGTGTTTATTTTTAATTATTCTTTTTACATTCGAATATTAATTTTCACATTCGAAATTCTGTTTTTAATAGTTATTCAAATGTATATTCGAATTTAGAATATTCGTTGACAGCCCTACTTCTGGTTGAGGCAGAGGGGGAAGAACAAGATTC
Organism: Sprattus sprattus; assembly: GCF_963457725.1. Classification (NCBI taxonomy): domain Eukaryota; kingdom Metazoa; phylum Chordata; class Actinopteri; order Clupeiformes; family Clupeidae; genus Sprattus; species Sprattus sprattus. The sequence goes on from NC_137909.1 coordinate 8,057,080, forward strand.
AGAGTGGCAGGGAGAAACCTCTGCCATTGTTCCGCCACCAAGAGATGCACTGGGGTTAAAGGAGCAAAACATCAATGACTGGTGGTCTCAAGCTGATGTTCCGGATGGACCTCACAGAGTTTGGTCTGGCTTCCAACAGGTAGACATCACACTGAAGAGGTACAGTTAGGCACTGGCAGCAATGCCCTGTAGGTTGACCACCAACCTGTATTGCAAACTGTGATTTCATGAGTTCATTAGACCAGCTCTCTGGCAGTTAAGTAGGGTCATATGGGTGGCCAATACCCTGCCCAGAGAGGAACGTGAGTCTGTAATGGCTATTGAGCCCTTCTAATCCAATAAAAAGCCACAAACACAGCGTATGCTTGCTTATGGCAACGATCTATTTTGTAATGCTGAAATGGAACTAGATACACAGGGAAATGCCAACAACCTCTAGGGAGGCATAACATCTTCTCAGTCGATAGAGAAAATGAATGTGTGCACAAATAGGGCTTTCCAAAACCCTTTGAGTCTGAATTTTGCTCAGCAAAATGACTGTTCTAAAATGACCCTTACTGTTTGTACAAACCTTTGCTGCTTAGTTATGCGTGTGCACAGTCAAACTTCATACATTTATGAGAATGCAAATACCTCTTCCAAACTCTTTTCTGCAAAACCTTATTTATTCATAGATTGTTTGTAGCACTGCAAATTATAGTACTCCGTCATTGTCCATTTAAGGGAATTTAGAAGTCCTTATATCCCTTAAGTAATTAAACCCATCCACTAATGACAGATCAAGCACCCATTGCTACCTCAGTCCTCTTAAGGCTATGAGAGCCACGTCATCATTTATGTGCAGGGCAATCCCATTAGAGCCAGATGATAATTAGACGCTGCAATTATTTCCAAATACTAATAAAGAACTATATTGTGATGCCATCAGACCCTTAGTGAGTCTGGTACTTGCAATCACATCGCCTAATTCAAGGTGGAATATGATGCCTCCCTTATCCTCTCGAAGTGCTTAGGTGCCAAATAACACCACTGATGGAAACAAATGTATCATGTCCATGGGACTGGAAAAAGACCATTTTAGACTTCGCAATTTAGACATTGCTGACCTTGACCATGAGCTTTCAGAGAGCAGTGAATATCTTATCTTTGCTTCTTAGTTACCTGCAGTACCAAAGGCATTGTGGACTGTTTTGCATCTACATATGAAAAGATTCATACTTACAGGAGTGTGATAGAATTCCCTCAGTCTCAAGGAGACTTAGAAGCAGCAAGCTAGTGCTTCACATTTAGGTGATTGGTTCACAAACAGAAAGTACTGAACCACCAAAGATAATGTGCATTACATGCCAATAATGACACTCTATGTTGGCCTTTTACTTTCATCTCAGTTTAATTTATTGGATACAGTCAGTGAGCAAAATTGCTGAGCTGCATTGCAATGAAGAAATTCTAATGGGAAATAAATTATTCTTATTTTACCATCAGTGGACATTTATGGACTATTCAAAATCCTTAATGTTTGCCCAGTCTCATACTCCTGAGATGTGTGTGCACGAGGGGTAAAAAAAAGTAGGGTGATGTATGCATCTTACAACTGGTAGAACCTTTGGAATGCACTCAGCACTCAGATTTGAGTCATGAAAGCAAGCCTAAAACTCAATGCTCATATCAGGACATATAGCCATGCACCTGTAATGCCAAATCACACTCCCATTCCTTATTAACAATTATACACATGAATCTCTTTTTCAAAATCAGCAATAACTATATGACTTACGTGAACGCAAACACAAACAGTCAATGAAAACATGCATATTTGACATAGGATGTGAATTGATGCATTATCCATCAGCTACATACTATTTCCCCCACTTAGAATGTATTAATGGGATAAAAACATGTTTTGTATTATGTTCTATCAATGGAACCATGAAATCCCACAGGCGCCAAACATCATGTTCAACAATACTGGGAATATTCAAATAATATGGATTCACAGAGAATGTTTCTTACTTGGCTGATGTGTCACTCACCCATCAAAACAGCTGTGTGACAGCTGGAGAGAGAGAGAGAGAGAGAGAGAAAGTAACCTACATATCTGGGAGAGGAGTGATGGAACTGTCAGTCGCCATGGGGCTCAAATGGGGCAGTTTGCAGTTCACTTACTTTCAACAGGTTTACCCTGCCTAAGCATTGGTTTGCAGCAATGAGCTGAGCGGTTGCCAAAGGCTCCTCTGGTTTGGACTCGAGGTCTGGAAGTAGTCCATCACTCTGCAGGGAACTGCGGTGAGCAGGAACTTACAGAGGGAAAATGAGAGAAAATGTGGAGGGTTGCTAACGCTAGTGCCTCATCCTCTGTTTGAATATGCCACGTGTGTTTTATCGTTGTTGAGCCATTACCCGCTAATGGTATAATGGTGCAAGCGGGCAGTGACAGAAAGGAGAGGTGGAGAAAGAGAAAATCAGAAAACAGTGGGAGAGAGTGACAGGAGTGAAAGGCACTTACAGAGGTGATGACTAATGTGTGAGGAAGTGACTAATGGCAGCACAGAAAAGCAAAGTTTTTCACGTATATTATATCTTACAGAAGACTAACAAGAGGCACACATTATGAGATATAATTGGTTGTGATTGGCTGAATCTGAACATTTTACCTCTCAGTTGGCTGCACAGTCAGAGGGATCATAATTAGAGCATTCTTCAATATTCCATTATTTCCGTGAAAGGCTAAGAGGGTAAACTGGCAGTTAGTGTTTCTTTTTAACAGAGCTATTCATACAACAAAAGGCCGTTACTGATTCTGCCAAGATGAAAGTCGTGGCTTTGGTCATTACCACTGTGTTGAAGAATAACCGCCTCACCATTTTCATAATATTTCATACAATAGTCCTAATTTGAATCAGAGCTTCCTCTCCATGGAAATGCAACCTTCAGAGTAATCAGACTCTTGGAAGTATTTGTCCCATTTGTTTTTGTCTGAGTATAAAATGGCAAAGGCGAAAGGTGTTTTGTGAAGTTGTAGGCAGGTTTTAGAATGAATGCCTTGATACTGTCACCTCTCACCATACATAGTTCCCAAATGTGCAGTCTCATCATAATAACCATAAACATGACTACTACTGGTCTGCCACCATCTAACTCAAACTCAGCGTTCCTAAAATACCAAAGAAATAGAACTTGATCTTGGCTATTACACAGGATGGTAATTTGGTGAATTTGGAAATTGGTGGTGTTAACTGGCCAATGGCAGATGAAGTGGATAGGATATCAAAGCTTTGAGTATTAAAGCAAATAGCCTGAATGACGTTTTAGTCCATGTTAACAGTAGTAATTGAGACTTTTTGCTCTCGCTTTGAGCAGGATTCTATACAGTGAGAGGATATCTTCTAAATTTCAATATATTCCCATGTTGGGTTTGAGATCAATTTACTCCTGCAAACATCTGTTACTGCATAAAAATAACTGACTTTAATAATTACCTCACAACAGAATTAATACATTTCTGAAGCGTCTTCTCTTGAAAAGCCTGGCATCACATCTGTTTAAATCACATCTAGTAAATAATAAATAGTAAATTGTATCAGCACAAATCCCAAAACAAATACTTTTGAAAACACTTTTGTGTAACTTCATTTGCATGGAAGAAACCTCTCTCCATATTCTCATGTCCAGTAAAACACAATATTCTGTTCTGCTGCATGAAGCAAGTCTCACTGCGGAAAAGACTACTTTATATATCGGAATATGGTATAAAATGGAAACGTAATGTTCTATGTGACCAAACCTAATTAATTTTATCTGAATTTCCCCTTGGACGGATGAAAAAAAAGTTGAAATTAAATCTTGGTCTCCAAGGCTGCTATGTTATACAGTCTTTTAATTAGAAGCTTTCTATCAACTTATGTATCTATTGACCCACCTAGCTCCACCCCTCCCACTCTGACAGTCTGCACGTTAATGACTCTATTGCAGCTCCTCCATTCTTTAGCTTTACTCCATCTCTACCTGATTATTGATGAAGAAAGTGTCACTAAGAAGGATGAAGAAAGTAAAAGGAGACAGTGGTATAGATGTGAAGGAGGGAACAGCAGACTTCTCTTTGGCTGACAAGTGATCCACGCCACCGCTGGGAGAGAACAAATCTGTGCAGAAAAATTGCTGTCATTATAAGCTCCAGACAGTAATGCATATCCCCCTGTATCAGGCAGAGCAGAGAGAGAAGAAAAGAAGAGGATGGAAGACACAAAGCAATCAGATGGAGCAATCAGAAATGCAAGTAGGTTTAGTGCCATTAGACTGATGGAGAATATTAGATGACACACCTTTGGAAGAGCCTGACCTGTGGGAGAGGGGTATATGAGTATGGGCTCATTTCTAGCAGTGGACACCTGAGAAACTCAGCAAAGAACATCTGAAACTACAAAATGTCTACCTTAGAGGAAGTGCCAGTCTGCTGGCAAGGACCCCCACAGTGCTACTGGCTTATTGGCTATTGCCTGTACGTATATGATGGTAAACCTGTTTAACTAAAGTAAGTTAGCTGCAAACTGCCCCCAACTCATGAACCATAAACATTTATATAAACCCTAATTAGTGTTTTACAGAAATAATCGGCGGCATCGTCTTGTTTTTTTTATGGTCATGCAAAGCCCATGCCTTAGATCTACCCAGCAGCACTATATCTCTGGTTATGTCTGACATGCCACACTCACAACATGTGACACTCGTGAAACACAGACACCAAATCATGTGCGGGGAGTGAGGAATGCCATCATATTCAATTTAGTACATTGCTGTTGAATGTAATCAAAGAAGCGGGGTACCTCACAAAGAGAGAAAGCGAAAGACAGAGAGAAAAAGAGAGAGAGTGACAGATGCACTACATCTTCCTTGACAGCCACCAGAGAATATTAAATTGTTGTCATTACAGTTAGTACATGAAAATCAGTCTTTGATTGTGATTTTCCAAGTCAAAAGAGAGTACTGGTGAGAATCAGAATCTGTGCCTTGCATGGTGTGAGGGGGAGTAAATTACTAGTGGGCTGCAGACAGTCTCTTTTTGGATATGCAGTAAAGACAGCCCTTTCAGAAAATACGCTGAGGCTACAGGGAGAACTCATGACTTGTTTGGGTGAGACAGGCCTTTAAACGATTTCTGTTTTGAGTTTTGCTTTGTGACTAAACATTTCCATATTTCCAGGTGATAAGAGTGTTTGCCATATGCTACTGCACAGAACAGTTAGAATGCAAGTTAATTACAGGCTGTCTCAAACAGAAGACCTGTTCTAAATAAAACATATTGAGAAAGCAGCTAAATTATGACTCATTTCTGTAAACCTTACATTAGGAAAAAAATCCTTTTCAATGAACAAATACATAAATAATTCAATACATACTCGAAGATGTCCATTATATAGCACAGGACAGCTCAGATTTGCTACTGGAAAAATTCTGTCAGATTGGCAGCTGTTACAATGTGACAAATGAGGGCTGAGTGGTGGTGACACATCAAAAGGTTGCCTGCACTTCCCCTGTGCTTTTGAATAAACCTTTGTTTCTGCGGATGACAAGGTCAGTGCTTTCAGCTTTCAGGGGTGGGGGGGTTCTGAGAGTTCTGGTGATGACAGACTGTGGTGACACATTGTCTAAATACATGGAATCGCAATGCCTCTCATCATTTCTGGAGAATAACCTTGTCAGTCAGCGTATATGGAGGTTTTGTTCCCCAGTACCCACACTAAGCACTGACAAACAAGATGCATTCCTGAAAAGATGTCTCTACTCATCGGGTCCCTAAGGAAGACTGGGGAGGCATGCGTGTGAACTGAACACAAATATAGTCACCCATACAAACATTTACCATGAGCCTACAATCCTAGAGAGCTGCTACCTCAATTTAGTTGTACTTGTGCAATGACAAATTCTATTCTATGCCACACACTGGGAGAACACTTGGAATGGAGCATCGGAAAGTAGGTGTTTACTTTGGCTTATTGTTCTGTCAGCATAACCCTCAAGTATAGCTTCTGGAACTGGAAAATAACCCACAGTTACAGTTACAAAAACAGAGTTTGTCAAGTGAGAGCAAGCTACTTCACCATCCCCATCGAGAATAAATTACTAACATTATATTAACCATTTTATTTACAACTGCTTTAACGTAAAATACGTTATATAATGGGCAACCATTGAGGTCTGAGATTTATTTGACCTGGGGCCACATATAAAACAACAGCAGATCCTAGCTGGACAGCACAGAGCTCTCCATTAGCTGCTGCTCCACTGCACCCTTCATGAGGGGACATAAACACAGATGTTAGGAATACTGCATGGCTATTGAGAAATCAAACAAAAGAAGCCACTGCGTACAGCCACAGCCTGAAAGCACTTAACCAACAAGTCGAGTCAGAAAGAAGACAGCAAAGACAGTTATTTACTGCAGACTTAAAGTGTCTGCATTATTCTTTGCTGGAGGGTACACCAACGATGAAAGGTGATCCAAGTGGTGGTACCCTTCTAAGCATTAAAGCAGAGCAGCTTCTTAGCAGAGCAGGAGAGAGAGGATGTGTGTTACAGATGGATGTTTCGATAAATGCAGCATGGCGCCCTGCCTTTTCATGTTGACCCGGGCCAAGGAAAGAGTAATCTGCATTCATAAATGTTAGCCATTGATTGGTGGAATATTAAGACAAATTAATATTATTAATGTTTGCATTATTTGTTTTTAAATTATTATGCTTTCCTTCAATTCAATTATCTTCATGCTACAACATGTATCTTGAACATGTACCCCTATTATATTGTAAAATAGTAAGGGACAGCTACCTTAAGCCTTACGTTAATCCATGCCATCAAAATGTAAACGCACAAACCTGGCGCTCATAAGCAAAAAGAAAATATGGAAAAGAGATGACATTATACAGACAAGGGAGCAAATGGTTAAGTTTCTAAAACAAGACACACAGAGGAGCAAGGTGGGACATTATTGTTGCAACACATTTGCCAACATGTGGTACTTATCATGTACACTACTAATTGTAAACTACTACTCTACAGGCTTGGCTAACACTATCTAGTTTGCTTGCTAGCCACTAGCATATTTGTAAGTTTAAGTGGTTAACAGCTAGCTAATTAAAGTGCGATAAAACTTTAAAAAAAAATTGTCTCAAGACTTATGGGTTGGCACTGCTTTCAATAGAAAACCAGCAGGTACAGTCTATGGACTTTAAAGACCTAAAAAATAACCAAAAAGGGGCAGTGGATGCAACATAAGGGTATACATTAAAAGTGATCTAAGGGACTGAGTAGTGTTTCACTTTTTACATTTGCTCGCTTATTCAATTGTCTGTTTTACATAACACTGACTATCAATATGAACTTCCACCCGCTTCAGAGTCCTGTGTGTCTTGTCGGGATTTCTTATTCAAGACTGACCAGCGGACTATACATTATTCCTTACGAGCCTGTTTTTTTGGAACATTTCTGTTGAAATAACAATTAAGCATGGCTGCTGTTTTTTTTTCCATTGATTGGGGTGGGGGGCCCCACTGAAATAATTTAGTCCTGGGCCCAGGCATCATGCATGTCAGCTCTGCTGATGACTGTAAAAGCTTGAACACAAGAAGAAGACAACAATAATTTTCTCTGCCATAATTGGCTTTTCACAGGCAGCTTTCACCCCCATTAAAGGCTCACACAGTGCTGTTTTTACAGTGTGTTCAAGAGCGGCTTTGTTGACCATCCTTTAATTGCTGGGGAGATGCGATAGCCAGGCACTGGCTTGTTGACACAGCCCCGTTTTTAACAGACCTTAGTGTACTGGCCTTCGACAAACAGTGCATTTAAGATTAAGATTACCCATCACCACTGTATTGACAGTCCAAATGGTCTTTTATGCCCCTGTCTGGCTTTGACTGGCTTCTTATGTGTATGCCCCTGAGGAGTCACTGACTGAGAGAATCGCCAAATGTATTCATGCCACAGAATGTATAACTTCTTAACGAGTGGGCTGCACAGAGACACTGCTGTCAATCAAATTCAATTGAACCATCAGTGCTATCTTTTTCACCTCAGTCTGTGTTTTTCCTTTGTGTTTTAAAAGATTTAGTTTTTGCAGATGTGTGGACTTCAGATGTTTTGCATGAAGAACTTATGTGGAGTGAGGGAGATGTTATTCTGAGTGACTGGTTTACACACTGCCAGGCCCATTAGTTCAGATAGCATATCAGACAATTGCCCTCTCTGCAACAGTTACATTATCCAAGGTAAAAGGTTAAGCAAGTAATGCAACAAGACATTCTGTGGGCAGAGGTTAAAATGCTTAAAACCAAACCAGACCACAATGTTAGAAAGCAAGGATGGAAGAGTGCGTAAAACTCAACAGAGAGGAGGTATGAAACCTCGCACCTTGAATATCCCATTGTGAAAGGTTTCCTCAGACCATCAAGTGGCTATTGACTTTTTCCTTGTTCAATATGTCCTTCTTTGCCTTCTCCTCTGTTTCTTTATCTGCCAACACCTCAACTTTCTGTTCCTCTTTACTGAATCCCATGAAAACTGAACCACTATGAGTCTTTAAGAGGATCCGATCATTGGTGGTCTGGCTGAATACACGAGTGAGACAAAAAACACTACTACACAATGGTATTCCGAGGCTTGGTTCCATAGGTTGTGACCTGATATGGATTGTCCTGAATCATCACATTAATGGCAAAGTCACTGGCATTTATTTGTTCTTTTTCCTCAATTCATTTTCGTAAAGGTCATTGGGACATACCATTGATTTCTGACTGTCAACCATTACCAGAAAGTCCAAAATAAAGGGGCATGAGGACAAAGGTCAATGTTGTCTCTAAATTAAACTAAGGAACTAATCTGGGACAGTGCTTTTTATTCCGATAATTGTTAATTAAAAACATCCACATCTGCTGAGGGGATGACATGATGGAAGCAGCATGCTGAGGTATTAATTGGTTATAGAGCCAATAAACCAGATGTACAATGTAGCCATTACGTCGATTCATGAGCAGTGTAGCTTTATGTCAGGGCTGTCATCATCTTAGATTATGATGTGTCTGCCAGTTCTTCCAGGATCTTACAAGGGGTTGTTGTGATTGTAGTGGCTAAAAGCGACTGATTTTCTGTTAATTGAAATTTGCAGAGCAGGAGAGAGAGGATGAAAATTGCTGTTATTTTGTATTTTTTGCTCAGCAGGACATCCTAGAAATTGCGAACCCACAAAGATCTTGCTAGCGTTTGTTGTGACTGAAATTGCGGTAATTTTGAGTAAAATAAATAAATCAATCAATTGTCAATGATTCAGAAACTCCATAACATTGCGTTTTTGCAGAAATGCCCTGGTAATAAAATTAAAAAATAGCAAACTTCGCATTTTTTTTTTTTGCAAAATGGCACAATCCTGGAGGGACTGGTCAGCACTGCTGGTGAATTGAGAGCATTATTCAGTTAATCTATCATTTCTGTCCAAACTCTTTGTATTGAAAATTAATTCCTGACCTATACAGATCATCACATCCTCAAGGCTACACAGTTATGTAACACTTCATAAGGCCATATTCACCAGGGAGTAGTATACCACATGCAGTGGCGGTTCTGCATAGAATTACGCCCCGAGACCCCCTCCGTTTTGCATACAGTGGATCCCCCGTTCCCCCACTCCCCTTGTCCGTTCCATTTGGGAGACAGAGGTGAACTGTCCGCCGCGCCCTTCTCTATTTCCCCTTTCTCACCCAGGCTCTGTACGGCACCTTCTTAGCGAGCAGGGGCGCCAATTTGCCAATTCCCCACACAGTGATATGACAGATAATAGAAAAGCACTTCGGGGCCAGTTGATTTTTCATTTTTTTTTTTAAAGTGCTCGTGCCGCCCCCCACGTGTCATGAAAAAGTGCTGCCCCGGGCAACTGCCCGGTTCGCCCGTGCCTAAAAAAGTTAAATTAACTGGCAGCATCCATTTATATCAAGGCATTTACAGATATGCCGGTTAATGTAGTATAGGCTAAGAGGCACCGGATGTCATCCTAACTAAGTAAGTGAGAATAGTTAACTCACTGGGAACATGATGCCTGCAGGTCAAAAGAGCAGGGGCTGACCTAAGCTGAGGACACTTTCCCTTTCATGATTTTCCCGTTTGTTTGGCTGTTGTTTGTATGGCATTGGTCATCTCGTTTTGAAAGTGTCCTAATCACCGTTACTGTGGAACAATTGCGTCCGCTCTGACGTGTGGAGCGGAGTACGCACAAGGCTCATAGGCGCAACTTCAGCTCACGGTAGAAACGTCTGAGCTCCACAGCGGTGCAAATGGAATAGACAAACGGAGGATAGAACGGGGTTTTATTTAGACTTCTCCGCAAACAGGACCGAAGCAGTTGACTGTTTGGACACCGATATAAGAGAAGAGGCATGAATAAAGAGAAGTAGGCTACATTACTTCAGTTTAATATCAGCTGGAGAGGACAATCGCCTAACTTCAGAGAGGAGGATCATCATTGCTCATCAATTCTAAACCAGACTGACATCCACTCCTTTCTCATAGCCTGCAAATATGTGGTTCGAACGAGAGCAATGCAAGAATAGCTTGGAGAGAAACGTGTTTGTCCATACGTTTTAGGCATTTGTGACCGTTGACAAAACGGACGCCGCCTAGTTTATTGAACATTACAAAAGTATGAGCGGTCAGCGAGCGTAAACCCCAGAGACGCTATTCAAATATCGACGTTAATAGGCTGATTCAGTGTTTGATTGTTCCAACTTTGAGCGTTAAATGGTTGTGATTTGTTATGTGTTGCGTTGGAAAATATTTGAATGAATTGCAAATTCAATAATTTTGTTTCAAATTTGAAATCTGGAGTATGATAATGGATTTCTAACTATTGTTCAGCATACTAACGGAGTCGTCGGTGTTGGACATGAACCTGTGGTGTGAAAATTGTGTCACTGGAACCACGCTGGATTTTTAACCGGGCAGCGCAGGAAATTACTCTAGTGATTCAACAGTGAAGGACATCTGGGATTTCTTTTCCGAGCTCGGAGTGCGCATTGGCTTTATCATGTTTTTACTTCATACTTTCACTGTCTTCTTCGTACTGGGTGAGTAGCCTATCCATCGGCAACTGTGACCGAATCCAACACATGTTTAGTAAAAATAGCAAGGTTATCCAAACTGTGGATTCACACAAATAACCACTTAAGACAATCATTGTCATTTCTTACAACGTTAACTCTGTGAAGGACACACATGTCTTAACATGTAGTTTGAATCTAGATATTAAACGAGTTATATTACGTTTTCTAAGAGTTCTTGTCGAATTTAGTAGGCTACCTGCGTGTCAGACTTCTGCGGTCAAAGGGACACGACGCAACAGAGGAAATGTTCGGAGAAAAGAGATCTGTGAGATGGTACTGAACAGGACGAATATCAAACCAACCACATTTTGTACGAGGGTTAAAAGTATTCCTTGTGGAACTACTCTTCATGCTCATGGTATTAATTCCAGCTGTCCGTGTTTTAGAAGAAAATACAGAGGCTGTGCTGAATGTACCTAAAAAGCTAACCTTTGTTGATATGTAGATCATTCTCTGATTTTAACTTTGTACTTAAACGGTTGGTTGAGAATATAATTTATTTTCAACACACATAGACTAATCAAAATGATGGACATAGAGGAGTGAGACAACATTATGTGTTATATCATTATATGGATAATACCAGTTGAAAATCCATGTGAGAGACATAAGAAAGGTGATTGTTTACGATCCACCTTTTAACGGGGTTCATGAGCCAACCATGACAAAATTGGTCAGTTCTTTTCTTTGAACATAGGTGTCGCTCTGGTTTAAACATTGGTGTAATACCAATTTTACAGTAATTGTGCAATATCATAAGATGTACCGAAAGTGGCACCAAACATTTTATTTGCAGTGTATTTTGTGTGAGTTTTCGACAATGTGACATAAAAGGCTAATCACTTCAACAAGATACTCAAACACAATCATGATCTTTACCCAGATGAACTTGTACATTCAGTGGCGAGCTCCTCGGCCTTGTCAGGGCTGGGGAGTCATGGCTGGCTGGCTCCCATGGACTGTGTACGGGCCAGCGAGATGTGCAACCAGAACTCTCAGTGCAGCTCGCGCTACCGCATCATGCGCCAGTGCCTGGTGGGAAAGGACCGGACCACCATGCTGGCCAACCGTGAGTGCCAGGCTGCACTGGAGGTGCTGCAGGACAATCCCCTATATGACTGCCGCTGCAAGCGTGGCATGAAGAAAGAACTGCAGTGCCTACAGAACTACTGGGGCATCCACATGGGCCTGACAGAAGGTAAGACAGGGCCAAGAGGAGTCCTATTAAAATACATTTTGATTGACTATCTGGAGAAAGTGTCCTTAATCCTACATAAGGGGGATATCTGCAATGTTGGAGGAGCAGCTTCTACTGTTGGTTCGCCATGCTTGAGGGTTCATGAGATCATATGTAGCATAAGTAGGGGAAAAACACCAGATGGAGGCTTTTTCACAGCAGATATGTAGACATTGTTTTAATGAAGGGGGGAGGGAGGGAGGGGGGGGGGTCAAGGGTTTAACCCACATTAAGGCAAACTGTTGGTAGAACATTCTGTCCCAGATAGGGGGCTTGCATTGTGCAGTGGTGTGGTAAAACTCCTCACTGTTGGTTTGCATGGCTCAGTCTTGAGGCCTTGCAAAATTGAATCATTCTGACAAATTGAGTGTATCATCACATACTTACTTTCTGCTGAGGTCAGTTGCCTTCTCGGGTGGACTCTGGCCTTTTGGCAAGGGTGTGTGTGTTTGAGAGTGTATGTGTGTGCGTTAGGGGGCAACTTGTTTGCTCTGCACAAGATTGCAGTCTGCTTTATCAAGGCAGTTCATCGTGAAGCGCTTAAACTTCTGGGACAGCCTTGGTAGTGCTTTGGCTTCAGGTAGAGTGGGAGAAAGAGCCATTGCAGGATTTAGGCACTGCAGCAAGGCAGGCTGAATTTCTTCCCATCAGCTTTAGCTTTTGACTGGGAAATCTAACAAAAAGGCCTTTTGATAAATGCATTCACAAAAAGAGAGAGTGAGAGAAAAAAAGAGAGAGTTTGTCAGGCCTGGCATTTCAATGAGGCCTCTTGACTTCTTGGGTCTGCTTGAGGCCTGCTCAAGGTGAAAATTGCATACCCCCTTTTGATGATAAGCTGTGTACTAAAAGAGCAAGCAACGCAGACAGTTCAAAGCATAGCACATGAGGCCATCATAAAATGTATTTATTGGAGAAGCACCTACATTATCCCCTTCATTAAAACCTAATTACAGCTAAATACGTGATAATGAACTGTAATGCTTTCTAATATCTAGGGTTCAAAGCGCACTATAGTATTTTCCTCTACAGCTGCTTTAAGATGCAGCCATGTTTGTGGCCTACATTTGCTTTTTTTGTTTCTCCGTTCTTTAGAAGCCATTTGTTGTGTCAACAATGCCTGAAAGATCCCAATTACTATAACTATAGGATGCACTTGAGTGCTTCAAAGGGACAACAACACAGCCAATATTAGAGATCAGTCAAACCCACCAAAAACACACACACAGTTGGCTCGTCTTACAATGATAGACTGTTCAACTGTTCGACTACTGTTTTCTGAGTGCCTTCCATCTCGCGAAAATAAAAGAGGGAGGAAAAGCCAAACAACATAAACGATTTGGTGCACACAGTCTTGAGACCACCCGGCTGAAATGAATGCATCCCTGCTCGAGCCTCTGGCCCACCATGCTTAGCACGAGGGGAATTAACAGCGAGACTGAAAAATGACTAGTCGTGGAGTCAGCCAGGGCTGGGAGCGGGTGTGCGGTTCGGGGGCTCGCCGTGCTGTGCCAAGAGAGAAGCTCCAGGCGAGAGCTGTCCCTCTCCATGGTGCTGAAACAGCATAATGCCTCCTCTCCCACATCGCCCCCACTCACCTCCCCATCGTACTGCCTCAATGCCTTGTCTGTGTAGGCAAAATCCCATTCTATCCTTAACACGGATAGCCATAGTTTTGGTAGAAGAAGCAGGATTTAAAAAAAACAAAGCACAAACACTCTAGAATCTCAATGTAGTGCGTCTACATAGAGTGCCTGAGTGCCTTAAAATCCACATGTAGTGGGGAAAAGCTCTACTGCCAGGTCCCCTGTTGGCTAGCACATGTTTGTGAGGTTTACATAGCTTCAGGGGGAAATGGGCACCTTGCGAGGCAGGTTGTCAGTTGGAGAGTAAAGTGGAAAAGGGTAGACATGACAACAACCCCCTAGATACCCTCAGAGAGCACAGACCAAACACCAATGTATCTGTGGGGCTGAATTGCACCAGAAAGAAAAATAAATGAGCTGTCTGGTCCACAGAGACTAGTATGCTGTTTGCACACATGTTTCCTCCCTAACACAAAGCCAAACAGAAGTATCCATTAACTGAGGAGGATTTTGATTGTGTTGACTTTAGAGAGTGCTCTGTGGTAAATGCACGACAGACATCCATGGACCTCATTAGCTTTCTGATGGCTTGTGTTAATGGATTCATAATGGAAGCAAACACTTGCAAAACATTTTATTTCCAGTAATAATTCAAACATGTCCTTTCCCTACTTTCCCATAAAGACTTACGCATCTTGCATCTTAGGTATTGGTTACAAATTAGCATGTAAGAGAAAAAAATAAAACATTAGGGCAAGGGTTGATATAAACAATTGATAAGAAAATTTCTAAATCATCTCACTGTATGTTTTACAGACATATGAATAGCGTCATTACATGTTATATCTCATGTTCTTTCCCTAATATCAGTGACAGCAGCCAGTGTTTGTATTTACCAAATACCACTGCAGTCATGGAACAGGCCAAATCTGTTTTCTTTCTTAGAAATATATATGAAAGTGAATGTTAATCTACTGCTTATTTCTTAAATCATTCAACGTGTACAACTAAGGCTTCTACATCCTCTTACATCATCAGGGATGGGGAAAACCCTGGGCTAGTCCTTAAGCACAAGACCTGCCACATCTAATTATAAAACAAGCCTAATCTCTCAGACTTTTATGAGCTCCCTGTAGAGGTGAACACAATATATGTTGTATAAAAGGAATATAGCTGAGTATTACATTTATCTTCTCTTAATGAGTTTAAAAAAAGAAAAATAAATAAATATGGCAGTTCTGTGAACAATGATTGATCATTTTAGCTGTTTTAGAAGGCAGGTCGTTTTTGATTCTAATATTTAAACATTGCAACTTCACATTGCAGTTGCACCATATACCCTGGCTAAAATGTGACATTTTTTGCATTTTACCTGAAGAGCCTAGTCGCCTAGTTGGGAGAAATGAGTTTTGCATTACAGCATGTTGTATCTCCTTCAATCAGACAGTGAGGCCAATTATGTAATTATTAACAAGCACTGCAGGCCCAACAGCCGTGTCCACAGCTTTGTAAATCTTTATTTCTGAGCTGTCTATGTTAATTAGGAGATTACATTTCACTTTTTGTGCTGCCATAAGATGTTCTCAACACGACTTGCAAGGCTTTGAGCACAGCTGCTTCTTGTTTTCTATTCTTGATGAAAGACTGTAATTTATTTATTTTTTGCTACAGGACCATCATTGGTCACTGTTATTATGATGTCTAGTGTACTGGGTATGCAGAGGAACATCTCGTTCGGCGTTGTAAAGGGATAGGTCATTACAAAACCAAACTAACACTATTTTCTTTGTATTTCAATGCATCTTTATGCTTTTGCCCCAGTAATATTGTATTATTATAAAGTTTGCTTTAAACCTAACAAAGTCACCTCAAATTGTTTCCAGATCTTCATGTTACATCCACAATGTAACATGGTTACTGGTAATTTGGGATATCGTGTGACATACTGCTGTATAAAAATGTATGCAAATGCACTACATAGCTGAAAGCTCTAGCTATTAATTAACAGCAATCTTGACATCCCTAATGGGCTATATTGAAGTATAACATTTTAAGCTCAGTGTGCATGGTCTGTAACGTGCCATGTCATCTTATAGAAGTTAGGAGAGTGGAAATGTTTTTGATTGGAGTATCACTAGTGAGTCAGCAGAGAGAAATAAATATATTATTTCCTTACTGTGGGGCCCTGAGATGGTCAGGGAGGGCATTCCACAGCCTTGGGGTAGCAGAGGAGAAAGCCCGGTCACCCATGGTGCAGAGCTTGGTTCTGGTGGCTTGAAGGGTGTTTGCGGATGCAGAACGGAGGGAGCGTGAGGAGGTCTGGGGGGAGAGGAGTTCCCTGAGGTAGGGGGGAGCATGTCCGTATAGGCATTTGTGGGTGAGGAGGGAGACCTTGGACTCTATTCTGAGTGGGACCGGGAGCCAGTGAAGTGCTTTCAGGGTGGGGGTGATGTGGTCGTGTTTACGCACCCTCATCAGGATCATGGCAGCGCTGTTCTGGATATATTGCAGTCTCTGTAAGTTCTTGCCAGGGATCCCAATGAGGAGTGCGTTACAGTAGTCCAGTCTGGAGGAGACAAAGGCGTGGACAAGCTTCTCTGCATCTGCCAGTGTGAGTGATGGACGGAGTTTGGCAATGTTCCTGAGGTGATGGAATGAAACCTTGCAGAGGTGTTTGATGTGGGTGTCATAGGTCAATTCAGCATCCATTTTAACACCCAGGTTGGTAACTGATTTGGAAAGAGAAATGTTTTGGCCAGAGAAGGTATTGCTAGTGATGGTGAAAGAGTGGAACTGAGGTGTGCCGACTAGTATGGCTTCCGTTTTCGAACTGTTCAGCTGTAGGAAGTTTACCTTCATCCACGCCTCAATCTCCTCCAAGCAGGTGGTCAGAGTGGATATGGCAGAGGTGCAGCATAAATATTCAGATTCTTCAAGAAGTAGCCCGTCTCTACCCATGTTGCTTTCATATGGAGTTAGAATAGTTTAAAAATTCATCAAACATCCCTTCATTTATTTGTGGATTTTTGACACTTTCCTGACGCAGCTTGATTCATAAGGACAGATTTCTTTTTTTTTTCAGCCAACCACATGAACGTTTATTCAGGGTTATGATTGAATGTGGCCACACTGCGTTGCATCTGCATAGTGTCCAGTTATGTGGATTACTACACCAAAACAGACATCAGCATACATCTGATTGTACAAAGAGGAATCCATGTTTGAATGGCGTCTGGTAGCTATTCACTAAGTGGGTATAAGGTGTTTAGCTTGTTAAACCCCTAGTCATATGCGATTGAACGAAATTAAAAGAATGGCCAAATCATCTGACCTGCCATCTCAAGCAAATTGCTTTCCAAAAGTAGAGCAGCTTCAGAGGGCACTCTAAACCAATGGGTCTAACTCAGCAAAATCCATTGCTATTTTAACCCGCCCGATGGGTGATAAGGACCAACCTGATGCTAACCTAGCCAACCTCACCCATTCAAGCAAACCATTTGGTGATCATGATGGTTTGTCGCTAGGAATTGCGTACATTAATCAGAAAGGTACTAGGTCGGGTTCATTTTGATGCCAGAGTCTTCTGCCACACCAGCAAAAGAGTCAGGAGCAGAAGAGGGGGAAAATACTGCGAAAAGATGCTCTTATATCTTGTATGTTTGAATGTGTTCATTTTTAAATACTGGAACATGAGCCTTCACAATGCATGCATACCAGTTTAACTAGCTAACACTAGCCAGCATTTAAGTTTGTGAGTGTGTGGTTACTGATTAGCACATATCGTTTGTTGAAAGGCTAGCCTTCACACCTGCTCCACATGTAACTCCACAAAGTATAGCATGACTTGTATCATTCCTTAACTCAACAAAGACACAGTTCAATTTCGTTAAGTGCAATATGTAATGGATATTGTTTTATAGTACCCTAGCCTTGGGGGGCGTAAACTCCTGTGAAATTAAAATTATACTCATAGTCACAGGTGGGGCCTTGGGGTGAGCTGCCCATTTCATGACGTCAGCATCGTCCTTGCAAGGTTCAAGGTTCAGGGTGATTTTGTGATTTTGAACAGAAGATGACGTGTTGAGCCATTTTATGGTTATGGTATTAAGCAGACACTTTTTTCCCCGCATGATTTACAAAATATTAGAAGACATTAGAAAAAATAGTGAATAAAAACAGGAAAAAGCAGTTGTAGAAAATAAGCCTAATGAAAACTAATCAAGAAACAATATAAGGTACCAATTCATAATAATAATAATAATAATATTAATAATAAAAACAACAATACCAAATACTAAAACTATGACTACAGAATAGGCCTCAATCAAATTAACTAATTAGACAGATGATAATTCAAAATGTGAGTTTTAAAGCATTTTTTAAATGTGCAAAGACCGTTGCTGGAAGGGACACCACTAGCTAGGTATCACCAATGACATTTTCACTATTTTATACAAATATAAATGTAGTCAATATTCAAGGTGCAATGTGTAGGATGTATGGGGAACTATTAGCAGCAATGGAATGTAGTGTTCATAATTGTGTTTTTATTTGTGCCTGAACTAGAATTTGTCTTTTTTTATTTGTACCCAAATATTTCAACATCAGCCCACAGATGCTGACAATTATTGGAAGTTATGTCTGACAACAACTATCATAGACCAACTTAATAATTTACAGTCCATGGAAGCTGTGACCAATAGTTTCACGACTGAGTAACTAAATACAATTTCTGAATATTCTAACTGGTTTCTAAAGTAATCTCATTTCACATATTATGGCTACTGCGGTTGTGGACGATCATTTTAGGGGTAGCTAGTGGCAGCTGACGGACACACATGCTTGGATAGAGAGGGGTGAGGGAGGGGAATTCAGTTGGTTGCAGTCTACAACCTCACCACTAGACGCTACTAAATCCTATCCACTGCACATTTAACACCAGCATTGATGTGTTTCCATCACAGCACAGCCAAATCATTTAGTTTACAGCCCCTAAAACACATTTAAGTGGGCAGTACCTCTTCAACTAAATATTATAAAACAGGTACACAGCAAAGTAAAGAATCTTAGGATAAGCAAAATATGTTATTTTGCAATTTCAAAAAGAATATCTAGTGATATTTATGATGATTGTAAATGTAAAGGTTTTTTATTGCTTTCTCGAGTATATCTACCATAAAACATTGTTTTGTATTTGGAAGGGAAGGGGAGGGCTAGTCTTATTCAATTCCAGCCAAAAAGAATCTGAAGAATGCCTGTCCAAAAGGCTACCAGGGTTTTCTACATTTTGCAAGCCTTGGATGAGACATAACATCATAACATCCTGTACCACAACAATTTCCTTCTGTTTATTCTTCTCCAATCCCCTTGGCAGTCACTAGATATTTGTAGGCCTAGGTTAAAGGATGTAAAGGAGGAAGCAGTAAAAGTGTGATTATTGGAATGTCAAGAAATATTGTTTTTTTATTTACAATGTATTAAGTGTGGTAGTATTGCATCAATCTAGTTATAAAAAGATTTACAAATATCCCACGAACAAACAGAATGTGATTTATAAATGTCCAAATATGCACACCCTGTTTAACAAATTCAAAACACATCTCTCAAACAAACACAATGTGCTTTTTCAAATGCTAGACCTGTCTATCAAAAATACAATGTGTTTGGCAAATAAAAATGCTACTCACAAACAAATTAAGGACAGTTCCGCAAATGTAAACAAAGAATGGAAATAAATAAATCCTTGTACGTATATATAATCTGTTGTACAAGTGCAACACATTCATATGACAGGAGAAGTGTAGGAACATGCCATAAACCTGTCATATACAGATTTTGGATTGTATTTCTTAGTACAGGAGTTACATTAGGACATTTTTGTAAATAATGCTTTCGGAGGATTACAAAAGTTATGCCAGAGAAATGGCATGCTATAGATTCTGAACACTCTGAGGTTGTTTTCTGTCTTAAGACAGATTTAAACTGTATGACAGGATAGCATAAAAAGACACAGTGCCAAACTCATTTGACCAAGTCATTAAAAGAGGTATAAAAGAGAGAAAGTGTGTTGCTGCCTCTGAACAGGCAGTGAAGGAAAGACCCACACAGTGGTGTGCATTTTTAAGAAGAATTGAGATTTTTCATTCATCAGAGTTAAAATATACACATTAATACTGTTCTGACCTTGTCCCTTCTCATTTACAATGACTTTAAATTGGAAGAGCAACTTTAAGAGCACCTTTGCTTTTTTGTAGGTATGCTGTTATTGCTTTTAGTTTATAAAGCCTTTATATTGATTACACATGAGTGCAAAAAAGATTCTTCTGAAGATATATTCAGAATTTCAGTGTTTTTTATTTTCTGACCTTGAGGGCAAAAGGGATTCTTTTAAAGATATATTCAGAATTTCAGTGTTTTGTATTATCTGTCCTTTTGCAAGACATTGTATTTGAAAAAGAAGTATTTTCATATTGACCTGATATAATCTCTGCTATGTTGATGGAAAAGTGAAGGGTTTCCATTTTGTCCTTCAATAAGGTTGACTATACAGTAGTAGATTAAAGGAGTTCCTACTTTCCTGCAATGTTTATGCAGTGCCCATTTGTATTACCCATATCACCAGAAACCTGGAACCTGAGAACCTCACAGTGTTATATTTTACATTTGAGATTATACATACCAAAACAAATAGGTCTAGTTAGTTGTGGCTCATTACATTTCATGCTTTCTAGAGATAACAGAGATATGGTGTTTTGTTGGCCGTTAGACCAGATTGAAAGAGAGCAAGACCAGGGCTCCATAGCTAAAAAACAATCGAAGTTTGAACACAAATTATATTCTTGTAGTAAAGGGTGCCATAGAGAGAAGACACAAAGGTTTACTTTGCTAGAGATGAAACATAATGAAACAACAGCACTTTTAGCCCCTTACAAGAGGCAAGGAGAGCCCCTCAAAACAGGTTCACATAACAGTTTATGCGACAGATTTTGACAGAACAACCAAGATATTTGTATTCAATCCATTTGGCTAGCGCGTCAGTCTGGTGATGTTTAAAAGAGATTCATAACATCCAGTTATACTCCAAAACATAAGGAAGTCTTACATGTTTGTTATTTCTCATAATTGTAACAAGGCGTGAGGTCTAGTATGGAACAGTTGCATCAACTGGTCTTAGTTGGCATGATATTGTTTGAGCATACGACTCTGCAGATATCATAGAACAGTCATTAAGGAGTACATAAAGAGGCCCAAATGCTTGGCCTACCTGAATATTGAAATAATGGCTAGGCAGACCTACTTGTGAGGAAGGGCCGGTGGAACTCCACAGGTGGTAGCCCAAAAGTACAATTATGCAGCTTCTAAAAGTGTTCTATTCAAAATATAATTTTTTCAAGGATTTTTATTTTTCAGTTGATCTGTATATTATATCCCTCTCTTAAAACTATATTTTTTTAGATTTGAACATTGGAGAAGTGAATCACACATTTTTGAAGGATGTTTAATCAAAGGTTATTGTGCCTCTCCCCTCCTCTGAGCTTTAATTAAAGAGGCTTCTAGGTATAGGGACAGAAACGCACAGAATTAATTAGCTATTGTGCACCTGACAAATTGTGAAACAAAACCATCCTCTCTGCTGCCAAGTTATTTGGTATTTCAGGCTCAATGAATGATGCCGTGGCCCTGCAGCAGATTCATTTGGCTCTACAGAGTCAATGCATCAGACAATTGCCTACTAATTGCATTCTTTGATTTCAAAAAGAAAAGCAGCACATGGAGAGTTAAAGCCCTTACCTGCTTACTGCAGAAGAAATTATTGCGGTTGTCTCCAGACAGTTTTGCGGGACTGAAAATATTTGGGAACAAGCTCTCAACATGAATTACACCATAATTAGCTGCTTTCCCTCTGTAGTCAGTGATTTTGATTGAAACCTCCAATAAGTCTTCCACTACACTGACTCTTCATGTGTGCACAACATCAAATTAAGTTCTGCGACCCTTGCTCCTGTGGAATGAACGCTTACCCTGTGTGCCAACAAATGAAAAGCAGACACAATTTCTTTTGCTCAGAGACATCACAGTGTGTGTATTACAAAAGATAAATATTTCAAAGAAATGACCATGATATAGGCGGTACCTTTTTTCATCTCGTGGCTACGTTCTTGTGTAATTGACTTTCTTGGCGAAAAGCAATTTCATCAGCAAATTTGTAAATGTACATGTTCTATTGGACGGCTCGTTACTTTGATTGCTGATGGCTGCCTCTCTCAGGTGCGTGGGAGGAGAAGAGAGAGACCGGTGCACAGATGCGTTCTACCTTTGCTGGGGCGGTCCATTCTGCTTTTTAATGGTGATAATAACAGACCTTGGATTATACACCCCACAACTCATAGAGGAGAACAAAAGCTTCTTATTTTAAATGTGTGTATGTGTGTGGGTAAGGGACGGTAAATCAGTCTCATCCGCCGACACACTGTTTCACCCACCTGATGTGTTAGGGACTGTGCATTAAGTCGAATAAAAAGGGGAGCAAACAGCATTTTAGAACCAAAGGCACGTACGAAATTATTGAATGGCCTCATATTTGACGACGTTTTCTTTTTAATCAATTATGTTTTCTCCTCATTTAAATAATAGGTCTGATAATAATGGAGATTTTATTTTGGAGTACAACTAATGGAGAGGAGGACTCAGGTAGTTGTAAGCAAAATGCCTAGTTATTTCAAGATTTGGCAAACATTTTGAGACCTACAATGCCCATAAATGTTATGTACAGTTGCTTTGTAGTAAGAGCAGGGCTGTAGAGCACAACAGATTTATTTATGGAAGGGAGAGAGTATGCAGAACAGAAAAAGGGAAATGTGCGAAGGACAGTTAGCAGAAGAAAGAATGCTAGTTTTCTTGGCAACCCAAGTTTATGACTAAATCTGTTACCATGGGTTTTGGTTTAGCCATGGATTCAGCACAGAAAAAGAACCACAAACGATGTTTGGAATTGGTTGGCAATAGAAGACTCTTGATCTAAAAGGCGTTTGCCCTCAGGCTCTGAGATATGCGCTGTGAAAGATGAACAATCACTAGCATGCATATGATGTGTGTGTGTGTGTGTGTGTGTGTGTGTGTGTGTGTGTGTGTGTGTGTGTGTGTGTGTGTGTGTGTGTGTGTGAGCCAGAGAAAAAGGGAGGAAGGGAGTACAGACTCATTGAGAGGTTAATTAGAAATTATTCCAACAATATTGTCAGAGGTAATTAAAAGGCACACAAAGACAGCACAGGAATGCAGCAGCACACTTAGTTAAGCTGGTGGGACTGCAGTGGGAGAGTTCACTGACGCTGACGTGCATGAAGCCATGCCTCAAATTCAAAATAGGAGCTTTTTTTTCTCTCGCGGCCTGTATCCATCTGTCTCTCCGTCACATCGAGATGTGAATTGCAGGCGAATGAGAAGACACAAACAGCATCCCTGTTCCACAGGGGTCCATTACGGACGTTCTCTCCACAAGATGAGAATTGACACAAGGGGCACACAAGGCAACCGATCTTGTATTCGAAGGAATAAAGCCTTCAGCTCAACTTTTTGTATTCAAAAGCCCAAGTTCCCAGGCTTTTAGGCAAAATGTGTATTTAGAAAAATTTGGCTCAGGTGGATTGCAACATTTGCCTGTGAAATGTGAAATATCAGCAAAAGATACATCTCTGTTAGTACATCTCTAGTCACTAGGTCCCTATTAGAACATGTTTGGCAAGATGATTTAAGCAGATGCCCCCCCCCCCTCCCCGTCAAAGGGGTGCTGTATGACAGAGATTATCAAAGGCTGACTGCTTTCACCTCAGCTGAGAAATATCTATGATGCATCAGCCTCCTTTTTGTGGGGGGGGGGGGGGGGGGGACAAAGGTATCTTCTGAGATTTTCCTCTCAGGGAATGTTGAGAAATTCTCTGTTGAGACAGTGACAGCGAGCAGCATAGGGGGATTACGCCGACACCAGCTTAACTCATTGAGGAATGGTGAGGGGAGGAATCACATTAAGGTGGCCATGCTGTGGAATTGATAGCACCAAGCGGCAGTGACACACGCCGATAAACCCTTGATCCGGGATCATCCCGTGAAAAAGAGGTCCCAGCTGGAGGTGGTTTTGGGATGCTCACAAAGATGCTGAGGAGACTAAAAGGTGGCATGCCCAGCCGGGAGAGAGCTGGAGAACAGGGATGGGAGAACCTTAATGATGGCAGACGCTACATGGGGGAGCTGTGCAATAGCACTAGAAGAGATGCACAAGCCATCGGTGGCAGAGGACTGTCCCCGGTTCCCCCCTGAACAAGCTGAGCCCACAGCCACCCGGAACGTCCTCATTCACACTCACTGGCTTTATGACTAATTCGTCAGTTATCACCCCCGAAGGACATGTTTACATAACTTGATGAAACTCTCCTAGTCTGGGCAGTCAAAGCTCTGGTGCTCACAGTCATAATTAGCGCTGTGCACGGCACTGACTGTGTTTCAAATAGATGGCCAGTTTTTCTTGGCATCAAGGGTCACATCTGTCAAAACTATGTTTTGTCAGTGTTATGTCTTCCAATTTTACAAGGGGGGATTTATTGCATTTGTTACGCCACCAACATCTGTCGGACAACCCGTTCTAAAGCTGTGTGTGCCCTTTGTGCAGGGGGTAGAATGCAGGGGTTAGAAGTAATAGTCTCTCTGGAGAAATGCAGTTCAGAATGCAAAAGGAGGTCGAGAGTGAGGGGACAGACATGCAGCTGACATGATACCACAATCCCAATTTGACGACTGGCTTTTCTCTCATACGCAATGTAAACATTACCTTAGAAGTGGACGGGTGTACAAAAACATGTCTGGCAGGTTTCTTCAGTGAGCCTGCTCTAAATGTCTTGATTAAAAAAACCTGTAGGATTATACGTTTCCAACGTCCTTCTCCTTTTCATTTTCAGATGAAGAGTTTTACGAGACGTCACCTTATGAGCCCCTGCATCCCTCAGATGAATTCAGACTTGCCTCCATCATTTCAGGTAAGACTACTGGCAACTGTCTAATTATGTCTGTCCTTCAGTATAAAAAGGTGCAGTGAGCATGCAGAACTCACAGTGCCTGGCGTGTCGGGTCCAGTGTTCTGGGCCTACTGAAGGTTAGCGCTGTCCTCCGTAGTGTGTGTGTGTTTATCTGTCGCTCGCATCAGACGGAGCAGAGCATTCTGTAATTGGATGCTTTTGATATAGAGAGAGCAGAGTTGGAGACAGTGAGGTGTGTGGTGCTTTGGGATTTCACAGAACACTTCACTTCGTCATTGTGAAGGATGAAGATTTCATTTCCACTGCAGAAAGGAACTCTTAAGATAACTGTGTTCTGGAATGAATGGAACTTTTGAGGACTCTTGTGCCTTTGTTTTACATGGATGATTACTGGAAGTGCAACAACAGAAGAGGGGAGTTGCAGCATTAGGTGACTGTCAATAAGTGATAATGCTTTGATCATAACCTTTGCCGGTCATGTGTTAGGTGTCTTGGTAACGTTAAACGGTGGCAGGCTATGGTCATTCTAATGACAATTCTGTGCTATTTTTCCAAAGCATGAATTATGGATGACTGCTTTTAAACACAGAGGGGTGAGTTACAAATGAATCTTTAAGAAAGAGAAGAAACACCCTCCTCCTCCCCCTCATCATTACCTCTGAACAGATTGCATTTTCTGTCCCCATGTGAGCACAAAGAGATAGTGTCATAGGGATCAGGGTTATTGTGACATCAAGAGATGGAGGCGTCCCACTGTGGTTGGCTGAGGTCTCAGGTGAAAGGAGGTTACAGATATGAAAAAAAAGAAAAACATGCTTTGCTCCCTTCCTGATTGGGAAGAACAAAAGGTATCCGCTGTCCTGTCACGGAAAGCTATTTTCTTTCCAATTTCCTTATGCGACAGTTCACATTTCTCATTATTTAAAGTACTCTACAGGTAAGCTGTTGCCTTATGGAAGACAGATGAGGTTGAAATGTGGATCCCCTCCCCCCGCCCAAGAATAGGAGAAAAGATTGGTTGCTGATGCCTTGGCTTTTTTCTCGTGGTCTTTTGGTGTGCGTAATGTGTATATCTGACGTATATTTCTTACCCATCAAAGTTATTTCACAACAACAACAAATGAAGCTTTGCTTTAAGAGGCTGCTGTAATTTCTTGCAGAGTACAGTTTATTTTATGGGTCATTTCATTAAATGAAAACACTTCAGCCACAATTAATGATTTAGTTGAACTTATTTGACCATATCTATGCACAGCTCCTTTTTCCCATCAGTGCCATGCACACATTAATAAGTGGCCAAAAATATTAAATAAAATACACTCTCCTTCCAACACCCTTAGTTTTTTTAAATGTCAATTACCCCCCAACGCATAGAGCATTTACAGAGCTGTGAAATGAAATGTGAACCTCTAAATGGTTTTTCTGCTTACACTCAGGAGATTGTTAGCATGGGACAACAAACTCTATTGAGACTGAACAATCCTGTTTCAAACACCAAGCATTGTTGGTGCATTAGGAGGACTGAATTCAGTATTTATAAACTACTTTGCACAGTATCATTTTTACAAGTCATTTTCTTTTGTTTTAGACTGAATATATTTAAATATACAATATTTACTTCAAAATGCAACCTTTAGGAAATCCTATATCTGTTAGACGCTTGAGCCACGCTTCACTGTCAGTTAACAAACTGTAGCATTACTTTAAAGATTGTAGCTGAGTGTAAGGGTTAAGAGACACCTTACCAGTTTAAGCCATTTCAAATCCCCAAAGCATTTGGCCATGCAGTGCAGGATAGCACATCTCTGAATTATTTCATGCCAACAAAGTAGAGTCAGGCCCCGATTATCCTCCATTACCGGTCATTTTCAATGGATGGACCTCTGGTTGGGTGCTGTTTGAAGTTGTTCACTCGAGCTTGTTCAGTCCCTCTTACCAATAAATTGCCAATGAAGTTGAATCAGTTGCATGATAGCCCGATGCAGAGCAGTCTTCCGGAGAGAATAGGGAGATAAGAGGATAATAGAAAGGGACTTTTAAAGAACAGCGGCACAAGAGAGAGAGGAGTGGAACATTAAAGGGTGTTTTAGACAAGAGTGTTTCAAATCGATTACGCCGGGAAAAAACTTCACTGATAGTGGATCTTGAAAGATTGTTTACTGTTAGTGATAGCAGAGGAATTCAAAAAAGGAATTATGTCAAAGGCTAAGATATTTGAAAAGGATTAGAGTTGTGTGAAATTTGTTGTTATGAAGAGTTATTTTAGGTAGTAGCTTTCAGGACTAACATTTGGCCTTTCCTGTTCAAAAAGTGTAACTTAATATATTGTTTTTTTATCTTTATATCTGAAAAAACACAAGGGAGTGAATGGATATGATTGTCAGCATATGTACGGTCCTTGACCTTGGAACCGCAAGTAGTATATTCCATTTAAAAGGTCAATCAGAGAATAATGTCTCTCCCTGCTAATAAGCAATTGACAAAACGTAGTCTTGATTTGACACCTGTATTTTTTTCCCCTCCCTATAAGCATATCAGCAGAAGAATCATACAGTGTCTTTCAGATTGAGACTGTGCTGGAATTTACTACTCGTAGGCACTAGAGATGGGAGTCGCCAAAACATTTCTTACAGCCATATTTAGCAATCTTCAGTTAGAGATTCCAAACCCCATTGTGGCCATGCAGCAGATGTTCAGACCAGTAGTGATCCCATAGTGAGTTCATAGTAGATTATTCTTCCGTTTTTTATTTTTGTTTAAAAGTACAGAAGTGGTGCGTACAAATAAGTTACTACTCAGATATCTTTATAGGTTTGGACATATACATCATGTCTTGTATGTGCCCATCAAAAATGTACAACAGATACAGTTTTTCAGAATTAGGTCTGTTAAAAAAAAAACATAATTTGGTTAGTCTCCGTAGTGATAATGAGCACACAATGGTTTTCATTTTGTAACAATAGCATTAAATGGTAGAGGATTCAACAATGGCTTCAGTGCAAGGTGCTGTTTGCCAGTTTAACAATCTGTAAATAGGTACACACTCCACTTACATGACCTTACCAAAGCTGGTGCCGCCACGAGATCTGTTTTGAAACCCCATTGCTTGATACCCTCCGCTTAAATAAAACATGTGTGAGAGCGCCGCAGGGAAGGGCTTTGAGCTCTAGATACTGTAAAACCTTGTCTGTCAGGAAAATAACAAGGTAGTCCTGGCTCACAGCTAATTGGCCATTGCACACATGTACACAAAGAATATTTATCAGTCTTGCCGGTTTGGGTTGGGCCCAGGGCATTGCAGCCCCCCTCAAAACAATTTTGCCCCTCAGTTTTGCTGTGTGTTTTTAGCGAAGGTTCGCAATGAGGTAATGAGCAGTGGAAGAGCAGATGAAAACTCTGGGCAGTATGCCGATGGGTGCGAGGGTTAAGACTTCTTAACAAGCATAGACAAGTTTGATTAAATCAGAACCTTGGCATGCACACTCATTACAGATAACAGTCCCACTGCTGAAGTCTCATCCTGATTTAATCCATGGCTTTTCCTTCCTCTGGAATGAGGGCAGCTCAGAGGAGAAGTAGCGAGAAAGGAAATAAGGCTACATAAGATTAGGGCAGATTTCACTGGGTCTGAAAGGAAGTTTGACTAATGAACTATAATCGCCTGAAGTAATCACACTTGATGTGTTCTCACCTTATTAAGTCGACAGCATTCACAAGAGCAAGCAGGTCAAGTCGTGCTGCGTCAACTACACTGAAAGCGAGAAATATACCTCCAGGTTATTTTTTATTAAACTGAAAAAAACTGTCTGTGAAACACAGGAATGAGCCTTCATAAACAGTCTTTATTTAAATTAGCATCCTTCTTTGGAATAAATTAAAAGGACATGCAGTTCATACATGATGTGAAAAACAACCTTTACTTTCTTCACAATAAATGGAAAAAGGCTGTTAGAAGCACAAATGCTGACAACAAAGCATGGTGTCCTTGGCTTCCCGAGAAAAAGGGCCTCTTAGAACACAAACACTCTCATACCAAACAGGAGTGAAAGGTCAGGACATGGATTTAAGAAGAGAGGAGCGGAGATGGAAGAGGAGCCAGCAAAGAAATACTAATGCTGATGAAATCCTTTTGGTCTTGACACAGTATGGTTTGTTTCAATGAAGTTACTAAGACAGTTTAAACACTTTGATCCATATAAAATGCAGCAATCTCGACCCAATCTGCTCAGCAGTTAGCATTAGCTGAATCATAGGCAATGTGGTCATAGAAACAAATTATATCTTTGAAGCTGTGTTGCTTTTATCAAAGACAGCTCTTAATGTTTTTAATCAATTTTAATTTCAAAGGAATTATGTTCTTTGTTAAAGCAACATTTTGTTGAGCCAAACCATATTAGACAAAATGCTAACAATATTAGACAGCACAAGCCAGCAAACCAGTCTGTCGTGTAGTCTCACATCATCTGTGTGTTGTGTTCTACTTCCATTTATGTGAGACTTTCTTTTCCCAGAGATATGTGATTTGCATTTCTCCCAACCCTCCATAACCCCTACATACATGTGCTTCCCTCCTTTTGCAGCCATAGACTCAGCCACAACCAAGGGCAACCTGTGTTTGGACACGGGTAGCCCTTGCAACCCCTGCCTGGACGCGGCTAAGGCCTGCAACCTGAACGACACCTGCAAGCGGCAGCGCTCCATGTACATCACCGCCTGCCACAATAAAGGCTCGCCCATCCAGCAGCCGCAGGAGCCCTGCAACCGCAAGCGCTGCCACAAGGCCCTGCGCCAGTTCTTTGAGCGCGTGCAGTCCGAGTTCAGCTACCCACTGCTCTTCTGCGCCTGTCGTGACACGGCCTGCGCAGAGCGCCGCAGGCAGACGATCGTTCCGTCCTGCTCCTTCGATGAGAAAACCCGGCCCAACTGCCTGGAGCTACGCAGGACCTGCCGCTCAGACCCTCTCTGCAGGTAACACTCACCCAGCCAAACCGACAGCTTCCCAGGTATCATGCCTCCCCGATCTCTGCAAAAAAAACAGGTCCATCTTTGGATGAAAGGTACATCCCTGAAGACATGGAGAAATATTAAGCAAAATTCTTTTAAAATGATATCAAGTGCAAAGGGAGGCACTTGAACATTGTGAGTTGGGTAATGTTAAAAAAGAAAGATGCTTTGGGTAATGGTCCTGGTGGAGGCTAATCAGTTGGACTTGGGGACCAGCTGAGTCACCGTCTGGAGTTAGCGCTTCCTCCCTACCCATAAGGTCATGTGTCACTCATCCCCCCGTGGTCCTATAATAATTACCCAGTCCTTCATGAAGTCAAAAGAAAAACAGTTCTGAATGTCAGCAGAATTATTCATGGGAGTTAAGCATTACACCAGCATACTAAATCTTTTCCAGTGAAGTTTTTAAATGATTTTCACGACTTGAGAGGTGTTGCAACTTAAGGAAAATGTCATTGTGCCTCACAGAGACACCTTCTCCGCATGTTAAAGGAAGACAAAATGTCACTGGATTGACTACACACAAAGGCCATTTCACTCCACCTCCAAACCTACTTTGTTCAATTACCAGAGAGAAATCATCACAAATCCCTCAAGGCCATATTGACTGTGATTGTTTTTCTCTTAGACGCGTCTAACTTGGCTGATGGCACAATGACTAGGTGCGACTAATAAAGCCCCAATTTATGAAGGGAGATTATTCAACAGGTGTTGTAATGTTAGTCACCATTAAGTCACTTGTGTCTAAATGACTTGGATAGTTGGATGCACTATGATTACTTGAGTTTGCTCAACAGGACATACAAGAACATTGTCCCAGTAAATAGAATGAGTGCCCATGTAGCAGGTGATTGAATTTGAACACTGAACATCATCAGCCAAGTTAGACGTGGCCAGCTAAACAGGTTATCATAATTTGTAAATTGCACTGATCACCACTGTGTAGCTGTGTTTAAGTGTTTAATGTGTTGACCAGAAAAACACAGGCTAAACATCCTTTGTAAATAGGGCCCTCAGTGGTTTACCCTGTAGGAGTAAGCTGGTCTGGATGGGTCAATGTTGGCTGCTATGAAATTGTGTGGGTAGGATTTGAGGACATTCTGTGTAAATGGCCTTGAAACCAACTAGTTTTTCACGAGATGCCTAATGCCAGAGACAAATCGCCTAACATTTATCTGCACTGGTATGCCCTCTTATAAATGTCCTCACTGCGACTAACAAGTCTACATATTTAGCTTCTTTCTTAATTTCAAGAGTCATGCCAACTACATCATGAAGTAAATCAAATAAACTGGGAATCCCGTATCCTGAATACAAAACCAAATTAGATCACAATATGTTGTTATAATGTGCGGCAGGACTTGAAGTTGTCTGCCAGCCCTCTGTCCCTCTCAAGGGGATGTAATACACCGTGATTTAGCCGTTAGGTAAGGTTGTCTTGTTTGTACACATGTAGTGTTGTGTCACCCAAAAAATCATCACTCAGAGGCCACTCTCCTAATTATAGACAGGGCAGTGAAGGGTTGGCCTGAATGTCCTCATATAGGGTGTGATTGATGGCCAGCAGTGAGAGTCTGTGCTGTGTGCTTGGCCAACCCTGCTGGGTTGAGTACTCCATCAGTCTGCCACAGACCTCCAGGCATCACCTTGCTCTTGCCCACTGTGGGAAACTGGAGGACATCCAATAGAATGGGCCAGGCATAGCCATCCTGCCAGGCATGGAAGTCCCTGCTAATGTGCGCTATTTAACCCTGACCCAACCACGGCGACTCTCAATGGCCCACGTCAACTAGGAGAGAATGACTGTCCACACCTGAAATAAGGGAAATTATTGGAGTGACACTGAAGATGGAGAAAGTTTGCGGTTAATGAAAGTGTATTTCAAAGCAAAGCAATAACAATTACAAAATGGATGCACAGCCAGCCTCTGTGGTAGTCCTCCTATTCAGAGGGGATTATGGTATTAGTTTATTTACAGTATAGAGTCTGCAGACGCCAGGGATATGATGCTTGGTTGATTCTTAAAAGCTCTCTCTGCCTCTCTTGTTCGCCTCAGATGGGAGTGCACACCCTGACTGCACAGGGACCATCTTGTGTAGGAGATTAATTATTACACTGGCTGCTCTGTAAACACTGGGAAATTGGTAAAAGAGACATTCTCTTGTCAGAAATGCCCGAAGTAGGTTAAAGGTCTCAATTTTTTCTGGGTTCTGTCCATGGTTCTTTAGTGATGACTTCTCTCATCTCATGCCTGAGCACACACACCATTTCAGGATTTACGTGCGCTTTTGACATCAATTGTTCGCAACATTCTGATCAAGCGAGCGCTGAGATGAAGTAGCGGCTTAGGCAGGCATGGGGAAGCCACGGCCACAGCCTGTCATGGCTGTGATTTATTTTAGGTGACATGGATCTAGTCCCTTCAGACTCGGCGTGCCAGCTGTCGTGTGTACATAGCTTAAATGGGGGAGCAGCCTCTGACAAGTGGGTAGGTCATGGACCTGTGACTCCTTTGAGGACCTTATCCCTCTTTGGGATTTTCTCAGCCCTCTGTGCTTTTTCTGTCTACCATTACACACACACACACACACACACACATACACAGACACCCATGCACACACACACACACTCACAAACACACCCACACACACACAAACACACGCACAGACATACACAGACATCCATCATCCCTGTTTAGTTAAGACCTTCAGACTCTCAATGTAGCAAGAAATTAGCAGAAATGTGTATTATGCTCCCATACCAGACAGGTCCTTGCCACCCCCCATAAAGTGTTCCAATAAATACTACAACAATGGCAGCCCAAGGCAATATATGAGTTAGAATCATTTTAACTTAGATTTGAATCATTTGAACAAGTTGGAAGCACCAGTCAGCTTAGCAATAAAATGTGTGGACAGGTTAATGACTTCACAATTGTGGTTCATGTAGCCCGTTCCTAATGCTCTCTCTGTTCAATTCCACTTGGAAATTAAGAAATCGGCTGTCACACCCGTCTGAAATCCATAGAGCCCCACCTTGACTTTCAAATAATGCAAGTCGGACGTGTTCCGCTGGCCAAGCGGGAGTTGGAAAAGAAGGCATGATGAAACAGCCGCAGTGAATCCCGGCAGTTGCTGCTCTAATTGCCGCGGGAACATCTCTCGTCACAGCACGCACTCGAATGAGCCAGGAAGGAAGATGGATATGCTCATCTTAAAATATTTGGCCCTCATACATTTTCTCCCCTTTTTTAGCCTAAATACGGGAGATGGATTGTTTAAGGATGACCATGCTGGGCCTCTGCCAAGACAGGAAGATGGAACTCCTCCGACCATCTGCTCATAAACTATCAGGGATAAGCAGTCGATTAGGTGTTATGGGGGCTCTGCTGCTGCTGCACGAGACTCAAGCTATTTCTTTAAGGCTGAGGAGTGTGCTCATGCTGCTTTATTCCGACGGCTGTTAAAGTCACGGGGAGAGGGAGTTGGCACAGTCTCTTCCGGAGGTACATTTTAAACCGCAGCGGCAATGGGTTTCTGCAAAATGGATGTTGGCAGCAATTTCCACATGGATACAACTTATAATCGTATCTGACCTTTCTTGGTATAACTGTCAGTCCTAAGTGAGAGCAAATAATGAGTGTTTGTAAAAATGAAGCAACCCATTCATCAGTATCTGACTTCCACTGAAGCAGCGTGCCTACACACACACGCACACGCACACACACACATACACGCACACACACACACACACACGCGGGATGTTTATTCAGCTTCACAGACCCTTGTAGACAAAAGGGAGTCTTGTGCGCACTGCAGTATAAAAGGGAGTAATGACAGTGAAGCCCTCGCACTGGTTTCATTTACCAGTTTAATTTGTGGTGATATGCCTGCCATGGGCCCGAAGCTATGTGTTATCTCTAATCTACCACCTTTAAATGTTTTGATGTTAGTGTCTCTGTGTATGTGTGTCTCTCTCGCTCTCTCTCTCTCTCTCTCTCTCTCTCTCTGTAGCTACATTGCACCCCTACAGGAAGACAGCTTGGATGCTAAATCACTTTGACATTAAATGGCCTGAATTAAGATAGTGTCAGAGGATGGAACTTGCCGCCACAAATCATGAACCCTTTCCAGGCGTCTGTGGGTAACATGTCACATCATCAGATTTTAAAACATTTTTCTGACTGACCATCTTTATGTAAATAATGTAATTGAACCCAGCAATTAGTGTGCAAAGTTTTTAGCTTGTATCTTTATTAGTTTCAGAAATGTGGAGGCTTAAAAAAGGGGCCGTGGCATGCAAAAAAAATAATGTTGCTGAGAAGTTCCTGGCCTGGGTGCCATGCGTTTTGAACGCGCTCCACAAATTGCTGCCCTCTTGCTGAACAAACGGTCTTGGATCGCTCCACCCGGTTTGGTCTGGTTATGTCGTCACGTAATGAGCTGAACCTGTGGAACACAGAACTGCCGACAAGTGTCTTGCATACGAGAGGCACAGGTTGATAAATTAAACTCGGTAGCAGGGCGAGAAAAGCTTTCAGTGCCTCATTTTGTTCACGTTTTAGCTCTGAAATTCCGTCTAAATTTGCGAGAACAGACGAAATCACCTGCTCGATCAAGCTAGACCTTGTTTCGGCTTCCGCGTCGGCCATGTTTATGATAATGAGGAGCCTTCCCGCTGGGGTGCATATGGAAATGGAAGGGACCAATCAGCGTGCTCTGTCATATTCTGCCCGAATATCGTCATAACCAGACCAAACCGGGTGGAGCGATCCCAGCGGCAGTCTGCTGGCATGTTATTGTTAACTGTATTCCCGCACGCGCCGTGTTTCTTGCTTGTCTGTATTGTACCTGCTTATCTTCGGTGCGGTCGCCTGGTTTGCTCCGTGTTAAGTAAACTACCAATTACCTACATACTCTCGGTTGTGAGTTATTCCTAACTACTGGCATGGTGGCAGCGCAAAGTCACCGAACCCAACCTCACGTCTTGGACTAAAAAGAGTAAAAATAACGCTCTACGAGGACTCAGAGATGATGGCGATAACGTGCCTGCAGCTCGTAGACGTACTGCTCAACAAAAAGTGAATCATTTGTAACTGATGCTAGGTCAAATAGCCAACTATTGTCCCGTGATCTCACGCAACACTATTGTCAAAAATTCTACATCCATAGACAGTATCTGGCCTACATTATGGGTTTCAGACAACTGGCGCTCAGTTAATTGATTTTGTTGACATGCACCTAGAACTGATGAGCGACCTGAAGATCTTTATCAGGGCCTTATGGCCTTCACAGAGGATAGCCTTCTCAAAGCCAATGTATTGACTCACCACGGCGAAGTTGTGACTGAGGACGAGGACCTATCCCCCTCCCTCGAGAACTTCATAGTTGTGACATGGTTACGTCTAATACACCCTGAGTTACCCAGACTCATCAAACAGCGCTATGGCACTGAGTTACGCACACGCACCCTGGCTTCCATTAAATCAGAGATTTCTCAAGCCCTTGACTCTCTCCTCAACGAGATCCGCTCTGCCGACAATGCGAAAATCATGCGGGCTGCTGCCACTAGCCGGTCACTGTTGCCACGCAGGCCCTCATACGGTTCCTCTGCTAGAATGCCAAGAAGAACTGGCACCCACGAAAAATGATGCCCCCTTTGCAAACAAGCAGGCCGCCCGAGCAACACACATTTCCTCAGCACATGCAAATACTTACCTGAGCAGGATCGAAAATTCCTGCATAAGGCTAGGCAAATTGTCTCTGTGCTCGATGAAGATCCTGATGATGACGCACTTGTATGCCATGAATTTCCTGATGAGCCACTTCCTCATGAATTTCTAGAGTCCACACAGCCTCACACTCCTCGCTCTGTCCAAGTCTGTCAGTATCCATACATCGACACCTTCTACAAACACCAACATGCACGCACCATCCTTGACAGTGGTGCAACTTGCAACATGATTAGACTGTCTACAGCTCACCGGCTTGATGTTCACATCACCCCCAGCTCCCAGTCAGCTCACCAGGCTGACGGTTCCTCTCCCATGAAGGCGGTAGGGGAGACCCGCCTCACATTCTGTCGCGACTCAAAGTCATTTCAGTTTGATGGTCTGGTGGTGGAGAACTTAGATGTTGACGTACTGGCAGGCACCCCCTTCATGTCCACAAATGACATTTCTGTGCGACCTGCCAGAAGATAAGTCACCTTGGGTGATGGGACAGCATTTCCCTATGGCTCCACTGGTAGCCACCATGACATCAATACCGTCCGTTGATGTGTTGCGTGCCCCTCCCACATCAACAACAGTGTGGCCTGGTGAATTTGTAGAGATTTGTCTCCCACCTGATGCCCCGTCTGACTCTGCATATGTCATGGAGCCCCGTCTGGATGCACGACGTGTGCGTAAGTGTGATGTTGCAAAGACCTGGCCCCACCCTGGGGTTGTCTCCAGCGTCGCAGGGAGGATCCGTATTCCTAACCTCTCTAATGAGCCTCACATCCTGAAGCGCCAGCACCAGCACTTCTGCCAAGTGGATCCCCTCTCATCCCCTACCACTCCACACCCAGTACCTGCTCCTTACACCAGCATGCCCATAGTCAAACACCTTTTGTCACCAGCCACTGGATCAAAGCACTCTCAGACAATCAATTGGATCCGGAAAACTTGCTCTCTCCTGCCTTCAAACAAAGGTTCCGTACATTACCGGACCAACACAATGAGGTATTCAACCCTGCTATCCCTGGTTACAATGGTGCCCTAGGCCCTTTCGAAGCCAAAGTTAACATGGTTGAACCACCCCAACGCAAAGGCCGCTTACCTCTGTATGGCAGGGACAAACTTACTGAGTTACAGCAAAAGTTTGATGAGCTTGAGAGTCTCAGGGTCTTCCATCATCCAGAGGATGTGGATGTGCCAGTGGAATATGTCAACCCTTCGTTCTTAGTGAGGAAACAGAGCGGCGGTTATTGTCTAGTGACTGCCTTCACGGACATTGGCCGATATTCCAAACCCCAGCCTTCTCTGATGCCTGACGTTGACAGCACCATTCGACAAATAGCCAAATGGAGACACCTGATAGCAACTGACCTAACCAATGCCTTTTATCAGATACCACTAGCACAGAAGTCCATGAAATACTGTGGCGTTGTCACCCCCTTTCGTGGAGTCCGTGTCTATACACACTCAGCTATGGGCATGCCTGGATCGGAGACAGCTCTTGAAGAACTCATGTGCCGTGTGCTAGGTGATCTACTGCAAGCAGGTGTTGTGGCAAAGCTTGCTGACGATTTATACTGTGGCGGTAACTTCCCAGAGGAGCTGTTGGAAAACTGGTCTTCAGTCCTACATGCGCTCAGGCGCTGTGATTTGCGCCTTTCAGCATCTAAGACTGTCATTAACCCTCGCTCCACGACTGTATTGGGGTGGGTGTGGTCCCAGGGTAAGCTTCAGCCTAGTCCACATCGAGTGTCCACGTTAGCTGCTTGTGAGCCCCCGAAAACAGTTAGTGACATTAAGTTTATTGGTGCCGTCAAAGACATGGCCCGTGTAATTAAAAACTGCTCTGCCCTCCTTGCCTCTCTGGACGATGCCATAGCAGGGAAGGCATCACAGGAGAAGATTACATGGACTGACGAACTGCACTACTCCTTCAATAAGGTGAAAGAGTCACTCTCCTCAAGCTGTTCAGTCACTCTGCCTCGTCCAGATGACCAGTTATGGATTGTCTCTGATGGCGCTGTGAGGAGACCTGGCGTAGCCGCTACCCTATATGTAATGCACAACAACAAACTTGCTCTTGCTGGCTTCTTCAGCGCAAAATTGCATAACAACCAGTTGACGTGGCTGCCCTGCGAGTTGGAGGCCCTCGCTATTGCAGCGGCTGTCAAACTCTTTGGTCTGTACATCATCCAGTCATCACACAGAGCATGTGTCCTGACAGACAGCAAGCCATGCGTACAAGCCTATGAGATGTTGTGTAGGGGTGTGTTCTCTGCGAGCCCCAGAGTGTCTACATTCCTCTCTACGGCAAGCAGTTTTCAAGTATCAATCCGACATGTAGCAGGTGCTGCCATTCTCCCGTCTGACTTTGCCAGTCGCAACCCCCCTGACTGTACTGACATGGCGTGCCAAGTGTGCATTTTTGTGCAACAAACACAGGCCTCAGTTGTGCGCCTACTGTCTAGTGACGACATCCTGGCTGGTCGCGCAAGACTAAAGTTCACGAGCAGAACGGCATGGAGATCCCTGCAGTCTGAGTGTCCGGATTTGCGTCGCACCTATGCACATCTTACTCAAGGAACACGGCCATCTAAGAAGCTTACTAACATCAAGGACGTCAAGAGATATCTCAACATAGCATCCATAGCCAGTGATGGTGTGCTCATTGTGAGACGTGACGAGCCCCTCTCCCCTTCACGTGAGTGCATTATCGTTCCTAGGCAGGTTTTGGACAGCCTTTTAACTGCTTTACACTTGCAGCTTAGCCACCCCACAGCGAACCAGGTGAGAAAGACTGTAGAGAGATACTTTTTTGCCCTCGATATTGATAAGGCTGTCAGTGTACGGCCCTCAGACATACACCTCAGGCCATTGTAGAGCAGTCCTCATCCGATCCCCCAAATGATAGCAACCTCATCTTGAATTGAGGCTATATGCTAGGCAATTTATCCTGAAATAAGTTCAGTTTCTCTAAAAACAAGTGCATTTGCCTAAAAACTAAAAAAAATGAAAAATAATTTTCTCGAAACGTAGAAAAATGTGCTTATATTCTGCAAATAATAGCACCATCATCTCGGAATGAGGCTATATGTTAGACAATGTATCTTGAAATCAGTAAAGCTACACTAAAAACAAGTACATTTTCCTAGATACCATAAGAATTATTTTCTCAATATCTAGGACAATTTGCTTAAATTCAGCGATTTTGTTATTAGCTTCATTTTTTTTTTTTTAATCAGATAGGACAGTAGTGCGAGACAGGATGCTAACTGGAGGGAGGGATTGAGAAATGACCGCAAGTCGGACTCGAACCTGAACTCTTACCTGAATCCCCATCAGACCCATTCATGGCGCAGGGTTGCTATTGCGTGTGCCACAGCTCCTTCCCTAATCTGTTGAGGATATTGGCATTTTTTTGGAGAGTTTTGAAGTCAATGCAAATGTAGAATTGATCATTGAGATAATATAGATTTTGCAGATAGCACAAAGAATGCTTCAAATAATTTTTAATTAGTAACTTCAACCTAGACACAGTTGCTATGGTAAGAACAGCTGCGAATGCTATCTGCACAATCTCTATTATCTCAATGATCAATTGCACATATGCATTGACTTCAAAACTCTCCAATACAAATACTAATATCCTCAAGAGATGACTGTTTTAAGGTTGGAGCTGTGGCGCAAGCAGCAGCAACCCTGCACCATGAATGGGTCTGATGATGGGGACACAGGTAAGAGTTCAGGTTCAAGACCATCTTGCAGTCGTTTCTCAATCTCTCCCTCCAGCTCGCTTCCTGTCTCTCTCTACTGTCCTATCCGATTAAAGGCAAAAAAGCTTGAAAAATAATAATTTAAAAAAATATTTGTTCTAGATATTGAGAAAATATTTCTTACGGTATCTAGGCATATGTACTTGTTTTGAGTGTAGCTTTACTGATTTCAAGATAAATTGTCTATCATATAGCCTTATTTCAAGATGATGGTGCTAGCATTTGCCGAATTTAACCACATTTTCCTACATAGTGAGATAATAATTCTTAAATATTTTTGGTATCTAGGCCAATGTTCTTGTTTTTAGTGTAGCTTGACTGATTTCAAGATAAATTGCCTAGCATGCAGACTCATTTCAAAAGGATGTTGCTAGCATTTGCTGAATATAAGCACCTTTCCCTACATATTTAGATAATAATTCTTAAATATGTTTTGGCATCTAGGCCAATGTTCTTGTTTTTAGTGTAGCTTGACTGATTTCAAGATAAATTGCCTAGCATGCACACTCATTTCAAAAGGATGTTGCTAACATTTGCTGAATATAAGCACCTTTTCCTACATATTGAGATCATTATTCTTAGATATCTTTGCTATCTAGGCAAATGTACTAATTTAGTTTGACTGAGAAGGATAAAATGCTTGAAATAAGAAATTCTGACTTTGACAAAGTAGTTTTGTACTTGTAAGTGGGGATCAAACTGCCTTATAATACTGGCAATTCTAGTTTCAAGCATTAACCTGCTCATAACCAGTAATAAAATCTCAGTAACAAGGAGTAAACCCTTATTCAGATAAGTAAGGACTGAACCGCTTGAAGCAAGTGAAATGTTCTAACACAAAAAATGCCTGTAAGAAGTAATAACTTGTCAGACAAAAAACAAGCATATATTGCCTTGATTAAAGATATTTGATCTTACTAAGATTTCACTTTTTGCAGTGTGGACCGCGTACTAAACGGATGGCACCCAGGCTAAGAAGTTCCATGTAATTACTTTAGAACTAATCATGTTAGGTGCTACAATTCATGCTATTAGCCTGGTCATTGTCTGCTTTGTTTTCACCTGTTCCTAGTTGTGCTTAAACAATGATGTTTCCCCAGTTTGGTTTTCTTTCTTTTTAGACTAATTAACAGAATCAGGTGATCAACATTTAAAATATCTGAAGTGGTTCAGTGTGATGACATAGTGCTCTAGAGCATGAAATACAATTTTCAACTTGGCAAATACGCAACTGTATGCCAAGGAGACACCTAATAGTGTAGAACAATTCCTGAAAATGAGTAATGTAATGACTTTGTGATATGTTAGCAACACGTTTTTATGCAGGCAACCCCTTTTTAAAGCCTCTACATCTCAGTAACTAAAAGCAGCAAATGTTGCACCATAATTGTCAGATAAGATGACATTATCTACATCAAGAATTATGCAAATCCAAGATGGTCAGTCAGGAGGCCTCTGTTAATTTTGACTCACCCCTGTGAGGCATTATTTTACCATTTTATTTCAAGCGGCTTGCTGAGGTTGCCTGAGTGTGTGGAGCTGCAGTAACAGGTGGGGTTGGGGTGGAGGAGTAATATATTTTGACTGGGGATGGGGTTCAGGGTAGGGAGGTTGGTGAGGTATGAGGGCAGTTAGTGAGGCCCCCAGGTGGGGCTGCTAGGAAACACGCGGTGGGGTATTAGCATGGATAATTTGGGGTTTGGAGTTTTGTCGACCTTGCTTAGCAGGGGCACACATTTACATAGCCTGGCTACTAATGTTAATTTCAACATGGAGGAATGTAATTACCAATGTAAATCAGGAGCTCTGGTGGGGGATTTGTTAATCAGGAGGGCGTTTACAAGGCACTTACTACAAGCCAAAAAAAAAAAGTTTAAAAAAATAATAATAATAATTTGCCAGTGAATTGTTTTCCCCCATCTGCCTTTAGCCTTGCCTAATGGGAGCAGCAGAGCCAAGTCTTCTTTGCCATGGTCTAATATGGAGCTCCATTTTAAACAGATTACCTTCAATCCTTCGGGTCATCTGACTGTGCTCTTCCATAATGCAACAGTCCTTTATCAGCAATGCTCCTGCTTCTCACCTTAATGTCAGCCTGCTGATAGGTGAGGCTTCCCCTGGGTGATTCCAGAGCAGGGATATGGGCGACACATTCATCATTTATTTCTATCATGCTGCCGCTATGAATGACAGTTCTGGGTCAAGTACACTAATTTACCGTGCACATATGTTCACTGTGCTAGGTAACAGTCATATTTCGCTTGTGTCTTCATAGGGTTCAGAAACTGATAACAGTCAAAAGACTAGCTCTGCACAGTGTGTATTTCTATGCCTTTCACTAACAAGAACATGGAATTCTTATTCTTATTCGTGTCCTTATTTCACACATACACACTCTCTCTCTCTCTCTCTCTCTCGCTCTCTCTATCTCTCACTCTCTCTCACACACGCACGCACACACACACACAGAGAAACTTTACTTTAATCACCACTGATTAATCCCAATCAAGTCTGATTGGTATATTGAATAATTATCCTGCTTTGGAGAATGTGGACAGTGTATATATATTGTATGCACACACTCTGAGTTTACAGCCATGATTGTCTGCTGCTGTGTACTTATGACATCATCATTTGTCACCTCCTGACTTAAATGAAGGCTTTAGCATGAGTCACTCACACACTTACTGCACAGATGGTTGACACACTCATCCTAGTTACATGGCACACTGCGTGGACATGAGGACGGAAACACATCTGCCTGTTGGTGAGAGAGAAAGACTGAGCAGTAAGGGTGACCTTTAAGCAGAGGGAGTGTGTGTGTCGAGCCTGGGTGGAGGGGAGTGTATGTGTTGGGGTTGGGTGGAGGGGAAAGTGTGTGTTGGGGTTTGGTGGAGGGGAGAGTGTGTGTTGGGGGAGGGGGGAGGTGCATCCTCACAGGACCTGTCTATTCTGCGAGGTCCAGTAAGTACCAGACAGAGAGCACGTGTGTGGCCCGCTAACCTGCTGCGAGGCCTGAGACATGGCCCTGTTAACACCTCACTGCAGGGGTCACTGAAGGTGGAGGGCTGGAAGGAAGGAGCATCCAGGATTCTGAACTCTCCCATCCCTGAGTGGAGGCCTCTGAGCAGCTTCAACACCCCTCCCCTGCGCACACACACACACACACACACACACACACAATACACATACACACACACACACACACTCACACACACACACACACACACACACACACACACACACACACACACACACACACACACACATACACACACACACACACACACACACACACACACACACACACACACACGTCTGATTCACTCACTAAATCAAATAAATGAAAACCGACCCAGCGGGGCTCAGCGAATGAGAGCCCAGGCTGATGCAGAGTTCACATGTACAGCATCACAGCGAGGGGGTTGGCTGGCGTAAGGGAGTCCTTCCAACCTGGAATCAGCCTGCCCTGCTCCAGTACGTGCTGTGAGCCAGAAGCAGCCGTCTGTTTACTCTCTCACATTCACACACGCACACACACACACACACACACACACACACAAAAGTGGTTCACCTTGGAATCAGTGGTGCTGTAACCCGGCTGCAGTGCATGCGGTGAGCTCGAAGCAGGAGTCTGTTTACGTCACAGTCACACATACACACACACTCGCACACACACACGCCTCCCTGCTTCAAGGGGGGGATTTGAGGCATATTTCTCTGGTTTTGGAGGGCCCACGTGCACTCACACAGAAAATGGACTCATGTCAGGAGCCTGTGGCGGAGCAGTTAGGGACTGTCAGGATGCATTTGGTCATGCACAGATGTGCATTGTCTCTGTCAGATCTTCTGCCGATTCCAATGCCCATGATAGCAGAGGCTAGGCCTGCTATAAATAAGAGCAGTGTGTGTGCAAATCTCCACTGTCCGCTTTTATCCAAACGGACTAAGGGGGAAGGAACGAGTGCAAGAGAACGATAGAAAGGATCAATAAGACCATCAGAGTAAGCGAGAGAAATGTATACCACACGCATGAAAATGGCTGAACACATCATTAATGAAGGAATGGTATAACTAATTATGATTAAAAAGTATTTATAGAAATGTAATCAGGAGTAATATTCCTTTAAACAGAAACATCTCTCAATTTTATTGGTTTTATCTCTATTTTTTGTTCCATAGATCGCGACTGGCTGACTTCCACATGAACTGCCAAACGACTCGACTAACAAAAACAACCTGTCCGAATGATAACTATTACGGTTGTCTCATCTCTTATGTAGGACTTATTGGTGAGTAAACTGTAAGCACCCAAACCTACCATTGTATCTCAGCTATTTGAAGGTTAGGTTGATATATAGGCTCTTATATCTTATATTATATAAACTTGCTGTAAGGTAGCATTTATTATCTAAACTTCATGCTGTAATGAAACTCTAGACTCATTTAATGTGAACATAAATTGTGCATCCACACAGCTAAATTAATTATGAATTGAATTTAATATGTGAATTGAAGAAAAACTATTTGGATGCAATTCAATACTCGTCCCTACAGTAAACAATAAATATCCAAACCAAATTGCCACCCTCAGCAATGTTCTTTCTTGAAATTTAGAGTATCTTCATATATTTATAGAACAATTAAATAAATATGATATATTTTAAAACATTTTTAGTGCCTTTAGGTTCTCATTCAGTGCTGTAGGCTGGTGATTGACATGCTTCTCTCTAATATGATGTTCCCCCGTCTTATCCACTTATCTTTGGCACTGGATCTGCCTGACCAGGTCTGGACGTTACACCGAACTACGTGGATGCCAGTCACAGCAACTTCACCATCTCACTGTGGTGCAGCTGTAGGGGCAGTGGGAACCAGGAGGAGGAGTGTGATGCCTTCCTACGCGACTTCAGAGAAAACACCTGTCTCAGTGAGCATCTGCCTGCCTCCTACACTTAACAGTCATGCCTCTGCCCAAGAGAGAGCCACTACACATACTCTTTCATGTTCACGCTAGGGTAACGTGGCATGCTGGTCTTATATTAAGATATAATGAACCTGAATTATTTCTACTTGTTCTAATATCACACAAGGAAACAGCCCTGCATGCAGACATATCTAAACAAATACATCATAATGCGTAAAGGTTCAGCCCTACATGCAGACATATCTTAACAAACACATCATAATACGTAAAGGTTCAGCTTTGGATGCCTCTGTTGAGTTGGCTTATGTTGACCGTTCTTGTCTCCTGTGTCTGTTGTTCCCTTCTCATCATGTTCACACAGAGAATGCCATTGCGGCTTTTGGCTATGGCTCGGAAGCAGGCCACATACCCATGCTGGAGTCCCAGCCCTCTTTGCCCTCCTTGCCACCTGTGCGCACGAACCTCCAGCCAGCCATCATCACCAA
This sequence comes from Sprattus sprattus, assembly GCF_963457725.1. NCBI lineage: Eukaryota > Metazoa > Chordata > Actinopteri > Clupeiformes > Clupeidae > Sprattus > Sprattus sprattus. Next base: position 8,101,979 of record NC_137909.1, read on the forward strand.
ACCCTCGATCAGCTCCAATGATATCAAACCAATTGATAATGCCTGCATCTACTCCACCTGTGCCAACCTGAAGGTAGGCAAAGCTGCAAGTTTAAGTCTTGTTGTTCTATGCAGTTCGTTTGTTATGAATGTCTGAAATATGAGGAACCACTCTCCCAGTCTGTTTTACTGTACATATGGATAGACTTATGAAGTGAAGTTTATAATTAAATGCAAGGGTAAGAAAGGAACCTACTGTACATTATGTATACATTATCCATTGGGGCATGTGTCTGTGTGCTTCTGGTGTATGTGCCTTAGGGTTATTTGTCGAGAGGATTCAACACGGACCTCTATAATTGTTTATTATACATTCATGTACATGATGGGATATTATGTAAACTGCGTACGGGAAAAAGCATGCTGTAGCCTTTTAACTAAAGTTACAGTGCATAATGCAAAGTGACAGTGGATGGTAGATGGTAATGGGCTCATGAATAAAAAAGAACTATATAGAGCATAATATGGTCTCCCACCCCAATGTACTATTACAATTAGTTGAACATCCCTACACGTACATTACCAGTGTGTTCTCATTTGAACAACCTGCTACTGATGGAGGTAGTATATCCACGTAAGGAATCTGCAGGCCACAGGTACATCATCCTATTTTATAACTGGAGAGCTGGGCAGTGTTCTTGACTGCCTTAGACTGAGATAAAGTCGTCTCCAGGCTGGTACATTTGAAAATCTCCACGTAGTTAGTCATTGGTAACTCTAAAATTCCTTTCCCATACAGTGCTACAGTACTTAGACAACGTGGCACCCTAAGCCATTTCCTAGCTTACTTGTCCATGATTCTCTCAAATTTCTCCACCTCTGATGTAGCAACTCCATACACGTCAAATACCACCTTAAGTGTGGCAAAAGCTCAAACTTAAATAATAGCGGCCTACATACTATGCATTTGGCAGAATGCCCATTTAATCAGATTGACAGTATAACCATACTAAATGGCCATTTCATCAGATTGACAGTATGACCATACTAAATAGCCTTGGCCTCTAAATAAATGTAACCTGATCTTTTATCTGTCATAATGCAGACATTCACATGGGGAGTAGCTCTTTCACATTAAACACTAAAGTAGCTCACCGGCATCACACTCTCTAATTATAAAGCTCTCTGTACATACATGCACAAATGTATACATGAATACAGATAGATACATTAATACAACTGGGCACATGCATACTTAAATGTCGACATACCTCCATGCATGTTCCATGCTGTTGGTAGCTTGTTAATCAATAGTATAGCAGTGGGAACAAAGCCTTTGCTGACTTAACCTTTCCTTTAAACAAGTGATTTGCGTCGTCAGCCAGAAAAAAAAACATGCCTATGAAGGCATTTACTGGGTGTTCAGAATCATGTGCTGTTGGGTCTTATTAGTGTCTTTAGTGTTGTTTGGTAAGGTAAGTGTATATCTGCATAGACCTTACCTCAGAATTTAATACAAGTGGAAAAACCAGTATTCATAGGTAGTGCGGTTAGATTGCTTGAAGGATACCAGGCTGTGCGTAAGTAAAGGCCTCAGTGATTGCACTTGTGCGAGTACCAGTGGCTGGTGACGCCTGTGACTGATTGGATGCAGGCATGGTTAAGAGCCAGTCAGAATGGATAAAAAGCCCAGGGCATATTTAGGGGTGTTGCCAAGAAAAAGACCATTTATTTAGGACTGCCCACCCTTGACCATCTGCCATCAATAATAAATATGCCCCTCAAAGGTACTAGTTAAACTCAACCCATGTCAACACCCCTAATCCTAATTTGTAGGGCTCACAACTGAAAGGAATCATCAGGTGCAATTTAATGGAATTATGGAAAATAAAAGTTCATTAATCAGGAAATAGATAAACATGCTAATCAGGTGTCATCATACAGAGAGATAAAACAGGGCAGTAGGGGCCTAATTCTACATGCTCTCAAAAAAATATTAGGACTATTTGTGTGGCTATAACAAACAAAATCAATGGTGTAGCATACAACTCCAGGTAGGGAAGTGTATGAAGTGAAATAAGTGACATATAAAGGTGAACAAATTGAACGTTTTATTTTTTCACGTCGTACAAATGGATGCAATACAATTAAGATCCGGATAACACCTGCTTCTCCTGCTGTTTTCACACAAACAACTGAAAATGTCATTAGTCACTGCTTACACATCTACTCCTATGATTTTTTTTCAAACTCACATATTTCCCATGACCCCCGCGTGAATGCATATGCAAAAGTCAGAATGCTGACACCACAAGAGAATGTGCATCTGAGGCTGTTACCAAAGGGGGAATCTACAAATGAACCCATGCTTTTTGGGCCAGTCAGAGATCTGACACATTAGATCGGATGAATGGTATGCATCTAAGGACCACCGGCTAAGCTTCTTGATTTGCTTAGACAGACCGTTGTTTGCGTGGCAGAGGCGTACCAAAGGAGCGTGGCAAAGGAGTGGCAGCTCCTATTCTACATGGGCTGAAAAACAATCTGCGGGGATTCCTGATTTAATAAAGACGGATTTCAAGAGTGACTGAAACCAGTGGCCAGTGGCTGGGGTACCTTTGTCTGTGATGAAGAGTGGGCTGAAGGGTGAAGACTGTGTGGATCGGTATGAGATGAAGTGGGTTAAGCATTGGAAAGGCTGGAGATGAGAAGCCAGAGACAAACAAACAGTGTCATGATCTCACATGTGTGGGTCTGAGACACAGGGATGTAAGGCTAAAAGTGGAACTAGGGCATGTAAATTCCCTTCATCTCAACAGCCCAAAAAGCCAATAAAACATGGCTGTAGGTGTAAAAATCAGTATGCTTTGACATACATCCATTGCATTTTAAGGTGCTGCTTAGGTAGTGTGTTTGGACATGAATCTGTTGCTAAGTGTTCTAAGGTAGAAGGTGAGAAGGCCTTTCAGAGCCAGTTTATAGAAGAAGAAAAAGAATATCAGATAGGTATATATAAGTGGTTAAGATCTTAATCTTATTGTGTGTATGAAATGTTTGTGTATCAAAGCTGGGGAAACTGAGTGAGTGGCTGGAGTGAAACACTTTAAAGAAGGACCAAGCTGTCCAGTAAGACTGGAGTGTCATGGGAGTGAGAGTTTGGAGAGCTAGGTCAATCGAGATGGGCTAGAGATAGCTGTCACGATGGTTTACTGAAAGATGGTCTCTGAGAAACTTGGCAGTGGCGTGGGGTGAGTGTCTTCTCCTGGTGCCTGGAATTCTGGAAATTGAAGCGAGAAAGAGTCTCAACTCTGTTTCATAGCACCCGCTGGGTGCCGAAAACTCAGTGGACGGCTCCATCGTGGCAGTGGATGGGGAATGGGGAGAGGTGAAGGGGGAAGGGAGACTGACTGGAGCTGTAAAAGGAGCTGAGGAACTTCCAGTTTAAATAACACAGTTCTAATGCACAGCAAAGCTAGCAAAATGCTAACTGACAGCGCAAATGTCCCTAGTGTTCTTTCAAGCAGCACATACAAATGTGCAGCACATTGCCGGTCATGAGCTGGTCACACACCACTACTGACATGTACACATGTTTTAAATCTAAAGATCTTATCTCTTTCACAGGCTTTTATCGACATTGTCCTAGAGTGAAAGAAATAAGCCGAAATGTAAGCAGTAACCACCAATTAAATGTATACTATTGCACTACACATGATACAAAACCATAAACCATATGGGAGCATATATATCATATGTAAACCAGAAGTGCAATTTTTAGAGTAAAGAAAAGAAAATATTTAGGAAGGGTGAGTAAATCACAAGTGCTAAGATGCATCTTCCACGTGACATGATATATGGATTTTGGATAGCAGTGTTTATCAATCATATACTTTATGACACCATGGAGAGAAAAAAATCCTCAAAATAGCCCAGTGAAAACTTGCATTGTCCTAGTTTAGCACAAACCTGGGTTCGGCAAACCTGCTCTGGAAACGGCATATTGTGAAGAAAAGTGATCATATGGGCTGTGCTGTATGGCCCGAGTGTGGCCTAGAGACAGAGTACACCGCTCTGTATAGTGGCAGCACAGAGTCCCATTTCCCCCCGTGCTGTCCAGGGACACTGATAATGGCCCTCTATGGTGCCCTGGTGCCTGGAGGATTTGGTGATTATGCAAATACACTCATAGATAATTTAATGAGCATCTAACTCCAATATTCATATAAACATATTAGTCAATATGGTACAGTCAAATACGCTGGCTCTGTATGTAAGTTTGAAGTACTGAAAGTAGTGTTGCTTACATCCACGTCGCTACATCACAGATCTCCGCTGGATGATGTGTTACATTGTGAACACGCGGTATTGATGTGGATGAATGCTGTTGCATCATTTATGAGATCGTTTCTTATCTCTCTTAGCCTAGGCGATCTAGTCCTTCATGCAGTCTTTGCTTCTCCACTCTTTAGATGATTAAAAAAGCAGTGTGAGTGTGTGGAGTATATTATGTGCTGGTCTGATGCCCAACGTTTTTTAGTGGGGCACCAGGAAAAGGAGATGGAGGAAAATAGAGGTGAGTTCAAGATTCAAGGAACTTGCTGAATGGATAGTAGAAACCCTTGGCCCTGTAAGCTCAGCATAGGAGACAATTCATCAATGCAATACATTCACTATCAGTGTATATTACCAATGGCTGAACACTTCACTTTAACCCCAAACATTCCTGTTTTGGCCAAAAATAATAATGAGTCATCTGTCGACCATACAAAGAAAAGAAAAAAGTCAGTCACATTTGCTCTGTCAAACCCTCTCAGATTGGGGCACATATGGCAGTCAATAATGAAATTACAAAAGGCATTCACTTCAAAAGCGGTTCCTGTTCAGTAATGGTTTCCCCCAGCTTCCCCCAAATCACAATATTTCAGTCCTTTAGAGAGAATTTGAATGTGTCTGTTAGTCAGTATACGCTATACTGTTCTGTATGGTTGCAGAGCCCGAAAATGGCCAAATTCAAGTAAATTGATGGCACATTATGGAACATCATGAGCTTGATATACTTTAACACACCCATGACGTGCACATGAATATTTCAAATCGTGTACGCAATTTGAAAGGAAACTGTACGCACAGATTATTACAGCTAGAAAGAAAATTCAGCAGTGGTCACAGGATGAGAGATAACAAAAAAGTCTGTGATAATATACTGTTTTCTCTTAATCGAAAGGTCAGAGGGGAGGAAGCAAGAATGAAAAAGGACACAGGTTGTTAAGATGCTTCAGGTGTGCTTGTCTGATTGTCTTTTGGAACCTTGTTTAGTGTGTCCACGAACAGAAGTCCAACAAGCATTCAGACTCTCAGAGCAGGCAGACTCTCAGTCGAACCTCTCTTGTGGTTAACCAATGGTTGGTCACATGATCAGTAAGCGTATCCCTAATCTCATCAGAGACGGCTCTCCTTCTTTTTTCTCCTCCCTGTCTATTTGTTGTCCTCCTCCTCTTTCTCCCCTTCCTCCTTGAACTTGTCCTTGTCCTCGCCCCCTGCCTCTCCCTCCCTCCACTCTTCTAAACAGGTCATCTGGCCTCTGGCCTATTTATAGGCCTACACTTAACAGGGCTCAACATTAACAGCTGTCCGGTTGTCCTTGGTAACCAAATTGAGACAAGTGGAAAATATTTCATCACTGTATTTGTATGATATTCATGAAAAAATGAAATATATTTCTCAGTGATATCAAAACACCATCTAAGACCTACTGCACTAGCCATCAATTACGGCAAAGTTTAGTGCGACTTTATTCCCACATGAAACGGAAAGTCATTTAAACCGTTTCAACCATTTGTGTATTCAAACACTCATTTTTGACTTTTGTAGTACACACATACACACTCAAAATGAAGGCAGATAATGATGGCAACCATTTAGTTGGATTTGGCAACCAAAAGTTCATACCTGGTTGCTCTGTCTTTATGGTGAGCCCTGCTAAATCTTTGATTGCTGAGTGATCAGTTAAGCAATTAGTGTTCGCAAGTTACTTCCTATTCGCAAAAAGTTTGTGAAAACTGAGTGAAAGAGTATTAGGTGTGCAGATTTGAGGCAGGGTTTTGCTCTTTGAGTGACCGGTTTCAGAAAGTGTGTGAAATGTAAAGATTAAAAAAGATAAAAATAAGTGTAATTCTGGCATGATGTCTAAAGGCATGCTAGCAGTGCTTGGTAGTCACACCTGAATTCACAAACTAACTCTGGTAAACGCTACCAGTGAATGAGGAAGTTAATGGGGAGGAGGTGGGATGCTGAGAGGTGAGGCTGAATGTGAAGTGGGGGTGAGTGACCCCATGAACTCCTCTTGAACCTCGTAATAAAACGTCCTGTGATGCACTGTGATCTGATCATACATGTTCAAACAGAGCAGGTGTTGTGCAATAGTGTTATGAAGGTGGACTGTACATGTAAATAAACAATTCTCTTAAGCCATGAGGACTGCTACACAGATGTTTTTCTATAAGGCATGAGAAGGTGGGAAGTGGTGGATAAATGTCTGGTTTAGGCAGGATTGAGAGTGTGAATTTATGCGGCATGGCGCTGGGCGCATTTATGAACATGCGTCTGTTCGCCTGAGTGATTCCAGCATTGAAAGTAATTTATTGGATAATCCATGTTTGTATGGGGGCTGCATTGTGGGAACGCGGGCATTGTGCAGACGCTCGTCATATAATGCTTCCAGCGCTCACTGAGCCGGGGACATGATTATTAGTCTCCAGATACTGCAGCAAATGACTGCACTCTCTCATCCGTGCTGAAGCAAATTACCAAAAACCCCACAGACAAGAATATCATGGAGTCACCCGGGAAATAACTGGTTTAATTTGTGTCTCTGGCAATTGTACTTAGAGGCACAAGTCTATCTCTGACAGCAGTTATTCGTCATAGGGTGCCCAGTGCCCCACTGATTGCTTCATGCACTTGCAAGCTGAGTGGGTTGAACCTTACCTCTCTCACTAAAGATGGTGGTGCTGTTCAACCAAGGTGAATATTCACTTTTGAATCATAAATCCCCCACCACTGGCTCCATAGTATTCATAATGCAAGTTTCATTTCCTTGAGATGAACCTATATTTTTGAAATAACACCTTTTCATTATTTTAATCTCTATTGACCCTATATTTTAGAATTTATGCAAGCACTTTATTTTTAGTGAAAACTTTCCCAATGAAAACAGATTTGATATTCAGTCATAAAGAATAAAGATTATCCCAATAACCATTTCCAAACTACACAGTAGATTTCATTTTCTTCCCTGAACCACAGTAAGCTCTGTGAATAATTGATAAAGAGACAGCGTTGGAGAAGGATGCTTTCACAATTTAACACAGAAGACCATAAGTGTGTGCATTTGATGATATGTGTAGATTTTCCTCATGTTGTATGACAGAATGGGTAGTAATGGGTAGTTCACTCTGCAGAATAAAAGCCACCCTAGCGCGGATGGCACCAAAATACAAGAGCAGCTGGGAAGTGACGAGATTTAAAGAACTACAGCATCTTTGCATTTTACAGTCCATCTGCCAAATTCAGATTGTGAACTCCAGGTGGTTAAATCAACTTTCCAGTAGATGGGCTGAGTCTCCTGTTATGACATAAGAGCTTATGATAAAGAGCCATATGTTTTACTTTTTTAGCATCAAGATTCAAACGACCATGCCTGGATTCAGCATGAGAACCAGAAACTGAACTTTTTAGTCATACACAACCTTTGCACACTGAGGCGACTCAGTACGTTTGTACCTTTAAGTTTGAGTTCTGACGAGTAAAGTTGTGTGTGTTTGCTTTGCAGGACAATGGTAAAAAGTGCACTCCCTCGGATGTTTATGAATGTGCAAATGAGGTAAGTGCATATGGTTCATGTTTGGCTAGTCCTCAAGCTACAAAGCATAAAACATTACTGTATCACCTGGTTTAAATTAGAAGGACGTTTTGTCACATGGATTGTTGATTGGTATCCTCTCAAAGACCTTTAAAACTCTATTACTAGAAGCTTTATGCTTGTTACATAACATCCTGGTTTACTTCCAGTGGCCAGTCTAGCACTTTTACCATCGAGGTCCGTTTTAATGAAGTTTCATTTGTAAAGTTAAGACTTTTGGTACGTTAGTATACTGAATGTCTGCATTAGAGCATTCTCTGCAATTGGAGATTGAAGAAATACATGTAAATGTTGTATACATTTAATTCTATCCCCCATGACCTACAAATTCAAATAAGCATGGTACGTTGGCTCATTTCTGAATACTGAATGTTTGTGAGGAGGTTGCCTGTGTGATTGTTGGTTGGCTCTTCGCCAGTAAAATGGCTGCCCTGCTATCTCCCCTGGCAGAACCTGCTGGCCCCCGGCATGGAGGGCTCTATTGACACCATGGGCTCCCATCAGGCAGCAGACGAGAGTGCCAGGCAGTCGTCTGCAGACCCCCACCGCCTGTCCACACCAGTGGCCCTCCTGACGGGCATCATCCTCAGTCAAGCCGTGTAAACCTCCTGAGTCCCACCCTCCACCCACTGCACCAGGATCATCAAGAACGCACTTGAGAACTTGACGCCAACCTCACTCTCACTCTCCCATTGCATCGTCAAACAACCCTAACAACCCCCCCCCCCACATCGACGTTAAGAGTGAACATCGTACAACATGCTTAACGTGCTTTTAATAAAAAAAAGACTGCCGTGCCGTGGAATTCACTCTTACCTCAGCCTAGGAGTGTTCAGAGAGCTCGCTTTTTTTTTCTGCTCACTCCCCGACCACGGGAGGGGTGGAGCATCTTGTGAGAAACAGCAATCTCTGCCAGGCTCCCCGCTGCTCCAGAGATCACTTCAAGGTAACTGATGGAGAGAGAACAGCAGTTGACTTTTTTTCATGTTCAGCTCAATTGGGAAGCAAAATCCCACAAAAAAGGCATGAGTAAAGACACAGAGTGGCCAGTGTCAGGCTGAGAGACACTGCTGTTGTGTTAATTGTAACCTTGTAGAAAGACTCCTCAGTAAAATGCCCTCTGCATCTCACATCAGCATTCACAGCACTCCTGTCTCGCCTCGCTCGCTCACTCACTCGCTCGCTCTCCAAATTCCCTCTTTCCTTGAAAAAACAATCTAAATCTATCTACTGCCTTCACCATAAAAAAAGGGTTTTATGGTAGTTGTACAGTCTATACATGGACATGATGTAGGTTTGTGAACTCTTTTTGGAACACCACATTCTGTTGTTATGTCACAGATTTAAAAAAAAAAAAGAAGAAAAAATGTTTTTTAAAAAATCAACTATTCGATTAAACATGTAAAGATCACACCTTAACTGTTTCAAGGGTGCATGGATGTCACCTAGCCCCACCCTTAATGTGTATCATGTCTTTGACTTTAGATTACCATTTTCCTTTGCTATATTTTTCTGTCTTTTGGTTCCACTCGTTTTTATGAAACATTTGAAGTAAATAAAGAATTTAACTGTTTTGAGAGATGGCAAAGAGATGTGCTGAGAACAGGAGGAGGATTGCCGTGTGAAACACGTCATGTCGGAAGAGGACTGTCTGTGCGAATGGAGCCCTCTTCTTCTTAAGGCTGTTATTATGTGTAATCTACAGAAAAAAGAACTGGAATTATATTCAAACAAAATGCTCGATGGAGAGAACATGGCTACATTTGCAGAGAGAGTACATTGTTCTATTGGTGTATTTTCTAGTGTGCAATCTATTGTGTGGCCTTACTTTTTTGTCTTTGCTTTGTTCCTCTCTCTCTTTTAAGCAATGGGGTGTGGATTATGTTAGTTACGGAGTGTAACCAAGGAGTGATGAGAGGCCTGGAAGAGCAGTTCGGAAAACACAACTCTGTTGTGTTTCTGTTTTGTACTGCTCTCAACTGGGGTTGACAGACAGCTGAGAGCATTGTGTGAAATATCTGTTCTGACCTAAATTAAATGAATAAATCAGTCATTTCTGTCTGGTTTTTGTTTATTTCATTTTGAAATGGATATCCGTCACAGGCACCAGGTGAAAACACTGGAGTGGGATGAGTTTTAGTCACTTGGTAATTAACCATTTTCTTCAACTATAGGCCTATGTATATCAACATGTGGGACAGATTTGAGTCTATTTAAATTAGACATGTCATTTTCTTATCTTGGCCATACAGAAAATAACTGAACAAATCAAACATAATTGCAGTCATCATAACCATATTAATATCCCTAACCATTTTTCAGTATTATCATGACCCCCCTCTGATTGTTTTTATCTTTTCTACAGCCATATAGCATGAGCCAGTCACTTGGCTTTTACATATCTAAACTTGAGCCATCCACTCGCTTTTGACTACAAATGTTGTACAAATGTCTGACTATGATTTTACCTTATAGTTTTATAGTCAATCAGGTGGTTATCATAGAGTAGGACACTGCCGCCACCTTTACTTGAGAAATTGGGACAGGCGTACACATTATTACAAAACTCTGCTTGAAAACAGGTCCCAAAAAATCGAATTGAATAGCATTGTGTAGAAAGTCAGACTAAAGCAATCATGTAAGATGGGAGAACAGAGAGGGAAAGAAGAGAGGGGGAAATCAAAAATACAGACACTATCAGCAAGCGTGAATTAAAACTCTTTCAACTCTTCAGGCTGGAGAGGCTGAAAGAGGGGGGAAATTGCTTAAAGTGTGCTTTTAAACAGAGAGCTTTTCACTACTGACTATTTCAACGGCACCCGAGGTGACTTAAAGCACCCAGGCAAACGCACTCAGGGACGGCGCCGCCAGACAGAAACCGGGCCCGGTTGTCATAGCGCTCTGTCTCTGTAGCCGGTATCCAGCAGAATATAAACACTGACCCACCAGGCAACCACTGTGGGTGACAGTGGGTACCTTCAGACAGGACCAAGTGTGGAGTGCATTTATGATTCATAATTGGTGCTGCCCAAGGGGATGTTTTTGAAAGAAATCGCCAGAAGCTGTCGAGTTTGTGTTGTGTTTGTGTACAACCATAGACCCTCATGTGGTCAGGAAGGACTCAAAACGAAAGCAAATTCATGCTAAGCGACTGCGAGTGAGTAATGCTTGAAGCTTGAAGCTGATGAGGCAATTTGCTCCCTAGATGCCTTAATTCTCCTGCTATAATTGCCACGAAATTATTATGGTTCACTTCAGTTAAAAAAAAGGAATGAAAAAACAACACAGGAACAGAAATGGCATTTTTATTTAGATTATTACTTTGTGAGTGTCTGCTTTTGGTCACAAATGCAAGATTTGTCTATCCCCAATATGTTATTGAAAAGCTCACCACCCTGTTGATTCAAAACATTTCACGGTACAGCCAGCTATCTCACAGCATTTTAGTCAATGATATTTCTTGTCTGTATTCGTCTGAAAATACATGAACATTTTCTGTGGTAATCACCAGGTATACACAGACAGCAGCACATACAGTTAAGACAGAAAAATATTGTAAATATTTGTTTACTATTAACCCATGAATTAGAAACAGAATTCAGCAACTTTGAAGTTGCTTGATTAAGTTTGATTGATGCAGTGTTCTACTGAGCACAGAATACTTATTAGAGACCACGGATGACCAAGTAAATGTAATCAGAGGCAGCATAATGGCATCATATCATGAATCTTAACCAAAGCTGTAACCTTTATTCTATAACTTTGTACAAGAATGAATAAGCGCCTCAATCAAAATAGAGTATGCAAACACCCAACTGTTTAAATGAGACTGTTAGGTTGAAAATGTTTCAAATTCAGGTTTGTCCTCATGGAATACGTAAACTTTTTTTTATTATGCAGTCAGTAATCTCCGTTAGGCCAAGGTTACTTCTGACTGAAGTTACGTCACAACTGCAAAGGGCTTCATTACTATTTCTCACTGAGTGTAACTGAGACTGCACTAAGACCAGAAAGACGGCAGATTTAACAACGCCGCAATGTTGGAAAGTAATGTGAATTGTTAGGGAGGGGCTCATGCACAGATTTGTATTTATTCAAATGCAATGTCCTGAATATAGCAGATTACCCCAGGCCTTGTTCAGTCAGTTACATCTCATGGCTTTATTTAAAACCCCTAATCAGTAGACCAATGTTCACTATCACTATCAAGCAAATCACTAAAGCTAGCAGTTCCGCTTCCTAACTGCAGATCAGTTGTCCTTGCCTTATTCCCACAGCCGTTCACATTCACCACACCTTCCAGTTTTAGAAAGAGACTGGGGTCAACATGAACAGACTGCAAATCCTGATATGAAAAAGCCTGCGATATTCAGTACCATGTAGGTTTGCACTATCACTCAGGTAGCTCAGTGGGTAGTTGAATATAATGTGTGTTTTTGCTTGATACAGCTGATAATAGTGAGGACAACATATTCTTTACCAAAAAAGCTGATTTTGTGCACTGACTACACGCTTTCTATCTTTGGAATGCACTTAGTGTGACATTAAAGACATGGCAATTGTTTCGCAAAATACAACTTTCAGTGGCCATAATTATTTTCCTGGTTCAGCACATTTCAGCGAGTGCAGGTCATGCCAACACTGATGTGTTTGTAAATACATTAAATGATGTGCTAAATGCATGTTGTGATTTGCTGTGTTATTAAGTGTGAAGGTGGCAGAGTTTCACAATTGGATCCTTACATTTGATCAAGCAGATGTGCTAAGGCATTCGATTTATGATACATGTGACACAGAGCTCTTAAAACTACATTTTGTTTTGCTACTGACTTCTAATGTTATAGAAAGTTGTAATTTGAATGCTGCTTTTATATAAACCTGTTATCCACTTGTTTCTGGTCAAATGTCAAAGTGGTACAATGAATACTCCCTGCACCATTTCCTCCAATTGCACATCACTAAACTACTTCCCCATGGTTCGGCTTGATAAAAATACGAACAGAGTGGAGTACTGAAGAAGTGCTCATGCCAAAGCCACATGGAAATGGCTGATTTAAATACCTTGATAGGAAGAGTCACTCAAACTAGAGGTCCTTCCGGAAGGTTCTGTCTAGCACCGCTGATAACGTTAATGGAACAATATGACCCGTGGTTTACACTCTGCAGTCTATTATTCCTGTTCAGAGATTGGATAAGTTACTACAGCAGGGGGGAATAACATTTACTGACGTGTTGTGTTTTGTTCAAGAAAGCGGTGTAATTGAAGAAGTTTTCAGCCCTTTTTTCCTTTGACCCTTATCAGGCATTAGATGGCTTCATTTCTTTCTCTGTTGCCAAATCACCATAGTAACCCTATTGCTTATTATCAAAGGCCTTTCAAACCAGGTGTCCCTTTGTGCGCCAACCACTGTTTTCTCAGTCCCCTATAGACTCATCATGGAAATACAATTCTCCCACAGACCAGAGAATCTCAAATGATATAACCAGGCACTTTATTTTCAGGTTATAACTGAAAATAATTTAGCATATAACAGTATTGGGTATATGAATGAGAGGCCGGCATGTGTGTGTGTGTACTGTGTTTGCATTTGTTTGCTTGAAACGCTCACCTTTGAGATGTGGAAAATCACAGCCTCATGTCCACAGAGCTCTGAGGCAGCGGTTAGTCCCTGAAGTGGTTGTCAACTTGTCTGTGAACTGTGAGCCGCTCTTGGACTGCAGGTCATACCATCCCCCGGGATGCAAGTGCACTTTAAGACTCAACTACTTGCTCTTCTACAATCAACCTCAGCTTTTTTTTTTAAATCACAGCTGAGGCTTCTACAACATATCAAAGTCAATTTACACTATTTATGAATTCTGACTGAAGTGGAATGATTTGTAGCAACACATTCAAAATAAAAAACAACTTGCCAAAGATGATTAATTAAACATGTAGCATATTCCATCCGTTTAGTTTAAAGCATTACACAACATAACGGAATGAAGTTAGGGAGGAGCTGTATATCATTTCACTCCAAACGTTCCAATGAGCTTCAACAAATAAATAAATTTAGAGCCAAGAAAGATATGTAGATATCTTCCCAAGCATTAGAACATCGTCTTCATTTTAAACGTTGCTTGGGTAAGTGTATCTTCTGACTAACCACACAGTATATTGCTAGAATCTGTATCGGGTGTGTGCATTGGCCACTGAACAAAGCCACTGAGAATAATGAATACGTTTATATTATATGGTAGATGTGAAATAGAGATGTGGTTAATACAGCTGATATTAAAATGGTGACTTTTCAGACAGGACAATTCAATAGGAAGGAAATTACTCTGCTATATGGACTGGTGAAGGGACAGAGATATTGTGCTGAAGGAATCAGAAATAGATGAAGCACAGCGCGGTCACCGTAAGCCAGGGAGGAGGAAGATAGACAGAGAGAAAGCGTGGCACATACGTGCACTTGCCATGTGAGAACGCAAAGGCGCTCATGATCGGAAGAATAAGACAGCCTCTAAATGCTTTGAACCTCCTTCTGACAGATCCATAAAAGCTTTGCGGCTGGTGGGCCGAAGGGTGACCAAAGGGGGCCTTTAGAAATGACAGCCATAATGATCATCACACATTTCGCTATTTTTTTTCTTTTATCTCCTTTAAGGGGGAGTGTGTGTGTGTGTGTGTGGGGGGGGGTGGGGGGATGAACATGTCAACAAACATATCTGCTGATAGAAATGTCTGCGCCTGGAAGCGGCGCAGTCACTTTGCTGCCATCACGTCGAGGGCGAGTGCCACGGTTGCACATGTCAGATGAGACGACGGCAGAAAGACTGATTTGGTATGGGTACATGATTTGATTTACTCACTGCTGGGACTCTCTGCCGAGGAATCAGGCAAGACTGTGAGTGTGAGAAGTCCAGTGGAAAAAAAAACAACCTTTTGGCACATCAGAGAGCCTGATTGGAGTATGATAAGACTGTATGTTTTCCAACATGATGCAAATTCATCATGAATGCAACATCGCTTCGCTTTGATTTGCTTATTCAGACAAAGAATTAAGCACAAGCACAGCACAGCACACACACTTTCCTGACTTCATTCCTTACCCAAGGAGGACATTTATGGTGAATAATTAAAGAAAAGCATTTGGGAAATCCCAATATATGTGTGCAAAAGAACCCTTGTCATCCGCATCAGTTTTCACCAATTGCTGCATTTTAAGAAGTAAAACTGCAGTGCAGACAAATCTTTGGGAAAGAAATATTCATCCTTTATTTGAGCCACCCCCGAAGGATAAATCATAATTGTTGGGTAGCGCTGTTGCTGAGCATTAGAAACAGTGATGTAATCAAAGCCCACAAGCAATACAAATATATTTGGTGAGTAATCTAATTACAATCATTTAAGTGATTGCCACAAACAATATTTCATGTTGTTGTCAGTTGCAAATACTAAATCTTTGACCGACTGCATGAAGAAAGGGCAATTCAAAATATGATATGATGTGAAATGGTGAGATATGAAATGTTGGTTAAGTAGCACATTAACCCTAATGTTACCTCACCACAGCGGTTCAAGATGCATAATATGTCTTTTGATTACATCATTAATGAAGGGTCATTTGACAACACATATGTTTGCCTTTATTGCACAACAACGTGGAGCGTTGGATTGAGCTTTGGACAAGATTCATGGGATCCACTGTTCTGCAGCCTTTCAGAAGAGGTAGGTAAAACGAGTGAAAATGTATGCATCACGTGACGGCGGATGTTATTGATGTGGGTTATGTTGATCATTGTTGTTGCTGCCACAAGTAATTGTGGGACGGCATTATCTCCTTTCCTTTGGTAAAGGATGGTCCAGTGTACCCTATGCTAGAGGAGATAAGAAAGGAATCACCTTTCCTTCAGCATTTAGAGAATTCGACCAGCTCTTATCATGGCTGCCACTTAGACACTTCTAGGTCATTTTACTCAGTTAGGAACCTTCTCAAGCAAAAGACTAGTGGATGTGCGTTTTCTGTTAAGCTGGTTATTATAGATATGTAAACTTACAGCCAAGTTTGGCAGGAATGGGCTGCCTGATTTCTCAAGTAGCTGCTGGTCTATTTCTTGCCAACTGCCAGCAATATATTTTTTTCCTCAAATTCTCCTCTGTTGAAACAGCATCTGCAAACTGAACCAAAAAATATATGCCTTTGCTTCATATTACTGAATATGCATGTCAAGAAACCACAAACCTTTCACACAAACACACCACATGTAGTTCCATCAGATTAGACACTGTGGCAGGGTTGTGCATCTTAAGCTTCACCTGACCGTATTTGTGCAGCATTTATTTATATAATAAGCTATCATAACTTTCAAACACATTACTGGGGTAAAGAAATGTATTTTATTAATAAGACTTGCACATATTTAGATTTCTTGCAACTGCAATTCTTACAATAAGAGATAATTCTGCTTGACAAAATTACTGACAATGATTAACAATCTTCCTCTGTTTGTCGCCTTTTTGGAACACTTTTATATGATGCAAATGATCACCTCTGTTGGTTTTTAATTGGATTTCATATTGGTTTTCATCTTTTGGTGACATGAGCTTTCCTACAAAATAGATGAAAATTCAAATTTAGAATAAATATGGTAAAACACACCAGAACACCACCTCAGCACAAACTTACAATGTCACATGGGTAAATAACAAACTAAAAAGTTAACAAATGCTTGTCACCAACCCAAGTCACGACTCACTCTTGCACTGGGTGGTGTGGAGCAGCCTTTCCCTAATGAAGACCTTCAGCTGGGATCTGCCAGAGACATGACAGCTACGGTGATTCTGGGGGATGACTTTGTAAAGCCAATTAACGCGGGGGACTTCGATCAGAGTCCTAACTATCATTCATCACTCCCATCCTGCTCTCCTAACCCCTCCATTAATTAGGTTTTATTAATTTGTGCAGGGCAGGAATTGCTCAACCCTCGGGGGCTAAAGCACTTAAGGTAATCAGCCACCATGAATGTGAAAGATGTTCAGCTGAAATGAATAATTGACCAAGTACATATAAGGACAAGATCTCTGTGGGCGTATCAGGCACAGACTCACTGACACAGCAGAACTGCCTGCCATGATACCATGTCCAATGTCTTGAGCAAATGAGCAGCTGTCCTATTCAAGGCTGTATGCTATCTGGAAGCAAAAACATTGCATGCTCAGCAAGAAGAAAAGCCATCAGGAAACATCTAGCATTATCTAGAAAGGATACTTTCATCCTGATGCTTAGAATCTTGCTTTGTTATGTTTGTTTACAGCTGAGATTAGTTGTTAGACTGGTCAAGACGTCCTGTTTCCTGCAATAACATTTTAGCCTTGTCTGACTATAAGACCGATGGAGTTGCATCAGTTTCTGCATTCTGTGCAGGCCTTACACCCAGACTAGGCTGTTCTCAATGAACAGTGTTAATTGACCTTGAAATATAGCAGTTGTTTTGACATCAGTGGAATGGCCTCTCCATGTTTGATGCTGACAATGTTTACTCTCCTGAAAACCTTCAGCTATTTACTGATGCAACTGCCTTCAGTTGGATTCTGAGGTTATTTCGGTCGATGCTGTTTCAGCGCTTGAACCTTTTTAGAAAATGTATCATGTAGTAATCGCTGCACATGCAAGCCAAGCTGGTCAGGCAAAAGAGTTGTTATACACAGTGACAATATGGCAACAGTCCATGCAATAAAAACCCCGTTGCACCCATTCGTCCATGATTTGTCAATTTTTGGAACAGTTGGTTGTCCTTTAAACTCTTTAACTCTTTAAACGCCATGTTTACTGTTGCATATTTTGGGCTATTAAGATGCAAATGTTCTACTGCTAGCACTAGCCTTAAGCGTTCAATTCACCCGAGTCTGCACTTCAGATCTTTAATACAAAAATGAATGGTGTCTGGATCTAACAGTATGTCCTATCAAACATTGGTTACTTTTCTTTCATCGTTCCTCCAAATCTCATATTGTTTAATAACACTCTATTTGTAACTGCCAGTGGATTGTCTGTTACCCACCACTGGTTCCTGGCACAGATTTACTTTATATCTTGTTCTCGTGCCTGTCAAGGCGTGTGGGAAATCTTGTCCAAATGTATACAATGACTTCATTTATCAACATACTTACTGCAAACCTTCAGTTTGGGCATAGAGTCTGAGCATACTATTCTCCTCAACCCTTGAGTAAAGTACACTATGCATGAATTATAATTAAGATATAATAAAGGGGTGGCCTTGGGGAATCAACAGCATTGTGAAATTGATATGACCAAGCAGGAACAGCTTGTCACGTTTTGTTGTGAAGGAGGACAAAAAGGCTATTTTGCAATTGTTGTTCTCTTTTGGGAGAGATAAGGTAAAATTACTGGGGTTGAATTTATGAAAGGTGTTTAGCCTTGTTTTTTCTACTCAAAATACGAGCCATAAACACTTAAAAAAAAGAAAAAAGCTTTTACGATGATCATTGTTTGTAAATTGAACTCGTCACACATTTAGCTGTCCATTTGACGCCTAGATTGCTGTTGAGACATGGCCAACATGCTGAATTCCTGGTGAAATAGGCCCTCTGTGTTGTTCATAAGCCAGTAGAATTATGCTTTTGAAATCCTATATCTCATTAGGGTTACCCTGAAGCAGGAGGAGCTGGAGAAGTGGGAAGAGCAGCAGAAGCATCCCCCTTAAATTCTCTGGCTACGGCATGAGGACTGAGTTCTATTTTTACCCACTGCACCTAGGCAGTGTTCAAATGACCCTGCAGCTCCCGGGGGGGACTCTTGGTACACAATACTGTAGAACCTCACAACAATTATGTAGGCAACATCTCGCACAGCAATACAGCCTAGGTATACATTACCATGAGCACTGCTAGTCATAGAGAGAAAATGAGAGATTATACAGAAATGAATCACGCAAGAGCAGGAAATGTATGTGAGGCAACAATTACCCACTGCAGTAGGCCATAAACATCTCACTGTCAGCCACATCTATTGTCCAAAAACGACGCACACCATTACCACAGAGAAAATAACCACTCCCTAATGCATATAAAGATAACTGTTACTATAACTGCTGAACATAAAGGAAACAATGTGTTGACAATGTGTAGGGATCTGCCTAAAACGTCTGTGTGGCATATAAAAAACAAAATGCAATTTTTTTTAGGTCAATTTGCTTTTATTTTGACTATCTCTGTCATCCATAATTGTGTTTCTAAAGATTGGTATTGGGAACGGGGGTTGATTCACGTCAGCATGTCACTTGATCTTTTTCAAGTGCTACCTAGTAGCTTGCTGGAACAAACAGGGTGTGATCTGCTGGGCTGAAACAGTGCCCCTTGCATTGTTCCTGAAAATGACACCCGATGAGATGGCAATTCATCACACCGGTCATAGAAATAAACAAATACGTGGAAAGAATTAAATAAGAAGGAGTAAAACATGACAAATATAACCTTAAAACAAATGATCAGTGACCTTGGCTAGCATGTCAAGGCAGCTGGGAAGAGACTGTAACCAACATTTTATAACGAACACTGTCCAGATCAATCAGTAGAGGCTGTTGATGTATAGTAGATCTCATAATGGTACTCTCAGAATAATTTCATTAGTGTGTAATTAGAAGCTTAATTGAGCCCTCTGGCTCAGGGGTGGCTACCTTGCAGGGGCACGCTGCCCAGCCGAGTGAACTCAGTAGGGGACAGACGAGGGGGACAGGACTCAGTGATGCACCAGAAGAGTAAAGAGTACGGCAGTTCAGAGACACGGAACAAGGCATCCAAATTTAACATTGTTATGTGCTCAGAAGTGGGAATAAATCCAGTTAGCTAAATGAACCTTATGCAGATTCACTGTAGAAAGTGTATTTATGTTTAAATGCATTTTAAGAGGCCACTGCAGCTTGAGGAGGATGAGAAGAAACAGATTGTTTCCCCCTGATTGCATCCTGATATATCCTTCTAGATCCTGCTCCTTCAGTGACCCAAATCGACTCTCTGGCATTATTTTCACTGTGTTTGTCGATGTGTTTCAGCAAGAGGTCATTTGGAGCTGTTTAAAGGTTAGCCTTCCTACAGTCTTCAGAGAAAATGAATATGAATGTTTTTGCTACGTTAACATACTGCAGAGCTAAATATTTCATCGTGGGGTCACACTAGCAATTAGTGTGCAGTTGAATTTGCCCATTTATTCAACAAAGAAGTCATCGAATAGATTTAAGGACAGAGAACTTTGACAAAATGGTCCCAAATGTGAAAGTGAAAAGTGGCTGACTACTAAAGCACACTAAAGTGCTTCCATGATAAATGTGAAGTATGACTAGTTATTTTGTCTGTTGGCACTTCATAATGTTGATTTCAATGGTGTTGATGCTTAAGGGCTAGGCCTAGGTTAGAAAGTATGTAAGTCAACGCTAAAGAACGTCCATTCATGGCAATGACACAGCAGATGGGCCTACAGTACGGTAATGTTTGTTTCTCAATGAAGGCGCAATACCATCAATTCTGCTCCTGAGCCCCCTATGCTCTGCATGTTCTCCGTCTTACTCCATCCTGAATACTTGATTGAACTTGTCAGTGGCACTCTTGATTAGCTGACCACACCTGGTTTAGCTAATCAGGAGCATTATAATTGCAGTCTTTGTAATCAGGTGTGCTTGGAGCGGTACTAGACAATATGTGGGGTACCTAGCTCTAGGATTGAGAGCCACTGTTGTGTGTTGTCTGACATGCCAAGTATGTATCTTAAGATGAACTCTCTTAAGATGGGCAGACACTGTGATTTTGATCCACAGTGTACATTGTGTGAACTCACACTCTCACACTACGTGTTTGTATTGGCCTTTCTGCATTGAACTCCAGAAGAAAGCATTCATAGGCTGATTTCAACCCTTTTAAATTTCACAGTTGCTTGGTTACTATTGGACTAGCCTCGCGTTGGGTTATACTAACATAATATGACACTTTAAATGTAGCATATTTAAATTTCACACAGAGCACTAATTTTCATGTGTATGTTGACCTCAATTGACCAAACACAGACTGGTGGTGTGTTTACCTGACAATGTCTAGTGAATGTCTTTAAGTCAAATAGTACAGCCCTGGTGAAATACACTGTGAGACAAATATAACCACACGAGGTGTTTAGTGTATAAACAATGTCAACACGTCAGGATGCTGACTGGTGGTTAAAAGTGCATAGCCCCAAAAGTTGTTGTAAAAAGAAGAATAGTCATCACTGTCAGATTCTTTCACAATTTTTTGGTTGATGTGGCATATACAATATAATTTAGTACAATAGACATGACACAGTATTAATGCAGTGAAAGGGGGGGGGGGGGGGGGGGGGGCAGACAAGGGGGGTCAAACCTCAGTACTGCTCATTTCCTAATTTTCTTTTCTCATAATAAATCCCCAATGTACCACTGACAACATTCCCTTGAGAAGTTTTGTGTGTGTTAATACAAATTGCAAAGGGGGTACACTTCATCATGGATTAAATGTCCTGCTAATAAGGATGACCTATTGTATCGGGAAAAGTTGAGTTCATGTAGGAATTCAAACTAACACCATTAACATATGACACGGTCTCTTCAGGCTTTGCAGTATACTTCAAATTTAAGATTGAGATTAAACCCCCCAAACTTTAGAAGCATTAACTAAAATTGAGCCAAAAAGTCTTTCACCTCTGATTTATCCATCTTTAAACAATTCGCCCATGCTCCAAGGTTATCTCTCCATGACGTCCATAAACTGTCCACAAGTGGACAAGCCTATCCTGTGTGACACTTTGCATTTCCCCAAAAGCCTTCAGTGTAAAATTGCAGACCTCTCGATCTGAAAAGCAGACCGCTGTGATTAAAACTGTCAGGAATTCATAACAGCACGGGACCGTAGAGTATCTATCTACAATCGAAGGCCATATCCGTCTCTCGCCCCCATTAAGAGCATGTTGTATGTACAGTACACAAGTAAAAACATTGCCATTGTGTTGCTAGATACTTTAACGACTGAATAAAGGCATGTAAGTAGCATTACAGTTATGTTTTGCATATCGGCTTTTCTGCATAAAATCAACCAGTCCTTTGTAAAAGTTGATGTGAAGTGGCAGTTGAATTTCAGCTGAATTAGGCCCTGCTTGTGGCAGGGAGATGATGTCACTCCCCATGCAGTATAAGTACTGTTCTTTCCACTCCGCAGTGCCTAAAGCAGTGCACAAACTCTGTTCTGGCTGCACACAAACACACCTAAACTACAAATATTTACATCTTTCTAGTCATCATTCAATAGCCTACACATCAGTGCATTTGTTAATGTTCTTTAGATTACCTTTCAAACACCACAGCTGTGACTTGACTATGAAACATTTTATTGTTCAGCAAAGTAGTGCAGGGTTGTAGGCTGGTAAATCTCATCTTCACTGCCAGTGACTGTGTTTTTCTCCTGATTTCTCCATCTCCCCAGACAGTGGCCTCAGTTTCAGGTCAAGATTGAAAATGAATGCCGCATGTTTAAAACAATGCAGGCATGAGTCAGTGCATCTGGAGGGAAGCTTTCTTTTTCTGATTATCCAGACACTCACAGCTATCTTTATTGCATACAACACTCCTGAGCAGATTCATCTTGTCCAGCAAAGCCTGGGCTTGTATTTCAGAAACTTTAAAATTATTTGTATGCTAATATATGCTAACCAACACATTATCAGAGGTTTGCTCCCAGAGAGTTAAAGATTCTGGCAAAAGGTTCTTGATATTTGAGCTCAATGGCCAATTGAATTAGACCCCTCCCAATAGATTATATACGTGAATAGATTATGGCTCGGTCCGAACAAAGACACACAGTACAGGATGGTGTTTATTTTTAGCGCACACAGACAACAGACAGCTAGAGGACCATCAGCAGCAATTAGCTAAATTTGACAATCAAAGTTCTGTCTCACAACGTCTTTGTGCCTTGTCTTTGTGTCTTTTATATTGTGCCTGTTTTTGTGTGCTTGTTTTGCTCTGTTTGGTACGGCTAGCTATGTACTTAGCTTCGGGATAAGTGCCTGGGCCTAGTTTGGGGCCTAGAGAGGGCGCCGATATTTTAGCCTAATCGGCCAAGCAGGTGCCTGGGGTGCCAGCTTACTCAAGTCCCGGTGAGTACGGCCTGTATCTGTTATTTGTTTGAGTTATATGTGTTTATGTTGTGTTCACTGTGTTGGGGTTGACAGTCCCCCCTGTAAATAAATATATATATTTTATATCAACCACTGTGGAAAACTCCATTCTGGACTGTGAGCCTACGTCCCTGTTAGGGCTGAGGTGTTGCGCACGCGCACAAACTTTCCGTTTCGCGCCAGCTGCTAAAAAGAGTTGACGTGCTCTGAAATATCATGTTAGCATAACGTTATTGTGTTGCCGTGTGCGTTGCCGCCAATGTAAGTTTGTAATTTCATGTTCCTGCTGGCCTTGCTTTCTCGTGTTGATGTTTGGTAGCACTGGCAGTAATTTTCTGGCATACGTTGCAACAAACTGTTTTGGTCTGTCTTCGACGCTGATCTGGATATCCAGTTGTTTCTGTGTTGCTGTTAGCTTGGAGTTTAGACTGCCAGGCAACTTGTGGTCTTGAAGTGCCATCTTGTGGTGTAGTTAGGTACAGCATTGTAATTACGGTATTGCTGATACACTGGGCGCTGGTACTTATATATTATTATTTCAGTTGGTTTGCATAGCAATTCTGTTTATTGAATTATAGTGAACTTTATATTATAAATGTAAAAAGGTAATTGTGTATATTGTTCAGATCTGCATATATTTATGTTCATTGATACAGATTGCTAATTATGTATATTTATGTTATATTCTGTATTTCTCTACTCTACAGAAAACCACATGAACATTTTTATTTTAATGTATGATTATTTCACCGCAAGCACCAACTGCACTTGACCACCCGCTGGAGGCTCACCTCAAATAAATCTGTTCTTACTGCACCTGGGGGTTGTGGCTGCTTTCTGATCGGAGTGCATAGTCAGATAGGGGCAAACCAGTTGGTAACGCATACGTACTTCACAAGTGGTCCTTCGAGCCGGATAATTGCCCAGTTTACATTAGATTTCATCCCTATGTTTAATACACTTCTGTAATTTCTACATGATAAAATGCTGTAGCCAGTTTTAATTTAAAGTAAGATTATATTCAGATAGTAAACAGATAATGTAAACCTATAATCTGCAGATGGAGAGTGTAGTAACGTGTGTGTGTGTGTGTGTGTGTTTGTGTGTTAGAGGTGTACAGAGACGTGATTTTCTATACCTGTATCTGTTCAACCAACAAAATGATCATGATTATGACAGTAAGTTTGTGTAGTTTATACCAGAAGTCACATTAAATGGTGTAAATGTTGGATTTTCTAACCTTATATTCATTGGCAATGCAATTGTTGTGCCTTGAAAGCATCAAATGTATTTAATATTGTTACATAATTAATTATAAAATATATTTTCACATCCTCAAACTATACTTTTCATCTCTCTATCTTTTTTATTTTTAACCCCACCACCCCCATCCTTTTAACTGGGAGAACTTCAACAATCAGACACTGAAATACTGTTCTATAAATTGAATGATTTTGTTTTGCTTTAGAAATAAAAATGATTTACAGTAAACATAATCATCTTAAAAAATAATAATCTTAAATTCCAATGATGCTGCATTTTTTGTTCTTGATATGTTACTACTTATAAATTGTTGTTATATAGTGATCACTTTTCAATAATGTGTTATTATTGAAATCACATGATGACAAGTTCCAACCTCATCGTTAAGTTTGCTGACGACACAACCATTGTGAGCCTCATCACTGACAGTGACGAGTCAGCCTACAGAGAGGGAATTGATACCCTGACAACATGATGTCAGGATAATAACATATCTTTCAACTATTATTTGCACTATCGTAATATTGCACTACCTGTTACTCCCACACTTGATTTGTTTTTATAGGTTTATTAGGTTAGTATAGGTTTTTATATGTTTATTGTATGTTTAGCATATTGTATTGTATATTTATTTAGTATATTTAGTAGGTTTATTATATGTTTATAATATGTGCAATTTATGTTCAGAGTACTTACGGTATATGTTATGTTATGCTATATTATGTTAGGTTGCTGTGCAGTGTCTTGTCTTAAGAATTTAAGTGCCCAGTCTGACTGTGTTGTTCTGATCTGACAATAAAAGACTTGATACTTGAAATTTGAAATCAAAGTCCTGTGTTGGGCATTTTTATTTTGTGGCCATCCACATATGACTCAATTTGAAGAAACATAATGACTGACACACAGACACGTCAATCATGGAGCTGACTTTTTCCCACAAATAACAAGCAATTTCGGGTAGAAAAAACATCATCAATAGCATTATTTGTGCTTTCAAGAATAATGTATTCGGATTTCTCTAGTGTAAGTGTGTGTGTGTGTGTGTGTGGGGGGGGGGATTTGAGAGATACAGCCTGGCTGCTGCTCTCAGCCTGAAGCGAGGATAATACTGCATCTGCACTGAAACAAGAGTTGCTTGCACAAAATCTAAAAGCCTTGATCAGACAAACCGTAAAGTTATGTAAAGGCATCTCTCTGTCTCTATTTCGCTCTCTCTCTCGCTCTGCTTTTAAGTTGATGCTGCAAACAGCTTGAGTTCTGTCATTCTTCATTTTTTCTCCAGAAAACTGTACTTGAGAATGGGAAGAGGTTGGAGGTCTGCTTAGATCGACTGCAGATCACAAAGAATGAACAGTGCTGGTCCCATTGGAAAGCCTCTTCCATTGTGTTTGTCTATTAGTGGCATGTGTAAAAACAACGCAAAGATCTGTTCCAGAGTGGTTTTGCCATAAATGTTTCAGTGTCAATCCGATAAGATTAAATTATTATTTTATTGCCATGTTTGACCACGTGTGCCTTTGGAGACCTTTAGACACTGTAGCTAAAAGCCTGAGGTCTGAATAGCTCCGGTCTCTTGAGTACATGAGCCATTCTTCCATTATGGAGCACCTCAGTGCACAATTACAATATGTGGACTCAAAAGGGAAACAGCGCTTGCATGTAATTTGACAACATATCTGTAGGTTAGACTGCTGCCATGAAGCTGCCTGCACTAGATGTGAACATGTAGTTTTTAGGCTACAGTTGGTGATATAATGAGTGATTCGTTTCTAAGACATTATGACAAAGACAGTGACACTCAAAGACTAGGACAACTGAGGAATAGCCTCGTCTACACCTAATTGTTTACACAGAGCTGTTGATTGAAACCATTATGGGCAGTACACTCTCCACACATTAGAGGCGCAGTCCGTGATTCTAATCAATACTCTTTTTCACGACTTATTGTTCCCTATGGTTTTGTAGCTATCTGTTCAGTGTGTGCGTTAAAAAAATATGTTGGTGTTCATATACAGTCCTGGCACTGAGCCATAAAACAATTCCAGCCAGGAGCACGAGCCACTTCTGGAGTATGGAAGGGAGGTGTGCATGGATGTTCAATGCCAGAATTGTGGACTTTGCCTTTAACAGTCTGGTCGAAAGGCAGGGATCCAACCATTTGGCTGTAGCCTACTGAGGACAGTGCAGGTGAGGCCACTGGGTTTACCACAGCCACATGAGATATTCCATGACCAGAGAAAATTATGGTTTTAGGTCACAGAACTCAACATGCCAAATAAGGAACATGCCAACATGTCTAGCATGGTAAGTGATATGTTTAAAAACGCACACGTATAATGAGAGGAGTGTGTATGAGTAGACTTTCTGGCAATGATCCCAGAGACAAAAATATGTGGTTACCTGGCTTACCTTTGACTTCCACAGAGGGATTGTAATCAAAAGCAACTGTGTGTTATGAGGTTATTCGTCAAATATTATTATTAACATGACATTCCTTGAAATCCAACAAGTTAAAGCCACAGGTCACTCACAAGCCTTAAGTCTCAGGTCGACCATGAAATAACCATTCCAGCAGAATTGTGTGCTTAAAATCATTAGGAAAAGAATCAAGGTTAAGCACACCTGCTCATGCTCATTTTTGAACATGCACAAAAGTTCTCATGGAGCTCAGTGTTCTTCAACGTTTAATTTAAACGCTGGAGAATGTTTGTGGAACGTTTTACTAACGTTGCACGCGTTTGGCTATCGTTAGTCAATCGTTACTCTAGCGTTACTTGGTTGTTATTAATCGTTTGCCTTGCACTGAACGACTCACTGGCGACCTGTCAACGACCACTGAACGGAACCCTAGCGCTCGAGCGTGTGACTTACGTCAAACGAACGTCATATAGCGCACTTACATCATTGCAAACATTATTCTGTGCACTTCATTGCAAACATTATTCTGTGTAAATCTACGTATCCCATGCTATTGAAATTAAAATGTTATATTTTTTATGATAGAACTGTCCTATATTAATGGGTGTCTTTTCAAACATGAAAGTAATAAGAATGATTTATCTTGAGGTCTAAGTAAGCAAGGTGGGAGATCGGATACAGTCTTGATTGTGATATAGCCTGCATTTTCAATCATTGGTCAGTCACCATCAATGGGTTTTAATGGGTGTCTCAACTGTACTCAGTCTACCCTATATAAACTGATGCTTTTTAAGTAGGGTTCAGTTGATTTTGGGTTACCGTAGAGAACACCCACTATGGAGGATCCAGAAAGACTAAGGAGGGCTTGCTTGAGCCCAGCATGAAGTAGATGTACTGAACTTGAACATAGCTGATATAGCTGGTGCTGTTCCATGGCAGATGGATGATATGAAAACTCTTGTGACATGGACAATGTGTGTGGATGTGCTGATGTTTTCTAATAATAAACATTAAGAAACACAAATTCAGTGTCAAATTTAAATAATTTAATTTATATAAAACCCCAGTTTTTTTCGTAAATCACAGCAAAAATAACAGCAAATCTTCGCCCGAAGACATTGCTAGTGAAAGAGGCTTTGCATCCTTCTTACTTTCAGGAGCATTTATCATCTTCTTACTTGCAGCAGCGCTAGTAGCAGAAGCCCCCCTCACACCTCTTTGTCGTCTTGGCGGCATGATGTTCACTGTTCAGATCAACTGAAACCACTATGATTTCCAGCGTTTTGTACCCGTTTGACCATAAAACCCACACAGCAGCAAAACGCTATTCTCGTTTTTCACACTTTAGTCACACGTTCAACACACTCGTCTAACGTTGACTTAGCGTTCGTCGAGCACCAGTGACACGTCAGCACATGTTTGTCGCACGCCAGTGACACGTCACTTTGTCGCTGTTACAAGCTCCTCATGCGTCAGTCCCAAGCTAGTCATGCCTCAGTCCCACGCTATTCTGTCGTTAGTCACACGCCAGATGTGTCCAACTCGCCCTAGATGCTCAAAATTGAACGATAAGAACGTTCAGAGAACTTTGACTAGAACGTTATGGTGTGACAGGGCCTTCTTTGAAAGGACAGTGTCAGGAGTTATTATTTTAAAACAAGAATAATTTAAGCTTATTCAAACTTAAATTAAAATGGCTTGAAGTTTCAGTGATAACTGGACATAAACTAAACCATCAAATGGACAAAACAATGGTGTATGCCAAGCATTCAAATTAGCTGGGGACACTAAAATCCCTAAATCTGTATAAATATGTTTTCCCTTTTATATATTAAAGCTATTTTAGTTTGTTTTCTGATACAAATCTATTATGATTCCCAATCAGTGGTCATCTCTTTGGGTTTAGGAATGCCTGCATCGTGTGCCACCCACTAGTGCAACAATGAGCCATCGTTCAGCCTTTTCATCGCCGTTTTTGAGGAATTTTTACAACTCCTGATCCAAACGATCTACATGGGCAAGATCTTATTGTGCTGCTGTTCATCACACAATTATCTCATGCTCGATGAGACACAAAGAACCAGGGGAAAGCGTGGGGATGTGACCTGCAAGCAGATGGTGTGAGTCATCAGGCCCAGCATGCCTCACCACAGTCACTTCAGAGGTGTGCTAGCTCAGAGGGATTTTCACCTCTGAAGGGGAACTGAATAGAGTCAGAGTGACAGGTAGTATTGTGGCTAACCTGAAAAAAATCATGAGTACCATTACAGCCTCTTACATTTTTCCACTATTGGTGAACCATTTTAGGCACAGCATATCTTTTTTATTTACTCTTTCAACAACTGATGGTTGTGTTTGCACTATTAATTTCCCTAGGTAGCTGTGCTTACAGATGGCCACATGGTCAGGGGCCGTGTGTTCTTGGTTGTTTGAAAATCATTAACAGATTTCCAAATTTAAATGAATTAGTATAAACTGTTCTTGGCAGACTGCACTCCATGTGCTGCAAACAAGAGAGACAAATAAAATGCAGACGATAGGCAAAAGCCGGTATTAACTTGTTCAGGACTCACAATGAAGTTGTAGTTCATCTACATATATTACATATGCAAAGTTATGCATGTGTGTGTGTGTGTGTGTCATACTTAACCATAGCACTAGGATGAATCTCCAATGTAAGGCGCATCTTTGTT
Source organism: Sprattus sprattus (assembly GCF_963457725.1). Taxonomy (NCBI): domain Eukaryota; kingdom Metazoa; phylum Chordata; class Actinopteri; order Clupeiformes; family Clupeidae; genus Sprattus; species Sprattus sprattus. Next base: position 8,131,432 of record NC_137909.1, read on the forward strand.
GAGTTTGACTTTCAGCACTGTGATATATGCATACTTATATACAGTGTATCTTTCAGATATATTGCTGAGCTGCGGTGTTGTATGTTTTGTTTGTAGCACATCCCTGTCGTTGCTGCAGCTGGAGAGAGAGAGATGTTACTCCTGAGAGATCCTAGTCTAGCATGGCTCCACAGGGTGTATGCTGCAAGAGAGCAGCAGGCCTTCAGAGCGCATTAACAGCCTAGCAGCATGTAAGACCTTGTAAGACCTTCTTCCAGTGGTCAGTCTAAGGTCACCTAGGTCAGCCTTTTTCAGCAGGACTTTCTGGAGGCCTGGTGGGCCACTGTCTCCCTATTTGTCACTAATTGATGTATGTCTAAAAAAAAAACCTGCCTCAGTTATTAATGCTGAGAGCTCCTTGGCATCTCTGCTGATATGGTTTAGCATATTCAAGCCTATCTTGTCAGTACAAAAAAAGAATGTGTTGAATGAACACAGTGTAATCATACCACGTATTTCCATCTAATCAAATTAAGTGAAAGTAATATGTGTTGATGTTCTATGAACAAAACATACATTTGTAGATGAAACAATCTTTTTATGTTTTTTATGTTTATGTTATCTTATTTTCCTTGCTTTGAATCCAAATGTTTGTCTTTAGTTAGTGTAGTTTAATAAATTACTACATTGTATAACTGTCTTACTAGAATCAGTGTTGAATGAATTAGTGACATTTCATAGTTGTACTATCTACTGTGTCAATGTTGTTATAATTAGAGTTATCATTGTTGTAGCCCTAGTACGTATTTAATTACCAAAAGGTTACCAAAGGCCAATTAATGAAAGGTTAATTGATATAAAGTAGAAAAACAAAACAATTTAATGTTTTATACATTCTCTTATTTAGTTCTTACATACAGCAAAGGCAACCATTTTTACACTCTCATTCCTTCCTTTTGACGTCCTCTTGGATACTACAAGTTATATTCATGCTACTCGCCTCACTGTCACCACTTACTTTTTCTGTGGAGAGATGGCTTATCCAAATATCAAGCATTACTTGACTTGTTCTTTTTCAAACTAATTTACAGAAGAAGCTCCTTTTTGAGAAAACTGAGGCTTGGTCTTTGTGCACCCAGATTTAGAAAGATCTTCTGCAGTAAATCAAACGTGTATTTGAGTTCGGGTTCAAAGGTTCGAAATTGTGTATGAGTCCAAACTGTAGCGCACTAGCCTGAGTAATGATACCCAAACCACTGAGAACCTCCACACTTTCAATTAGGACTCCACTGTCCTCTCGGCCATCCGCAGGCTATGCACTCAACCATTCAAGTTTGCTCCTTGATACTATTGGCCTCAGTGTTTGTATTCTGTGGGGGAAAAATACAACAAAGGGCCCATTAACAAGTAATACAATGTGAAAGTAAAAGATACAGTTCAATAGAAGACTGGAGACGAAACAAAATGGATTGAAATATGCATTTTTGAAACCCCCTATATTTTTTATGAATAAAATAAATAAGCGCCATTAAGAAAAATGAAAAGTATACATTAGAATACACTACAAGTCTGAAGATGCATATTAGGGTATCCTTGTCAATCAATGTTATCACATGGTGAGATAATCCCTTTAAAGGTGCAGTATGTAAGATTTAGTGGCATCTAGTGGTAAGGCTGCATATTGCAAATAACTGAATACCTCTTCCTTTTTCAGGGTGGCAGCCAGGTGACATAAAAACACAAAAGGCTCTCTGTAGTGCTAGTGGTTTGGTTTTTCCATTTGTGGAACTACTGTAGAAGCATGGTGGCACAACTTGGCAGAGGACCCCTACGTAGATACAAGGGCTCATTTGAAGATAACAAAAAAACGATTCATGGATGCAGGTATATGCTACTGAAACAAAGTTATGAAAACTATATTCCATTTCTGCTAATTGATCAACCTCAATCTTACACGCTGCATGTCACTTGCTGATTCAGTTTTTCTTCCATGTGTAATTTCAATCATACACAGGGAAACAATCATTGTGCTCAAAGTTAGAGGCTTAACACAAATGCCAGACCTTTCACTGTAACATGCATTTTTCTCAGTGGGGGTGGGCCTACACACAGGGCTGTGTTAACTATTTACAACTCATTCATAATTCACACACCTTGGAGATATTGAGTAGGAGATAGATTTGTTTTCTTCCGTGGCGAATACTGGTCAAGACCAGTGAAGGAAGTACATAGATGTGGTTCAGTGGAAATCATCATGAACAATTGGGATGTAAAGGTACAACAAAGATACATGTATTCCTGAAATACAAATAAGATGGAAAAAGTTTTGGTTCACAGAGTAGCTTGACTCTTTTTGTGTTCACATATTAATTCCCTCTTCTCCATCTGAATTTAACCACAAGCCTCTCATAACTGTCAACACTTCAGCTGTGACAGAGGGGGAATTGAATGTCTAATCTGTTTTTAATAGTTTACAAGGTCACAAGTGATTTAGCTCTTCATTAATTTAGAATTTTCAGTCATAACAACCTGGCAATTCAAGTGACTCAGCAATTGATCAGTCAAGTAAGATAAAGCTGGATGGGTTGGGACACACCTATGGAGTCTTCTGAAGGTAATGTGTTTATGTGCTTATGGCACAGTCTCTCTCATCAAGCCTGTTCTTGCTACGTGTTATGAATAACCAAGTGAAGTAAATTAAAGTGTGGCTGCCTGATTAATCCCATCTCCTTATAGCCAGTGTGGTCTAATGTAGTATTACTTAAGGTGAATCAGTTTGGCTGTTCACGAATGTGGGACAGAAGGGGGACATCTGACCTATAGTTACATAAGTCGGGTGATAAAGAGTGTGGCTTTCATTGCATCGTAGTCTGTGTTTCATGATCGGCAAGTTCTGAATCACCCTCAACATATATTAATGGTCTAACAATTCTAGTCAAGGTAAGGTGGTCAGCCAGATCTGAATTCTCAATCAATCAGTGTCTGATCTAGTTGTGTATGGCAACAGACTAATCTTGCCCAACACTGTTTTTTATGGTAATCAGATAATTTAAATTCAGCCTTTTTTGGATAATCTTTGCAAATATTGCAATGCACCCACAGAGGATTTTCTTAACATGTTTTTCCCCCCTGCTGCGGTACATCTGTATGGAGCCTCATGGAGTAGTAGCTAGCGCACAGCAGGATTCAGTAACCCACAATGTTTGTATGCATTTGAGTGAAATAGTCATCATAATTGCACCAATGATGTGATTAATAGGTTGATATAATGTTGATGACTGTGGATGATAGTCAAAAATGGCTGAAGTGTCGAAAATGAATACCAGCTAAGCTAGAAAAACCAACAAACAAACAAACAAGGCAACAGGTACCTGACACAGTTTAACTCTGAGAGAAGGGGCAATGAAACCACAGGAAACCTACCTGGCATGCACGTATGGCCCACATATCAGGATGAAAAAGAACTGATCATAAAGAATGTACAACTCAAAGGACCAAAGACCACAAACATCACTTTCAGAATCAGTATACCGCTTGCTTTCCTTCTTCCAGATAACCATTCCATACCCCCAAGCTCGGGAATAATGGAGGCATGGCAGACAATGTGGCTTCAAAAGAAGCCTGACCCTTTTCATCTTTCTTAGGCCAGATGCTGAGGAGGAAGGATGACGCACAACAGTAATGGAATTCAACGTTGATCAAAACAAGCGTCGTCTCAAGTTTATGCATCTCGGTGCACACGGAGGGAGGAATAAAGATGATGCAGACAGGCTTGATGATGTTCTCTACTCTGTGTGCAGTAGTGCTGGCCAATATTGATACTGAAACCCTACCAAGTGGAATAAATCATTTCTAAAATTTGTATTGGATTTTTTTTTTTTTTGTATTTGACCAATTACCTTTAATTGCATGAAATGTGTTCATACAGTGTTGAACAACAGGCATGCACAAACAATTGCACAGTCAATCATCAGAGGAAGAATGATGTTGTAGTGTTGGAAGTCCTGGAGCACTATTGATTAAAACAGAATCAGCCTTCACGTGTGTGAGTGTTGGTACACTGAGCTGAATATGTTGGATGCTTAGTCTATACAAGGTCAGAATGTATTGACAGGTCTGTGGAAAGGTAATAGCTATAAGAACCTCATTCGCAGAAGAGAAAACCAACAAGGAACACAAATCCCATGATGATTCACTTAATTTGATTAGATGGATGATTCACTAAATTCATGCTAATATCACATGTTGACTGAATAGTTCCTCAGCTTACTTTTCAAAATTACATTTTTATTTATGGCTATTGCTGCAAGATATTAAGCACTGTATGACTGGGAATCCCAGACATGCCCTACCAAGATAAAAAAAAGAAGCAAACAAAACAAATGAATTCACATAAAATAATTATGCCAGCTAATGTAGTACAAATGGATCTAAAGTTGTTGAAATCAGCTTGTAAGGAGCTCCAGTGTTTAATGTCATTACAGATTATTGATATTGTGCACCGAGGTAGAAAATGAGCTGCCAACCATGTTTAATGAAATTATGGACTACTCACAACAATACTGTAATATTAGATAATTAATTTAATTTAGATCTAGATATTTTTTTTCCAAAATGAATACACAAATGAAAGAAAACAAACCAGACAATGTTTTCAAATCAAGAATTGTTTGTGCATGTCCGTACACGTGCAGCAGAGAATGGACATCACAGGTACTGAAAGATGGCACTGATCTTGACAACAGGCTTGGAGTCTGTCCCTCACCTTTCCTGCTTGAGATGGAGAATTGGATCACAGCGGGGAGTGACAGGCAGGGAGAAATGCACCTCCCTCTGCAGTGGCATTGGCAGTTTGATAATGGCACATTGCTGCCTCACAGTCATATTTTGACACATGGATAAATACAAAGAGGCTTTTTAACAGCTGTGAAAGCTTAGCTTTGCTAAAGGTTGGGCAAAGCTAGGGGGCTATTAGCATCAGAATATGACAGCTCTACTGAAAACGTTTTTGCGGTTTACTATCTTTCCTAGGCTATTATGGATCATGTCGTGCTTGGATCTGACCAAGTCATTCAAAGTTTCGGCACACCATTTAACAATATATATATGCGCTGGATAAAATAATACTATTCCTAGGGACTTTGGTGACTTAATATATAAGTGAGATTAAACTGTAGCCAGCAAGCATTGCAATTACAAAGTGTTTTTAGCATTGATATTTAGGCGTGATGAAATATTGTGAAGAAATATTTATCAGGATAAATATAACCTAAACATAGCTTTTTAATTTAATTTGCATCTCCATTCAGCCACTTAAAGTATACATTGGGAGCTTTCTCTAAGGGGAACTGTTAATAGATGGTTTGGGAAGCGTGTAGAAAAGTAAACAACTTAATAAGGTTTACCTTTCAAATGTTTGCAAAACACTTAAAGACTCCGTTATCGGGATACCCAGCCCTGATTAGTTTAGGGCACATGTTTGCTTAGAGACATCAGAGAGGAGGATATCTGTGATGGTGCCCAGATTGTTCAAAGAGCCAAGCTTACAGAGGCCTTCGGCAATAGTGGAGCTGCAGATCTCCACTCACACACTTCAAAGTACATGTCTGTAAGATCGAATGTGAGAAGACGGTTGCCTTTGGCATGGCAACTCATCTTTGGCATAGCATTATGACTCACAGAATTATGACAAAGTATATAAGTGTATAAGTATAACAAGGAGTAAGTCAGAATGCCTTTGTACTTCAGGGGGGAAGAATTGTCCTTTCTATCATGGTGACCATCACTATTATTGAATGAATGATTAGGTTAAAAGCGCCCTAAGAAAACATACATGGTAGGGGGTTCACCTCAACACCATGTGTTGCTATATGATGCAATGGTGGCCAGTCTGTCCGGGATTTTGCCATTTTGGAAATTCACACAAATTCAAGGATTTCCCATAATTGTAATTGTGTGTTGCAGTTCTCACTTATCACCGCAATATTTCTGTTGTGAAATTTCGACACTATTTGCAATTGCTTTTCTTAGCAATTTTTTTTTTTTTTAAATCACTACAATTGCTGAGAATTCCTGTAGCAAATTCAGTCACTTTTGGCCGCAACAATCACAACAAAGCTGGGCAAGATCCTGGTGGGACGGGCCAGTTTAGCACTCGCCACACATTTTCTATCTGATACGGCCAGCTAGGGTTACCAACCATAATCTTTCCAATTACTGTTTTAGGATTTTTTTTGTGATCATAGAGGTCATGTCTACACTGCAGATCTTAATGCTGTTTGTATTTTTTGCTTAGTCTATTTTTTTTTACACTTAAAATGACTCATGTTTGATAGCTGCATTTACAATGAATTTATTTAAGTCCTAAAGAGACCCTTGAGAGATCCTGTTCACACATGAGTTTAGACGGTGGTGTTTAGATCATGATGGTTATGCTTGATGGAATGTAAGGTAGGATGCTGTGAACCCAAATAAATTCAGCCAATCACTGGACCTCTCTCTTAACTTCTCACAACAAAAGGCTTCCATTGGTTATAGTAACCGCAACCCCACAAAGGGCTATCACACATCTGTGGAAGTAGGCCACACCACCTGTTTTGAGGGAGAAGTCACTCCCCACATTTTGTAAGCACCCCCGTCACCTTGACCTCAAAAATGACTGTAGCACCTGAATGACATATTTATTTTTAATCTTGAATTGACAATAATGGAAGTATTCTGGTCATGGCAATTCATGGCAATCTAAAGTATCTGCACGTAGTTGTGGTTTATTTGGTTAACTTGGTGACCATTTCATTTAAAGCTATTGTCATTGCTCAAGGTTATGAACACCGATTTGGCTTTCTTATACTGAATCCGGTCTAGTTAATGTAAGAATAAACTGTTCATTCATTCAGGTATCATACAATTCCCTTTGTGCCATGCCTGTACCTATTTAATACCTAACCAAAATTTGCAAAGTGCACGGGTATGGTTAAAAATTACAAATAATTTCATGCAGTCAGACGAATTGGTCTTACAAAGGTGACCATAAGCTCCGGGATAGACATGACCAAAATACCTTTCACAACAGACACTACCTAAAAGACAAAAGAGGCAGTTATGTTAATGAAAAGGCTCATATCCTGACATATGTTTAAGTCTTGTAACAAAAAGTCAAACATTATGTCGGTTATGTATCTCAAACATGTCATCACATTTGACCTCAAAGTTAGAGCCCACAGAGCAGGTGAGTGGAAATCAACATAAATCTGTACAATGCATCAACACGTAAACCACACTATCTCAGTTAAAAACAGTTGACACCTTTTTGGCAGCTTGATATAAATATGCTACTGTTATTGTTGTCATCCTGGAGTCTCCTGATAACAATCATCAGCACGTGTTGACCTGGTCAAAACACCCAATACACATTAAATGCCCTACGCATTTCCTGCAGCATCTACAATATGTGCAGTATGGTGCAGGGCTGCCAGAATGCATAAATGAAGCAAAACTATAGAATGAGCCCCATGTGTATTGCTGCTCCAGTAGTCATCTTCAGCAGCAATACTATAGAATGAGCCCCATGTGTATTGCTGCTCCAGTAGTCATCTTCAGCAGCAATACTATAGAATGAGCCCCATGTGAATTGCTGCTCTAGTAGTCATCTTCAGCAGCATACCATCCTGAGGCCAGTGTGATGGCATTCTTTACTCACTGATGCATTCGTCAAATTCCACTTGAGAGGATGACTGCATATTGCTGGTGCCCCCTTTGAAAGGGCTTCTAAGTTATTGTGTTCTGCAGACGTTTTACCTGGTATGGCACTAAACTATCATAAGGACTATCAAACTATCATAAGGAAGTCCCATGTGTTACCATATTACACATGTGCACAGCATACTTTGAAGAGAGGGGACACAGTAAGTTCTGAATGTATGCACATTGTTCCTCATTCTCGATCATTTTCTGTTATTCTTCAGAAATGTTTCTTACACGACTTTGTAAAAACAACGTAAGGGAAATGCTTCCGCTGCATTCCCGCACTCTTGAAAATGCGTTCATAAGCAGCCGAAGTCTTCTCAGCTGTGTTCCCTCGGATTAGTTTCTTAAATTGATTTGCGTTCTCGTGAAAGTGGATTTGCATACAAACACGCCCCGCCAGCTCCTTATTAGGGCACGCAGCCATAGCCACGTGTGCTGTCGGAATCTCCCGAATCCACACGAAAGCAACTCGTAAGGCGAGTCATGTCTAAGCGAAAAGCGAGGATAAAACACAGATCTTTCTTAACCGTTGCAGACGTGGAGGTACTGCAGGATGTATATGTGTCCATTCTATTCCACATGGGCTATTTTAACGCGATTGGGTTTATTGTTTATTTATTTATTCACTTACATGTGCAGTGTTCGTGTACATTCACATTCAGTCAGTTAGCAGACGCCTTTGTCCAAAGTGACGTACAAAGGAGAGAACAGTCAAGCTACGAGCAATACCTAGTGTAACAATAACTACTACCTCGTCGAATCATGACTATAAATGTGAAACGTAATTGTTAATGATACAAATATTTTAATCTGAGGATGTCTGTAGAGTTGACGTGAACGCAATCACCAACGGGTTCTCATAAATTCAACCGTTAAGCCTTTTAACACGGACCGTTTGTTCAAATGTCATTCCTCAAATAACCACAAGATGGCCGACGGAGGAATTGCATTCTGGAAGATTCCGGCAGAGTTACGACTGCCATTTCGCGTTCTGAAAGTCTTCTGAAGTTCAGAAGAAATTCCACATTAGAAAACTATGGAGAATGGCAAATGTTTTCCTAAATCCACCGAAGTGGAGTTCAGAAGAAAGTCCTTCTGAAAGTCTTCTCAACTGCTGTCGAGAATGAGGCCCATTGACCTTAAACGCACACATACACTGTCATAAATGCAGTTTAGGGGAAAGAAATAAACATACACTTTTAAATAGAAAAACCAGAGTCAGATACTGTGAATGTATTGCAGTGTCTGATAGCGTGTCATTTATTTGATAAAAAAAAAAAAAAGACTGCATTCTTTCTTGGAATAAATTTGTGTGCATATAACGTTACCAAGGGTAACCATAATAGTGTCACCTCAATCTATTATAAGTTAACAGTTTCTCCTTCCCTTTCAAACATGACCTTCATAACATCATGGTGTAGGTCAGAGGTAAACAGAGGACATTTATTGTGGTTGTATAAAGGCTTTAGTGAAGTCTCTTCAGCAAAGCACTGTGTTTCAGCTGTGACAAGATGGCACTAACTTCTCATGCATTATTCCAAGATCAAGTATGCCTAAGAACACACAAGTTCAATATGAAATTCAGAAACTGTGAGAAGAGACTCTAAAAAGCTAATGAACACTCCTTTGAAAATGCGGTTGGTTGTTGCTAAACCAACTAATAATGAATACTTTGGCACTACTTTTTAAACTGCTTCCCCAGAAGTGACTTGACATTTGCATCAACTGGCTGTGTAACTATACTGATGTTTAACCCATTGGTCAAAAAGCTGGGTAGTGGCTGCTATCCTACAGATATAACAAAGGTGAAGAGAAGTCAAAAGAACAACACTGCACCTTTGAAAACAAAACTGGCAGTGGCAAATGTCATTTTAAGGAAGAATAACAATGTTTTTTTTCCATTGCAAATGCCATTTTAAGTAAAAAATAACAATAGTTTAAGTGAAACAACAACAGATTTGCCATGTAAGATTCATTAGATCTATCTCTAATCCCTACTGAACCAGGGTCTGTTCTCCTAATCCTCACGATTACGTAAAACAATGTCTCCATACGTGAAGAGAACACATGGCTCATACTGCCTGCGGCCCAGGAAGTCTTAATGCATCCGTTTGATATCAAACAAAGATAAGTTAAGCCGAGGGAATCAAAACAACCTTGCAGGCCAACAAATGTTTTTGAACACAGAGCAACATTAAACATCCATGATCAGCTCATCCCTATCGTTATATGCTTTCAGCAGCTCAGTTGTTGAGTTTGAAATTTAAATGTAAATAAAAATCCTGGATGGCATATTTCAACACACTCTGTGGATGAAGGCAAAGACATATCATACAGTACATTAATATTCTGAAAATGGAACCAATTTGCATGACGTCCAGTATCAGAGTTAATGAATTACCTAACTATTTTCATGAGCATCCACAATAAGTCGCAAGTCACAATGAATACATGTTTAGTGCTAAGATTGTTTTCAGTCTGTGTTTGCATAAACTCTACCCAGGAAATCTTGACTAATTGGAGTGAACATGCTCTTGAGGTTCTTTACACAGAGAGATGGCCCCCTGAGATCATGCACTTCTAAAAATGAGACTGCTACTATGCAACTGTGTGGAGAAAGTCTGTTCCACAGAACCATTCAAATCACAAACACAGCTTGCTTATTAAAAATACCCAGACCTATTCTTAGGTTAAAAAGTCCAGACGGAATCAGAAACTATACACAAAGAAGAATGAAATAAGATAATTATAATACAAATATTGAATCAAATATATGAACCTATGGTTCACATTGATTTTACAAAAAATGTGCAAAATAACTTTGGTTTGGTCATTCGTGAAGTCACTCATGGAGGTGGAATGGCTTCTGCTCGTTATATTGGTTAGTATAGGTGTGTTGCACAGCAGCTGAGTGCCGAGGGGTATTTGTTTAGCAAGTTCAGAGAGTGAAATAGAATGACTGAGAGTCTTAAACTGGTTTACTGATCTAATTCAAATAATGTTGTTGTAATATCACCTCTCAATAATTAATCAACTATCTTTGAACTTCAAAGCTGCAAGCTGCATTTAACATCCACTACCATCTGCTGCTCCACCTTTTTCCATCCGTTTGGCGTCCTCAACTCATCCCTAATTCTCAACTCATGCTTAATTAGTCTACCTGAATATCATTTAAATGTTCATTTGAACCATGTAATTGTCATCATTTTCACTGGATTTGCTTTGTAGGCCCCAAGGGGCTCTTATTTGGCCAGAACAGGGCCATGCTGCCAAATCTAGCTGCCTTGAGATGATACAAAAAAATCATGGTCTTGACTCAATCATGGTTATAGCCATGTAATGTGCAGACTGTTTTTTGGCTGTCCACTGCAGACCCGAATGGAGTCTTTACACTTTAATGTGGAGTATCCTTAACATTTCATTGATGGATACTGCAACACTTGGTAGGCTATCACATTATGTATGCTATTTTCTATGAATAATACAAGTATAGACAATAGTCTGGTCAATTTCACAAAACACAATATTTTCTGTGTCCACTGGCTTGGTAACTTAGTACTTAGTAACTACTTAGTCATTTTCAGTATGTACTGTTTAACAGACTATGGGCCCTATCTTGCACCCGGCGCACAGCGCGATTTTCCCTCCAGAGGCGCGCTTCGAAATTAACTTGCGTCGACATGGGCGGGGGCGGAACATAGAAGGCGTTTCTCTGGCGCAAGTGGTATTTTGCAGTTTCAAAACAACGCCGTGCGCCATTGACCATAAAAAAGCTGGTCTAATGTCAGAGGCGCAATGTCTAAAGTCTATAACGCGTATTCAGAACGCTATTTTAAGGGCGCATGTGCTTGCCCGCACAGTATAGGACCTATAGGCTACACTTTACTTCTGTCGTCTACAGGAGAGATTTACACCAATGTTTTGGCAAGCCATATATAATTACAAGGAAAATAAAGTATTTACCACGTGAGGAAATCATTGTGATATCCATATCCAAGATATTTTAAAAATAGGCATACATCTAGCGTACACATTGATGCAAATGATTCAAGGTTAATTGTAATGGCGGTTCTGATGTCTGCCATCTCCTGGCAGATGAGCTGGGGACAGACGCACACTGTCCCTATCACATTTCTGCGGCGAGATAAGGAGAAAAGGGAGGGAGAGGGAGATATCGGTAGAGAGGAGAGCCTGATCAGTGGCTGGCCGCACGAGCGCGAGCGCACACACACACACGCTCACTCGCTCTCTCTCTGGCAGATGAGCTGGGGACAGACGCACAATGTCCCTATCACAGTCTACAATAAGTTCGGCTATACATGCAGTTACGTCAGGTCTAGTCCGACATGCTGGGGAATTCATAAAATTTCCCGTAACACCCGACAGCCAAGAGCGGGCTAAGCAGGCGTTCTGGGAGAAGTTCCCTGGCGTCCTTGGCGCTATAGACTGCACTGTAAACCCGAACAAGTTCAGAGAACTCAAAACTTTTGATGTAACCGATTACATAAGAAAATTTGAGTACATATATTATTTTTTTTAAGTAAACTTAACTCAAAAATTATACATGAAGGAATGAAAATGTATAATTTTTGAGTTAAGTTTACTTAAAAAAAATAATATATGTACTCAAATTTTCTTATGTAATCGGTTACATCAAAAGTTTTGAGTTCTCTGAACTTGTTCAGGTTTACAGTGTGCACCCATATTCACATACGTGCCCCCCCAGTGTTTTACACAACATTGCCATGAATCATGGATGTGTCAATGAGGATAGATTAGAGGACTTTAGAAGACGTGAGGTTGAACTGCATGTGCCGATGGGTGCAATATTATTAGTACCATGCATACATAACCTAGTGATTCAGTGAGGGTGAACCCAAAACATCGGAAAGTATGTTTTTGTGACTTTTATTTCAAATATGTTGCCACCAAAAAACGAATGCTAGTAACTGAAAAAATACAAACGAGAAATGAAAGTAGAAACATTTATCCAAACAAGCATGGGAAAAATATTGCCGTGATTGTTTCTGGTAACACACGGTCTTCCTCCAGGTAATTCCGCCATTATAATAACAAGCCGCTATGCGCTCCTCGCTCTTAAAGGGAATGTGAGATGACGCTCTGATTGGTTTATTGCATATTACGCCCAAACCACACCTATGGCTGAGTAACCTCCTTTGGACCAACCTTTTTGACACTTGCGCTGGGCACAAGTGTGTTTTTTCCGCCGTTAAAATAGCAACTGCGCCATAGAGCCGCCCACACAGCTACTTGCGTTTGGCGCCGTCCTACTTGCGTTTCTGATCGGCAAGATAGGGCCCTATGTATTATCTAATGTTTTGCTGTATGCTTGTGCAACATTGCATTCTAATTTGATATGCAGATACACATATGAATATTCACCGTTGAATGGCTTAATTGTTGCGCTAATACCTTATTAAATAAATACATTTCAGAATATCTATTTGATCAGAGCTTTGGAAATGTCTACGAGGACAAATTGCTACAGCACTGCTGTGCTGAACTGAAGTGTTGTCTTTCAAATACTTTCTTATTAAGAAATAGTCCTTGTTAGGGCTGCTGCCCTGAATGTTTAAGGAATAGTCCCGATTTTTACAAAAATAAGAATAAAAACATTGCCATGGATCTATGAAGCTGTCATTCGGATCATCATTAAAACCCCTCGAAAACAATATAATATTGTTGATCAAAAGCACAAGTACATTTTGAAAAATCTGCATCATTCAGATTGCAGATCAATTTCACACAAGAGAGACAGAGAGCGCACCAGTTACAGGGCTTGACATTGTTGGCAGCTAGCTATCTAGATTCCTAATTATGGAATTAATTATTTAGGCTTACTGTATCTGTCTCCAACTGCGTGAAAATTGTGTTATTAGGCTGCTAGAATTGTAAATATTCACACACATATTCACACACACACACACACACACACACACACACACACACACACACACACACTGTATAGAAACGCCCTGCCTCTGAGATTTCCAGCTTTGTCTTTGTCTAGGTATATAAAAGTTCAGGTGGGTCAATTGGGCAATGTGGACATTTGGGTGGACTGTTACAATTCCTTCCAGAGATAAATTAAAGCATTTACAAACTGTATGTGTAATAAAGAATTATCAGGAAATATAGATCAGACACATAGCCAAATATACAATGTTATTGAATAAACCACAAAATACCAAGGATGTGTTGCATCACTAAATAATATTTAAAGAGTTTTACCTCCGCCAAGGACGTAATGCTTTCACCCGGTCCCGTATACTCTCAATGGAGTGCCATTCTAGATTTTCCTTGTAACCTTCCTCTTCAGGAGGCAGGCTGCATTTACGGCCAGGTGTTGCTTGACGAGCCATTTGCAGTCCATGTACCTGATGACAATAGATCAAACTGTTTGCCTTAATAAATGACTTAGCCCAAGAACAGTACACCTGTTGGAAGCGAAAATGTTCTTGACCTGTCAACATATTTTTTTTGATAATGTCACAGTTGTACTTAATGAAAAGTAACACCAGTAAAGCCTATATGCATGACAAACACATTCATAGCAAACCTAAATGATAGGGAAGAGAAACGTAAGGCGAGCTGAAGATGAGCAAAGCTGCATTTTTTACAGTCCACCTCACATCCACACATCTTATCAGTGAAGTAAGAAGTAAAGGTCATTCACTACACAGGACAGGACATGAGGGTCAAGCAGGCTTCACCACTGCCAGAGGCTGTCCTGGGGTCAGTGATGTGTTTTCAGTGCATTAGCTATTAGGGGAATGTCTGAAACTAAATCCCCCTACAAGAAAGGAGGTGGTATATCAGAAAAGTGTTACCCATTAATGCGTAGTTATTAGTCACACCTTTTTGTAGAGTGTCAAGCATTTAATATTGCATTTGCACCACTTACTTTCATGGCACTAGAATTTCTCATAGCTTTTATGCCATTTATGTGATAAGATATAATCAGGCCAAATATAATTGTTTTGTCATCACAAAGTCAACTGTGATACATATACAGATTCTATTTTTAGTCATTCCCTCAGATTGGCAGAGGTGCTGATCTTTCTCCAGGTCATGATGACTGAGACTCAGCACCATAGCTCACCTCATTATTTAATTTCCAATGGATGACAATATTAGACAAACAAACTCACTATATAAAAAGCCAAAATCATTTTGCAGATGTCATGTGACCACCTCTGGCTGTAGATTTCAGGCCCAAAAAACATATGAGGTGATTACATAGATGGATACACATATAGATAGATAATGTCAGATGTCAATCCAGAACAGAGAATTGCATATATATTACACACACAACTACTACAATACCAGATCAAATGAATATAATGAAAATATAATTTAACTATAGGCAGGATATTGCTATTAATATGCTAAATATTTATCAAACGTGGCAGCGAGGGGAGTCATGGTAGACGAGTATTGCGGTGGGCAGGATCTTTGATTTCTAGCCTTAGTCTGAAGCCAGGCCTGTTGGACTTGATTCTTGGCCTTTGTCTACAACCATGAGAAGAAGGTTGGATCCGGGCCTATTAGCAAGACCCTCCCTGCCTAGCATACACACCTTTCCCCTTCCTTACAAGGACTCACCTTACACCATGAACTACAATTCCAAACAGACGGCATGGGAAACAGAACAATGCTTGTTTTGATGTGCTAGCAGTTAGCCATGTCTTTCTGTCATACCATTCCGTCTTGAAAGTTCAAGTCGCTTTCTCACCAGGCTGCAGTCTGACTGTCCCAAAACGTTTAATTTCGAATTTCTCTTCCAACGAAAATGTATTAAATTGCACCCTCAACAAATAGTCTACATTATTCATTGTAGTCTGAATTAAAACACTTCCAAAATACTCAATAACTAGCGATAGCTAGCAGTAACGTTACTGGCATTGGACTGTCTGATATGATCTTTGACTATGTTTTTTTTTTTTTTAGTCTCGGGGTACAGTTATCTCTCTCAAGGTTGTTCACACAAATATTTACGTCACTTTGCAAATAAATAAATATATAGTTTGCCGCGAAGTACGAATGTATTGAGCTTTCGGCTCAACAGCGCCATCTGTGTCACTGATGAAGAGTATTCTCGGTAGCTTGTACCTGTACAACCTGAGAATACTGTGCTGTGTGTTAGCAAAGCTAAGGGTAAACTTTGTTGGAATAAACTGATTCTTTCGCTAGCGACCTCCCGAGTTCTTTACTCACTCCATCTACGATCAGCTAACTAGAACCAAGGAAACAACTTTGCCGTTTTATCAAATATTCACCAGAAATGAAAGACTCCCTTTCTTTCCAAACGTGTGGGAGAATGTTCATCAGGTGCCGGTAGCTCCAAAATGATGTAATTGTTTACGACGATATCGAGTAGCTACACTGTGTCAAGTGATGAGGTTGCTTTAGATATATATTTGGAGTGTATTAGTGTATTACATTTTTTATTCTGTAAAACTATAAGTCATAGCTTCCATGGACTGTAAGTTGTGAAATTGGCTGTTTTAGTTGTTGGCTGCCATGAACTCCACAGCTATTTTCTTTAACGTTACAGTCCTGGTAGCAATTCAATTTCTACATTGCCATGTGGAAAAGGTAACTTGAGTTGGTCACTATGTCCATGGCCATGTTCTAGCTCAAACTATCAAACAACACATTGTATTCAGATTGGTAGACTAAATTCGCATTTTTCAGCAGAAAACAGGCAACTTCGGCGTCACTCGGAAAATTGCTTATAAGGGACAACTGTTTTCTGGAAGGGGCCACTCCAATGTTTATCCTTGATTTCTGTCATCACCTGTCCTGATTTGCTTCATGTTTTTGCTTCTTTGTCACCAAAGATCATGCTCCCTTGCCTTCTCTTGTGCTAAATAGTAAGTATGATCCTCCATGGTAAAATGGTTAGCTAACACCAGCAAATACTGATCCTCTTTTTTCTTCTTCTATGATTCAAACTGGCGCCACCCATTTCAAGCTGCCTGTATTCAGGCTTTGTTCGTTGTAAGACTGAAACACACACATTTCTGCCAAATGGCAGTTTAAGATTTTTCCCTAAAAGCTAAGAATGAAATTAATTCTCAAACTAAAGCATGGAATTTCATATCTAACTCCTACGGTTTCTAACACACAACAGAAAATACTGTATACAATTCATCATGCCAGAACAGACAATAGTAAATGATAACAAAGGAATAAATAGATAATTGCATGAAAATAAAATACTTCTAACTGCAGGGGTAATAGAGAGATTTAATGATGCCAATCTCTGACAAACACTCTTCACTAAACAATATGGCATGTGTGTTTAATTACTCTGACAGCTCATTAGGGGCAGCATGTGGTGGCTCTGGCACCAACACCACTACAGATGAATAAAGCCTATAGATGAATAAAGCACCGCTGCATCCAAACACTGGCCAGTGTGCACCGTATCCATTTACAAAGCATCTTTGGAGAAGACTCTCATAGGGCCTGCAGGTGTGTAAGGTGGGGAATCAGCCATGCCTTCAAGCACCGGACTGATCCAAGCCGAGGTGACAGGATTTTCCCTAATAGGCATCAGAGATAAAGGTGAAGCAAATCCAAGCTGCAGAGCACCAAGAGACTGATGGTTTGGCTTGTTTTACGTATCCCAACATATTTTCTGTCTGTTTGTTTTATATATGTGTGTAGCTCACAACTGTAAGGCTATGTCAGTTAGCAGACATCTTTGCTAAAGTGATAGTATGCACAGTGATGCAGAAGCAATATAAAGGATTAAAAGTGTTTGGTCTCGAAACGAGCATTCACTTGGTGAAATACCAACACCACTAATGATCAGATTACCAAACTCATCTTGGCGTCTTTGATATCTCATACTATGTAACAGGACATAAACTTCAATTTTTTCTGGCCTAGCTACTTGACAAGCACTAAGAAAAGTTATGACAACCATTGTGAGTTCTCTATTTGGTCTCAGGAGTGATTCCTGCCTTAGCTCAAGGCTTGGGAAGTGCTACATTCATTCCTGTGGTTTAAATGTCCCTGTGAGCCGTCTACTGCAGACAACCCAATTGGTTCTGATAGCTTGACACAATAGAGAAAGCTTACAATGTCAGCCCAATTTTTTCCCAAAAAAGATGGTTTCACACAGAGTACAAATGGAGAAAATTATGAATCCGAATTCACTTTACAATTACAGACTTTTCTTCAAAGTGGTACTAAGACTGTTGATTTACAAATTAATTTCAATTTGTCTGCCACTAACAATGAAATTAACCTACAAAGATTATACCCATACCTGTCACCACAATTTCTCCATTCCATTATCTTTCGTCAGGACTTGACGCTCACTATTACGTAAGACGTTTCTAAAAAAAAGAAGAGCGTAACTTCATTCAGAGTCCATTTTGCAGAAGACTGAAGGAAAAAATATTCAGCCCAGGCTGTCTAAATAAAAATTCTCTTCCTTTCAATGTGCAAATATGTATTTTTTGTTGTTAAAAAGCATGATTGGTTGTAGACATAAACTTCTTTGTAACTCTAAAGGCATGGTAAAAATGCAGTTTCATTATATTATTTAGTTTGAAGTCTTTTACTGCATTTCTTTACACTACTCTACTCTTGACGAATGCAAATAAATTCATAAAGACAAAGACTGAAGACGTATGAAACATTCAGAAATACAATTGTTACTTTGTCCTTGCATCTGCATCCCAATGGTTCATCTATGTATTTTACCTTTAACCCATATGAAATGGTTCATCTAGAGCAGTCCGCGAGGCCCTCATTTAGCCTATTCCTGCCACCTCAGGGTGAGTAACATTTTACAGTGTCCAATTCTCCAGTGTATTCCATTCAATTTCACTATTCAACCTTTCTTCCTTGCAGATGCCCCACATCCCAGTCCACCTCTAACCTGATGGCGAGGAGGCATTGGAGCTCCGGCCACCCCTCTGGTGTGGGCGAGTCTTGCCATTTGTTCCTCACGACTGTCCACATTCTGACTGGGCAGGAGCTGGCAGCAGCCATTCTGCTTGCCATAGACAGCGGTCTTTGTTTTGTTTGATGATGTCCCTTTAAGCGGCCCAATAGGATGCTCCTATTCCACCTCGTCAAGGAGTACTTGTATTTCCTCCTTTGCAAACGACGTTGCAATGCCAATAAAGCTCTTTTGTTTGTTTGAACTTTGTGTGTGTGTGTTTCCTTTACGGTTTCAGTGGAATGGTGTTGGTATTTTGTGCTAAATGTACTTCGTGTCCAGTCATTGTATTATCAAACCTTGCATGAAATGTGTCTGTTTAGACGGTTTATGTCAGGATTCACTTTGAAAAGGAAAGAACACCACATACGTCCTCTATTTAGTTGGCCATGGGCCAGTCGAGGGGTTCAATACTTCGCTACTTATGTTTCGATTAATCATAACCCATGTGCTTGGTGAATCTCTGTGCGTAGCGTGCGCTTTACGCATGCAAACTTGGAGCTGGTGAGCTGCTAACGTTGGTTAGCTTTAAGCATGCCAATTGTGATTTGATGGGTGCCACAAAGGGAAAAAAAAAACACAAAGGGAAAAACAAAATTAAACAAAGAGGTTAATGACGGTCTGCCGGACCCGAAGACCGGCCCGGTGTAGTTCAGCACGACCTTCGGGTGGGGGAGGGTTGGCATCCTCATCATCATCATCATCATCGTCCTCGTCCTCGTCGTCCTCCTCAGGGAGATAGCCGCCAGCCCGCACAGCCATGTTATGTAACATGGCTGTGACGACTATCACACGAATGCTCCGCTCCGGAGTGAACCGCAGCCCTCACGCTGAGCGGTGGAGACAGCGGAACGTCAGCTTCCACTGACCCAGCACGCGCTCCACCAGGCCCCTGGTCCTGATGTGGGCCGTGTTGTACATCTCCTCAGCTGCGGTAGCGGGATTGGCCACAGGAGTAAGGAGGTAGGATCTGAGCGGGTAGCCACTATCCCTGAGGAAGATCCCCCTCCCAAACACTCCTGCGGCCGCATCCCGCCCCACAGCTGAGTCGGCCCAGATGAATGCGTCGTGGGCGCTTCCTGGCCATTTCGCCACGATGTCAATGAAAAGGCCTTTAGAGTCCACGACGAGCTGGACGTTCAAGGCCGAGTAGCCCTTCCGGCAGATGAACGCCCCATCCATCAGCGTTGGGTTGGCAATTGGGATGAGCGTGCCATCCACCACCCCAATCATCCGGGGAATGCCCGCCACTTGGTGGAACTGCTGGTTCTCGGTCATCCTTTGCTGTGGTGTCTGCCACACGTATGTGTTGCTGTGCGTGTTGGGCCAATATAGCCGTGACGGCCGCCACACTCTTCGACACGGCTGCCCTGCTGAGCCCAACTCCATCACCCACCACCTGTAAGAAACTCCCAGTGGCATAAAAGCGCAATGCCGCCAGGAGCTGGACCATGGGGCTCAGGGCATAGTTGCGCCTTGTTGCCCTTGTTATCAGGGGGGACACGATGTCCAATAACCCTAGGATTTCCCCCCGGGGCAGGCGATAGCGCAACAGTACCTCCCCATCTGACAAAATGTCGAGGGGGTTGAAACGTACCCTCAGCTCAGCATTAATGATAACAAGACGGCTGCGCCGTCGCCGAATCCTCTGATTCATTTGAATTAGTCTCAATAGACCCGCCATCTTTACTCCTCGAAGAGTGTAACTCAGCACTACCTTGATATAGGGCTAGCGGGTGCAACCCTCTTGATTGATTTCCAGCCCGGCTCAATGACATGTCAATTTCCTAATATTGCAGCCTAACTACACAGTCAGAAAAGCCATCTCCTTAGTTCAATAACATATTATTTTGTATAATCTTTAATGTGTCGAGGGGGTTGAAGCGTACGTCATGCGTGACTGTATGAGCTATGAAACTAGCTATTAAAAAAAGTTTCAATGAAGAACATGGTTGCAAATATATATGTATACAACTGTGTAGGGCACGAAACAACCATCTAGCTAGAAAGCTACCATATAAGCCAATGGAGTGGTGGCATAAGCGCTAATTGTGCCATAAAAATACTGTTTGAAAGCTTCAGTTAAGACCTACATACTCTGCATTGGTCGCGTAGCACATTTCAGATCAAACCGAGTCATTATAAACATATAAAAAGTTGCGTAGATAGCTTTATTAATGTAAAATATTCCTCGCTTCAAGTAGCTATGTTTTTTTTTTAAATTCCCCTTTCTTCCGAACGACGGTCGAACGACGCCCCTGGTGGATTAAATCGCTAAGTGTGAAGTTACTACTGGTCCTGACCACACGTAGAATTCTTCTCAACGAAAGATACACTTAAGCTAAGTGCCGCGTCGGGAAACCCGTCTGCAACGTAGGATTCCTCTTACGAACAATTTCAAGTGCTTTTTAGGCTAAGTGCGCGTTCGGGAAACGAGGCCCTGTTTGCTTCCTTTGGCATGGCTTGTTAATGGTTAATGCCGCCTCTTCCATGTTTAAATTGTGGAATGTTTTGCCACCATGATATGTACGTTTTAACCCATGACATGTGCATTTCCATTTGTAGCCAAGCATGGTTTAATCTTCACTTCACCGGCATTATCCCGTCTGCTTCCCTGAGTTACTGTTGGTATGGCCACCGAACTTTTCAGTTAGTATGAAAGCGTATGCCTGCTTATATTTTGAGCGTATTTCTTTTTCATTTTAAAAGCATATTAATTATTAAAAACTCAGAGTTTTGAAAATATGAATATAACTAATTTCCATGACTTTTCCAAAACGTTTGGGATTTCATTTTTTTCAAGCACTTTTCCAGGCCTGGAAATAACCATTTTAAAATTCCATGACTTTTCCAGGTTTTTCATGACAGTACGAACCCTGTTAATAGTAAATTTAAACACCTGCAGAATTTCATGTAGACCTAGTTTAAAAAAATCGCCACCTAAAACATGTCATAAAGTAGCCTTCTTCACTTCCAATCAATAAGCCTATGGGCAACGAGAGAGAAAGTCAGTATGGGGAGGGGGGCATGCTCCCTCTGTTTACCCTGTTACTGCACGCGACCGACACGTGAGCCTGCATTTTCGCCCTTAAGAGACGGATACGGTTGTTTTCTTCTGTGTCGATGAAAAAACTGCTTTAACTGTCTAAGGTCTATATCCCTCGTACGGGATATTTTATTTTTTTTGTAAAAAAAAAATGTTAAGCTCCGCGAGTTTTCATCTTAGAGACATAAAAAGAACAACCACGGAAACATTGAACCCTTTTCTTTTATAATATATACAGTTCAACATTTTTAAATAAATAAGCACTTTGTCAGGGGAATAGAACTGATGTGTTGCACTTTCTAGCAGGGATTAAAAACGAAATATTTTTCATTTCGTTTCGTTCTGACCAGAAACGTTATTTTTCTGTTCCGTTCCAGTGTTCCTATGCTTCTCTTCATAATTAATAACCGGTTAGAACCTTATAAAAGAACGGTTAATAACGTTCTTTTCAAAAATGTCATGGGGGGGGGGGGGGGGGTTGTGTGTGCTTACTGTTTGTCATAATGCGGGGGGGGGGGGGGGGGTGCGTGCGTGCTTAATGTTTGTCATTATTCGGGTGCGTGCGTGTAGCCTATAGGTTAAATGCAATGCGCCCGTTCCAACGTCAATCATGGAACAACATTATATCACCTTGCAGTTCAATTTTATTTGTTTCCGTACAAAAGGTTCCTCCTTTCCGACAGTCAGCAACATGAAATCAGGCTGCAGGACCATTTAAACGCAAACATGGCCATGTCTTTCGAACTGAAGTCCGTTCAAAAAAAGGAAAGCAAGAAAATGCAGCAGCTTAAACCCATGGCTATTCAAAACAAAGTGACAACAAACTCAGCCGGTCACATTTAGGCCTACATTCAAATTCGGAGAGCATCTCCAACAAAACCTTCTCCATTACGCACAAAATAAACACAACTCATGTCCATAGCTAGAGGCCTATTAACTCGAGAGCTAGCCTATTTGAAATGAACAACAGATAGCTTACATACCAAATTGCTTATTCAGTTTAAGGAAAAGTATGTCCTCCAAAACATTCTCCTTCAGATTGCTGCGCAAAGGAGACAGGACATATTTGAGAGACGAAAAGGCACGCTCTACACTGACCTTGGTAACGGGCACAGGCAGCACACTCATGGCAAGTTTGGATGGACCTGTTAGGCTACTCGCTAGTGTCAACAGTAGTTTCACTTCAGCCAGGCGGTCTGGGTAACATTTAGCGGGCAGGTAGCCAAGCCCATCACTTCCGGAATAAAACTTTATTTCAAGATTTATTTTAACAGTAATTTTATTTCCACAATATTTCAAGAAAGGTTATTTGGAACGAAAAATAACGTTATTAACCGGTTATTTAAAATTGAAAATATTGTTTTCACTCCGGAACAGCTGAAATTGTTTTTGTTCCCGTTTTCGATTACGTTCCTCACAAAATTTCGTTCTTTACCGGTTTTCGTTTTCGTTCTTTGAACCGTTTCTAATCCCTGCTTTCTAGTATCTGAGGGGGGTTTCTGCTGCTAAGGACCCACCCATTAGCAAATGACAGCTATTCATATGATAAGGGGATGGTGATTCAGTGATCTCCATTGGGTCATGGTGTGGCAAGATTCACTCCGGGGGTTTTGGGCCACAAAGACATTCTAGGGCCATTAGGATATGGCCTTTGTCTTTGCGAGAGGTGTCACAGGTTTGTTCACACCAACTCATCAATATGCATTTGTAGGGGCACAGATTTAGGAATGGCACAGGACACTCTGAAATTATAAATATGTGGTAGTGAAACAAGACATACTTTCTGAATGCTAAACTAACATGTGTTTAGCCAACACCTATGTTTACAAGGCTCAGAAATAAAAAGTCTTGTGGATAAATCTTTACAATGTGTTTTTGTACAAAGTCTGAGCACCTCTGAAACAAGGTTTTTCCAAGGGTATGTTTACATTTGATTTAAATTAAACTTTTTTTTACTACATTCCTTTTATTTACATGATATTATTGCTGATGTCTTTTAGAATAGAATCATATATTCCATTTGTGCATCAATGTTTTAGTTAAGCAAAATGTACAAAAACATCAAGGCATGTCAGACAACTTAGAAAAGTCTAAAAGGCCTTGGACCTTAGAGTGTTAACGTTGAGTTTTAAGTTTGTAGAAATGAGTGAGTTTTAAGTTGTAGAAATGTATAACAAACGAACAATCATCATCATGTTTTATGAAATTAATTAAAACCTTCATAAATCGAGGCTCAGTTTGCCACGTTTAGCCTAAATAATCAGATGGCTAGTTTGCATACCAGACAACCAGCCCGTTATCACATGCTAATGTTTTGGTAGGAAAACTAAGCTACATGTCTGCTGATGGTCAGTTTATAACATTTCGTTTTTAACAATAAGAATAAATGATGGAAATAATGCATCACATAAATGATTTAATTCAAAATGGTTACATTTCGAAATCCTATCACTATTTTGGGTGTTCTTAAGTGTTGAGTGCAGAATGCCTACGGAAAAGAGGAGGACTCAGAAGCAGGGACGTGCACAGGAGTGGGCTAAGGTTGGTCGGCCAATTTGCGATCAGATGACGGGGGCGTGGCAGCGGCGGTTAGTGAGAGTTTAAAATGATATTGGCAAAATTTGCTATCGAATGACGGGGCCGTGGCAGCAGCTGTGACAAAAAAAAATGTGTTGCCCCTTTTTTCCAGGGCAGAGCAACTGCCCTTCAAAATCCCTGTGCAAGTCCATGCTAGACACCCATGTAGCTGTGAGAGCAAAACTGGGTTCTTAACACCTTTGTGCAAAACCAGAAAAAAACTCACCATTCCACTTCAATGAAAGTTTGTTTCACATTAATGTTCTTCAAAGCCTTTATTAAACTAGTATTTCGTCATTTGTGACTGTATTCCAACATTTATTTATATATTATTAATATTATATCATGCATGTTTGATGCCATGTATTCATTTGCCAATCAAATTAATCTACACAGAAATGTACACATCATTCATACTTAAACTCGGTCTCCACCACTTTCAGCCAGTTCCTTCTGTAGATCGAATCTTTTTCAAGTCCTTCTTTTCAATCCTATTCGTTCCATCCCATCCACCTAGAGTTGTTACCCTTGCTGGGGTCTCCACTGCAGTATCAACTGCTGCTGGATACTAATATGAGCAATCACAGTTGTAGGCTATGCCTGCCATTAAATCTCTGGCACAAAAGCTGAGCAAGCAGGCATTCAAATCAAGTGTGACAAAGCTGTTTGGGTTTCAGAACATATTTCATGATTAATGAGTATTTCACTGCTAAAGGCTATGTTTCAGATTTCAGACTGTGACAGTAGATGTGTTAAAGCACCAAGGAAGAGAAAAATAAACAGCACCTTATCTCCAAAAATCCAAACAGACTCAACCTTTGATTCGGTACTATTAATAAACCCTAAAGTTTGGTAGACAGACATACAGTATATTTCACTATTTTATTATACCCCGAGACATTTCAGAAATTGGAGGCCATGGAGAGAAATGTCAGCTTTTCCTCTTCAAATGCACTCCACAAATACACACGCCTCATCTCAAGCCCTACACAATCCCTACAAGCCCGCATGCAGGCTGAGTTTAAACATCATCCAAACCCTGTCTGAGTCGGCCTGTCCACCATTTTCCAAACAAAACGCAAGTAAGGAAATGTGATACTCTCCTGAACTTACCACAGCTTTATCATTGCATCTAGTTTTGTATCACTATTTTAGTGTTTTAGTTTGTATAACTCACTGTAAAGCTAAAATCTATATCAGACCAAACAATTGTGGACAGAAATGGGGACTTCTATGACTGAACTGTCAAACAGATAACTTGCATGCTGTTAAGTTCAAATACTCAACAAAACAACACGCATACAGCATATGGAGACGCACAGAAAATACATTTCAAGTGTGCTTGTCTCCCCTCGTTGGACATGGCAATCGAGGTGCCTGAGGGAGCAGCTGAAGAGAATCAGATTCAGAGCCAGAATCACTGGAGTCTCACAACAGCCCACACAGCATGGCATCCGAGACTCCCTCTGCAAAGTTCAGTAATTATCCTTTATCTAGACTTGGACTCCTCAAGTTTAACATACAGTAGATCAAACCGTGCCCTGTGGCTACAGTCTGTAGTAAAGTATTCGGTTTCCTCTCTCCTGCTGTCAGTTGTGTGGATGGATGTTAACGTGAGGGTAAGGCCTGATTCTGGGCGAACGCACATCCGTATCTATGCCCTGGGTGATGTCCTCCCATGCCCACTGAGTTATTCTCACATTCATGTTTGCCTCCTCTCCATCTGCTTCTCTGCCCAAGAAATTCCATAATTAATCCCTAAGCTTCCGAGTTTCACCAAGCAAGTGTATTTATCTTAAATTACTGGTTCAATATGTGTAGTCTTCCATATCTTGTTAAAAAAAACAAGATATGGATATGTGTGTTAAAAAAAGCAAAAAGCAACATCTTTAACACTCTTCTGGCAGAGCTTGTATGATCAAAGGCACACTCATAAGACATAAAGACATACAATGGATAATAATGGCCAGTTGAAGCAGGGTAACCTGCAGGATTCTCGTTCATGGTATGCATACCCAATTTGCCACGCACAAGTGGAAGCAGCTCATTTTCAGTAAACGGAGAGAAAACATATATTGACGTAAACAGAAGTGCATGAGTAGATTTTATACTTACACATAGCGTGACAGGTGTATTGACCTTTAAAGGTCAAAAGGTCAAGTGACCAAATCAATTTATTTAATGATTTGTTAAAGAGAATCTGTATAAAATCATGTTGAAGGTGTTTTGCAATAATACAAATTTGCGATTACATGACGGAGGCGTGGCAGCCGCGGTTCGTGACAGTTTAAAATTATATTGTGAAAATTTGCGATTACATGACGGGGGCGTGGCAGCAGCGGTGAAAAAAATATTGTGTCACCCCTTTTTTCCAGGGCAGAGCAACTGCCCTTCAAAATTCCTGTGCACGTCCCAGAGTATGCATCACAGTTAGTCTGACATCAAATGCTCAAAGGGTGGGGAAACCAATTGGATTTGTATTGTTGAAATTATCCCATATGGATAAGGCTGAATTCACACGGAGCCTAGTTTCACTGAATCGGGTTCATTTTTCACACGAAGCGAATCTTTTAATTTCGTAAGGACGGAGCCTGGTAACAAGAGAGATCTGTGTAAGGACCGACACAGCCGAGTGTGATGAACCGGCTGTAGTACATACCCCACGCCTGTTGGTGGCGCTTTAGCGCTGCTACAGACAACTGAAAAAACGTGAAAAACATTGAAGAAAAGAATACACAGCACACGGTAAAGGAGCACAGCACACGGATAAACACATTACACAAGACTCCAATTAGCAACGTTACATTATGGTGGTTAATAAAATCAGTGGTCAGACTAAAGGTTATGCGAAAAGGAATTCTATTTTCTATTGATAAAAAAGAGTTTGTAACAGTACAGCATGACATTTCTGTCATCCCATTTCCCATGAGGCTTTGCTCCGACCATTTTAACTTCAATTTATGAACAAAAAAGCTAATTAAATCGCTGGCCAATTTATATTTGTGGTCATGAAAGTTATGTAATGTCTGAATAAAAAGAATTAGATCAAGATAGGAGGCTAAACAAAAATCAGTAGGCTGGATTAATGAGAGTGAGTTTGAGACACACCATGAGTGAGTTGTAGAGCGACAACAAGTGTTATACATATTGGTTGAAGATCGCACGTGGATCGCGTGGGACAATGACGTCATCAGGTTGCTTGAATCTGGCACACGAACACCAGCCCCCGTACCGATTCAAATCTACTCACTTTCTACCCCCGATTCTAATCGTTGCAGATACCGTGTGCGGATAGAGAGTGTTCGTCTACATGATAGGGCTATCTGTATTCTGAACAGCATGGACGCAGACAAACTAGACTTCGTCTGAATTGGGCTTAAGGGAACAGGCAAACGCATGACTCCTCACAGCATTGCACTCTAAAGCCGGACCCAATTACACACAGACTTCCAAGATAGATTGATAGGCCGGTCACCATCAACAAACAAAATGTCTTGTTGCACGTTTCCTTTTAATTCCTAAAGGCTAAAGCTGTGATTGATATTATTAAACCCAGTGCATAGCATATCAGCTGTGTATACTCATGTTCATTTCACTCTGTATACATCCAAGTGTGAGTGTGAAAGATCGCGTACATAACGTTTTTGTGCGAACTTATCGTTTTTGTGGGTAAGCAACGTTTGTGAGGTGTGTCACAAAGACGGAACTGTGAAACGAGCCTCGTTATAAAAATAAATGAGTTGATTGGAACATTATCTATTATACAACCTACCTAGCCTTCTTTATTGAAGGTTAAAGGACTGCTCCAACCAAAACATGATCTGGCTTACATTTTTCAATGTCAGGGAACAAGTCAGTGGAATGCTTTTTATAAACACGTTTTCTTTCTACTTTAGATCCCTCACGTGCCAGCTAGCTTGCTAGCACTGAACCCAATGAGGGAGGGCTAGCATCCATTAATTGTAAACATATTTTGAAAGAAAGACTCCAATAAATACTGAAGCAAATGTTTATCTTGACTGCTAGCGTATTATGTGCGCCAACAGTAACCCAACCCTGATTGTAGGCGCTTGTTAAAAGAATTAAACTTTACAGCCTAACTCACAATGAAAGATTGACTCTCCAGGGGCCTTGAGTAGAATTCATACTAAAACATAGTCTATCCATGAAGCTCGAAAGCCGCGTGTGCACAAAACAATTCAGATGTATAAAATCGTGGATATGCAGGATTCCACGCACCTTTTCTCAAACAACGTGAAATTTAGCACACATGCAGGAGCACCACACTCCGGCCTCTCAGTCTGACCAATTTGAATATATCTGAGAAGGTTAACTCTGTTACGTTGTTACAACGTGTTTTTTTCGCGGTAGAACACAAACACTTAATCCACTGTTTACCTGTTTATTATCATCACAATCCATGGCATATAGTGTGGTTCGTGTCCCATTTAGTCTGTTCCCATACATAATCCTGGATAATGCATACATACAGGTACTCACACTTTCACCACTCCAGTCCTGCTGCTTGTATAGAAGCGCGCACCGCTGAGGAGCAGTATTTCTCCATGTACCACGGGGGAGCGAGAAGGGAATTGGCATGAGGGGTGTTTGATGTGACTTTTGTTATGTATGCATGTCAATAATATGTGTTGTGTGCGGAATATGTGTAAATATTGTCAATATATGCTTTTGGTTGACTTGGTGGTGGGCTTATGTATATGTTAAATCCCATTATTATGTTATCTATTGGACTAAGGTGGGGAGGGCTCCCCCACTTCAATGGTTGGGTCCAACTAGAGCTGATTGGACCAATTTAGCCAAAAGAGCAGGATTATTTAAAACGTGCCTTATTCCTTCAGAAGGGCTGCGTGAGAGAAGGAGTACTTATCCTTTGCAAGTTAAGTGAATACTGTGTGACTAGTTTTTGTGAGTATTTGAGTACTTGTTGACTTTTGATTTATGTTTGTTTTGGTTACATGTTTGGGGTAATATGGAGAATTTCCCCATGTAAAGTAAGTAAGAGTATCGACAATCGATAAAACAAAATTGCTATTAAGGTAAAGAAATGTCTATTTATTTTGGGAACCTTCCTATAGCCTACTGGATTTACATTTTTAATTAGGCTTTATGGTATAGCCTTTCCATAGCATACCAGATAATAGTTTATGCTACGTGTAGAGATTTTAAGATGCCATAAACTGCCCCTCCAGAACAACCTTCTTCAGTGTCTTCAGTGTTTCCAGTACACCCCACCCTTGGTTGCTGAGGCCCACCCGACAGGCTGCGTCCTGACAAACGCTGTATTGGAATCACAGAGAAATTGTGTGGGCAATCAGGGGCATAAATTATCACATTAGAAATTAACAGATGTTCTCACAGACATATGTCACTAAAATAAATAAAACATTTAAAAAGATACATTTTCTATCTGTTTCCCATTTGTCTGATTGGCATCCTCCTTTGGTGGAACATTAACATGTCCAGGGACTCAGTCCTCCGGTAGGTTGTATGCTATGCACGTGTGTCACATTGTGCAGGACACCAATGCGGCAAGCCTTGTCAACATGCCGCTGGTCCTGTCAAGGCAGCACCAACGGCTCTGTAGCTGGCCTATTGCTCTCTCAGCAATAATGTGGAATGGAGGTCATTGTACCTCCACTCTTTAGTCAGTCTGTGTCACAGTCCGGTCCAGTCCAGTACCTCCACTACTGAGTCCATGTGTTCTGGTGTCCTGTATTGTTAAGTGTCTGTTCCCTGTTTGCTCTAGTCCAGGTTTTACCCCTACCCTGGTTCCTGGCTGATTGACAAGGGATGTCGCCAATCACCAGTTCCTTTCCCTGCACACCTGCTACCACTCACCTCATCAGCTACGGCTTTTAAGCCATGCCAGGACTCATTTTTTGTCTGATTATATTGCCTTTTATTGCCAAGCCTGTCTGTTAGCAGTCAATCTGTTAGTATTTTTGTTATTTTGACCAAAGCCTGACGTTGTCATACTCATAATTCTAGTCAGAATATGAGTCTGATACTGCTCCATTGGGCTGTGATTATGGTGCTTGTTTCAACCGAACCAGGAAAAAAAAAGCCTCTTGGCTCAATTGGATAGACCTACAACCAATCAGAGCAACGTAGTATGACCATCTGCTTCATTAAAACTTTTACCTGATCCCGTAGGAATGACGGCAAAAACATCTTTTGGATTGACAAATGCCTTGACCTCGTTTCTCTCTTCCTCTTTCAAAATGAATGCGCTGTCGATGTCTTCTAAATCAGACTCAATGGCAGAACACATCTCTACACATCTCAGCTCTCCAGCGGCAGCCATGTTTGTTGAAAACAAATTCAACCCAAGCGCTCTTGGGGGGGGGGGGGGACGCAAGAAGAGAGAAAAGTTATTTTAACAGATAACTGTCTGAGTGGGAACTTTGTAAGAAGGAAGCAGGAAGCTGTGTATTATGTTGGCAGGAGGCAAGAATTATTACGTTGGCAGGAAATTATTACGTTGGCCGGGCTATTACGTCTGAAATGCACACTTTTTTATTACGTTGGCAGGGTTATTACGTTGGTGGGAAGTTATTATGTTGGTGGGGCTAAATTCGGCTTGCACCCAGGCTACCAAGCCTGTTTCCTGTGAATTTTGTCAAGCCCTTTGGAACTTTGGAACTTGCTACTGACCTAAGCCTGTTTTTGCCATGTGACTTTTCTGTGAAGCCCTTGGTGAACCTGTGACTTTGTCTTTGTCTGCCCCTCCGTGCCTAGGAAACTTTTTTTTATTATTATTATTTTTACTTCTGGCTGCTCAGGTTTTTTTTGTGATTGCTACAGCATCTGTTTTTATTGAAACCTGTCACCCTTTTTATCAAACATGTCTGCTCTTGAGTGTTTTATTCCTAATTAGGCCTTACTGGCTGTGACCGTGTGGGGGTCGGCGATGGGGGTTGAGAGACACATCCATAGCGGTTAATCGTGGTCTCCTAATGGGAAGTTTGAAGGGTATGTAAAATCACTCAGTGCGGGCACATGATGGTAGCACTCCGATCCCATCCAATTCTCTCCATGGGGTCTCCATGGGGGGTTAACTGCTCTATCTCAAAGCACATGGCAGTGACCAATCTAGATCTTGGCCGCGTCAGTTCAAATCAAATGCGGAATGTTTACATCTGCTATCGTTGATTATACAGTAAATACGTTGTGAAATGAAACAAAAACACACCACAGTTAAAGTTGTATTAGTATTGATTGATTCACATCGATATGAATGGATTACATGACTAACAACTGGTGGAAAGTAATATGAAAATATTTGTTCACTGAATTAGCGTTCTGTCCCAAACAGTTGCGTTCCAGTTTCAAAGTTTCAGTTTCGCTTTCAGTATTTCAACTTGAATGAGAGGGAGCACAAGAACTGAGCGCCTAGCAGCGTTTATCATATCATATACATTATATATGATGCATGTATATGTCTGTGGGCACGATCTCAAGCACGTGCAAAAGTTGTTGTTGTCCAATTTGAATCAGATACGAGAGACACATGCGCGCCCAGTCCAATTACCAGCGGAATCGAATCGTGTGTCCAGGGGTTTACATCGGAGTCCAGTCGGACTCAAGTCGGACACAATGAATCTAGTTCTGGGGAGACACATGTGTCCAATATCCAATTTAAATCGGACTGAAATTGGAAATTGGACACATGTGTCCACACTGACTGTACGCATTAAACTTTTAAAGTCGATTTTAAATTGGTTTAAAAGTTAAATGAATGACTAACCAAGAAGCCACCCGTCGTGCACCCTGTCAGATTGTAAACTGTTCCTGACTGTGCTGTTTGATAGGATAAATGAATCATGTGTTGATCCAGGCCACCTTACCACAATATTACTCAGTTGCATTTGTGCGTCATGTAATATGCACCTTGACCAAAGCTGAGCTTCATTGTTTGCCTTCTCCACATCGTATGGGAACCTTTATGTATACCTAACCGACAAAGATGTTCCTGTCCCACACAGCTGGCATGGCATGGCTCAAGGACGACTGGCACAGTCCTGACAGGTCTGCCAGTTTCCCCTGAAATGCCCCTGTTGCCAAAGACTTGTATATAGAATAGGCACTTGTAAGGGAATAGGCAATGCGTGACTTCACTCCGTGTCTCTCCAAAGTCGGACCCAACTTGGCACAGAGTTCCAAGAAGATGGCTCTCGGAAATGTGAAAGTGCTGATAAGCTGCCATTGTTGTTAAGCTATGGATTGCATCCTTTTGTGCATGCTTTTATGTCCACTTATTCAATTGCACAAACTATTTTTTTTCCGCACCTGGTCCGTCAGTCCTATCAATTCCCAATGTTAGCTTTTTCACTGCGTCGCCTCCAAGTGTCACTGACTGACTGTGATGGAGTGATGTCTCTACAGATGAGTATGTGTTCTGAATGCCATACCTGCCAATGCTGATTGGCGTTGCGGTTAGAGAGCAGGTTTGGTACCCTGTAGACCCGGTTTGGAGGCTGGGTGGGGTGAATGCTCTCTCCCTTCACTACAAATGGTGTCAGAAGTGGGATGCCTTGCTGTGAGATGATCGGAGGCGTGCCCAGTATGTAAACTGGTATGTACCCCTGTGTGAGGGACCCCAGAGATGGGTGAATCACTAGTGTGTGGGGCGCTCTGGGAGTGGAAGTATGGTTGGAGGATGTGTGAGGGATGCATGGGTGGCAGTGTGATGAAGTGCCGTCCCTACAGATGAGTGTGACATTATGTGAACTTACTTTCACAGTTGCTACATTTCACTTCTGCCAATTCCGCCTCAAGTTCACTACTGCCTTTAATAAGCTACTCATTTAAACAGAACTGACAGCCAACTCGGTGTCACTGTAGTGTGAGTATTTTGAGTACAGGTAGGGGCGCCACTGAGTTTAAGTCTCCATACAATACCATTTGGTTTTCAAGGCACCTTTTTAAGGATATGGCAATCAAATGTTGTTGTACAACAACTATTTTGTAGGACCTGTGTAGAAGATGGAGCATACATTTAGCTTTAATACTGATGCTGATCTTTTTACCTGAATGTGTACTCATTTGTATGTAACTTTTTTACAGGAAATCTATTTAAAAAAAAAACGCCAGCTCTGTCACCTACAGAAGTTTGCAGAGGTAATACTATGAACAAGTATGACGAATACTTAATAACGATAAAGCTGACTGACACTATGATGAGGGACAGCACTTAGGTATTTAAAAAAAGGAAGTATTATAAACTGTGTATTTTGGTCTTCACACATTCAAATATTTTACAGGCTCACATGCCAATTGTGTAGCTGTGGTATGATCAGTATAATTGCCTTCAGTGTTCCTATACATGGAAATAATGGACTTGGCAAGCAAACACTGTAATTGCAATTATCAGTTAGCTTGTAGTTCAAACAGCTGCAATGGAGTCATAAACAGAGGCAATGTGTCCCTTTGGGATTGTATTACATACATGTCAGTATCACATGAGTTTGCATAGACTACTTTAGGATTGATCATTACTATTATTCTGAGGCTAAAATGAGGGTGCACAGAATGCACAGTTCTCTGCTGCTTTTTTTATTCTCCAGTGGACGGCATTAAACTGCCTTCAAGAATATGCTTTAATTAACGGCCACATAATATGCTTTAATTAACTGCCACATAATATGCTTTGATTGTACCTTTCTTTTATGTCCAACATGCACATTTTTCCATATTAGATGCATTCGCTAACCAACCAACCGTTTTGTCCTTGGATGCCCATAAAGGCACTGTTCATAAACCATATCGGTTCTTGACCTGACATGAGCTAAGGCCCCTTTTGCCCTGAGCTAGCTTGCCTAATTATCAGTTTGCTAATTCACACAAATTTGTATTCGCATGTATGGATAATTTTGCTGAACTATCCCGCATATCTTAATGCTCTTTGATGCAAGGCAGCCAGAGAGTAATTTAATTATGTCCCATTTTCCTGTTATTATTAGCATTCCTATTGTCCTGCTTCTCTCTTCTGGCGTGTTCCCTGTGCCATGTGTAAAATGGAGGGTATGCTGTCAGCTGTGTTTGTCTTTGCTCCTGGGAAGGCCTGCAGCCGGTTGCACCAGTCGAACGTAAGGTGGATCGTAAGTTAGGGCGTAAAGTTCTCCTTAACCCTACGTTCGACATAGCTAGTTTCAAACTAAAGGTGTTCTAAATTTGGGTTGCACCACCGTAACTTAAGTCTTAACTTAACTAGTACTTCGTAAAGTGTACCAGTGTCCCATTTAATGACGTTAAGACAATTTCAAGCCAATCATTATTACAGATAACAATGTAAACAGGAAGTACCGGCGAGTTTCTTTACACATGACATGTGTTGAGTTAAGACGCGTTTAGCACCCGAAAATGAGAGGGTAAAACAGTTCAACCGTCATTTATTCTCTAAATTGACATGACTGCCTGGCCACCCTAGGGCGGTATATGCGTGAGGTTAAGCTATTTGATGGCGGATTTTATAATAAATTGCAGCTTATTGCTGCTTTGTATGTATTCGTTGTGTGTCGTGAGTTTTTGTCTGAGTTAGCCATTGTTCACACACGTTATGGTTTGTAGTAGCTGGGGTGGAATTGTTTTTAAATGTTTTATCCCTCGAGGAGGTAAGTTGAGTTGTTCAGCAAATATTTTCACGTGAAGAATGTTTTAACCGAATTAACTGCCTGACATGGAACTTACACCAGCTAGTTTGGAGGTGTAAAATCTAAGTTAGGACTTAACGTTACGTTGGAACTATCTGCTTGGTGCAACTGCAATTTTTTTAGTAGAGTGTAAAGTCGAACGTAGGGGCAATCTACGTCCATCGTAGCCTAAGTTAGAACTTACGTTCGACTGGTGCAACCGGCTGCAGAGGTCTGAAAAAGTGGTCGTGATAATGAGATCTTTCTCATGTCTTCATGGTCCCAGCGTTAATCCAGTGTCACAGCCCACTCACTAGTCACTCCATTAGCATCACTGCTCCTGTCACCATGCAGGGACATTCATATCCCTTGACAGAAGTCACTCACTTGACATGCTTTCAGTTCCGCTATTGTCTCGTCAAGTTTTTAAGGGTTGAATGGAAAATGGGCTCACTTGTCTCCTTCGGAAAATAATAGTTTCTGACTGGCCTCATAGTAATTGGACCTGTATAATGCCAGTGAGAGAGACGTAAATGAAATGAGACAAAATGGTAGTCCTACCCCATAAAACTTTAGACATGCATTATTACGTAGTTTTCAGTTTGTCAGCGTCCTAATATAGGACTTGTCATGCAGTACCAGAGGTCTAAGTCGTGTGCCTTTGTCTGTTTGTGAGCGTGGGGCTGTGTGCTTATAGGGCTGCTGTAAGAGCTTACTCAGGACTGCCCTGTCAAAGACAATCAGATCCCTTCTTGACAGAAGGCTCCAATTCAGCGGTTCAGGAGGAGCTGTAGTTCAGGGCTATCACCAGCTATTCAACTACATCTTCATATCGCAAAGCCATTTTGTCGTTATTCTGTGCTTTAGTGAGTTAGTGTTATACATTTGACAGGGTTTTTTAAGGTTCTTGTCAGAGGCCTCCAGGTCTTGGGTTTTATGGTGTTTACGTCATGAGAGGGCATTTGGGGACCTGACAGGCCTGAGGAGAATAGAAGTGGCCACGCTTCATTGCCTTCCCTGTTATCCACCACTCCTGGACTCACCTCTATTTATTATTTATAATCCATAATGAATGTCATGCACTCTGAGAGTTGCACCGATAGATAAACAATGGCAAAAACATTTCAACCAGACCAAACAAGTCTAACAATAGGTATGTCCTGTAAATGTTTAAAACTGAAGGGGAAATATTCAAAGGGAATTGAAGTGGTCAAGCACAAGGCTGTCTTTTATACACCTGGTGTTCTCTGGAGGTTGTCTTTTCTCTAGGTTGGATGAAAACAGAAATTCAAGCAAGGGTCATAATATGTAGCCGCCCATCTCTAAACACCTTGACTTCCTAATATGCTGTTTGTCTATTGCAGATCATAGTGGACAGCATAGTGGACAACATCTCCTCCACTTTCTCTGCAATATTAACAGTTTTTGTTATTTTTCTCAGAGACCTGGGTACTGTTCGGCGACGCTCGCTAAGCAGTTTAGCGAGCTAGATTCCAGGCTAAAGAAAGAGAACGCCCCTTTATCGGGTTCGGCGAAGCAACTTTTGATCAATTACCATAGTAACATTACACTTAGCACTAATCTGCTACAGGGCAGGCTATACTAAGTTTAGCTGGCTAAACTTGCCACACCCCTGGCAAAAGGAGGGATCCCATTGACCAAGGACTAAAAGGAGTCATATTAGATAGTTTGATTAGCATAGGGAGAGAGTTCTTTGCGATCCGCCAAGATCCATTTTCCCTTTTTTTGTGAGTGGTAGCCTACGTTTTTGTAATGTCGGCGATGCGGAGAACAAAGCACTCATGATTATATGACATTGTTATATTGACAGTAACCCATCTCCCTTACGGAGGTATTGGCGAAAGTTGTTTAAGATCTTGATTTTATGTCCCTTCTACAATCACGATGTTATTAACCATACGTCATCAACAAATGCAACTTTCATTATTGCAAACGTATAGTTTTGCAGTCTAGTTTTTGTGCAGTAGTGAATAAAGTTTACCTTAGTCTACTTCACAGCATATCATTTTTGTAGAAAAGGTGGATGCATGATAAGAAGAGAGAAATACACACAATATATTTTCATTGCTTCAATTTTTTTAATTTCTTATTAATACATTTACATCTAGTCATTTCGCAGACGGTTTTATTCAAAGCGATTTACAAGGAGATGAAAAACTACAATTACTACGGAGGCGAAGGGGGTCGAACCAGCAATCTGTTGCATGCAATCCATGAGCTCGAACCGCTGCACCAAAGTCACATATTTGACATCGGAAAAGATATCACGTCTTAGACAGCCTATAGACAGTTTCTTATATTGCTGTCGCAGCCGCGGCAGTGTTGAATTTTGACATGATTATGGTCTTGAATTCTTCATAACGCGTTCATAGTCATATCCTGCCTTAGCGGAGAAAAAATCATGGTTTTGGTGATCGACCTTTCCTGCCTTTTGAAGCAGGATGTGCATGCGCAATTTAGCTGACGAGTTTAGCATGGGACAACTTAACTTGACAAGTTTTTATTTATTGTTTGTTTAAAAGGTTAAACTCCTTGAAAGACTGCAGCAATTGTAGTCTAATTTATTTTACTTGAATTGCCGTGAGCAAGCTGACTTGATTATCAGTTTGCTTATTAACACACATTTGTATTTGCATGTATGGATAGTTCTGCTGAACTATCCCACATATTTTAATTGTCCTTTGATTAAGGCAGCCAGAGAGTAATTTAATTGTGTCCCATTTCTCCATTAGCATCATTGCTCCTGTTACCGTGCAGGGACATTGATATCCATTGACAGTAGTCACTCATTGACATGTTTTCAGTTCACCTATTGTCTTTGAATGGAAAATGGCCTCACTTGTGTCCTTCAGAAAAAGAAATGGCAACACATTTCTGTATTAGCAAGGAAGCAGGAGCAAACCTGTGTTAGGGGTGAAGTAATCTGCCTCGGATCTCCTTGAAGTTAAATGTAACCGTTTTGAGCAACAGAAGCAGCACAGTTTATTCCTGGTCTACTGTCAGGACCCACAGCGATATTGCCATTTTCTCACATTGTAATCTCATCTGACACATTCGATTTAAAAGGATTGCTCAGCAATGCTATTGGTAGGCTTTAACCAAACATGTGCCAGCTTTTCTGCCATACATTTTTCCGCTAAAATGTGGCACTAAATATGGGTTGGCTTAGCTAAGTAAATGGTATGTAGGGTAATGTCAGGATAGAGAAACTTCTTTGCCTCTGTTAGAAGCTGTATTTACCAGGTCATCAGCTAAGAATGGCTACTGGTTCATTGTGGTTAAGGATTCCCTGTAGCCATTTAGCTTCTAAGCTAATTATCTACTAACCCACCTTGGCCACTTAAATATTATGCCTACATGTGGATATTTCAGAGGGTATGGAGGACATCTTGGAGGCCCTATATAGAACTACAAAAGTGACTAATCTTTCCATAGCTACCCCGGTGGGTGTGATGTGTTTGGAGGGAATCTACACAGAATGGGTGGCACTGAGAATGCTTGAACAATGTTGGTGGGATTAGTCATGGCCTTAATCATCAGGGAAGCCTGTATGTTACCAGGAGGCAGGCTGCACCTTCACATGTCACCCTCTAAATGAAACAAGGACGTTAACATGTCAGACTGTACATGACTTTAACCGATTTCCTTCCTATTTTTAGCAAGAATTCTCACCAGGCTCCTCAAATTCCTTACAAGAATTATGATACAAATCCCCAGGGTTGCTAGAATTGGACATGATAGGGGAGGTGGTGAGATGTTACAGTTGGTGGAGTGAATGACAGGCTGAGCTTGGGAAGATATAATACCCTCTGAAATAACTGAACAGGAAGTGTGGAACTCGTGAAGAAAATGCTTCTCCTGAACCTTCATTTAGGAATGTAATTTTCTGTTGTAGAAAAATAGATTTGGGAGATAGATGTTTTGTCTTGGTGGATGTAACTGCTGCATCCAAAAAAATAATCAGAGCATGACATAGTGTATGCTGTAAATGTGCAAAGTGGAGGTCAAACTCTAATTCTTAGTTTTCTGACCATGCCACAGTATTTTGATGAGAAAACACTGGTGTTGAGAGACACAACACAACTCACAGGAGGCTACCATCTGCATATTACAAGAAAAAACCAGCGCAGTCAGCAGCGTGGCATGTCCCATTGCTGTGTTCTTCATTAATGCAACACAGCCCTTTCACACTGGAGCTCGTGGGGAGCACAAGGTCATCAGCTAAACAGGGAGTGAGCCGACAGCCTACGAGGAGCAGGGCCACTGTATGTAACCTTTCTAGAATATACATGTCTACATGAGCTGTGCTGTGTCCATATGTATGTATGTGTATGTACTGTGCTAATGTCCAAGCATGCTTTATAGACAATAGAGAAGTAATAGATATAATAGAGAGGTAAACTGAACAGGCTTTACAGAAGAACCTATCAAAATGAGATAGAGAGAGAGTGATTTTCACATACTTATACACATCAGTTAGTGTAGATGAAAGGGAGAGGTTTAAGAGGAGAACCATCCTCTTTTATCCCTCTCTAGACCTCTGTATTCAACATCAAAAAGCCTTTTTAACTTAACTTTGGCCAAACAGAAGAGAAGATACATTCTTTCCTGAATGCATAAATATTGTTTAGAGAGGAACAAATAGTGAATTATGTCCAAATATTTCCACATTATGAAATGGAACTTCCACTGTTTTCCCCATCAGGGTCTTCCTGTTCCATCTTCTCTCTGTGACTCTCTCTTGTGAATTTTCAAATAGGTTTCACCAAACCATTAAATCACCTTGAATCTCAGTGTGTTGTGCAGCCTCACTCAGTAATTGTGGTTTAATTGTGAAGCAACTGTCGTAAGGATGTGTTATGTTCCGCAGTTAGTCAGTCAGCCCATTCGTCAGGCTAGTTTTGAATGACTTAATTGCCAGCACACCCCTGCAAATGAATCTAGTATTGTGTCCGTGGGTGGACATTGATTGTCATTAAGGTGGCACCAATTAACTGGGAATGTTCTAATTGCTTCTGAGATGCCTGTTGAACACAAATTGATGGCATGACTCTATCAGAGTGAGGGCGTAGGGTGAGGATCACACAGCTGTAAGCAGCACTTAGCATTCAACATTCCCACTTGCAAGCAAATATAAATGCTTGGTAATATTTAACACCTTACTGAATATGCCTGAGCTCAGTGTGTAATACTTCAACTATTCAAAGCTTTGATTTTAAATGAGCCATTTATACCAAATGAACTAGACTACAGAACCTTATCTGAAGTGAGAAACTAGGTAAAACTATGTAACAGTTTAAATAACAACACAACAATAATATGTTTTCTCTTTCATGTTGAACTGTCTAGGATTGTCGAGGACTGTCTGACATTGAAACACCTGTGATGAATATGATCTTGCTTTGGTTTGGTTAGGCTTTGAAATCATTGCTTTACATATACTGGCTACATTTAACCAAGAGATAACTAGACATCTATGTCTGTTTCCCATTATTCTGTGAAACACTAGCTCGCTCCCTGTCTGGAGATACTCTATATTACATCCTGAAATTGTCCTCATAGTTACACAGTTTGACAGAGGGCAGTGTTCATAATGTGAAACTCCCAATTAGGCCTCTCACAGAAGTCTTGGTCATGCATGCAGAACTGAATGCCCTTCTGCTCTCTCCCCCCCCCCCCCCCCCCCCCCCCCCGGATAGGCTGCTCTGGTTATTCTTGCAGACATGTTATTGTGGATGATATACAGTGGATGCTTCTCTTCTCTCCTCTGCAGTTGTCATCCGCTCGCCATTGATCTCTCTGACAGCGTTCTAAATTACTGGGATTCCTTCCCATTCTGGAGGAAAAGCTGATCATGCTCCTTGCTTTGTCATCCAAAGCTCCTCTTCTCCTTCCCCCTTCTACTTCAAACGAGGTGCTTGGGGAAGGAGAAACCATCCTCCACAATGGCTGAGGTTCCATTGAGATGATAATACCTCTTGGAGCCGTCCCCAGTTGGGATGCTAGGAGGCATTTTGCACGAACAGCACCCTATTAATCAATATTTGAAAATGATTTTTGGGAGCAATTTTGGCTTGGTTGGCGTCTGGGCCATCCTCAGCTTTGGCAGGCAGCAGGCAGCTCTCCTGTTGGGCTCAACTCCCTCAGTCTGCACACTGGCTGGCCACGGGGGTGTTGGCTCCGGTCTGATGCCTCTCTGATTTGCATGGCCTCAGCAGCCGTCAACAGTCAGCTTTCAAAAGGTTTAAAGGCTATTTTATGATGCACTGGTCACAAAGGATGTGTGGCTATATTTCACCATGGCTGACACTAAGCGTCACTGCTATTTCTGTTGAACACGTACACAAGTACACATATGCATGCACTAGCAAGCATTTGGGCACACATACACATAGTCAGGTCATGTATACAGACACATACACATACCATGTAAATGTATGCAGTCACACAAACATAGACACAGATATGCATTCTGTGGGTAGGCAGAAATACATGCGGTTCCACACCCATCGCACACCCTTCACACACCCTTCACACACCCATCGCACACCCTTCACACACCCTTCACACACCCATCGCACACCCTTCACACACCCATCGCACACCCTTCACACACCCTTCACACACCCTTCACACACCCTTCACACATCCTTCACACACCCTTCACACACCCTTCACACACTGAGTGTACATCATATAATATAACATATAATGATCTTCACACACCCTTCACACACCCTTCACACATCCTTCACACACCCTTCACACATCCTTCACACACCCTTCACACACCCTTCACACATCCTTCACATATTCCTATCACCTTTCCCAGTCCATTCACTACTCACATGTCAGGTCCTCATTGTTTGAAAAGCTTGATAATATAAAACCTAATGCTGTCGTTGGATATGAGGTCATGTTGCATAGAAAGGTAAGTTGATTGAAGAAGTCTGCTTGTTAAGTGATAAGTGGAATGGACCCCTGACAAACATGTGTTCATCAGTGCCCATGGTTATCTTCTGATAGGCCATACCTGTCCAATGTCATTATAAGATCATTATATGTTATATTATATGATGTATACTCAGTTTCCCAGCAGTGATGTTGTGATCGATTGACTGTTTTAATTATGCTATGCCAAGCATACGCTAGAATTACGCTAGAATGGGTATTTTTTGCTACTGAGCTAAAGTTGCAAAGTGTAGTTCACTTTTACACCACTGTCGTTAACACTAATGTCCTAATGGACCAGTCTTTGCTGACAAGCTGAAGGATATGGAACCAGCAAAGACAGCGCCAGAAGCCAAATAAGCCTGTCGACTGACAAGGTAGAGTAATATTACAAGATTTTACAGAAATATCACTGCATAGTTTTATTTATTGTGACCCTGGAGATGAACGCTATCTTAACCAAAATAATAACACATTTTTATTTTAAAGAATTAAAATTTTAGTTTTCGCCCTACATTGTTTTCTAAGCGTTTCAATGTGAAGTATGTGCAATCTAATACAATGTTGTTGCCGACATGATAAAGGCCCATATTGTGCATATTATACATTGGACAGTATAATGTATTACAAGCTAGCTGGGTTTGGCTAAGATAAATGTATTTGGATGCCAGCCTGAGATTGGACTGAGATCGATTACTTACAAATCTCTGTGAGACAGGGATGACACCAATAAGGTAACAGCCTACATTGCATTCTTTCATAAAAAATGTTGGTAGGGTATGTTTATGTTGAAAAACAAGTGAGTTGACAACTTTCCTAACACAACCAAACATTAAGACAACACAAGACAGCAAGACAGCTATTTATTTAAGTTATTACTGACTAGTCCAACAGAAAGAAGGCCAGCTCAGCATCTGACTTGCATCCATTAAGTCTCTTTAGCTCTTACCCACTAGGCTGATTCTTTTTCGGGTTCTTGCTCATATACTCTTCTTCGCTTCCTCCTACAATGTCTTCCTCGAAGGGGCGGACATTCCTACAGGCAGTATAGGCTGTCGCCTGGGGCGCAACTCGGAGGGGGGCGCAAAAAACTGCGCCCAGCAAAAAAACAACAACATTTAAACATTTAACAAATAATGACAATACATACTGTAACGTGCCCGGCATAGTCGGCCCCTAATGCCGTGTGAGGTGGTGCCATAAAGCATTATGTAGTTCTCATGAGAGGTGTTGCGCCCTGTCCACCAAAGTTACATAGTGCAATACCAGGCGTACTTGCCATGCATTCTCCATATTACAAGTCAGTGTACCACCAAAATTATTTTGAAGCTGTTATTTTAAGTGTGTGTCTGTATGTCTGTATGTAATCCACTGGAGCTCACTTGTCTGTGTGGAAAATTATAGGGTCTTTGTTCTTTTTGAATAATGACACCCTGCTCATACTTCATAGTGAAAGAGTGCTTTCTAGGGAATCTTTATTGTGCTGCCCTGACCTCAGTATAAATCAACACAACGCATCCTGAGAAGCCAGAGGCTTTTTCAAAGTCTGTTTTACTGCCAAAGCAGACACATTTTTACCTCAGGCACGGATGAGTGAGGTTGGTCTTTATAGGCTTCAGATAAAATGTCCTTTCTATCTCTATATCAACGTGTGAATGATGATTACGTGTAAAATTACTTGCTTTGTGTTTAAATAACAAATAATCTTCATGCAAGTTTTGCAAATCAATTTGACAATTTACCATTTATCGTACCTGATATGGATATATATAGTAATATGTTTTACATAAGTTTAAACAGCTGTCTATGCTTCATGCAAACTTGAATGTGACTAACATCAAGGATTTTTTTCTGAATCAGAAGTATATACTTATGTAAATGATAGCAAGAGCTGGCCATACTCACCTGTAGTTAATTAATAAAGACCGTACAAACAAACTGAATGGATGGACAGGTGGAGTCATTTCGGAGTAACCTCCGTAATGCACCAAAGTCAGGTCAAGGGCAGGGCATTAAAATGCGGGAGCAGGGGAAGCAGATTGATTTAAAAACACTCATTACATCCTTAGACTTGCTGAAGGTGTTTGTGGTATGCAGTACATGCGCCTAAGTGAGCAGCAATGTGAGACGCTACTCCGGCCTCCAGCACACAAGGGAGACGAAGCATTGTGGACATCTGATTAATGTTCCCACAAACTAGGTCAAACAATGTAGCCAGGAGAGTTCATTGTAGTCGCCAAGCTGTTGAGGCACACCAGAGAGGATAATGAGGGTAGCCCTTTATTTAGAGCTGTCTGAGGAGCAGCACAGGCAGAGATGTGACCTTAATAGTGGCATTAAGCCCATCCTTTCTTTTAATTAATGGCAGATCAAGCTAAAGAGATGTAGTCCACGGATTCTCATTATTGTTGACTTAATGGAAATGCTTACGTCAATGTGTGTGTGTGTGTGTGTGTGTGTGTGTGTGTGTGTGTGTGAGAGAGAGAGAGTCAAAAAGGGGAGATTAACACTCTAAGGTCCAAGGCCTTTTAGACTTTTCTAAGTTGACTGACATGCCTTGATGTTTTTGTACATTTTGCTGAACTAAAAACATTGATGCACAAATGGAATATATGATTCTATTCTAGAAGACCTCAGCAATAATATTAGAAAAGGGTTCAATGTTTCCGTGGTTGTTCTTTTTATGTCTCTAAGACGAAAACTAAAAAAAAAAAATATCCCGGACGAGAAATAGCCTTATGCTCCATGGGACTAGGGTCCCCTCAATTGGCAATGAGGTTGGAACAGGTTAAGCACAACAGAATTGTTTTCTTTCTTGCCCCCTGACAACTGTTTGGAGAAGCATCCCTTGTGCATTCAATGTCACTTTCATTATAACATGAGGACCACAGCATTCCTCCCAAAAATATCTCAAATGTGATGATGGTGTCACCTGTGCCATGAAGATTTTCCCCATAACTAATCAATGTGTCACTGAAGCTACAG
Organism: Sprattus sprattus; assembly: GCF_963457725.1. Classification (NCBI taxonomy): domain Eukaryota; kingdom Metazoa; phylum Chordata; class Actinopteri; order Clupeiformes; family Clupeidae; genus Sprattus; species Sprattus sprattus. The sequence goes on from NC_137909.1 coordinate 8,176,376, forward strand.
TACCAGACAGACCACAGACTTGGGGCTTGTCCCACAGCACCCTCTGCCCCCCCCACCCCCCCCACCCTCTTTTCCAGAACCACGACTCATTCACCACTGTCATGGTGGAACGGACTAAAGTGGACATGTTGTGACAGTGATCCATTACCGGCTGGTGCTCAGGACTGGATAGCTGTCTCCCCACAGGGCGTGCTGACACATTCATCCGTTGAGTGAACTCCGCTAAAGTGGTGCCAGTGGAGGGGACCTCCCCGATCCCAGAGACTCTGACCCAGGGGGGTGGAAGGGGGGGGAATAGAGGGAACAGTCAGGAGACCTCTGGCACACGCTTGCCTGCCCACCAGAGCTTCAAGAGTGGGTGCTGTGTAAAAGAGAATAGTGGGAAAAAATAGAAGAAAAAAAGAGGATGCCATCCAAAAACAAGGGCAGATGCCAAGTCGTGTCCTGTTGCAAAGCGTCTCTCTGTCTGTCTGTCTCTTTCTCTCACACACACACACATACACATACACATTAACACAAGCAAACACACACACTCTATCCCACACAACCCTGCTTTGCACTGATAAAGGCCATGCCAAGTGCCGAGAGGTAAACATTTAGTCAAACCAAATGAAAATGGCCTGGCGTAAATGTACTACCTCAAACAAAAAAGAGGTTACGTGTTAAAATTGTCCTTCTGAAGTCAAATATTTGTTCTTGAAAATTGTCGACATTCAAATCTGTCTCAAAGGGAAACACATTTTCACCATTCCGCACACATATATTTCGAACAATATACCGAGTGGCTCGAGCCAACAGAGACATTCTATATCTGTTTCTGAATTCTTATGTCTGTTTAAGTACAAGCAAGAAGAAGTATACACCTGACTCTGTAAGATCGCTACAGGTGTTCCGTACAGATGTCCATTATTTGTACATCAAAGCACTTGATATGCTATATGTTACATTGATATACTATATGTTAATGTGCTGTGTTAAGAGTGAATGGATTGGTAAGGCTGTTACTGCTGAACACATCCTTCCCACTGAAATTCTTGATCACTATATCCTTGATAAGATCGTGTTTGATGTCCAACCCATGGAGCAATTCAGACAATGTTATCGCATCAAAGCCAGGCTAACGCACATGCCCATGCAGTTCTGATAACAGCACATGAATATCAGCATCACGTGTGAACTTGTGAAGCCAGTGCAAGTTCATCCAGAGCTCAGGAACCACCGTTCAATTACCCGGGCCTCAACAGCAGTCATCAAAGTCAAAGTCACCACGTTCAGAAACAACGAAAAAACTATCAGCATGGATGAAGGTAAAGCTGAACCTGCTGTCATCACGGAGCACATCTCTGCAACATTTCTGCTTGAATAAACACTGTGCGCTGGCACATCTTATTTATTCATCTTTTTTCTCTCCCCCCCCCGCCCCTCTAAATCATGTGATTCAGCTCGCCCTGGGATGTTTTTGACCTCCAAGGGCGTGCCCATCTCCATCTACTCCACACAAGGAGTCGCAGACAGGATTTGGAGCACGCTCAAGCCCCCAGCTGAGACCAATTTTTTAGGGGAAGGAGCTCACAAGTTGGGAAAACAAAGCTCAGTGGGGATGAATGCTGCCTCAGGATTTGGAGGAGGGATGCTTTAGTCAAAGAGAGAAGCACCCTTACAGTTTACAGCCACCCTGACTGGCAATATGGGAATGAATGAAATGGAATATTTTCATGACTTGAGTCACCAAGCACATTTTCTCATGTAATTTCACCCGTAACTTACACGGTTCAGTGGTGATAGTGGAAATAATTTCTGGTGTGCAGTAAAAATAAACCAAGAGGTGTGCAGTTTGGTTTGTGCAGAGAAAAGAAGGAAATGTGAAACAAATCCATCAACAAACTTAAAAAAAAAAACACAATTGCATGATTGATGTTACTACATAAACAAGAGACATATTGGGAGAGAACCTAAGGAAGCTTCTTTGGACAATACAAGTTGTGCTTTTTTTCATTTGTCCATTCATCTGTAAAATAGCAGTGCCTCTGATTTAGCTTTTGGTGGCTACAAGGGCGCCTTATCCAGTCGAGAGTGAGTGCTCTTCATTATCTAACACAGAGGGAGGGAAGCCAAAGCAGACTGCTCTCTGGGCCTGCTCGTGTCTTGTGTTTATTTAACCCGTCAACTGGAACACAACAGCAGAGATGCATTCGCTCGCTGCAGCTCCACAGTGAAGGGGAGTGATCCCAGAATGACCACAGCACCACTGTGTGGAAACAGGTGGAACTCCTCTGTCCAGCCCCGGCAATGATTAATAGAGCAACACTGGAGGAGAATCACCTTCGGCAGGCAAGTCTCCAGGACTCTAACTAAGGTGTAATTAATGTCTTAAATTATGCTGTTATGGTGACATATAAGCTCTTCATTGACAATATCTGTACTTACTTCTGTAGCTTCAAGTACACACAGCCCCTTTTGGCAATACATGTAAGAATGAACTTGCTTTATGAGATATCTTTAAGGATAAACTTGCTTTATGAAATCCACTCTTGCAGGTGTGTGCGTTTGAAAGGTGCAGAAATTATCACCTGCAATAACAACAATCCTCACATAACATAAATAATGCACAATCCTCACTTAAAGCAGGAATCCATAATGCAGTATAATTTAAAAGTATGGAATGGTTCATAAAATGTAAAATGTTTAATATGGCCTCCACAACTGTTATTGAATTTTCACAATTGGAGTCATAAACACATTTTTTTTTTTTGCATGTTTTAAAAGTCATTACAAACATCATTGATGATACCAATATCATGATCATGATCAGGTCAATTATATAATCCCTCATGGTCTTTGTGCTTTAAACATGTAATCTGATCATGTTTACATGCGTGTAACTACAAATGTTCATTTACATTGACAAAGGATTGTATTAACTGCTTTGATGACTTATAAACATGTTATAAAGCCCTAGAAATACACTTATCATGCAGCGCAGACACTGCTTTAAAGAAAGTGTCACCCTCATTTGAATACGTTTTTTTTTTTTTCAGGACTAATACTTATATAAAAAGCATATATTTTCTTCTCCAAATGCCTCTCAATTTCTCACCTCTTTTGAAGTCTCATTGAACATATTTGGAGGCAGATCATGTTAAATCATTTTGAAAGCATTTATCATTTCTTGAGGCAGTCTCTTTCTCCCATCCTCCGCCTCTCTCTCTTCTTCTCTTTCTCTGTCTATCTCTCCCTATCTTTTTGCTTCAACCTTGGGGCAACTAAGAGAATGTTAATGACTTCTTTTCAAGGGGGTAATCACAGTCCCCTCCATCATCATTAGCATCAAATTAGTCTCCATTCTGATAAGACCACTGGGGAACATACTGGCTGAAAGAGTGGGTGGAAACAAAATGATTATCAGCGTTTCTAATCAACAAAGCTGCTTCTGGCATCGTTCTGCTTCCTGTTATAAGAGAGGCCACTTTGAAAAATGCATTCCTCGAGTCCAAATGTCTGAGAGTACATGGTGTAATGAAATTATGATCCATGGTATAATGAACTTAGTCCTTAATAAAGTTATTATTCCAGTTTAGTTAGAGTTCTAATGCCCATGTTCGTTGTACAGATATACGGTATGTCACTTGATCTTATCCCAAGGATTCTAATACAAATAGCAAAAATAAAAAAATTAAATTATATTATCATAAAATATTATATAAAAGTAATCTTTCAAATGGATATTGCCCGTAAATCCCCTTTTGATGAAAATGAGTGGAATATCAATATTCAGAAATGCTGAAGGCTCCAATAATAGAGTTGCCAACTTTCAAAGCAGGCTTGGCATGACAATTGATGGGATTGACCAAAACAGGTGTAATTCTGGCATGAAATTAATTGAAGTCAGTGGAATATCTTTCTAATGCTGGTGTGAGACAGGACATAAAAGTGTGTGTCTCACGGCAAAAGCGTTGCATGCTGAGTGCTGTGTTGTCCTGTAGGCCTCTGTTGATTTGGACTGAGAGCAGTGACGTGCAGTCAGGGTAGGCAAGGTAGGCACTGCCTACCCTGACAAAATTCAAACGTAAAAATGTTTATTAAATCATTTTATTTAATAAACTTGTATTTGTATTTGTACCGAGTATTCTTGTGATTTATATATGCAATACATACGTTATTCCAATTGTTTAGACGTTACAATGACAATTGTATCAGTTACGCATAAACAAATACAAAAAAACGGCAGAATAAGCAGTGCCTTTACTGTCCATTCGTTGTGAACGGCTAAGAAAAAGTCATGTCGCGCATGCGCACTTCGATTCTGTATTCTTTAATATGTACGTCGAAAGGCACAACTCTACTGTGCCTTTGCACGTAAATATGTTATGCCAGTAATCATCTACGTTACGTATCAAACATGGACCAATTAAAATCGAGATATTACTGGACATTTGCGCAGCTGACGTCATTACACAAGTTAAGCGTAATCCCCGCGAAAATCAAAGTAAAAATGACAACAGCGGTATCTACCGATACTGTGGAACTTAGACATTTCTCTAAACTCGACTTTAATAGAAAAAAGCAGTAACTAGCAATAGGGAGGCCTATTCCAACACTAAATGAACTTCTGCAAAAGGGACCAAAAATTGTCGTTTCAAACGGACTGGTTTGACAAAAAAGATTGGCATTGTGGCTGTGCTAGTCAGGTGAGTTAGAAACTATTTTGAGCTTAATTTTGAAATGAGTGTGGGGTTGAATTAATGCCGACTGCAAGCCATTTGCTTTCATATTCAATTGAGCAGTGTGTGTTCTCATTGCTGCTGACTGACATACATAATTGGCCGCTGTGCAGATAAAGATGGTTGCATTCTGATGATGGACGTTAACTGGTGTGTGCGTGCGTGTGCGAGACTGAGAGTAGTAGGCCACACGATATGTTATCGTGATTGGATTTTTTTTTTATATATCGATCGACCGTGCCTGTGTGCCGCACTTGTACCTACTGTCCTGACGTAGCCTATTAGCCTAAACAATAAATAAGGTAATCTGGCTTTCATAACTCAGTGCCTACCCTCGTACTGACTTCACCGCACGTCACTGACTGAGAGGCATGGTAGCCAGATGTTCTGAATCTGTAAGATAACTCAGCTAATTGCACACCATACAATCCTTAACGAAGTAGCAAATGAGTATTGGTTGCTGCTTCATTGGGGAGTTTGTTAAAACAAATTTATGGCAACACGTCAGGGAGAGAGCTGATGCTGACTAGAATTATGGTGGGGTTTAGACTAATTGAATTTACATCTATTTACATGGCATTGATTAGTTGTCAGTGAGTCATTATGCCCCAGTTCACTGGGGGCACTCTTGAGCATTTGGCAGTTAAAGTCACTCCTACACATATCGGAGTATTTTGCTGCTAATATCTGGTTTAAGAGTGTGGCGAAGAGAATGCATCCTTGCCCTAACTGTAGGTTGTAGCATAAATTCACACACATATAAACTTGTAAAAGGACAAAAACGCACCTTAAATGTGTTACATTTACTTTACTTGTGTCTTAACAATACAAGGGCATTTGGAATATGTAGCCCTACCTGAGGCTGAACCTGAGCTGCAGTACTCTATCAGGCTGGAGTTCAGCTACCGCTGGTTTGCCCATTTCCCTTTGCTATTGTTTTTTCCTTACACAACACCGATCAGTTATTTTTAAACCTGGGGATGGTCTCAACACTTGATTTTATGCTCTGTGATGTAAGAAGTGACTGTATGTTTCATGCCCCAGCATGAACACAGGCTCAAGCATGCTGCCCCACACCTAGAAGGTATCCTATCTATAAATCGTTGTGGACATGCAACATTTATGCCCTCTACAGTGAGCTTTAAAATTGACCTTTTAAACTTGAGTTTTCCAAGCGCTTTCATAACAGTCGTTTAATCCTTCAAAGACTAAAGTGAAGATTTTGAATTAAAAATATGAAATCATTTCAACCAACAGCTCTCATGACGGCTGTTTTGAATGAGTGAACTCTGATAGTGTTGATAGGATAAATATGTACTCGTGTTTTTTAGGTAGAGGGAAGAACAGATGGGGGCAGATGACAGGTACTCTCCATGAGATATCCATCAAAGCATTTCAACCCTGTAGGAAAACTTAACACATACTGTTTGTTTTACTTTTTTTGATGAAAGCTAGGCATTTGATTTGAAATTTAAATTCAGCGACCATCCCTTTGTCCAACATACTGCTGCTACGGTGAATCCTGTTATAACGGTCTCAATAAACACGTTTGTTCCCTGATGCTCTGGTCAAAAGTGGGGACATTCTGTGGCTGTGGACCTGCTGGGTGGGGTTGGTTGGTGGCTTCACTCCACATTGAGGGTGGGACATCTGAGGCTGACAGTGACTCAGACTGACAGCAGCTAACACCATACAGTGTGCATGCACATTAGCCCTCCTCTTCACCCCATAACCATGCAATACTGACAGTGATGTTGTATAACAATAATTTTGTATCAAATGTTTGGTGTGAACATGAGAGACATAACCAAACATAAAAAATAGATTGTATTAATGTGAGTAAAGCTCTCCTAACATTAGCCAAAGCATTCATAAAATGCTAAGCAAGCAAGTGGTTACATATTTGATTGAATCTTTTGGTATGTGCCATTGACTTCTGTTGTCATCCATTGGCCAGCCTGATTTTAATGTATGGTGTTTGGCGCCCTATGGTGTGCAAACAGTAAGAAAAATTGCAAATAAAATATCAGCTCGGTATAGATGTTTATATGTCAGAGGGCCTTCCCGTGGACTTGAAATGGTCTAGTTTCTCATCCACACATCTGTGAAGTACAGAACTTTGCCAACCTAATTTACTGATCACTTAGATTCACTTAGTGCACTCTGGACTCTCACATACAAATCACAAAATATATCCTGAGTCAGACTCAAGTTTAATCCACCGACAGTAAAGACACTTTACAACAATGTGAACAACATAATCTGCATGCAATGACAAAAAACATTTTTTTTTACACATACACATAAAAGACAAAATAATGAATCTTAATAAGGACATCAGCTGGGATTCACTTAAAATAGTTGTACATACTTTACCACACCACATTTTGTTAGGAAGAACATTTCCACCTTCCTATGGCACATATTTTAATAACAAAATATGATGGTCGCTTGAAAATAAATAAATCTGCGTAACAATGGACTCCACCTTATTGACATTCTACTGTAAACTTCAAAATTAAGTGCATCCCAAAAGAGAAGTATCAGAACAGGAGCTAGGCTTGGAAACATGACAACAATAACACAAATTGCAACGTCATTCATAGAACTAATGGAAAATGCAGAGGCATTTAACATTGATGTAACATAAAAATAAACTTTATTCATAAATCATCTTCTGTGTACACTGACTAGGCCTGATCTTCTTTGTTTTCTGAATCTGAGCTTTCTCACATTTTATCTTTGTTCTTAAATATCTGTAATAATTCCACCACTATGTAGTTTATCAATTTACCCATGTTTTTCACATTGTAGTCTTTGAAAACCTATAACAGCACTTCAGTTCAGGGCAATTGTGGAAAGGTACGCACATTAATAATCAAAATAATAATACACTTAACAATCTGTCCCCTCCACACCAGTGACTGCTTGTACTTGCTCTTGAGGCTCAGGCGTACTTTTATGGTATTTACCTTTTGTTTGCTACGTAGCTAATTCAATATGCAGTAACAGACAGGTCCAAATTCAGCAGAGGAATGATGTCAGTTCTAAACTGGTACTGGTATGAACTTTGAGCTCCTGTCGATTTTTTCGGGAGGGATTGTGCCATCACTATGGCAACACATGCAGACAACCATTCCACTGCCTGCTCTCAACTATCTCCATATGAAGGAAGCACAACCAACATTCCTTAATTAACCAAGAACGTGTCTGGCATTGTTGGGCACATTAACCTCAAAGGGAGGAGCAGAAGCACTCACACAGGTTTCTGAGCAAACTACTGATGACAGCAACCACTTACACAAGTGCAGCAGGTCTCAAGGAGTACAACATGGGGAGGAGTGAGTCAGACGAGAGAAAGGAGGAGTGTGCTTGTGTGTGTGGGGGAGGGGTAAGAGAAGGGTCAGGAGCGGCATCTGGGAACTGAAGGGAGAGTAGGGTTAACGCTTGGACTCGCGAGGGTAGAACTCGGCCAGCGTGGCCTGAGGGATCCTCTTCAGCATCTCCTTAGGGAAGATCCTCATCAGCTGCCAGCCAATGTCCAGTGTCTCATACACAGTGCGGTTCTCATAGGCCCCTATAGTCACACACACACACACACACACACACACACACACACACACACACACACACACACACACACACACACACACACACGCGACCACAGAGGAACATGCCATTATCCCACTAAGCAAAACAAACATGAATTATGAGTTCAAATTTCTGGTACTTTAAATCCCTTTTGTAACTGGCACAGCTCTAAGTGACATCTTGTCCCTCCCCACCTGCTAATGCATCTATGATCAGTGAAGCTGCAAACAGCTGCTGCAAATCTGCCCTATTTGAATAAGCTCTTCCTGTTCATCTTGGCAATTAGTCTGTTTATCTTTCCATATTACCGCCAAAAAACGAGTGCACATAACAAAAAAAGTAGTGCTGTCAGTTTAGCGCGTTATTAACGTCAATTTTTGTATCGTGCGATTAAAAAAAAACAATTTTTTTAATGGTGAGCGCGATACGGCGAAATGGATGATAAAAAGCTTCTGAATAGAAAGTTTACAAGTTGTGTTGTGCAAAAAAAGCGAGCTTCACTGTTGTCTGAAAATGTCAACAGGCAGCTGGCTGAAAGCACAGAAGTAGTAGGCTTACCTTTTATAGGTAACCTTACTGTCACGGTTCATTGTTTTTGAAATAAGAGGCCTGACTTCTATGATCACAGCAAACTTAAAAAAAAGAAAATATTACGCCATGGTTTAACTGCACTATAGGCTGAGTCCTTGTTTATCAGCAGTCGTTGAGTCTGTTCTTTGCACATCCATCACTGTCTGGTTTGGATCCGCAACCAAACTGGACAAGAACAGACTTCAACAGACTGTCAGGACTGCAGAAAGGATCATTGGTGTCAACCTGCCCACCATCCAAGACCTGTTCACATCCAGAGTCAAGAAGCGGGCAGGAAAAAAAACTGCAGACCCCTCCCACCCTGGACACAACATGTTTCAACTCCTCCCCTCTGGTAGGCGCTACAGATCTCTGTTCGCCAAGACCTCCAGAAACAAGAACAGTTTCTTCCCTCCTGCTGTCTCTCTCCTGAACAGCTAACCCTCTGTGGCAATGTAAAAATAACCAATGGAGAATTACCCCGCAACCATATCTTTTTATTTCACCCTTCCTGTATAACCCAATACCATATAGTATTTATTTATGCCTGCTCTTCCTGGACTGTCCACTTTGCACTATTGTTTATCCATTGCACTGTTGTATTGTATTGTTTTGCACTGTTGTATTGTATTGTTTTGCCCTGTTGTACTGATTTGCACTGTTGTATTGTTTTGTGTTGTGATGTATATATGTGTAATATGTGTAAGCACACTGAGCGCCACTGCACCAAGACAAATTCCTTGTTTGTGCAAACTAACTTGGCCAATAAAAGCAGATTCTGATTCTGATCTGAAATGTGCATTTTGTAATTTTATTTTGTACCGCCCTGTTTGGCAATGTTGTTTTTCAATAAAATAAAACATTGCATAAAGCAAGCCAATCCACTTTAAAGCATTAAAAAAAAAAATATTGAAGGGACATTTAGAATAGATTAAAAAATTGCGATTAATCGCGATTCATTTTGAGTTAACTATGACAAAAATGCGATTAATCACGATTAAATATTTTTATTGCTTGACAGCACAAAAAAAAGGCATGAAAATCATACTCCATCAGTCTAGTTCCTAAATTACATGCCATCATTATAATCTGTTCAACAAGAAAACATGTTCTATTTCTGATCATGATGTAATAATATTTTTATTTTATATAGCCCTTTTCGAAAAACTCAAAAACGCTTCAAATGTATTGTGTGTATCAAACAGTGATCTGTGTCTGACCAAACTTTTCAAACTTATAATGCATAATCGCAGAGGTTGAAATTTGCAACTACTGTATAGATCAGGGGTTTTCAACCGGTGGTCCGCGGCGGTATTGCAGGGGGTCCGCGATTTAAAAAAATTTAATATAAAATAAAATTGCTTTGATATTTCAACACATTTCCAGATTACTCTTGAAAATGTCTGAAATAAGAAAATATGTCTACAATAAAGGTGATTCACGCTGACAGAATGTAGCCTTGCACCTATCCAGTCTCAACCAATTTTAGCCTGTGCTAAGTTCTGGATAAGTTGCCAGACCGAATTTCCAGAGCTTGCTGCAAAAGCAATGAGGTGTATTTTGCAAACTTTCAAACTACTTGTGTGAGAGCATTTTTTTTTTGAAGAATAAGTACAGGGCAAGAGAATGATATGAGACTCTCGCTGTCTACCATTTCGCCACGAATAGACAGGCTGTGTGGACTTCACCATGCCCAGATATTACACTGACACGTCTCCCCTCTCCCCACACATGCACGAACGAACGCACACACGCGAGCGCGCAGGCACATTAGTGGGCCGCGGATTACTTTCTAGTCAGAATGGTGGCCCCTGGGACAAAACCAGTTGAAAACCCCTGGTATAGATGTCCCTACTGAATTGAGTTATTTCCTCATATTTGTCCAGTTCTCAGTGTATGGTGGCTATGGCGCCCCTCCCAGCTCCTTACCCTGGGCAATGAAGTTCTTCTCAAACTTCTGCAGGAACTCCAGGTAGAGCAAGTCATCAGCAGTCAGGGCCTCCTCTCCCACCACAGCCTTCATCGCCTGCACGTCCTTCCCAATGGCATAACAGGCATACTGCCAAAGGAGTGGAGAGGGTGTGATAGTAATTATGTGCTTCACAACCAGTGATGAGTGAGAGTCCTTGTGCTAATGTTCCCATTTGTTGAAACATTTGAATGTACCACATGTTTCCACTCCAAGTCCTAAATACTCAATCCCTGGAGTTTCCATTACATCTGATTTTGTCATTTGATTAGTATAGACTACACTTCAAACTGCAATAGCCCATTTGTATTTAGTTTATCAACAGTTTTAAATAAGCTTATATTTGCATGAATAAGTGCCTTTACAAACACAAAACAAACAATTTTACTCCATTTGAATCAATTCCAGTTGTACCTCCTAATATCTCCACTGACACTCCTTCTGCAAATAAACTTGCATGCATTCCTTAATTCGCAGGAACACAATACCATGCACACATATCTGCCAGCAGTAGAACTTCTGCATGGATTAATTCACATCCATTAAAATGGTAACACCAACTCACTGAGGAGGTGGCAATTCTTATCTAATCCTGTGTTCAAGTAAGTAGCTATGCATGATCGCCTCATGACCACAGCAATGACCCTTTACTGCTTTGTATCACTGACACTGCAGGAAAAAGCTTAATGTTATAAAGCAACATTAAGCATTTCCTGGCCACATTTGTGTGCAATTTGTGTTAAACCTGCTGCAATATAAATAAGGTATTCTGTAAAATAAGTCAACATGTCTGTACATACCCATACTAAATGGATCTTTCACAATATGTTAAGAGGGTTAGAACTAACCAGCTGATTTGACACATCAGCATGATCTTTACGCGTCATTCCTTCACCAATGGCGGACTTCATCAGTCGAGACAGGGAGGGCAGCACATTGATAGGGGGATAGATCTGGCAAAGGAAAGAAATAAACACTCAGTTGAATGGAAAAGATTCTACTACCAACTTCATTCAACAGGAGACAGCCTTGAGGCCCAGCCTCCAGACTGACCTGTCTGTTGTGCAGCTGTCTTTCCACATAGATCTGACCCTCTGTGATGTAACCAGTCAAGTCAGGGATGGGATGCGTGATATCTGGGGAACAACAGAAGGACAGAGATTTAGCGAGACAGGCAGAGCCAGGAGGTTGAACTCTGTCTGATTCTTCAGTCCTGCCGCTGGGTTTTGCCCTGGCTTCTCTGGCTCACCGTCGTTTGGCATAGTGAGAATGGGGATCTGAGTGATGGAGCCATTGCGGCCCTCCACGCGACCAGCTCGCTCGTAGATGGTGGCCAGATCTGTGTACATGTAGCCAGGGAAACCCCTCCTGCCTGGCACCTCCTCTCTGGCTGCAGACACCTGGAGGTGGAGAGGAACATAAAGCACAGGGGGTGAACACAGAGAAGAGCTGCTGTGGTCCGAGCAGCACACGGTGAGGGGTTGGAGGGTAAGCTCACCTCTCGCAGGGCCTCGGCGTAGGAGCTCATGTCGGTCAAGATGACTAGGACGTGCTTCTCACACTGGTAGGCCAAGAACTCGGCAGAGGTCAGCGCCAGGCGCGGAGTGATGATGCGTTCGATCCTGCAGGGAGAACACAATGACAGTTATGTATATGTATCCTGTTTCACAGGTGATTTGATAAAAACAACTTGCAGCGCAGGTAAGCATACATTACATGAGTGAGACCATGGGGAATCAGGCCCATGACTTTAACGTTTTTAGCACCTTGTTCTACCGGTTAAGCTTACAACACCATACAATGCTTGAGAAAATAAAGGACCTTTCTGAAGTTGAAATGCCTGAAGCAGCTTAATGTACAGAAATATAAGTCTGAACTCTTACGTGGGGTCATTAGCCAGATTCAAGAAGAGACAAACGTTGTCCATAGAGCCATTCTCCTCAAAGTCAGACTTGAAAAATCTTGCCGTCTCCATGTTGACCTGGGATTAAAGATAGTCCACAACAGCATCATAGGGTGCATGTTCTGAAAAACCTGTGCACTGATTTTCTACTTCTTACCCTTGAGTATTTCTGGCAAATAGTTGGTACCAACATGCATAATGATAAATTGAAGTAGGTCAGTTGAAAATCAGTTAAAATGTGACTATGACCAACATATCCCTTCAAGGAATACTAGGATTGAATTAACAGACATAAGCACACTTTACTCATGCTAAAATGATACACTTTATTGTGTTATTAGTAAATCAAATGTCCAGAACCTAAACATAACAAAGACCAGATGCTGTGATATCACTCACCCCCATGGCAGCAAACACAATGGCAAAGTTATCATCACTGTAGTCCATCACATCTTTGGATTTCTTCACAAGCCCAGCTTGACGACAGATCTGGGCAGCAATCTGAAACAAACAAACAACCACAGAATTACTACTACTAAAACTAAACTAAAGGGTGCCACACACCCACACACACACACACACACACACACACACACACAGACACAGACACAGACAGACACAGACACAGACACAGACACAGACACAGACACAGACACAGACAAAGACACAGACACACTCACACTCACTCACACTCACACAGACACACACTCACACAGACACACACAGACACACACAGACACAGACAGACACAGACACAGACACAGACAGACACACACACACACACACAGACACACACAGACACACACACACACACACACACACACACACACACAAACACACACACACACACACTCACACAGACACACACACAGACACACACACAGACACAGGCACAGAAGTGAATCTCATTAAGAATGGGAAAGGCAAAAAACACTTGACAAGACAATGATTCTAATACAAGCCACGATGCGTTGCTTTAAACCATCATTATATGGCCGTTTCGAGGGTTTGGAAACACAGCGAGAGGGTTTCTGAACTACTAGGAACTTCCTAAGGGGTCAGTCAGATTACAGTACCTGTACTTAAGAACCTAGTGAAGGCTGAGGGGAAAAAAGGTAATTTCATCAGAATCAGCCTTCCTTGGCTGAGCTCATACCGGTAATATACTGTACACTAATCTTCATGTAGCCGATGTAAATTACAGTTTAGTACTATAAGGCCACTTGGCATGACTTAATCACAACTTTACAGAGTTTTGGTTGTGGTTTATAGTTTGTTTGCATTAGCTGAATAGCTGACTTGAAACATTTTATCCATTCAAATAATTGAATGTCATGCAATTATTTCAAATACAAAAGGGGCATAAATAGGCAATGTACCAGCATTCATTTGTACATTAATAAACTTCTCTTAAAAAGGTGTCACTGAAATAAATGTGTTGTCTTAACCTCATTGTGGGGCAGGCCAGCGGCTGAGAAGATTGGGATCTTCTGTCCACGGGCAATGCTGTTCATGCCATCAATGGCAGAGATGCCTGTCTGGATCATCTCCTCGGGATAGATACGGCACTGGGGGTTAATGGGCTGACCTTTGGGCAAAAAGAAGTACAATATCAACTACTACAGATCCTAAATTACAAAGTTGTGTATCAAACCACTGATCTGTAATGATGGTATTTTATTCCATCAGTGTGTATGACAAAAGTGGTTTACATGTATGGATGTTAAAACCAGTCTATCATAACTAATCAAACCTAATAAAAACTACAGTTTTCAGGTCCACAACATGCCATGTCAAATCTGCATTGCGCTCGTAAAACCAAGGTCTGGTATTGGACAGTTTAAAGCATCATGTCCATGATATCTAAGTAGTGGTCTGGTATAGGACAGTTTGAAGCATCATACCCATGATATCTACTAGGGGTGGGTATTGCCAAAGAAGTCACGATTCGATTCGTATCACGATTCACATGCCACGATGCGATTCTATCACGATGCATCGCGATACTTGAATTATTGCGATGCATTGCGATGCATTGCGATGCATTGCGAATTTTCACTGAACACTGTTAGAAAAAAATGAAGCCATTACCAGTGGCTGACTGGCTGTGTATGATCTGGATAGTGTGTTCAATTGATAACTCAAAGCAACTCAGTTCATACATAGCTGTATTTATTTAAACGACTTTTGGAGGTTACTTAACACAAATATTATTATTACTGGATACACTGCATGTTTTGTTTATGAATGACTTGTCGCAGTATTGCGCGGCCGGAAATGCTTGATGTTCGCCAACCATTCATGCAATTTTTTATTTATTTTTTTTAATTAATAATCGATACTTGGCGTCAACAATCGATGCAGTAGATCGTGAAAATTAGAATCGCGATGCATCGTCATGACGATTATTTGGCACACCCCTAATATCTACGTAGTCGTCTGGTATTGGACAGTTTAGAGCATCATGCCTATGATATCTAAGTAGTCGTCTGGTATTGGACAGTTTAAAGCATCATACCCATGATATCAAAGTAGTCGTCTGGTATTGGACAGTTTAAAGCATCATACCCATGATATCTAAGTAGTCCTCTGCCATGACTGGAGGACCACGGTCGATGGGCTTGCCTGACCCGTTGAACACCCGACCTGTAGCAAAGTTAAATGTCAGTCAAAATAAACAGACATGAAAATACTACTACAACCCATTATAAATGCAATTGAGAACCTTACCAAGCATATCTTCAGACACTGGCGTGCGCAGGATGTCACCTGTAAACTCACAACTGGTCTTCTTAGCATCAATACCAGAGGTTCCCTCAAATACCTGCATCAGAGGAGAAATCGAAACACATATTGGAATATTGTTACTCCACTGAGGTTTTATAATGTGGATGTGATGTCTTGGGATGTTTGAGGAACAGTTATGGAAAAGGCATGAGTTAACCCTCTCACCTGCACGACAGCCTTTGATCCTGTAACCTCCAGCACCTGCCCACTCCTCTTGGTCCCATCAGGAAGGGTGAGATGCACAATCTCTGCATACTTGGGGAACTATAACAAATATAGGAATAAAATACAATCACTGCATAATGAAAGAAGGATGCAATAGTGTTTAAGAAAATCACTCTGAACCACTACACATCAGCTGAGTACAGTCTTTCATGAATCATTCTGCAGGAGTCATGTGACATTCCCATGATGAGAAGCACTTTGGCTGGGAGTCATGTGACATCTGATCCTGTGAGCTCTGTATCTCACAACTTTTTCCCACTGATGCTACCTTCCAGTTAAAAACGAGGCTACATACTGTGCTATAACTGAGTAGCCTACTACATATTATGAATGCAAATACAATTTCACAAAACCAATATTAAATTGGGAGAGTGTTTCCAATGCCATGTTAGGACTCATCAATTCATTTGAAAATTAAAGGAATTTACCTTAACCTTATCCAAAATGACCAGAGGGCCATTAACTCCAGACACGGTCTGGTATGCTGTAAGCATTCAGAACAAAGCATTTAGAACACATTTAGTTACAATAAACAGTAACATGAAGTCATAAGTAATGCACATCATATGTGTTGACCACAATCAACGATATCAACACAACTACGCCAACGCTGGAAAACTGAATGTAACTCAAAAAGTGGAGCTTTCATCAGTCTGTGACCATCTGAGACTATATTCGAGGGTTAATTAGGATAACAAGCCAACATTCCACATAGCGATGTAAGAAAAAATTCTCATCTGTAGGCAAATACCTATATATATATACAATAACAACAGTTTAAATTATCAGAACACAATCCTTATATCTCACTTATACTTCATGTATCGCTTGACATCCTGGAAGTCCCAAAACAGGCATTAACATTAGCCTATTTCTTGCAAGGTCAACATCCTTTGTGGACCCTTATAGATGCTAACGTTACTTTCCTTCTGTCGAAATGCAGAGTATTATTTATTCAAAACTAGATTGACGTTTAATGAGTGTAGGTGGACTGCTTTAGATCTGGTTAATCATGGCACTTATGTTATCTTGCTACTGCTATAGGCCTACAGCTAATTATAAATCAACCTGACTTATGTCAATAGGCTGGTCTGTTTAATGCGGATGTGCTATCGATACATTTGTTGTCGTTAGCGTGTTGCCGTGTTTTAGACAGTTTTGACATGCACCTGCATACGTTTGTGACAGTCGATTTGTCTCGTGTTAGTTAATATGTTATAAGCTTTATCATGTTGAGAATGTCATTCATTCGTGGGAAAGGTACATACAGTTAACTATATAGTGATAATGTTAGCTATCCTAGATAGTTAGCAATCGGCTAGTGTACAAATCAGATGTATAAGACAAAACACGTTAATGGCACTTACTTAGTCGTGGCTGAGAAATATAGTCTCGACTCACTGCAAGAGCATGTTCACGAGCACCTGCCATTTTTAAACCTCCAACAGCAGTTGAAAGTTCGTTTATGGCACCGCCAACCATTCCCTTCATTGCTTTCATGTTAACGCACTGTCAGCCTCGACCAAGTCGTGACGGTCACACTGCGCATGTCACTTCACACTGCACGCTCAACCCTTGCGCATTCTGCTTGGTGAGCTGGCCAAGGTGCTGATAATTTCCTCATAATGCACAGAAAACGTTACACTGCTACTACTTGGACAATTTATTTAATTGTCTTCAGACATAGCAATTACAGCACTTACACAAAAAGAAATCAAGAAACAGTGCAAGAGACGATTTATAAGGGGTGACAATGTACAAGGACACCGCAAGATAGATCCCAACAATAAAACAGTAACTCAAATAAGAAAGCTGAATAAAATGCTATTATTTCATTAACTTGTTTTAACACGCATTATCCATCATTATCCATACTTGACCAGTGCTATGTATTTCATTAATCTTGTGGCATACACACCTTCAAAATCATGATCTGTGCTGGACTTTAGATTTATTTCCTAATTTATTTGCAGACCAAATAAGCCTATGAATGACTCTAAATGCAATAGATCAAGTCTGTCAAACTTTCCTCTCTCCCCTGACACACATCATTGTAAAAAATAAAACCTTGTTCCTGATTGAACACCAGTCTCTTTTAATCTGTGCTATTGTGACATTTACCATCCACACACACCAAATCAAAGCAGCGAACAATGTTAAGACTAATTTAACACTCCAAAATGGCCATTATCACACTGTCAATATCGTGTAAGTGTTTCCTCTGCACTTTTTTCTGAGCAGAGCACTTTCCCCATACTTTGGAACAAATGATACAGTTTAGCAACAATGTCAGACAGTATACCATTACAAACTTAAAAGCTGAAATACATGGACTCCATTGCACAGTACAGAACACTTAAGAGTTATTTTCATCATTTGTATCAGGTTAACAAGGTCCGGATCTTAGGTCTACGAGCATATTGATCAAGTGCTTTGATTCTGGGTGACAACTGATTGTGGGAGAACAAGAATAAAATATTTACCTACTGTATGTCCTCTACAATCTCTTAGTGTCCACAAAGAAGATTTATTTTTTATTTTACTCTAACATGGTATTAGGAATGAGACAATGAAAGGATGCTGATAAATAAATATGTAACATGAGCATATGGGCTTAAATTAAATTAAATGTAATCATACTTTGCCGTTCATAAGTCTGGCTTCTGATTTAAAAAATAAAAGCATTTAAACATATGGCCATGCTTTTTGGCCACCAGAGAACTTGTTCTGTTTTATCATGTGTCCATCCATGAGGAAACAGACAATCAGGCCACTTTGTAAGTTGAGGTTCCCATGATGTGGTTAAGCAGGAAGGCACGCAGTATGGCTACAAAGGAACCATCACCGCAAGTCCAGCACCGTCACACCAATATCAGTGATGGTGACATGTCTGCTTTCCTACAAATGACAATGTAGTCGCATCTCAGTACAAGACAAGACAAACTCTTGTAACCCATGTGTATGGTTCAATGTAGCCAACATATTAAAAGATTAGCTACTGCATGAAACTGTTGGAAAGATTTTGTTCTACTTAGTACCACTGCTACTACTACTACAACTACTACTACTACCACCACCATCCACAGAAAGCTATTATGCTGTTATTAAAATCTGCTGATACATCATCCTGTAAAATCAGCTATAGGAGAAGTACTACAGAAAAGGGGTCTAATCAGTAGACTACCAGTACAATTTACATAAAAAAATGTTAACTACTACATTAACTACTATGATCCAAAAGCCTTAGCCCCGTGGAGTACAAAAAGAATGGAGGAAACACTACTCACTGTAAACAATGGAGGCTCCTTGGTGTGTGGATGGAATCCTTTTTGTTTGCAGGTAGATATTTCGGTCATTCCATGATCTGTCAGTCTGAAATAGCCAGTCCTGCACGAAAAATTCACATCATAGGGCCTCTAGCCAGACATACAAGTCATGTAATCAGATTGACCATGGACATTAGCAACCAGTACTCACTCTTTAAATTTAGGAGAGCAGACAATGGCAATGGACTCCGGTAACATCATCTGATAGGAGCAATGCGTGTGAAGGTCCACACTGGACAGGAATGCTGTTTGTGTGGGATGGGTCTACAAAACAAACCAAATCCATTATTATATTGTAAAGAGATAGCTCTTTATCGATCACTTAATAGGAGCAGTCCTAGACAAGACAAAACATTTGTGTTTCTTTTTTGTGGTGAGATTCCAATACTGCTGCTTTAAGGAGCCAGAGTGTAATGAAGAGCACAAATGCAGTGTAGTATAAAATGTCCAGGCAGTCCAGACTATTCTCATTTGTAGTTCCACGTTGGTGGTATGAACTGCTGAGCACTACCAGAGCAGGGGCGTCCCCCTCTCTACCTTTAAGAAGCTCTTGAAGACCCAACTCTTCAGAGGGCACCTCCCGTCCTAACTGGCACTTCGACTAGTGCTTAACTTGCAATTACAGCAATAACATTCCTGCACTTTTTCTTTTCATTTTCGTTTTTTATATGTTTCTTATTTAAAGTAGTATTATTTGTTACACCAGGTTCTATTGCTTGTAGCTTGACCATTCTCTCCCCTGAACGTCGCTTGGGACAAAAGCGTCTGCCAAATGACTAAATGTAAATGTAAATGTAAAATGTATGGTCTGGGTCTCTGTATTTCATCTTTGAGAGTTGAGTGTGAGAAATGAGCCAGCTTTAAGGCTGGTGTGCAGATGGATTATTACATGGATCCAGCCAAGGGTGATGAGGTCGTACTGGTCCTGGATAAGGAAAAGCTCTTCCTCGTTTTCTGTGTCACAGTAGTCAGGTCCCCCAGACTGCTTGGGGACGATCACATGGGTCACTGTGAAGGCATTCTTGGTCTGCAGAGTACATGTATAGCTCTAATGACATGACATTCAACCATTGTCTCTCAGCCACTGTTTTGGAAAGATCATGCTAAAATCCAAACAACATTTGTGACGTACTGTGATATTAGGTCACATTGAAAAACACATTCTAAACTCCCAGTAGTGCAGTGGCCATATGTATTGACACCTTCCACAAATATATTTCCTGCGTTCATGGGAAATATAACTCATCATCAATGTCAACATTGGGGGAAAATTTTGTCAAAATTCTCAATGTGTGCTTAGCCACATGACTTACCAATTTGCCACATAGAATGCCACAGGTTTCAACTGCACGGGCTGTGTTGCTTTCAGCTAACTTAAGGAACTTTTGGCACAATTCAGAGCTTACTGCAAGTTGCCGTATGCCATCTATGGTCAGACCTGTGAAAACACATTGATAGTATTAATTCTGTGCAATCATCCATACAAATCTTATTTTTCATATGTTGAGATCATTCTCACTAGTATTTACTGATTCGAATAAATTATCAGTATTAGCATAACTGCTGTTAAAGTCTAGCTCATATGGTGCTGTTAATAAGCCAGGCTAGGTTTGACAGAGGTGGCTTACTATTCCCAGAGTTGACTCGGACTGCGGGTTTCAGAGAGCGGTCAAACGTTGGGGCATAGGCCGGTGGGAAGGTGTGGTTCGGGGTGCTCTCAGGACTCTGGGGGGGTGTTGGGTTGACATTAAGGGCTTGTGGTGGTCCCTGGTCATTATCAATCATGAATGGCAAAGGTGCGGTGGGGGCGACGGGCGGGGCGACGGGTGGGCCAACGGGCGGGCCGAACTCCTGCAGGATGCGCTGCCGCTCGCGCTCCAGCTCCTGCCGGCGCAGCATCTCCTCAAAGACCAGCACCTGCTCCTGCTCACGCTGGCGCTGCTGGTGCTGCGCCTGCTGCTGCCGCTCCGCCTCCAGCTGCCTCTGCCTGGCCAGCTCGCGTACGTGGGCCTCCTCCTCTGCTTTCTGACCACCCCAGCACACATACGCACAGTCCAGCAAGCACCATTACAAACACACACAAACGCATTGACAAACATGGCCCACGGAGACACACATATAATTATGAACACAGAGAGAAAAGAAAAGAAAGGGAGATGGATTTAGAAAAAGCAGGAATAAGGTATGCACAAACACATTTCCACTAATACTATACTACTACTAATACTACTACTACTAATACTACTACTACTATTACTACTACTACTACTACTTAACTAGTTCTATCATTATGGCAACACACTTGTACAATACCGCTGCTCTTATTGACCAAGGCCGAGTGTTGTTATGGGGTACATTTTATAGGCTATGATCCTCTGATGTAAGGAAATGTTCATGATGGACAAACAATTTAGTATCTAGTCTACATGGAAAATGACTCACTTTTCGCACAAGATATTCTGCATAATCTTTATCATATTGTGTTAAGAGTAGTTTCTTCAGTTCTTCAGCTTTTGGGAAGGCGATCTCTTTCAGCTTCTGCAGGACAAAAAAAACACACACATTAAAATTAAACTAGGGTAAAGGCGTCAACAAGTCAACCTTTTTGTGAACATGGTTGTGCTTCAGTACCCTCATGGTTTCCTTCTTTTCAGGTATTTTGGCTGTTTTGTAGTCTCGATGTTTGGGAAGTTTTTCAATGAAAAGCCTGAAACACAGTGAACAGTGTAAGTGAATCCATCATCACCTCTTCAATAACCATCTGGTTTGCTGCCTCTACTGCCAAGGAAAAAAGCCGACAGCAGCGGATCATTCGGTCAGCCGAGAAGGTCATCGGCTGCGACCTGCCGTCTCTTCTAGACCCGTTTCACTTAAGGACCAGCAAGAGAGCAGGGAAGATCATCGTTGATCCTTCACATCCCGGTCAACACCTATTTCTGAGTCTCCCATCCGGCAGAAGGTTCCGGGCTATTAAGACCAAAACCTCTCGCCACCTGAACAGTTTTTTCCCCACGCGGCAGTTCACAAACAAGCCCCCTGCATCACACTGACTCTGGGTTTATGTACTCAAATTAACTGTAACTTGCCCTTGATGTGCCCAAATTATTTATTATTATTTATTATTATTATTATTATTTATTATTATCTTAAAAAACATGTGTCCTTTGTTCTTGTTTATGCTTTTTTGTTGTTATGTTATGTGTTATGTCTTATGCACCAACCACACCAAGTCAATTTCCCTGTATGTGTGAATATACTTGGCCATTAAAAGAATTCTGATTCTGATTCTGATTCTGATGAAGTGCACATCAGCAACACAAGAGTGCATACATAAGCATTATGAAGCCTCCCTGAAACAACAAATAAACAAATGAAGTGACTTACGTTATGTATTTATTGTAGAGGATGAACGCATGCTCTGTGTTCCCTTCATCTGCATAAACACTTGCCATACGGATCATCTCCATACCAGATCGAAAGTATCGTCGGGGCGGTACATCCTCGTTCACGTCCACCGAACTTCCCATTTTAGTGAGGGCACGGACACGCTCCAAAGGTTGGAGACTGGTGTCGTTGTGGTCAGACATGGTGCTAACTGATCAAATACAATATCAATTAGCTATTTTGGAGGAAAAAACAACCATGTCACAATCTCAATATGAATTTATTCTAGTAACTTTCGCTAACAGACAGACAGAACTAGTTTTATAACTCAATCCTATTTTTTTTATAGTAGGCTATTAGCTGCGTTTTTAGAACCTTCAAACGCATTTCATGTAACATCACAAATTCAGTAGTGGTCGATAGCCCTACCAATATAAATGATACTAACTATAATCCCTGGACTGTTTTGTGTGTGTGTGTGTGTGTGTGCGTGTGTGTGTGTGTGTGTGTGTGTGTGTGTGTGTGTGTGTGTGTGTGTGTGTGTGTGTGTGTGTGTGTGTGTGTGTGTGTGTGTGTAGTTCTGTGTTCTGTCTTTCTATAAATAAATATATATAAACAGCACAAAAAGTAAGGACATTTGTGTTGGGTAGATTATTTCTTTGTTGTAACAATGCTTTTTGGCAATAAATCGTATACCGTTGGAAAGCTTGTTTATTTCCCTTTTAAATGGTGCCACATTTGTAAGGAACATCCCATTTGGGGGTTGAGCAGCAGCCTGGTCACACACACTTGTGGGATCAGCCTGGGCGTGCTTTTCGTGCCAGAGTGACCAACAGAACCACGTTGGCTGACTTGCAGCAAATGCTGGTTGGAGAATGGGATGCCATCCCACAGCAGTGGCACCAACAGATGTGGCACCATTTAAAAAGGAAATAAACAGGCTTTCCAGCGGTATTTGATGTATTGCCAATAAGCATGGTTACAACAAAGAAATACTCTACCAAACACACATTTTCTTACTTTTTGTGCTATGTTTATATGACACAACCATCTCTCGAATGAAATAGACTGACTAACTTTAAGCACAATAGTACTGTTTGTCCACTTCTGGATTACAAATTCCTCGCTAATATTAATTTACTACATCTGGGACTGCTCTATTTCTACGCACTGCTTACTCTGTGCTAACAACTACATTAGCATTACTGGTGCTGGCCAACACTGTCAAGATCTAGCTATCGCTAATAAACAGACAAGCTACATGTAAATTACTTTTAGATAGCCAGTACCGAGGAAATAGTAACTTAAGTAACTTCAAGTGTAAAATCTCACCTGATCGTTTGAGAGCTTGCCAAAATTGAGCTAAAGATAAGTCATGGATCCAAGATAGAACGTCATATTTTGATTAGTCAGTTTGCACTTTACACGACTACTTTCCATACCAGTTTCCTTCCTGGTTTAGCGTGACGTACCGAATCAGCTGAGCATGCGACCGAGAAGCGGAGTATGGCAATCTGTTTTAACGTTAAATCGAACCACACTCCCAAAAATCAATATAGCATTTCTCTCCAGGTCAAAACGGTATTCTCTCTAGTCAAAATAGTAAAGATATAATTATATGACCGAGACGAGATTTATTTCTACTGAAAACGTCTCTATGGAGAATCCCATTCATTTTGCTCTACCAGGGAGCGACTCCATTACTTTCCCTCCCAGACAAGAACTCCGAAACACAAGGGGGCAGTAAGAGCTGATGTGGAGTGTGCCACAACAATATTGTACAGTCATGTCTGCCGAACGTGTAAAGGAGCAGCTGAAACTATTTGTGGCTATGTAGCATGTGTGGGATTCATCCACTAATATTGCTTGGAAGCAAGGTGACTTGTAGGGATTCTGTAAAAGCGTTCCAGTTGTGTTATTTCACATCTTGTCAGAAGGATATTTATACCACGCGTAAGTCATCTAATGTTAAGATTGAGTCATGAAATTCTGAGGCTAGCTGCTGCAGAGTGCCCTAGCTAGTTAACATTAGTTAGCATTTGACAGTGTCTTGACTGTGTTAGGTTCAAAGTTAAAATGCTTCGTTAATATTGCTAGAATGGACATTCTGTAAATATTTCGGTGATGATTTAAATATAATGTCATATTTGAAATTCGCAGAGAACATTTAGCTACCACTGTGATGGCTGAGTAATTTTAACTAAGGAAATATTTTCCAGGATGATGTGGCTAACATCAAGATTCAAATTCTTGCAAGATAGCTACCTACTATTGGCTTACTACGGGCATTTAATCAAATTACAGGTCTGAAGAAAATGTCTCATAACAAGAATAAGAAGAATGGTATCCCTGACAGGTAAGATATTATTCGTTTTAAGACTGACATTTTACCAGAACTGAAGCACAAGGCATAGCTGTAACCATAGCTGTGAACATAGATGATTCAACTTTTCCTGACCTAAACCTCTCTCAGGTGGACCGATTACCAGGCTGTGGGGAAAAGGATACCTGGAACGCGTTTCATTGCTTTTAAGGTCCCGTTGAAACAGGTAACAAATTACACAATAACACATTTTTCTCGGAATGAATGTTGTATCTGTCCATGTTGAGCTGGAAGTGACGCCATGCTTTTTCAGTCCCTTATAAATCGCCTGCCCCCCGCCGAGGCATTTGGTCTTAATGATCTCCTAAACGTGGTAGAGGAAGAGAAGCAACGGCTAGGACTAATCATTGACCTAACGTTCACAACACGCTACTACAATCCACAGGTAAGAGTAACATTATACTGGAAAGCTTGTTGGTCTTCTAGGACTAGAACATTCCTGTTGAGTCTGATGTAGCAAAACGATGACATTCATTTTCAAAAAGCAGACAATTAGACAGACTTGCAGTCATTATTGTGTGTCTGTTCTACCATCTCATCTACCGGGTATTCCCAGGGCATGTGGTAGCACCCTTCTGGTTTTGTCAAACTGATCTGAACTTTAATTGCAGATAGACATATTGACATTGGATAAATGTTTAAATTATCTCTGTAATTGTGAATTCATTGTTGTGGATGCTCTTATGCTGTGTCACTACATTGATTGATGAAGCAATTTGTGAAATTGTGTGAATGGTAGGATTTGCCCGAATCTGTTAAGTTTCTGAAGATATTCACTGCTGGACATGAAGTTCCAAGTGACCCTACCATTCTCAGTTTCAAGAAGGCAGTTAGAAGATTTCTACGAGACAATGAAGATAATGGCAAGTCATTAACTACCACACCAACCTCAAAATCTAAATACACTTCAACTACAGTGATATGCCTGTCAATTGTATTCATTTTCTTTACAACCACAGATAAGCTGATTGGTGTCCATTGTACCCATGGGTTGAATCGCACAGGTTACCTTGTGTGCAGGTTGGTGTCTACTTGATTAAAGCCAAATTCAGACGGAGTCTAGTTTGTGTGCGTCCGTGCTGTTCAGAATACAGATAGCCCTATCATGTAGACCAGGGGTTCCCAACCTTTTTGACTCCGAGGCCCAACTTTTTGTATTTGTAACAGGACAGGGCCCAACAGACACCCCGCTTATTTTAGCGAATCTATATTCTATTAGGCTAATTGAATCTATAATCCATTAATTCTAATTAATAAGCGATTGAAAAAGCAACATCAGCACCTGCCACAGGTGGAAGCCTAGAAATAAATAAAAGAAAATCTAACTCTAGATATTGCATCAACATTTTATTGTGCACACGAAAACAACATAAATACACACAGAGAACTGAATTGCAGTAGGCCTAGGCCTATTTGTGCACAACAAGCAAGTCAGGACCCAAAAGATAGCATGTATTCAAAACAAGTGATGGAACATGCAAACAAGACCACTCAGCTAGGCCTAATTAAAATAAGTGATGCTTCAGACATGCAAACAAATAGGTTCAAATAGGTCAATATAATGATTAGAATAATTTAAATAATGAATTAAATATGTGGCTGCAATCTATTATCAACATAAATAGCACCAATCATTCCTGGGCAGTCGTTTGAGTTGGTAGCTGTCCACAGAAAAGCATATCCACTCCAATGATAACGCACAAAAACAACACTAATGCAACGTTACTGACGTTCGTCGAATCCTATACATTTACGAGTAATCACTTCAGACAGCGTGTATTTTAGACTCTGTTGTTTAATGGTATATGTTTCGTGCTCTCTCGCCGTCAAGCAAGGAATATGCGAAACACAATGTTGCCACTCGACGGTAAATCGTTAGAATAGTGTGGGTTGGCGACCATCTAACCTGGGGTTGCTTTCTGTCGGGTGCTTTGCAAGGTGAAAACTTAAAGACGAGTTGCTTCAGTGACAGCTAAATTAAGCTTGACAAATGCTACATACAACTTTAGATTTGTCGATTGTTCCGTCATTTTGCCTCTTAAACAGAAACTTTCCGCCAAACAATCCCTCAGCTCTCCAACTTTCACTACCGTCTCGGTTGCTTCTGCCTAACTGACTACAGGCACCACCGGTTTCGTGTCAACGCACATCGGAAGTAAACAAAGTTGCGTTAACTGCATTAAAAATGTGTATCACATTAATCTTGTGTTCGTGTGCACGGATTCACGCAACCCGATGACGTCATTGTCCCACGTGATCTACACGTGATCTCCAACCAATATATATATATAACACTTGTTGTCGCTCTACATCTCACTCATGGTGTGTCTCGAACTCCTTCTCATTAATCTAGCCTACTGAATTTTGTTTAGCCTCCTGTCTTGATCTAAATCTTTTTATTCAGACGTTACATAACTTTCATGACCACAAATTATAAATTTGCTTTTTTGTTCAAAAAAAGTAAAAATAGTCGGAGAAAAGCCTCATGGGAAATGGGATGACAGACATGTCATGTTGTACTGTTCCAAACTCTTTATTATCAATAGAAAATAGAATTCATTTTGGCATAACCTTTAGTCTAACCACTGGATTTATTAACCACCATAATGTAATGTTGCTAATTGGAGCTTGAATGTCTTGTGTAATGTGTTTATCCGTGTGCTGTGCTCCTTTACCGTGTGCTGCGTAGTCTTCTCTTCTACGTTTTTCAAGTTTTTTCAGTTATCTGTAGCAGTGCTAAAGCGCCACCAACAGGCGTGGGGTATATACTACAGCCGGTTCATCACAATCGGCTGTGCCGGTCCTTACGCAGATCTCTCGTTACAAGGCTCCGTCCTTACGAAATTAAAAGATTCGATTTGTGTGAAAAATGAACTTGATTGAGTGAAACTAGGCTCCGTGTGAATTCAGCATAAGTGTTTTCAAATCATTGACTGAAGGACTTCATCAAACTAAGGCCTGCAAATATCTGTCCAATTGTAGGTACCTAATTGATGTTGATGGAATTGAACCTGGAAAAGCCATAGAATGTAAGTATTCCAGTTCTCCAGCTCCTGAAGCTTACCCATGTGACCATCATTGTTCACCTACACCTCAGTAATCACTGAGCCATGTTCAGGAGGTTGTCTTGGTGGCAACTTATTGTTATGAGACTGTGTGACCTCAGCATCACCCAGGCATCATAAGAGGGAAAGATGGAAGTTGTTGACATCGTTGTTGACGTTATATTTTTGATAAACAGACCAATACCACAGTAAGTTTTCATACGTGCCAATGGCTCATCATACACCAGTAGTTGGCACTGTTGTTCACTTGCGTTTAGACATGCCTTTGGGCTGCTACAAAGTTCCTGAAGTAAAAAATGGGTGTGACAGATATCTGAAACTATAAAATGCTGAATTGATTTCCTCTTCTTACAGTATTCAACACATCAAGAGGTCATACCATAGAGAGACAGAACTACATTGATGACCTGCAGCAGAGACCTAAGAGAAGGTATCCGTTGGCTGTATTTTGTGAATGTCATAAAAAGTATATTGATCAGTATGTTATTTTCTTGATTTGTTTCTGAGGCATTCTTGTATTAATATTAGCCAACATTTAAATTCTACTGAAACTTAAACTACAGAAACAGTGGAAACCGTCATTTTCTACAGTTTCTTTACAGTTATTTTGGATAAACAGACACCGGGCTATCTCTGTAGGGATCCGTTACATGTTGTTAGACACTTGCAGTAATATTATGAGCCTGTCAGTGGCGAAAACAAGCTGTTTACTTTGTTCACACAGATGCTTGCCCCATCGGATACATTGTGTAGCCATTTTGCAGTTGCTGGTTACAGCTTTTTAACACAATACTGGGCCATTTTACATCGTAAATTGATAAAGTGAAAGATTGGACTCAAAAATATCTAAAAATAGGGCCCACGTTGAAAAATCAAAATACAATACAGCACCCTCCAGTGCTGCTTCATTATATGATGCTGAGAATCGTAAGCCTTAACAGCTTAGGTAATTAAAGGGTTTGTTGTAGCAGAAATGCTTATTTATTTCTACCTGGGAAAAATGCTTATATGTATTGATCATTATTATTTCCTGTTTCTCGATGCACTATGTAATCCCAAGCCTACTGTATTTACAACTTTAAGTAATTAACTCAAGCCCCATAGTAACAGGGGTTTCCTAATTCTTTTGGTGGCAGTAATAAAGGTATGGAGGAACCAGAGCAAGAACCCACCCAAGGGTATGCCAACCACAGGCATCCCAATGCCCCCTTCAACCAGACCCAGTTCTCTAAACACCACACCCCCTCCAGGAACCAGAGGCCACGAACCAGAGACCACGATGTCCCATATGAAGAACATTTTAGGTACTTATTTTCATTGACATAGACATTTGTGTGTTCTACTAGAAATATAACTTCATTCTTCTTGTCTATTCGTCACAGTAAATGTCATAAACGTATACATTTGTTGAGTAGGTCATTCTTTGGCCAATGTCCTATGTTTGTTAGCTTGTACACCAAGCAGTTCGGAAAGGGGAAACTAGATTCCCACCTGGCATCTGTTGCCCCCCTAATTTCCTTGCACTTTCTTATATGTATAATTACATTTCTGTACCTTGTGCTCTTGCCTAGACCTCATCCTGGCTGGGGGATGGACCAGAGGTTTAACGGCGGTGCAGGCTTCTTGCCCCCTCCTGGGTTCTACCCTGGGCCTGGTCTCTACCCTGACCCACCTCCGTTTCAGAGACTGCCCCCCCACAGGCCTCGTCCTTCTGACTGGGACAGGAGAGGACACCCACAGTCCTGCCCTCTTCCCTACCCGATGCTAGTACAACGTTACAGGTTTGAACCAGAGGAAGGTCCCCCAGTCCCACAGCAGCCACAGGGACACAGGGACCGCAAGTCACGGGACCAGTCCCACAAGCATTCGCACAGGCAACGTTGGACTTGACTGGGGCAGGAAGAAACATAAGCGTGGTGTTTCTTTGTGTACCAAAGCTGCCATTTGAACACTACCACAAATGTGGTTTGTTTTGAGAATGTTTACAAACAAAATACACAATAGTTTTGCATTTTCTGAAGGGTATGCCTGACAAACTAATGCAGTTTGTCTTGTCATACTGAAACAGGGATGTAGCAGACAGATTGGGGCCATTGCCGCTATGGGGTGTTTTATTTACTTCTTTGAACGCCAAAGGGGAGAGTCATCTTCTCTCCTGAGGGTTATACTTTACATCATATTCATCAACTTTGTTTTACTCCAGTCTTTACAGTGTTTTTAATGCTCTACTGGGCACTAACCATTTGGCCTTGGATTCTGATATAATCAAAGCAACAACATAAATGAGAACTTCTTATCTGGTTTAGTCTAAGGGTCACTTTGCAGACTTAACTGACTTTACTTTCCTAGACCATGGGCAGGCAAACAGCTTAGAGTTTTGTGGACAGACTATATCCTACATGCATTATCCTGACATTCTTAGCCAGTCTCAAGTGCCTTTTTTAATTTAATGTAAGTTTTAAAATGCCTTTTGGTCCTCGGAGGAAATCATCTGAGATCAGTTAAGATGGGGATTCAGTTAGCATTCAATGCTGCACAAAAAATGGTCACAATGACATGTACTGTTTGCAATAGGTTTAAAACATCATAAATAAAAACTCTGCAAGCAGGCCTGGATAACATTTTTATAAAGTAGAAAATGGCAACCAACATTTAATCATGAGCACACAATCAAACCTTTCTAGGTGAAGAATTGAAATACCATGATTCCAACTGGAACAGAGTGAAAGAAAAGGGTTAAGTGTGGAGTTTCAAGCCTTACACTCGGAATCACTTTCTACCTTCTTACTTTCTTCTAGACGTCTGCCTCCTCTCTTATTTTTATGTACATCACTCCTGTATTATGTAAGTGCTTGTTTCCTTCAAATGGTAGGCCTCGATAATCAACTTGAGGGTTTGAATAGCTATAAAGCTGTTTATTGCATGCATCATTTTCTAATCTTTGTGTTAAGGTACCGTGGAAGCAAATGCTTCAGTTAATGGTCCCCTTGCACAGATACTTGCACTTGCAGACATGTTTAACTTATGATTGCCAAGGGCTAGTTCACATGTGCGTATACATGTCAGCCTCTTGAATGTCTTTACCAACAATTATAGGCGTTTCCATTTTAACTACTTAACTTACACATGAATTGTAATCAAGAATCTTAATTGCCTTTGGTACTGTATGGTTGTCACCAGCAGTTAGTACGCTAGAACTCACCTTTGAGTGGAATACCCATGTCTTAAGTCACATTGTGTCCTGTTCCTGTTCCTGCCCCAGGACACGTAAGCAAGGTGGGGCTCCATGACGACACAGATTGAGTCATGAGACAATGTCTGAGCCAACTAATTATTGGTTGTCTTTCATTTTCAGTTTAGTCTTTCTGTTAACAACCTGTTACAACCTGTCACCCATCAGATGTAGTAAAGAACTAAAACATTCTCCAGTCTGTTTGTGTGTATGTATATACACCAGTATAAAAATAATTTGACAAAGGTTGAGATAGAAACAATTGCATACATAGATGTGATGGAAAAAAATGCAACTAGACACAAGATGAACTAAGTATTTACACAGATAAGGTTGTTCCTTTAACTGATGGAGCGCTTGCGTATGTTGTGAGATTTCTCCACCACTGTGGTTGAAAGTTTTTCACTCAGCTCTTCAATGTTCCTCCGTGAGTCTCTAAAGGGGTACACCTCTTTGGTAAGGCGCGTCACAAAGCATGGCATCTCCTTCTTGCCGGCCAGCTCCCGTCCCCTTGCCTGGAAGTGGAAGGCGACCTGGTAATTCAGCCTTGTCATGATACGGGTTATCTCCAGGTCACGGCCTCCATCCTCTTCCAAAAGGTCGCAGAGAGTCTGGACGAATACTGAGCCTAACGGGTGCATAAAGGCACTGTAACCTGCAAACCAAAATAAACACAATGTGAGTTCAGGTTGGCAATTAACATTGATACATACATACATTCCTAATAATGAGCGGGATAATGTATAGTATCCGCTGCGCATCAGGGCTCTGTTGGTCCCGTCGGGATTTATTTTCCGATACTGACTGGTGGACTATACATTATCCCTTACAGCTTAAGCTATGGCATGTTGTGGTTCTCTGACATAATCTCCATAGCAGTGGCTGAGACAGGAAGAGCAAGTTACCTGGAGCTGTTGCATACATGACAGCTGTGTCAACAGGAATGGAGAGGTAGTCGGAGACATAGTCATCTTCATCTGAAAAGGAGGCTGAGTCTGTCTGAATATCAACTCCACTGTCTAACTCGTGGCCTCGACATGCCTACAAAGAGAGGATATATTTGAATCAAACATAGAAGGTACAAGACTGAGTGAAGACAAGTGCAGTTCAAGGTAACTTGTTTTCATGTTGTCACATTGTGACATTGTCAGATATTTATTGGAGCAGGCCATCATTGGCAGGTAATATTCTGGTAATGAAGTGACTTCTTACCTGCACAAAGAAGAGCTTTGTTTTATCAACCATGGTGGGGCCATTAAATAACCCAAAGATCTGAGAGAGTCTCACACGATTGCCATCTGCCCCAAACACCACTCCTTCCTCTCCATGACTAGACAGGATGCCTATGAAGAAATTTTCAACAGTCTTTTTGCTCTCTGTGGAGAAAATTATATTGCATAGTATAGTTTAGCACAATATCCTCAAAAGTTATATTAAGCATATGATTTTATTTTTAGTGCTGAAGACTGAACTACAGTACATGTATACATTACATATGAATTGCATAAATATTTAACATGAGGTATTTCATTTGATGAAAATGCGCATATTTTTTATATCAGACATGGGTGGATACCGAGGATGACAAATCATGTGACTCAGTAACTGATTCTGTCAAATGATGAAAGTGAAACAGCACACTATCATGAAATAATAATTTACCTCTTTGACCTTCAGTAGTTACATAACTTCATGAATACCACACAGACCACCCAGAACATCAAAGTAAAACATCCACCTATAGATATATCTTTATACGGCAACACATTTTTTCAGTCATCTCTGCTGAAAACCACCTATGCAATTATAGTTTAATACCAAATTTAATGAATACCCATTTGATATAAACATAAAACAAAAATCTGAAGAACATACCCTCTTCAAACAAACTGTAGATCTCTTGTGCTGTTGGGTCATTGTGGATCTTCACTTTAAAGCCAAGTCGACTCAGCACTTTGTGGAGCCGCTGAGCATCGCGACCGACTCCCTTCCGCTTGGCCAAGTCAACTCCAGGGTCAAAATCCTTAACGGACACCACTACAGCCCTGTTGCATACCTGATTGCCTCCCCTTATTGTGTTCCAAAAATCCATGTGGACCTCCAGATACTAGTACAAGTTTGAATTGCACTGTGGAAAATAAAAGCACACTCAATCCAAGCTAAAGAGCTGAACAAGCTACACCACCCTTAACGATTGAACAAGAACTAACAAGAACTGTCATGTGAAGTTTGCATAGTTCACTGCAGGCGTGGATAAGGATCAGCCCCTGAACATAACAGTACACTCAACAGTCACTGACACTCCTTTTACAGCCTCCTTCCTGGCATTTCACAGTCGTCACCTGCCTGTTAGGTAATCCTGTGAGACATAAAACATCCTGAGCAAACCTCTGAAAATGACATAGCACTACAAGAATAGTCAACTACTCAGAAGATTGACCTGGGTGATGTATTAGTGAGAAATTGAGATTGCCATTATTCATACTATTTGCTAAATGGAAAATGTGTTTTTGTACATTTGTTTTACATTTATGTGCAAATATAATACTTTCAATGAATTTCACCAGGAAAAATAAATGTCAAAATTCACTCCAAACATTTGTGAAGGTCTCTAGATCATAGGCTATGTGTCAAGGATTGTGGATTCCATTTGTACAAAGGTAATGTATTGTTTACCCAGTCCACGTGAGTCCTACCCTGTGGCACTGGCTATTTGTATGTACAGGAAAGTCCTTCCCCCTTCCTGGTCAGGGCGGTGTTATAGCCATTTCTATGGAAATAATAGTTTTTGTAATAATATTGTCATTGAATAATAATTGTAGATTAAGCATTTAAGATTTAATTATATTTACGAGGACTAAGAAGAAACTGTTTTGCATGTATAATGTAGAAATGGAAATAATAACCAGGGATGCTGTAAAAAAAATGGAAGTTTAATTGGCTGCAACACATTCTTTTGACCTTCCCGTTTTGTGTCGAGTACAAAAGAATTTTGAGGTCCTAAGCTAGTGAGTCAGGGGATGAGGCTGAAGGCAAACTCCTTGAATGTTTGCCATACCTGCTGTTAGTCCACATAACTTTACACGTGCACATTGTGAAAGGTGTAGGATGAAGCATCTGTTGCTGAACAAATTCATTTCCAACCGTGTTGACAGTGGAGTATTGCAGTTGTGTGCATTTTTGTGGGTTTCATTTGTTGTGTGTCATTGTTTATAGAGATATCAGCCTTTGATTAACCTCATATTAGCTCTCAGATATCTGCATTTAATAATCTATTAATGCCTGAGTGTAAGTATCATAGATACATGGCACATACCTAGACACAGCCTAACATCTTGGGCCAAAACAGTCACCTTATATGGAATGACCCAAGGAAAAGAAGGGAAATAGTTCATCAGACACCTGGCACACTTGACACGATAATGTGGTATGTGGTATGTTAAGGTAAAATCAACTTCCTCGCACTAAGATTGTCTCCCTTCAGGTTTTTCTAAGGACCTGTGCAAGTTACAGCCAGCCTTGGAGGATGCACCTCATCAACTTACTAGTCAATGCCAAACCCTTGGTGATGAACATTCCTGTTAGAGAAAATATTATAATGATACATGTGTGGGTGAGCGGGGAAGGAGTTAATGACTACAGAGCAGACAAGTTGAAAAGTTTTGTGTCTGTCAAATAATAATACAAATCCTCTTCCTATGCTTCTCTCCCACTCTATTCACCCTCTGTAGTGTTGGAACCTGCACAGTCATATTCCAAAATGTTCTAAATCTTTAACATTTTCCCCATAGCCAGGCAATGGAGGAAGCCCACAGCCAGTCAGGAAGAGCATCTCAGCCAGCCACTGTCATATGCCACTTTCATACGTCACTTTCATGTCACTGTCATATTTATATACTTTTTACTTGGATGCAATTCATTTTTTTCTTTCATGTCTAAGGTTAAAATAAATGTTGAAAAACCGAAACAGCGTCAAGGGAATCGTTCTTGCACCAAGCAGACCCATAAAGGAACACGCGTCTAAAGAGCTGAGGGACAGAAAGGAAAAGAATATCAGAATCAAAAATAATCTCTGCATCTTTTGCACAATCCACATTGAGTGGCCAAGGACAGGTTTAAGAGCTTAGAGAATTCATTGTTAAGGCTATCAGTGCTATTAGTACACACTACCTGCAGTGCTTGCTGTTTTTCCACGCAAAAGGTGGCCTTTCACTGTGTATGAAGTTGCTATTTCAAAGGTGGAGAAATTAGAGAAAGCCATGCATAAAACAAAGACAGTTAGGTAATGGCTTGGGGTGCCACGTTACCACCAGCACTGTGTACACTATGTAAAAAACCCGTTGTTGTAACTGAAAAAACACGTCTGAGGGGGTTTGCGAGGTGTCTGAGCCAGCTATCTAATGTACGCTACTACCCACAAGGTAAACAGCGATGGGTTGGACATTGGCGTGCGGCTTGCGTCGACTGGTCGGATAGTAGCAACATTTGGGAGACGCACTCAAGAGGTGCTCGGAGGCGGTTCGCAATGACACAAGGGGCTCTTGCGTGTCTGACGTGCTTGCGTGTCTGTAAAAGGCCAACCATAAATTAAGCTTAATGGTCTTCTTCCTGTCCAGGAATTTTTCACTATAAAATGTAAATTGGGAGCCTGAAGCTGTCTTATTTTATAGGCAATATTTCCAGTGTATATGTGTTTTTTGTAAATAGGTGCTGGTTCTTAGTATTGTGTTGAGTTATATTGGAGGCAAATACTTCAATGCTGTTTTTTAAACAAAGTTAAGGAGGAGCCCATAGGGATGATTGACACCTGTCTCTCACCCCACCTCTGCATTCTAGGAGATTTAAACCAGTCTTGTCCGTCTACTACGTCACGCGATCCGGCGTAGCAAAGCAACCAAACTCCTTTCTCCTCCATTGCACTAGTAGCTCTAATGCCACCTTAACCCTTATTGTCAGTGGACATCGCACACACAATCTCCGATATAGGCATCCCAGGACCATGGTCAGCTACCAAGTCAAACAGGCTTACGCTAGCACTCTAAATCAAGCTGTAAGTGGCTCTCTGTCTTTGTTCCATATGCCACTAATGGAGCAGGCTTCTAGCAACCAGTGTGAACTCGACAAAAAAAATCCAAACTTCCAAAAAACTTCCTTTCAAACTTTACTGACAAAATTGCAACATACAAACAAAACATGAATTCTAAGCTTTAAATAAAAGGTAAATCTGTGCATTGTTGTTGTCGGTCAGAAAAACTGTGTTGCTCCATAACCTGACCATCTCAAAACTGAGCAAGCACAAGTTGGTCACATGACCACCGTTGTCTCCGGATTCTTTAACATTCCACTACTTTTAACCAATAAATGTACTTTACACCTATGAATTAACTAACATTTCTCTATACATGAAATTATGAAATTACAGATTTAAATAAACAGTCTTCTGAATAATATTTTTATACAACCAAACTTTTCTTCCAAATTTGCTCTTACATTTCCGGCCCCTAATTATTATGCAGGTGGGCAGAACAATTACCAAATTTCTTTATTTAAACAAGAGCCTAAACAATGTAATCCTACAATATGTGTAACAGGGTCAAATATGCTTCCCTGAATTTACCTCCCCTTCATGGGTTAATTTTCTGGCACATGGAAGAAGCAGATTATTGGTTCCTAAATTTGTTTGGAAACAATGTTTTGAAGTGGGCGTAATGAAGAAGATATCCCTGTGTTCTCTTCCTTTCCTCTGTCTCTTTCCCTGGAAGTACATGGCAGAGGAGCTGTGCGACTTGCAAGCTTTTGTCTTGACTGATTTCATTTTCTTTACTTTCATGTATCAGAGCAATAAACTTTGAAAAACCAGGTCGGTGGCTGTGTCATCTCTAAACACAACGCAGAGTGAAACAACGAGGGGAAGATAACCTCCGTTACAGTGGTGCCGACGATCCGGATTTCTGTTCAGCTGAAAGCCGAACACTGGGCTGCTAGCTGCTTCGACGACAGCCACGCCGACCTGAGACCATCGTCAACTCGTGCCGCTGCTGACGTCGCTGATTCTACAGCATGGTTGAGGCTGGATGCGCGTGCATACATCACCGTGTATCTTTTGAACTGTATTGAGTGCATTGCAAGGGTGATTGCGTCCGTTGTCTCTGTCAGCGAGGCGGTGCAAATGAACAATTTATATGGTTGAATAGTAATACATCATTTTGGAATATTATATTTTTTTTCTTTCTCGATTTTTTTTTTCTTCTCTCTTTCTATTAACCTGTAATTATTATGGAGCCTGGTTGTAACCCTATACATGTCTATGGTTGTTACTACTTCAGTGTTGGGAGGGGGAGGGGCTTTCCTACATTTAGTCCCTCAGGTAGTCCTGGGTTGATGGGTGACGACAGTGTTAGGAAAAGGATTGCATTTTCTACACCTGTGCACCAGGCATCGACTAGGTTGGACACCCCTACGGTGCTAACCAGTGAACAAGTTAGGGATATCAGTTCTAACATTACTCAGGCATTCAGTGCAAATATTTTGCATACCATGCATTCTTGTTCTCCATCTCTATCTACTGGCCATTAACCGGGGGTGGTTCCTTTATAGATGGCTCACAGTTGAATCTGGTCCTTAAATCTCAGAGGAAAGAGCCACCGTTCTTCAGAGGTGATAGCAGTGATAAGTTCTCTCTGTCTGAATGGGAGGGTTTAATGAGAGCATATTTAGGTAGAAGTGGCTACACCGGGAGGGAATGTGTGGATGAGTTGGTGGGCAGACTGGTGGGCAGGGCTAGAGATGTAGTCCGCATTTGGCTGCGCAGCAATAGTCATGTGTTTGACTCTGGTGATGTGGAGACTGTGTTTGGGGTGCTCCGGCAGCACTTTGATTCAGTGGTGCGTTCAGGTATGCCACTGGCGGATTTTTATGCCACTTTGCTGTATGCCTGTGAGCAGCCATTGGACTACTGGATCAGGCTGAACAAGGCAGCTGAGGTAGTTGAGCAGTCTTTGGGAAAAGGCAGTGAGGCATTACATCCGCAAACGGTGGAGGTTGCGGCCATGTTTATAAGGCATTGCCCTGACAAAGACCTGTCCCTAATGTTCATGAGTAAGCCACAGACTATGTGGACGGCCTGTGAAGTCCAAGCACAGTTGGATGAGTTTTTGAGGAGCCGTGCGGGAAAGGTGGGCCATGTATCTCAGCACACCACTTTGACAGCCACACCTGTATGTGGGGCGGTGGTCAGCAGTGTGCCGACTGGTGAGCCTGCAGTGGGGGTGGGCAAGCCAGCTAGTGCAGCTGTAAAGGATACCAAAATTGACAGGTTGCTTGACCTGGTAGAAAAGATGGTTGTGTGTAATGCGCAAGTTGCTGGCCAGCCTAGGCAAAGTGTTACGCGCAACCTCAGATGCGGAGTGTGTCAGAGTTCTGACCACACTACACAGTCACATTGTAGATTGCATCATTTGTGTTTACTGTGTTTCAGCCCTGGCCACACACGACTTCAATGTTAGAGTAGGTCTCTAGGTAGGAGCCGGGATGTTATGCCTGTGGCAGTGGAGCCGGCACAGATGCCGAAGCCGTTTCAGGGAAACTGGTGAGCCTCCATTCAGGGGAGGGCAGTGGCAGGCAGCTTAGTTTACCCTCCAGTTTGAATGATGACATTGAGTCTGTGTATTCGTATTTGTGTGAAACCTTACCAAAGTCAAGCAGAATAGTCATGCAGAACACCATGAGAGTGACACAGAGTGACAGTTTGTTCTATGCATCGTTTTTAGTGCAGGGCAAGGTTGAAGTACAGGGGATGTTGGATACTGGGTCTATGGCGACCACGCTTAGTGCAGACGTTGTGCCACGTCTGAGGGAAGCTGGTGTGTTGCTTGGTGAGTCTCCAACTCCTGTGGATATTGTCCTGGTTGGTTGCGGTGGTAAACAGACTAGTCCTCTTGGTGTGCTTGACATGGTCATTGAGATGTATGGATTCAAGTTTGAAGTTCCTGTGTTGATTATCAAGGGACAGGTGGATCCATTGATTGTTGGCACTAATGTGTTGAAGCCTCTAATCAGGCAATTTAAGTCCAGTGATGCCTTCTGGCGGGTGGTGAGTCAGCCTGATGGAGCAGGTCAGGGTGATAGCAGCCAGTTTGTACGCCTTTTATCAAATTTGGAGAGATGGAGAGGTGAGTCCATTCCAGATAAAGTGGGTACACTGAGGCTGAAGAGTGCAGTCACACTCCAACCTATGACTGAGCATCTGGTGTGGGCCAGGTTGCCTCCGAAAACGCATATCTCTGTTGGCAGCACAGTTGTTGTGGAGCCCAGCACTACGCGCTGCATACATAGACAGATGCTTGTTAGATGTATTGTCTCTCCTATGTGGGGAGATGGGTGGCTTCCGGTTAAGATTGTTAATCCCACGCCCGACGCAGTTACATTGCGCCGGAATGCAAAGGTAGCAGATATGTACCCGTGCATTGCCCTGGAGGATTTTGATCATGACTTGATGTCACAGAATGTAGCTACGGTGAGGTCAGGCAGTTCTCATGGCAGTTTGTCTGTTAACAGTGACTCTGGTGGCGGGGTTGGGAATGTTGACAGTACATTGCAGGGCCTCAGGCTAGGGTCTATACCCATTGACGATTGTCAGGCCTCTCCTTGTGGGAAGGACAAGTTAGTTGATCTGATAAAGGAATACGAGTCTATCTTTTCTCGGCATAAGCTTGACTGTGGTGAGGCGTGCAAGTTTTGCCATAGGATCAGGTTAACAGATGACCGTCCTTTCAGGTTGCC
This sequence comes from Sprattus sprattus, assembly GCF_963457725.1. Lineage (NCBI taxonomy): Eukaryota > Metazoa > Chordata > Actinopteri > Clupeiformes > Clupeidae > Sprattus > Sprattus sprattus. Next base: position 8,216,313 of record NC_137909.1, read on the forward strand.
ATATCGCAGGTTGTCCCCAGCACATTATCAGAAGTTGAAAGAGACTTTGGATGAAATGGAGGAAAAGGAGATAATTAGAAAATCTAGTAGTGAGTATGCTTCCCCATTAGTGCTGGTGTGGAAAAAGAACGGGGACCTGCGATTATGCACTGACTTTAGGTGGCTTAACGCGCGCACGGTTAAGGATGCTCACCCACTTCCTCACCAAGCGGATGTCCTTGCTGCTCTAGGTGGTAATGTGTTCTTTTCCACTATGGATTTAACCTCAGGCTATTACAACATGCCTTTGCATGAGGATGATAAGAAGTATACCGCCTTTTCATCTCCATTAGGATTGCATGAATATAACAGGCTGCCGCAGGGTTTGTGTAATAGCCCCGCCTCTTTCATGCGAATGATGCTCTCCATATTTGGGGATCAAAATTTTGTAAGCCTTCTCTGTTATTTGGATGACCTGTTATGTTTTGGGAGATCTGAAGATGAGAGTTTGCAGCGATTGCGAATGATTTTTGAGCGGTTGAGGGAACACAACCTAAAGTTGTCGCCTGCAAAGTGTAAATTTCTTAGGAAGTCTGTGAAATTTCTTGGTCATATAGTCTCTCAGGAGGGGGTTGCAAGTGATCCAGACAAGGTTGGGGCTATTGTGAATGTCTCGCAGTCAGATTTGATGGAGGCTGATGGTGCCACACCCTCAGCTAGTAAGATCCGCTCCTTCCTTGGTATGGTGGTTTACTATCAGCATTTCATTGAGAACTGTTCTGTGCTTGCTAGGCCACTGTTTGTACTTACAGGTGGGTCAAAAAGGCCACGTAGGAATAAGGGGGTGAGTAGGCCAGTGCAAAGGAGAAAGCTCTGCCCTCAAGACTGGTCCCCTGAGTGTTCAGAGGCTTTTCAGGCCCTTAAGTCTGCACTGGTGAATTGTGTGCCTCTAGCTCATCCAGATTTCACTAAGCCTTTTCTGCTGTCTGCCCTTGGGGCTGTACTGTCCCAGGTGCAAACTAATCTAGACAAAGCACGGCCCATTGCTTTTGCAAGCAAGTCATTGAATCATGCCCAGTCTAAATATCCTGCTCATCGGCTCGAGTTCTTCGCCATGAGGTGGGCTATTTGTGATAAATTCAGTCACTGGCTACGGGGTCACAAGTTCACTGTGTGGACTGGTAATAACCCACTTAAGTATATTTTGACAAAGCCGAAACTGGATGCATGCGAGCAGCGTTGGGTGGCTAAGCTAGCACCGTATGATTTTGATATTTTGTATATTCCAGGTCCCAAGAATGTGGTGGCAGATGCTCTTAGCAGGGAGCCTTTTGTGAGGCCTAGAGTTATGCACCGTTTGACCAGAACGCCATATGCTGATCTGCTCCAGGAGGCAGAGAACTTGCAAGTGGATGCAGTCCAGGACATGTTTCGCTTGTCCACTGAGCTTTCTGAAGCGAGGGAACGGCGGGTGGTTTCTGGGCCCGACGATGTGTGTGTCGGGGCTGCACATGCTGTACGGTTTGAGGTGGGTGGTAGAGTCTCGCGTGAAGAAGTGTCTGCTGTATTACAGTCCTCTCACCATTGGGGGGACGGTGCTAGGCTTAGGGCCGTCTCTCATGCTCAGCAGTTGAAGGCTATGTCCATGTCTGGCCAAAATCCTTTGCCAGTGCTCAGTCATGACGAACTATATGACAAGCAGTGTCAAGATGCTACCATTTCCAGGGTCAGGTTCTTTGTTGACAGGGGGCGTCGTCCGTCCAGGCGGGAGCGGGTACACGAGATCCAGGAGACCCTTAGAACCCTGAGGCAATGGAGTAAACTCACCATCAGGTTGGGTGTGCTGTATAGGGTGTCTAAGAACCCGGTGTCCAAAAAGAATGCTTTCCAGTATGTGGTACCTGAGGCACTAAGGCTCATGGTTCTAGAAGGCGTACATGATGAGGCTGGTCATCAGGCTCAGCAGCGTACTCTGTGGTTGGCCAGACAGAGGTTTTATTGGGACACACTTGAGAGAGATGTCCGGGCTTACGTCCAGAGGTGCAAGAGATGTGTAGTGAGCAAGGCTCCGGAACCTGAGGCTAGGGCTCCTCTCGTTTCCATTACTTCCTCAGCACCTCTTGAGTTAGTATGCATAGATTTTTGGTCTGCAGAAGACTCCAATAATAAGTCTGTTGATGTTTTAGTAGTGACTGACCACTTCACTAAGCTGGCATGTGCCTTCCCATGCCCTAGTCAGTCGGCGAAATCTGTGGCTCGGGTCCTATGGAACAAGTACTTTTGTGTCTATGGGTTTCCAGCTTGTATTCATTCTGACCAGGGGGCTAATTTTGAGAGCTCTTTAATTGCGGAGATGCTCCAACTGGCTGGGGTGGAAAAGTCCCACACCACCCCGTACCACCCCATTGGGAATGGTCAGGTAGAGAGAATGAACCGCACTCTAGGGAATATGATCAGGGCTCTACCACCTAGATCAAAGGCTGAGTGGCCTCAAATGTTGAATGGCCTTGCTTTTGCATATAACTGCACAGTTCACGAAACCACAGGGTACCCCCCTTTCTATTTGATGTATGGCCGCACTCCTAGGTTGCCTGTAGACCTGACCTTGCTGGACGGGGAGACAGTTGACATCGACACGTATGTGGCATCCTTAGGGAGGGATTTGCGGGAGGCTATGACTCTGGCACAGACCAACACAGAGAAACAACAGCTTCGCCAGACGGAGCTGTATAATAGAAAGGCTAAGGGACACCTGGTTAATGTGGGTGACAGAGTCTTACTGGCTAACAAGGGTGAGCGGGGTAAGAAGAAACTGGCAGATAGGTGGGAGGGGACTATTTACACTGTCGTCACTGTGAATACTAGAACACACACATACCACATCAGGAGCCCATCAGGTACTGTGAAAACTGTACATAGGAACCTCATCATGCCAGTTAACTTCCTGCCACTGACCGATGTGGATGATGAGGAGAATCTCTCATTTTCTGGGGGTAGTCTAAGTGAGGCTTGTGTCTCAGGGTCCAGTGGAGACAATGCATCTGTCGACCGCACAGCTTTGTGGGTGGCTGGGCTTCCTGGTGCTTCCACTTCTCACAGTAGCGACACAGGGGATTCACAGGGGACTCAAGTGGCTCCGGATACAGTTCATTTGGACTCAGTAAGCACTGTGCTGTCTTTGGACGACAGCAATCCTGCCTGTGCTGTACAAAGTGATAGTCCTGAGGTGTCTCTGTCCGTGGAGCCCCCCTCAACAATTAAGTCTACTGCCCACACACGTGCTTCACCTGGTCATTACGGGGGTGGGTTATACACTAGGCAGGGTAGACTTGTTAGGCCTGTGAAGAGGCTAATACAGACTATGGCTCTTCAGTGGGTGCGGAATCTCCTAAGAGGAGTTGTGTAGATAGGATTTACAGGTTTATTGATAGATAAATGTTTGATAAGTTTTCTTTTGGAAAAAAAAAAGAAAATGTTTTTTTTTTTTTCTCTCTCTCTCTTTCTTGATCTTGTGTATCGTCCCCTTGTGGGAAGAGATTGTTATATTCTGCCTTTTAAATTAGGCTATGGTTGTAGGTAGGTTTACCCCTCATTAGCAAGGTGTATATGGCACCTTTTCCTGTGATGAGTTAGGGCCTGGTTAAACCCCTCTAGCTGGCTTCCTTCCTCTTCTAGTCCGTTAACGGACAGCACTCTGATGCTGGTGGACCTTCGGTCCTTATTATGGGTTACATTTTCCCTGCATTTTTTTTTTTTTTTTTTGATAGTTTTTATTTGGTTGTATTGATGTCAATTCAGTGAAGTCAGTGGGGGTGAGTGTAACAGGGTCAAATATGCTTCCCTGAATTTACCTCCCCTTCATGGGTTAATTTTCTGGCACATGGAAGAAGCAGATTATTGGTTCCTAAGTTTGTTTGTAAACAATGTTTTGAAATGGGCGTAATGAAGTAGATATCCCTGTGTTCTTCCCTCTGTCTCTTTCCCTGGAAGTACATGACAGAGGAGCTGTGCGACTTGCAAGCTTTTGTCTTGACTGATTTCATTTTCTTTACTTTCATGTTTCAGAGCAATAAACTTTGAAAAACAACGAAACAACGAGGGGAAGATAACCTCCGTTACATATGCTCATGCCTTATACAGTGCCACTTTAAAGTATGTGAACCCCTTGACCACTTAGGAGTTTTCTGTTGTTTTACCATGATTTTTCATTTTTTTCATCACCAATTTTCCATAGAAGGAATGTCAGGTTTATGTTTATCATTTGCATGTACCGGTACTTTTTTTAGACAAATTTCCTCTAAACAAGTACATGCAAATGATAAACATAAACCTGACATTTCATCTTTGGAAAATTGGTGATACATACTTTCACCAATTGGGGTTCACATACTTTCAAGTGGCACTGTACATAGAATAACTCAAATCTTTATTAATACTCAAAACTATACAGTACAAATCAAGAATCAAATTCAAAGTCCTAGACTAGAGCCATTTTTATCCTGACTCTTGTATCAAGCAAAGCTTGCTGACCGGTCTATCCAGCTTGTTGGTCTTCGTCTGCACAATAGCTCTCCTTACCACACCTTTGCCGTCTGGTAATGTCTTACTGATCCGTCCCATTACCCAGGAATTCCGCGGGGCAGCATCATCTGCAATCAAGACGACATCTCCTTCTTGAAGATTCCTTCTTGGTCTTGACCATTTCTGTCGATTCTGAAGTGATGGTAGGTACTCTCTGAGCCATCTGGTCCAAAACAGATCTGCAATATACTGAACCTGCCGCCATCGTCTTCGAGCATATTGGTCATCCTTGGAGAAAATTCCAGGAGGGATGATTGGTCATGCCTTCAAAAGCAACAGGTGATTAGGTGTCAAGACATCCAAGATCGTTGGGATTGTCTGACGCCAGTGTGAGAGGCCTGTTGTTAATGATGGACTCCACCTCACACATGACTGTTAACAGTCCTTCGTCATCCAAAGACTGCTGTTGGACGATTGATCTCAAGATCTTTCTGAATGTACGAATCTGTCTTTCCCATACACCGCCGTGATGAGAAGCTGCAGGCGCATTGAAGATCCATTTGACCCCTTTCTCCATCATTGCATCTGCAATCCTTTTCTGGGTCAGATCTTGAAGTGCCTCGCGTATCTCTCTCTCAGCAGCAACGAAATTAGTCCCATTGTCTGAGATGATTTTGACCTGACCTCGTCTGCAAGTAAAGCGGCGGAGCGCATTTCGGAGCGGCGGAGCGCGAGTCTGTGTCCAGACTGTGGGCAATCTCAATGTGGACAGCTCTTGTGGTGAGGCAAGTAAAGAGTACTCCGTACCTTAACATTGCTGCGCCCTCTCTTGACCTCAAAAGGCCCAAAAAAGTCCACTCCTACATTAGTGGAAGGAGGCTGATCCGGGATGATGCGATTCAATGGCAGATCAGCCATCTTTTGCTCTCCAGTCCTACTGTTCAGCCGTCTGCAGACTGTGCATCTTGAAATGATGCCTCTGTTCAATGAGCTTGCTTGTGGTATCCAATACTTTGTGCGCAACTTAGATAACATATAGTCAGGAGTGCACATAACTTTTTCAGTGAGTTACTCAGGTGAGTACCATGAGATGGTGTTTGGTACTCACCCCACATGTAGCGTGATCTTAAAAAGTGCAGTCTTCCTCACTGTCCTCCTCAGTGTCGCCCTCCGTGTCGTCCCCACTATCCTCTGCTTCAGCTTCCTGCATGGTAGATGATGAAGATGCTGCAGATGCACCTCCCTGTCCTTGGTTGAGCCTCCGATTAGCTGTCTCCATCCACAGGTCAACAGCTTGCTGTGGGTCAAATGTCTCTGTGGTCTGCTTTGACAGGTGAATGTGCATCAGGGCTGAGAGACGAGCATGTGACAGACGAGATCTGTACTTGGTTTTTATTATGTTGAGATGTGAGAATCCCCTCTCACAAGCTGCACTGCTTAAAGGCAGTGTAAGAGACAGCTTAACCACCTTGTTGATGTTGGAGTAAGCATCTGGGTTACTTGTATTTACTATTTGGACCAAGTCATACACAGTACAGGCTCCAAGGCGTTTTCCTGCTTGCTTTAAGCGCATCCATTCTGTCACAGTGGTGTCTTTATCAAGTTGCAAGGTGGCCTCATATTTCTTGAGAATGCTACAAACTGTTTTGGATGCTACAAACTACAATGCTACAAACTGTTTTGGAAACTGTGTTTCCAAAACTGTGGAGGTCTTGCATTTCCAGAGGCCATGTTGAAGGATCAAATACTAAGAAATGATCACATGACCTGAGGGAGTCATATCTGATTTCAAACTCTTGAATTAACCCCCTGAGTAAGTTTGTCTGGTCTCTGTCAGCATCAGCATTAGAGACAGTGAGTGCCCTGTGGCCTTCACCATCAAGCAGAAGAGTGAACTGTCCAATGGCCACCATGAGTTCATCCTTACATTCTCCAATGGTCAGTTTTTCCTTCTGAAACCTAATGGATGTGGTCTTCAAAATGTTGCCAATGTCAAGCATGTTTGACAGAAAGCAATGAAAACGCTCTGTCCAGATATGCTGCAAGTCACTGTTGTCACTCGTAGCCAGTTGCATTTTAATGGCTGGCATCAATCTGGATATTTTTAACAGCGTTTCATGCCTCCATGCAGACCATCTGATATTATGAAACTTGCCCAGTTTGACAAAGGAGATCCCATTTTCTTCACACAGCTTCACACAGCTTCTTCAGTGAAGCAGTAAGGAACGTTGCGATCAGCTGATTTTGCACAATTCTCCAGTGTGTGCGCGGTGCAAAGAACGTGCACAAGGGAGTCTCCAATTGCAGCAAGTTGCCGGAGTTTTGGCACAACGCCATTGTACACCCCTACGTTGACAGCAGCCCCGTCTGTGCACACAGCGACTAACTTTGTTGTCCAGTCATCCAAGCCTGCGTCCTGGAAAAGTCTCACAAGTCCGTCGGTTATGGCCTGCGCGGTTCACTCAGCACCCAGTTCAATTAGTCCAATAAAGTCAGAGGTAAATTCTCCGTTGCTGGACACAGACACAATGTATACGATTTCCTGCTCAGTTTTTGTGATGTCCTCAGATCCATCAAAAAGCAGCCCCCAAAATTCAGCAGCCTGCAACTTGGCTCGTAACTCCCCGGTGATGGTGCGAGCAATGCTCTCCACGATCTGTGTGCCCCCTTCACGTGAATGATATGCACCTCCGACATTTACTCCTAGCCGCTTCAGTAAAGGAATATCCTCAGAATATGAAGACATGGGACGTGCGTGTTTAGCTTTGTGGAAGGCGAGGAGAAAAATAATAAAAAGAGCTTTCTGCTGCTCTTCATTCACTTTGTTTCGCCATCTGCTAAGAGGGCGACTGGACAGGTCTTCTCGGCTAGCTTGTTTATTAGCTATGGCTTGCGCCACATTCGTGTGTTCCTTGCTCTTCTCGTGTTTATCAAATAAAGGATGGTTGAAATTACTTGAGCCTTTATAAAACGCACCTGTTTTGTCGGCAAGATGTGGATGTGAGCGGCACATTTTACACCACATTTCAGTGCGCTCATCATTAGCTTCAAGCCACTGCACATCTTGGAGCCACCTTTCCGAAAAAAGTCTTATTTTCTTCTTCTCTGGCGCGACTTGGCGTTTCTTTGTAGGTGGTGAAACGCCAAAGAAGCTGCTTAATGTTTTTTGTTTTTTGGACATCGCTGAAAGTAGTTGACAAGCTCTCAAGCAACATGTGTCTTAGATGAGATCAGTACGCAAAGGCGGGTAGTAACTCAAGTGGCATTAGTATTCCTGATTTTTGCCGCGCATGAGTACCTGCGTACCAGTTATGCACCCCTGCATATAGTTGCGCCCACAATGTCCAATTTGTTTATGGATATGTTGCAGGATAAGAGCAGCCACTGGTGACCCTTTGGAAAGAATTGCACGGTGCTTTGTCTCTTCTGGCAATGACAACCTGGAGAGTCGTCCACCCACTCTTACGATTCCATCCTTCAGCAAGGGATCCAACTTGTAGATTGGGCTGTTCTTCCTCACATATCCCTTCGTTTGAAGAGCCATGATCTCCTCTGGGTAGGTCTGAATCTGGCAAACTCGTATGAGTTCTTTTTCAGCCTCTTCCAAGTCTTCTATTTCAAGCACAGCTGGGTTAAGTGTCCATCTGAACTTCCTCATGTGCGCTGTAGCCAGCATATCTCGCTTGTTCGGACAGATTTCTGACAGTTTGATTTTATCCATGAAAGCTTTTCTCTCCTCTCTCAACACTAACAGTCCCAGCAACTGCTCTTTTGATGCGTGCCCAATCTGAGTAGTGTGATATGAGCTTGTTCAGAGGTGAGGCCTGTTGTTGAGGAGCATCCTCTTCAACTCCTACTGCACAGGACTTGACCTCAGGGTCATCTACGGATGTAAAGTGCAACTTCTTTCACCTTCTTTGTTTTCCAACAGCAGGTAAGTGGCGGTACCATAACCAATCTCTGATGCGTCAACGAAGTGGTGTATTTGTTGCGACTGCATACTGCTTACTGTGAATCCTTCCAGCATTTTCAACTCTGACAACCATTCTTGCCATCTCTCTGCATGTGGTTCCATGATTTCCTGGTCCCAGCAACACTTTTCTTCAGAGAGCGCCCTCAAGATCCGCTTTGCTGGCAGAATGGCTGGTGCCAGGATCCAAGCGGATCATAAATCGCACTTACAACAGACAGGATCCCACGCCTTGTCATAGGCTTTTCAGGTATCTTCATATGGAATTTGAAACTATCTGAGTTTGTGCACCACTGGACACCCAGGGCGCGCTCCATGGGAAGAATATTGTGGCTTAGACCTAAGTCTTTGATCTCAGTGGCTCAGTCTTCTTCATGAATGGTTAATAGGACATTCTTACTGGAGCTGATCCACTTAGTCAGTTGAAAGCCTCCCTCATCTTGTTCTTCTTGGTATGATACACTCCATGGTGAGGAATGTACCACACCTTGCCATCATCACGCAACAGTTGTTGCTTGGGGACCTTGACTGCATAGCCATTCTCAATTACGTCCTTCATGAATGTCTTATAGTCCTCATGGAAGCTCTCATGTCTTTTCAATTTCCTTTTCAGGCTGATAGCACGCTGCTCTGCAACGATTATTTGGCATTTTCCTTGTCTAATCTTTCAGTGGCAAACTTATGCATTAATGCCCATCTTCGAGTTTAGCTGAACTCTCCACTAGAGTCATGAATTTGTGGTCCTCTTGTGACAATTCTTCTTTCTCTTCACAGTCAAGCTCTGGGAAGTCTGCATTATACTGTTGTCGTAACATCTCTTCAATTTCCACAACTGAAACATGATTGGCTGTGTGGCTCTCCTTGGTCTCACTCTTCATCTGTAAACCTCTTATTGGTCCATTTACCACCTAACCTAGGGCCGTTCGGACTGCATATGGACCATCTCTTTCACAGTGTATAACCTGCCATGGCTCCATTGCCTTTGGTACATTGGTACCAATGAGCAGACCCACTTCAGCGTCAATATGAGGTAGTGACACATCTTTCAGGTAAGACCACTTTGCAATGTCTTCCTGTTTGGAAATGTTTTCCTTCTGAACTGGAATGAATCTATGGGTGAATACCTTGGGCAGATCTATGTAAGTATCTTCTTCCACACCGCCCATCTCTAAGTCTGTTATGACAAGCGTATTCAAAGTCTTACCATCATCTGCTTTGCTACAGCCCATGGTGTTAAGCAGAATCTGTTTTTGTCTACCCCTGAGATTTAGCTTTCTTGAGATCTTCTGTGCAGAAGCTGTCAGGGAAATAAACCCTTAACCTAGGACTGTATTCGTTACCTCAGAATTAAGACACACACAACCAAGAATATAATCAATAACAGATATTTACTCTGGCCCAGAGGAGTGTAGCAGTTTCAGATCTCTCCTCAACCATACACTAGCTCCTTTCTAGAAAACATTTTATGATACGTCTAAGTTTAACATCCCCCTTTTTCACAGACACTGCATTCTTCTCAACAGAACAAAGAAACAGATGGAGAATCCATTTTAAGAAGTAAAACACACATCATGATAATACTTATGTAGAATATTTCTTTCACAGAAGCTTGCTGTGCTGCCAGGATCCATAAACGCATATGTATCCACATATCTATCACCTTTCTTTGACCTCACCTTAACAGGCAAAACAGCTAATGCAAATTTTCCTCCGGCCCCAGTGTAGGCACATGCTTCTTTACTCAGAGAAAGGCATGCATTGGTGATTTCTTTGCTCTCAGAGCCATCCTCTTCTTGCTTATCAGCAGACACACTGTCATCTTTCTTTACAATCTGGATGTCTTTGTGAGCATGTTTGACACTTTGCTCTATTTTTGCAGTCTTTGCTGAGGTGTCCCGGGGACAGACATCCAAAGCACAAGCCTTTGGATCTTAAGAAATCCAATCTTCCCTTGAATGGTGAATGCTTTAATTTTCTACACTCTGCTAGAATGTGGTTGTTGTGACAATAAACACAGGGTTTCTGTGAAGCAACAGTAGCAGCCTTTTTAATTGTCACCTGTAGTTCCTTTTCTTCTTGTGGAGCTACAACTCTTGTAGCAAAGCTGCTGCTTCCCTTGTGGACACCTTGCTTGAACATCTGATCTTTTCTATCTCTTTCTTCCTTCATTCCATGAGATCGAGACAAGCTTCCAAATAGGGGGTCCATGGCAATTTTCGCCTGGCGGTCAATGAATTTAACCAGTTCTGATAATATTACACGTCCTCTCCAATGTTCCCTCTAATTTTTTTCAGCACTGAGCAAATATTTTTGATTCTGAGCGCACATTTCAGCACTGTGAGCAATTCGTAAACCACGCGACCTTACGAAAATGACCAAGAGCCTGGGTTAGCCATAGGTTTCCAAAGAGATGACAGCAAATGCATCAATATGTCTACAAGGTTGATATTTATTCAATATCCTTTATAATGGCTGGACTTTGGAACATTTTAATGATAGTGTTTAACCAGTCAGTTTAGTTGAACTTAAAGGATCTTTGGTTGAAAATAAATAAGGTTTAGGGAGGTTATGACTGGTTCACTGGTTATGAATGATAATGATATATACACACAAAATAAAAGTATCCAAGGTGTTTAGTCATTTCTCAGCAGGTACAACATTTAAGTAGAACTTCATTGAAAGAAAAATGCTAATGCAGTGCTTTACAATAAATATAGTAATTATGGTGTATTTTTTCCTAAAGGTAGCCTTGCAACAAACTACCGTAAATCCTCAAATAAAGGCCGGGATTCAATTAAAAGCCGGGCTCCAGATAGTAGCCGGGGTCGTGGTCCATACGGACAAATAAAGGCCGGCCCCGAATACAAGCCGGGGGTAAAATAAAGTAGCCTATATTACTGTAGCCTACCAGCATCAGTCCGTAGAGTAGTAGACATCACAATTTAATTGAATGCATTTCACAAATACATGTTCTCATCATGTTTAATATTATATTATATAATATTGTTGGCTAATTTCATGGGCTGTTTGCAATAAAAAAAGACATTTCCCCACGTAAGACGACAAGGCGAATTTGTTATTGTTCATGAAGGCGCGTCTGGCAATTTGTTATGGTTTAGCCTAAATGCACGTATCGTATAGCCTACTGTTGTTTATCTGTAACGTTTTAGTTGGCTAGGTTACTTTTTCCAGAAGGGATCATAAAGCAGTAGTAGACTTACATAACTTTGATATTAAATTCAAAGAGATGGTGTATGCTGATTGCTGAAGAACATTCGGGATCCAGATAATAGAACTTATCTTGGTAGGTATCAGCCTTGCTCTCCACAACATGTTCAAATGCTCTGATGAACGACTTGAGGATCACCTTTAAACACTGGTACCTCTTTGCGTGGCAAACTCTATATTTATATAGGACCCCCTCACCCCAAGCCATGGGTGACTCCCTGAGTCCATCAAAACATTCCACAAAAGGTCACACAGGACACTAACTCAGTATAACCTAAAGATTTCATGACACGTCTAAGTTAAACATCCCCAATGGCCCCTCTCCTACCAGACAGTGCCTTCCTCTCAACACGAACACAGACACAGAATGAGGAATCCATTTAACAAACCAAAAAACATATCATGATAATACTATAGAATATTTCTTTCACACAAATGCATAACAAGTTAACCCTTCTCTTGAGGCTTCATAGCTGGTTTGTGATGTACTCTCTGAAGAGTTTTCAAAGGTCAGGTAGAAGGAGCAGCGAGAGATTGTAGGTAACAGAGTCTGATCATCTAAAGCAGGGGTTTTCAACTGGTTTTGTCCCAGGGACCACCACTCTGATTAGAAAGTAATCCGCGGCCCTCTGATGTGCGTGTGTGCGTGCGTGCGTGCGTTCGTGCGTTCGTGCATGTGTGGGGAGAGGGGAGACCTGTCAGTGTAATATCTGGGCATGGTGAAGTCCACACAGCCTGTTTATTCGTGGCGAAATGGTAGACAGCGACAGTGTCATATCATTCTCTTGCCCTGTACTTATTCTTCAAGTACGCAAATAAAAATGCTCTCACACATGTAGTTTGAAAGTTTGCAAAATACACCTCATTGCTTTTGCAGCAAGCTCTGGAAATTCGATCTGCAACTTATCCAGAACTTAACTCATATGAAAACTAAACTTCAAAAATGACTCGTAGGCTATGCACGCGAGACTGTACGTTATGAATAATACGGTATGGCGTGACTTTACGAACGCAATGCATTTACATCAGCAAAGCACAGGCTACCATCGACTGGATAGGTGCAAGGCTACATTCTGTCAGCTTGAATCTAGAGTAATCTGGAAATGTACTGAAATATCAAAGCAAATATTTTTTATTTTTTTTAAAAATCGCGGACCCCCTGCAATACCGCCGCGGACCACCAGGGGGCCGCGGACCACCGGTTGAAAACCCCTTATCTAAAGGCTTATTTACTGCTTCACCATACACTTTGATTGGAATCACAGTTTTCAGCTTCTCGTATATAGAAGTTCTCTCATGGTGTTGTGAAAGGTTGCTCACCACCCAACATGCCAAATCAGTCTTGTCCTTTGGAATGAAACTCTCAAGTGGCTTGTGAGTTTCAGAATCCTTTGGCACCATGAATCCATAGGGTGAATAAATGTCTTAAAAATCTTGGTGGTAGGTCATGGTCCAGTTAAAGTATCCATTAAAGGGCATCAGATCACCATTTGTCTCTGGGCTCTCCATGGAAAACCAGACCCACCTTTGCTTCTCTGGGCGTTTCAGGTTCACAGGCAACCTTTGTTGGCCTTGGATCAGCTCACGGTTGTGAAAAATCACAATGTCTGCCTCAGAAAATCGGGACTGATTATCCATCATGATACAATTGGGTACCCCGAACTTGTCTTTGCAGAAATCACCATTTAGATTAAATGAGTTCCCAAATGGCCAGTGCCACACTAAAATCTTGAGTTTTGGTGCCTGACTCTGCATTAGTTCTGTTCAGTAATTGGACCACCTGAGGATGGAACATACAAGGATGAACATCAGAAGAATCTGTCGGTGAGACGGAAATCTCATTTTGTTGCTTTCTCGACCTTTTGGCTGTGAATTAATAAAAAGTTTGAATTTCAATTAATAGAACATTAATAAAAAAATATCAAAGACAAATATCGGCTACTCTCTGTTACAAATTACAGCAACATAACATTATCTAACAACACTGAAATTAAGGGTATAATCACTATTAAATGGCCTTTTCTAACATTCACTGACTAACAGCAGTTAGTTATAAATAAATAAACATGCATACACAGAAGGTTCATTGTCATGTAGGTCTATTTAGCATAGCAGTAGCCTACATGGGATCCTTGTGTTGTTCCAGCTCCACATTTGCTAGGTCAAGACTGGGCCTCACTATGCTTACTCAGTCCCAGATAGCAAGAATATATCGGTTCACCGGTGGATTTTGGTTGGCATCCCACTGGTGGTTTGCCACTTCTGATCTGCTATGGGAACACCATCATCTCTGGGTTTAGATAAAGACATGACATAAATGTTTTAAAAGCATGATAAAGGGATTCCTGTCTTGTTAGCAATAACCACACCCATGTGCTTCTTCTGTTTAGCAGCTGATATTTTAAATAGACAATGCCAAGGATATAATTAAGAAATTCCAGGAATAGGTAACATTTTATGTTTTTTCCTTAACCACACCCAGGTTATCTAAAGATGATGGTGGTTCCAGAGTGGACCAAAAGTGGCACACCTCCAGTGAGGTGTCGATCAAAATCCACCGGTCGGTATAGATTTGCTTGCTATCTGGGTAGCTCAGCACCTCTACCACTTAAACACATTTTCCCTAAATGGAACCTTACCTTTCTGTAAAAGAGTCATCCACCATTCCCGGTACATTTACGGGTTTCTGTTCATTGTTGCATTAGTGACATTTAAGTGAGAAGTCACATGAAACGTCACAGGTGTCCTCCCAAAAAACAACTCATGACTGGCCAAACCTGATGCACAGGCTTTCCTCCAAAATTGCTAATTATTGAGAGTACAAATGCAGGGAAAAGCTGTGCAAGCATCCCATTGGACAGGCTAGGTGCCTTGCCTTGCCTCAGGAAAGAATTCTTGTGGCAAGTGAACTGTCAGGTCTACCATCTTCACTGGGGCTGTGTGTTTGCAAATGGAATTTATTTACTTGTTGGCCGAGACCACGAACTGCAAAGTAATATTTTTATATTTATAGTAATAAAAGTTATTTGAATAATTATTCATAATTGTGTGCCAGATCTCACTTTCATATGAAACATTTTAGTCATTCTTTCACTGTCACTGTTTCACTGTATCATTCCTGGGTCTTTTATTCTTCTCCTGGCAATGTAAACCCATTCCTCAGCATGCCCCTATTCCATGTGTACAGTCAGCATAAGTAGGCTATGCCATGGTTTCAAATAATTGCTCCAATTACCCCAGCGCAGGGACTCAAGCCATGAGAGAACCGTCGTAGTTACCCCAAAGGCACCAGAGGATGACATCAGGGATGAACCGATCAAACTGGAGCTAAAGTGGGGCTACCAGCAACTAGCTCACACCAGAATCCAGAGGTACTGCTACGTTTGCTGTATACCCTGGTACTTTCAGGTACAACAGACTCATATTTGGTGTGCCACCAGCTAGAGAGCAATACCAACATAAGATTGCAATGGCATTGGCTGGCATCGAGAGGGTAGAGAATGTCAATGACATGATCAATCACAGACTCCAGACCAGGAGACTCAATGCAGTTCTGTACAGTGTGGAGAGATGTGGGCTGACCCTAAATCTAAAAGTGTCAATAAATATAGAAAAGCTCATTCATGCTTGTCTATATTTCTCATCCACACTACTCTTGTGAGAAAGGCATTGGTCCCACTGCTAAAAGTGGTCCGAAGGTAGTCTGAGTTTGAGGCCGTTGGTTTAAAACGTCTAAGCTGGTACCTGGAAAAAACAATATATAAGAATTCTAGTGTGTTGACCAGCAACGAACCGAATACAAGTTGTTCAGAGATGCTGAATATTGAAACATCATTGACAAGCCTAAAACTGCAACACAGATAGTGAAAATTGAATAAAGTCTAGTATAGTCTAACAGATATTGAATCATCAAGTTTTATTTTAGGGGGGTTGGGGAGGTAAAGGAAGAGGAAAGGAGAACCAGAAAGGGGAAGTGGATAGGGATCTCTCCTGAGCACTGGGACCAGAGCCACAAGGAAGTTCGTATTTTTGCAGGTGCAGTGAACAAGCTCAAGGATCGCCACTGGTGATGGTGAAAGTTACGTCCGGTGTCATAATTCTTGTCTTTATTCATGATGTCCTCATTTCTTTGTGATTTCGAATAAATGCACATGACTTCATACATTATTGCAATGTATTGTTTGTGTATCATCTAAGCCCATCGGTTATTGCCCCCTATAATCACGACATTAATAGATAAATGGGTGAACGAGAAACAGCAGATCCCCAAACTTGTTCAGACCAAAGGGAATTGACAAAGGAGTGTTATTTTCAGATTCCATTGATTCATTGTTTTGGCCTACTTACTTGGCCGCCTCACCTGTTTAGCTGGACCTGGGTAGAGTGGGGGTGGTGTCAGGTCGGCTGACCTTAAACGATGGTTTTTATTTTATTTTTATTTCTGCTAAGTTATACGGCTAAATACTCAACTGACTTGTTAACCGAACTTTTACAAAGTCATACAACCAAACACACAAGTGACTTGTAAACACATGATAAGCAATATCTGAACAAATGTAACTCAAATTCAATAAACAACATTACAGAACTATGTCAGTGAACAGGATACATTTTTTATTTCGAGATAAAAAGACATTTAGTGTCTGGTGATTGAAGGAAGATAGGTGCAGTCTTCAGTTGGAGGGTCTTGTATGCTGTGGTCAGTCAAAATGAATTGAGTCTTGCTGTGTTAAATTATGTAGAGCTATGGTTATATACAAGACAAGCTGTAGGCTGTAAAGCTGTAAACACAGCTTTGAGTGTATTATAGTCTCTGAATCCTGTGTAGAGCTGGATTTGCTTGTCGTCACACTGAAAGCGTTTGAAGAGGAACTGATTGCTACGAAGAGTCGAAATTTCCTCTTCCTGGCAAACGATGGTCTTGCAGGCCTCTTGAAGCTGCTCCTCAAAGGACAGGGGCCGCTGAGTATAATCGTGATCGGAGTGTGGCAAGCTCGTCTCTACTTGGCTGGAATGGTAAGGTAAAAAAAGAAAGGGAAAGATGCTTAACAAGGACAACCACTTGAGGTCCTCCTCCACAAACAAAACAGAACCATCTTAAAGATTTACTGCCATGCTTTTTATGTATAATGAACAACTGAAAGTGATGGAAGCAAATGAATGTACATTATAATGAACTAATTAGCTCATATAGGCTTTGGGTGTTTTACCTTGACTCATCTGACTCTTCACCCAGTGTATGCTCTCCACAGGTGGCAGTGGCAACATGACTGAAAAACAAACTGTCGCATTAATTCAATTCATTAGTATTTAGTTAAATAGATGGCCACCGACTGTTGGACGAAGGTTGTTAAACAGTGCAAAAAAAAAAAATACCTTGCCGTTCTAGCAATCTTCCGTCTGACAGGCTTGGAGGACCATGTAAACAGAGATGGCACAACACCCTCCTTCAGTTTCCTGATGCCACATAGAGTCTTGGTAAAGGACTCTTCAGGAAAGTGATCAGAACACACTACCGTGTTATTACCGATCTGTGAAAACAATGATCATAACAACTAGCATCAAAACAAATCAGTAATTGATACAAATCTAGCCAGCCCGACTTGCATTTGGTTGGTGTTTTCGTGCCATGTTCGCTGGCTAGCGTAGCTAACATTAGCTAGCTGCCTTGTCACTGGTGTCAATAACGTTACCTAACAATATCTTGTGTGGGATCTATTTTATGTTTAGATGAACATGGATTAACTCATCTGTATGAAAGTCTCACTTAGGGAAGGCAGACTAGTTGGGAAAACAGTGACTCAGCCATAGAAATGATTCACTGATGTTAGAGGGAGCAATAAAGTTACTACACAGGCACATTCCAAGAAAGGAGGGGGTCCCAGGGGGAGCCTGTCACGACACACACACACACACACCTAGGAGGTTTCAGAGGAGTTAGAGAAGAGGGAATAGTTATTTCTGATTGGTTTTGGCAGACAACCAGATAGAACACACCCCACAATTGACAGGCCTTAAAATGGCCTGCAGACCATTCATACAATGAGATCGAGCTAATCCATGGACCATCTCCTTATTGTAGCTTATTGATTACAATAATAAACCTCCAGATTTCTACATCCTGCCTCTGGTCTTCTGATTGAAAGAAAATGTGTAGTGAGATCCTATTCTCGCCACATCATAATTGGCCGACCAAGAAGGGAACTGAAAAGGACCGAGCTCCGGGGTGCGAGTAAACCGATTGATGAATTCAACCAGAAGGCACCTTTCTTAAAAAAAAATGGTAAGCAAGTTTTAATATTAGTCTGGTTGAATAAGTCAATTAGAATACTCAGCACGAGAGAAGCCGGACAAAAGTCCTTCAGGCAAGAACTCGCCAGAGGCTGAATGTGTAGATCTGGAGTGTATTAGGAAAAAGGGTTTTATTTGGGGGTAAAAGCCAGTTTGCAGGTCTGTGGTAAAACTGTTCAGGTTAAAATAGTGCCAGTTTGCAGATCTGTGGTAAGAAACTGTTGGGTAATTAATTTGGCATGGGAATTATATTTGCATGTGTTAAGGAACTATTTATGCAGGAAGGTTTTTGTTTAATATTTATGTGGAATAGCGGATCCGGAAACCAATAGGAAATTGGTAGACAAATTGAGAATTGTCTGATTGTTCGTCCAGGCACAGAGGGGAAGTACACCTTGTTTGTGCAAGTTTGTTTTATGTACAAGGGAGAGTTTTGTCTAACCTTGTGGAGTTTGTTTTATGTACAAGGGAGAGTTTTGTCTAACCTTGTGGAGTTTGTTTTATGTACAAGGGAGAGTTTTGTCTAACCTTGTGGAGTTTGTTTTATGTACAAGGGAGAGTTTTGTCTAACCTTGTGGAGTTTGTTTTATGTACAAGGGAGAGTTTTGTCTAACCTTGTGGAGTTTGTTTTATGTACAAGGGAGAGTTTTGTCTAACCTTGTGGAGTTTGTTTTATGTACAAGGGAGAGTTTGTCTAACCTTGTGGAGTTTATTGAGTGAAAGTTTCTCTTGAGCATTAGAGGACCTGGAAAATGACTCATTGAGTTGTGATTAATGTTTTGTATGTTATTAAGTACTGATATTGGTAATCAGTAATTGTGTGGGTGCGTAAGCTGGAGAAAAGTGGATTGGTTGGTCAAAATCATTGGTTAATGTGGGATATGCTGAACTTGTTTTATTTTTCAGGAAATATAAGCTTTGTGAAGTATTGTGATATTTGATCTGTGAAACACTTAAACTGAAAGAGGTTAATTACATTCAATAGCTGAGAGGTGGAGAACACACAAGGTGTATGAGTGAAAGAGAGTGATTGATTGAAAATTCTGTGATATCACTGCAGGTCGTGAAAATTAAAGTACCTAATAATTGCAGTGATTAATAAGGAGCATTATAAATTCACTGAAGGATTGTTTACATTCCTGATAAAAAGTTCAGTGAATTATAAGAAGTTTCATTTTGAGATTTCTAGTTATTCTAAATGCTTCTAGTTTGATGTGGATGCTGGGTAAATGAATGAATGAGAAATCTCCGACATATGCAAGACACATTCAGTTCAAAACATTCATGTTGATTCTTCAATTTTTACATAGTGTGTGAAAAACAGACGTGGAAAGTTATCTTTTGGATAAGTTGTGACTGGCAAAACGTGTCATTGCATAAGTTGTGAAATTGTGAATTACTTGATTATCGTTGTTCTTGTGTGTTAAAGTAAGTTAGGAGATTGAAAAGGTTTGGAAATGGTTTGAAGGAACAATTGATTGGAAAATACATGCTTTGACAAACATAGATAAAAAGGAGATTTCTTTATGTAGAGCATGTGTAAGACAGATGTAAAGTAGGAGTTGTATTATTGAATCAGAAATAGATGTAAGACCTTGTGTCTTGAAATAGTTTTTGATTAGCAGGGAAGTTGTGTGATTACATAAGACTTTGAATTGGGAAAAGTGGAAGTAGGAATTGTGTTGTGTATGTGTAGACCAATTATTTGCGCAAAAGTACTGAGTGCCATCATGACTAACATTGCCCGAAGTGCTGTAGTTTGATTATAAGACGTGACATCGTTAACAAGTAACTTTGACTTTTTAAACAAACCATTGTGATTGATTGTTAAGAAAACCTTGCTGATAACAGATTTGTTTGGAATAGAAAGACAGGGACAGAAAAGCACAAAGGTGGGGGCTGTTAGCTCAGGGGTCACAGAGGACTGTGGCCTCACACACACGTTTGTATGTAGAAGGAGAGGGGGTGAGAGGAAAGTCAGATTAGATATAGTGTTGTGATATTGTTTGAATTTAGAAATGCCTTTGTTAGACATAGAACCAAATACACTTTTACAGGAGGTAGTTGTATTGTATTAGTCATAAGCAAATGTGATACTGCAGACTTTGAAGGAATTTATAAAGTTAACAAAGGAGAAAGCTGAGGAGAAGAGGAACATTTTGGAGTATCACTGACACTAGTAAGAAGGGGAGATAAGTATTGAGATATCACCAGCAGATGTGAGGTCAGGGTGCCAACACTGAGAAAGCGATCCGCAGAGCCATCTGCCGACTATGCCAGTCATAAAGATGTTGAAAATGTAAACAGTGGAGAGGAGGTGAGGTCAGAGGGGACTCCATCCCCACCAGTATGTTTGGCAGAAGAGACACAGGAAGGTGAAAAGAATTATGGTTATTTATAAAGAGATGACCAGAAGAGGGTTTGTCAGAAACGAGAGACAAAGAGAAGGCAGGAAACACAGGAAAGAGAGAGGTGTGGAGACAAGGTCATGGGGGTTGACATAGTATTGACAGAATTAGACGATGGACGGCACAGGGGTCCCAAGGAGGAATGTCATTTTGGAGCAAGGAGAGAGAGAATACTGACATAGACATCTATAGACATTTTTTGGGGTGAGAGAGAGAGAGAAAGTTTACTGAATGGAATGATCATGTAGCACAAGCAATAAGAGGGCAGGCTTCACTGACTAAAGTCAGGACGAGTAGGATTAGGACATAAGATGTTTGATATAATGACAAAACAAATAATACATTTGAGGAGAATGCAGGATGAGGCGTGGACATGTCTGGGTGTCAGAATCAGTCCAGAAAAGGGGACACGTAGTGGAAATCAAGACAAGAAAACAGTACAACTTAAAATAAAGAGTAATTGATGCACTTTTGGGTAATTTTAGTAGTGAGGTGGAAAAGGACAAAGGTCCACAGCCAGATTTGTTAACACCAGTGCTCCCATTAAGGTTTAAAACAGCAGTGAAAGAGACAGCACAAAGTCCATTAGGGAAAGTGTTGAGAGAATTCAAGAATAGAGTAAGGACAGAGAGGCAGTAACTCAGGGGAAGAATCAGAAAAAGCAAAACAATGCTTTATAACAGCTGAATAGAAAATAGGTTTTGAGGGAAGTGTAGATAGAAAGGATAAAAGAAAGGTCTGCACACATACAAATTAGCAACTTTGGGGACATCAAGTTGTGGCTGGGCTGACCTCTAGGACTACCCATTTTGCAAGAAAGTGCTCCAATATAACTCGTCTGGAGAGTGAGATGGAAAGAAAACATCTTGCTTGGATCTAAGCCTAAGATCTGAATTCAAACCGAACTGGACTATGTGAAAGGGACAGCTGAGAGACAGCTCAAGCCCCTGCACTGGGTCTGGGACTGGACCAGTGTCTGCTCAATATCCCCCACAGAAACCCCCTCCCCAACAGGTTTATGGCACCCTCAGCCTATGAACAATCGAACTGGACACAGCCATCTCAACAGTGGCAGCAACCCTCAGAGGAAAGGGCCTCCTCAGATGAAATTCAGAGGAAAAGGCAGAGGGAGAGGGGGTGAAGGGAGGTGGCAGGTTAAAAGGCCTCCGACATGACCTCACACACAACAAGGACTTTTCTCAAGAATGTGCACCTATAGGTACAATGTGGTAGGACGAGGAAAAGCTCAGCCATGAATGGGTGAAACCGGGGGTCTAGTTTCCCTGTACGGGGGTATGCAGTTTTAAAGCGGCTTGGGGAATTTAACAGCTCTAGTGTCAATTGAAGTGAGTGGGAAGAAAGTAAGGATGCCTATATTGATTTAAAATCATACTCTTATTAATCTGTTAGGGCACTATGTGTTTTGCTGTATGGGAGTTGAAATTGAGTGTACCTCGGATGGATTTTCTTTGACTAATCAGACACCACGCCTCACCATGATTCTTCAAGCACTTCCCACACCACATATGTTATTAAACCAAGCTGATAGAGAACTACGCTGCAGGTGATAATATGGTCCTTCAGACTGTTGTTACACCAGAAATACACAGGTTAAGGGTAAATTATACATTTTAATAGTGACTATAGCAACAATATGTTATATAGATAGGATTGTTGAGGGTTTAAAAGATTAGATTATGCTCAACACCAACACTAACAGATTTAACCGGATATGCATTTATATTTTTAAAGATAGACATGTTAAAACAGATAGATACAGTGGCAAAAGAGAGAAGAAGAAAAAGAGTAGAGTATGGAGAGTTTCTCTTATCAGTGTTCTTAGTTATAGAGTTGGGTGAAGAATGACAGAGAAGGGGTTCCCCTGTGCATGCGTCAGTGAAACTTAGAAGAAGGCCAGTTTGAGTATGGAGTCAAATGGCTTATATTTAAAGATCTGCATGAGGAATTGTTTTGGTTTTGTGTTAACTACTCAAAAGTGTATGTAAATATGTGGTTTTAAGTGTCTCTTACAGGCTTGGCTGTAATATCTACGATAAGTGGTTTTGGTTTAGGAACAGAAATGGCATCAAAGGAAGGTATACTATGAATAATTGTACTTTCAGTGTGTGATGGGCATGAGGAAGGAATGCCATGCCCTGTTAGGTTTAAGTTTACTGGTGATAAACCTTGGTATGAGTAGGGTTGATGTAGTATACAGATTGTGAACACCAGTATAAGTCCTTTTGTTATTATTATGTGACTAAGGGGGGTCAGCCTTTATGCTTTGATAAGCCACGTGTGCAGGATGTCTTGCAAAACAGTGTCCTCAGTAATTCAGTTATAGTCAAGCTTAGTAGTTAATGATATTGTGTAAATATGTGATGACATTAGGTCAGGGGAATAGACCAAGTGTATTTCAAAGTGGGTTAAAATGCAGGCTTGGTAAATTATGGACTTACTATTGTGGCCACATGGTAATTCCATACATGTTATCTGCCTTGTTTATGTGCACACACTTTTAGTTTTAAGTGTGTAAGGGGGGAGGTTACAGAAAATTAGATTTATGGGTTTTTGGTCATTTTATTTATGGGAAGTTTTGGAAAATAAAATTTGTATAATGCTATGTTTGTAGCATCTATAATCAGAGAAAAGGAGTACCAATAAAACTTTTGGGTAATATTTTACAATGGAAGGTGTAATTGTAAGTAGTTATGTACTACATAGATATTAAAAGGTATTGGAGATATGAATGGATTCATGTGATTGAGGAATGTCTGAGGACAGGACCAAAACTGAGAGAGGGTAAGTATATTTTTAATATGTGACATTATTATATTTTTAGCATTACAGCAATGATTTTAGCATAACAATAAAGAATTAATGAGAAGCATGAAATAAACGTACTGCAAATGTTGGCAATCATATAACACACTTTTAGAGCATGTTTAGAGGGTGTGTGGAAATGATGTGTATCTGTTGTTTCTAATTTTTTGAGATTACATATACACAGGTGGACTCATATGGACTGGTCCAGTCAGCAGACTGGGTATAGGTGAAGGTTTTAAACAAAAAGAGCTTCCAGCCAATGGTGGTGAGAAGTCAAGGTTCTAATGTGTAATATTGTACTAACTTTTTGTAAAATTTCAGGAATACAAGGTGGTGGGACTACCTCAATTTATAGTATCAGGGTTAAAATGGGGAGCATTCTGTTGCAGCAGCTCGACCTGGGCGAGGTGCTGTTAGGTCATGGAAATGCTGCAGTGAATGGATGCTTTTTATCATTGGGGGAAGGGAACTGATGCAGCACATAACATGGTCATAGCAGTGGTGTGTTGTGGTCTTCCCTGTTTTAATTTCCTTGCAGTAAGGGCAATAGCCTCTAGGTTCACTTAAATGATTGTGATGTTTGATTATTTGGACGATAATAAAGTTGGTTTAACAATGTCATGTGCAAAAGATAAGGACTGTTACAGGTATTGTGCAGCTCAGAACAAGATGGGTCAGGAGGCAAACCTGACTCCAACGGTGATGTGTGGGAACTGGGTGACCAGACCACATAAATCCTGGATTAAAAATTAAAAAACAAATAACGCGTCAGGGTTAAGTGCTGGCCCTGCCTTGCCAGCGGGATGGTCGTGAGTGAAAACTCAGCCATAACCTCTGCCCTTCGACGGCTTACAGAAGCTGAAGACTTCGCACACCGGTAGTTATACAATATACACTGAATGCATACACTGGACAATTCATAGACTGATGGGATGGTGGTTAGTGCGCTGTAGTTTTATATAATGGGATCACATATGTTGTATACATAGGGGGGTTCGGTATTGTTAGAGTAGTTGCCGTTCTGCGTATGAAGACCTCTCCGGGAAATATTGCTTGGGGATGATTGCATTTTATTGCTATAATGATTTTTGAAGTGTTTTAGAAAATTAAAGATTTACAAATATAACGGTACTATATTCTAAGTGTGTCTGTAAGATACGGGATACAGACAGTTATATGCCTCTTAGAAAAGTTATTGAAGTATAAGTATGTGTTGTCACAAGATCTATGTTTTTTCTTTTTATATGCTTTCACATGTTGTATATCATATTATGTGCCTTAACCATTCGGGACTGACCCGATGGTCTTTTATAATTGTTGAATGTGTGTTAATCTGGAGGAGCAATAATATGTTATATTGGAGTGTAATGGAATTTCGTATGAACACGTATTGATAGTTTAAATTTACAGATGTTTAAAATAAGGTTAGTTATTGGGTTTTTGCTGTGTAGACGTTAGGATGGGCTTTTATTTCTGCAAGTGTATTGATAGTGTGTACTTTCTATGATATCATAAAATATTTTGTGTGTCAATTAGACACATAGGGGGGATATGTGGGATCTATTTTATGTTTAGATGAACATGGATTAACTCATCTGTATGAAAGTCTCACTTAGGGAAGGCAGACTAGTTGGGAAAACAGTGACTCAGCCATAGAAATGATTCACTGATGTTAGAGGGAGCAATAAAGTTACTACACAGGCACATTCCAAGAAAGGAGGGGGTCCCAGGGGGAGCCTGTCACGACACACACACACACACACCTAGGAGGTTTCAGAGGAGTTAGAGAAGAGGGAATAGTTATTTCTGATTGGTTTTGGCAGACAACCAGATAGAACACACCCCACAATTGACAGGCCTTAAAATGGCCTGCAGACCATTCATACAATGAGATCGAGCTAATCCATGGACCATCTCCTTATTGTAGCTTATTGATTACAATAATAAACCTCCAGATTTCTACATCCTGCCTCTGGTCTTCTGATTGAAAGAAAATGTGTAGTGAGATCCTATTCTCGCCACATCACTTGCTTTTATTGTGTTCATGTTGACTTGTTTTACTTTCATGACATTATGATCTTAATATCCCGAAAATTGTTTATTTAAAGCAAACATTCACGATGTTACATAAGCTAGTTGGCTCGCTTGCTAACTTTAGGTAATGTACCGTTAACTAGCTAATGTCTGCTCTGGTTTTTCTATTATAGTAGCCTTGTGTCTTACCTTAAAATGATGCCCAACATCTCTCCTTATTTTCACCACCCATTCTCGCCGAATTGCGGTATTGGCAGGGAAGCGGTGGAATGATTTGTATTTGCCAGATTCGTTTCTTTTGTAGGACCTGCACTCGGGGACACAGCAGTAAAACGACATCTCTTCTGGTGTGTTACCCAGCTAAGCCTCGTTTTCGTTTCAAAATGGCGTCGTAGGGGAATAAGGTAGCCTGACCATAGATATCTATAATAAAGGCTAGATATCCTGCCTGCGTTTGTGGCCGACGGAGTCGAATGTCCGCACATTTCGGCCATTTTGAGGACAGTATCGCTCACTCCCCTTAACATTGTTGTGTTGGTAGTGGACTTTTTAAATAATCAGAACTTGCTCAATTTTCAACCGATTTTCAAACAGGTTGGTTTGTTATAAACGTAAGATATTTCTTATGGCACTACATACTTATGAAGAATTATAAACATGGGTTTTCATATGAAAATAACATTGACAGGTCTCTGACAGGTCTCGTTTCAAGGGAGTGTTCAATAGAGCAGGTTGCACAAAATTCTGGCATCTTCATTGGCAATAGTCAGCAATTTCCTGTCGAAATCATAATGTAAGATGTTTAACAAACCAACCCGATTGGAAATCATGTGCAACTTCAGTTTTATTATGTGCAACTTAAGTTATATTGAAAAGAAAGAACAATTACTCGCCAATTGATGTAAAATGACTGATACACAATAGCCGTGATACACAATTAAGCTGCACATTTCAACATGTTCAAGCATCCAGAATTATTACCAAGGTAATGACGATTGTAAATCAAGTCATATGTAAATCCGTCAAAATTTCCGCGAGATAAGAGTGTAAACGATTGTGAAGATCACTGACGTTACCTAACGTACCACTGATCCCTACCGGAAGCATACTGTCCTCAAAATGGCCTCCTGTGCGGACATTCAAGAGTCCGCCATAATCCATCTAGCCTTTATCTAAGATATCTATGAGCCTGACGATGTCATACTTGAAGAAATACACTCCTCAATGTCAGGTATATTATTTTAATGACAAAGATGAAGAAGTCCTGCAGCAATTCACAAAATAACAATATGAGCTACATGCACACATATCTAACATAAATATCATCAGGAACTTAATAATGATGATAAATGATAAAACAAAATTATAATGGACATGAATAAGGTTACCATGCTTTTATCCAATTGTAACAGGAACGTCTGTAATATCTAACATGCTTTTCCTACCATGCTTTTTCTACTCTTCTTCTTCAATCTGGCCGACTCCTAACTCAACTGAGCCGGTCAGTGTCTTTAGTGGGATACTACCCCCTAGTGGCCAGTGGTAAACTCTGCATCCTCCCCAGTCCGGAAAGCTATGATTCGGAATAGGTGAACGGACTCAGTCCTGCAGCATGGCCGGTCAAGTCGGGGTGCGGTGGTGGTGATGGTGACGCTGGAAGGGACGCATCCATGGTGATGCCTGTAGGGACAGGGACATCCTGGGCTCCGAGACCAAGGATTACCTCACTAGGGGGTGCCGGCGGGGAGGTTGCCAAAGCCATGCCGCGGGGCCAACTGCCGCTCGTGGAACAATACCCTGGGGCACCACCGGCCCCAGGTGGGCAGGCAGAGGCTCGAACTCCAGGGTCGCAGGTGGCAGCAACGGTGCAGCTGGATGCTGTCGGGCGTATGGGGTGGCTGGAGTGTAACCGCAAAGGAATCGCCGGTTGCGCAAAGTCAAGCGCCCAGACCCGTCCACCTTAATCCGATACTGATCGTGGCCCAGCGACTCCACCACGACTCCAGACCTGTCCCACTTGTGTGGATTCGGGAAGACTTTCTCACCAAGTGCCAATGGGCGGAGCGGCCTCGAGTGTGGTGCGGGACATCCGGGTCCGAAGGGCATCCTCCTTCGCTGCCCAAGCCTGGTGCCAGAGCGGCCGGATATGAGGGTTTGAGAATTTTTCCAGTCTGTTGACAAAAGAAAATGAATCTCGAAGGGGACGACCAAAAATGATTTGGGCCGGTGAGAGGTTGCAGTCTGGGTCAGGTGTGTTGCGCAACTGTAACATGGCGCGCAAGAAGCGATCATGATCAAGACTGCCAGTTGGGCCAGTGTTGGAGATCAGAAGGCGCTTGGCAGTCTTCACTGCAACCTCCGCTCTCCCATTCGACTGTGGAAATCCAACTGAGGACACACGATGTCTAACAAGCCATAAGCGGAGGAAGTCCTCTGTATGACTAGCTTTGAACTCTGGACCACCGTCGCTGGAAAGTTCCTCTGGCACGCCAAAGGTGGCGAAGAACGTCCGGAGGTGGCGAACCAAGCCAGCCGAGCCTCCAAGATCAGTGCCTGCTGTGGAGCTTAGGACCTCCACCCAGCCCGTGAGTCGATCCCCTACGACTAGGTAGTGGCGGCCTCCATAGTCAAAGAAGTCAGCAAACACCGCCTCGAATGGGGTCGACGGTGGTGGGGATGGCAGGGGGGGCGTGGCAGCTTGTGATGGAGCATTGCGATTACATCCATACCTGGTGGCTCAGATGTCCTTTGACATTCCGGGCCAATAAACTATGGCACGGGCATGCTGCTCCATCGCAGAAGTACCTTGGTGGGCGGCATGGAGGTGCCGAAGGACGCTGTCACGGAGGGACGGTGGAACCACGACACAGTCTTGATACAGGAAGACGCCATCTTGAGCATAGATGGATTCACAGGCCGGCGACAGACTCGCCAGGACAGGGTCGTTAACGTCAACCCTGCCCTCGTGCTCAATCAGGTGCAGGAGGTGGCCGAGGCACGAGTCAGCTGCCGTCTCTCGTGCCAGGAGGGACCATGAGATGGCTCCAAGTTCTTTTGCATCATCACGGATGGAGGCCATAAGCGCTGACTCTACGGCGTCAGGTATGCTCAGCGACCCCAAAGACAGGCCGTTTGCAGAGCCAGAGGGGGAAGGATGTCTCGAAGTCGCATCCGCAGCATGATTGCTCTTGCCTGGCAGGTACACGATGTCAAAGCGCCATGGCAGGGTGCGCTGCTTGAGTCTGAACAGGCGTGAGTTCGTTATCTCATCTAGCGTACGGTCGCCAAAGATCTTCACAAGGGGCTTATGGTCGGTGACCACAACGAGGTTGTCACATCCTTGTGTGAAGTATCTTGTTTGCTCCAGGCCCCAGGCCACAGCCAGGGCCTCTCCTTCAATGGCCGCATAGCGTTGCTCCGCCGAGGATAGGAACCGAGAACCAGCAAGGGTGATCCTCCATCCTCCAGTGCAACAGTCTGGAATGCCTGAAGTGCAGCTGCAATGTTGTTGGAGCAAGAAGTAGCCAATACCACGCCTGGACCAGTCAGGGCGGAGGCAGGTGCGCCTCTGCATGTCGTAGATCTCCACGCCCTCACGGATGGCCCCAATTATGGCTAGTTTGGACACTTGGAAGGCTTCCTCCAGGTCCGGGGACCATGAGAATTTGCAGCGTGGGCTGAGGAACGGCTTGAATGGCGCCATAGTATCACGCAACTGCGCGTAGTTCGCCACCTGGTTGACGAGGCCGAACCAGCTTCTAATATCTGTCGTGGAGTCCGGGGTGGGGAAGTCTCGGATGGTGTCCAAGTACTTTGGGAGTGGTTCTATGGTAGCATCCGACACCCTGAACCAAGCAAAATCTACACTCCTTCCAGCAAATTGAAACTTATCTGGGTTTAGCACAATGCCAGACCGGCCAACACGTGTCAGGAAGTCGATGGTCCTCCACCAGTGATGCTCTAGGTCAGTGTCGTAGTGAACAGTGTCATCCACACAACGTTCTTTGCGCTCAAAGTCAGAGAGGACAGCGTCAAAATGGCGGTTGTAGCCGTCCCCCGATGACAGGAAACCCTGTGGCGCCCTGATGTAGCGCCAGCGGCCGAAGGGCGTGATAAAGGTGGTCAGATGTCGATTCGATTCACGCAGAGGCACACTATGGTAGCCGTTCCAAGCGTCCGTGACGGTTTTCCAGGTGTCCCTCTGGATGCGACGTGCAAGGTGGGATGGGGACTCAGTGGTGAAGGTTTCACGTTGGCAGAACTTGTTAAGAGGTGAGAGGTCTACGGTCCTGCGGGGGGAGCCATCGTGCTTCCGGGTGACTACCATGCGATGGCACCACGTCACTGGTTCGCCATATGGCACACGTTCAATGACACCAAGGGCTTCATCCCGTAGGAGGTCGTCGTAGACTCTCTGCTGCCAGTGCAGAGACACGGTGGCCGCAGTGTGGCATGCTTTCGGTGTGGCTGCTGGATCCACGTGCATTTCGATCGGTGGCCCCTCCATGCAAGGCAAGGCTCGATGAGGGCAAGTGTTGAATGTAGATGAGGCGTATCTCTCGAGTAGCCAATCCTTCATCCGACCATTGTACTCCGGTGTGCAGGGGAACGGTAATGCATGAGGACGTGGCGGAGGGGCTGTACGCTGGGGGCATAAGCACGGAGCGTCCTGAGGATTATTCTGGTCTTTGCAGCACCTGTTGGTGGACCTCGTAGCATTCACAGACAGAGGCTTGTCAGGTGTGTCACGAGCGCCACGGCAACGCTCGTCTCTGAGCCCACCTCCACTGATACCCAATGGGAAGTCCGTAGGCAGGAAGCGGAGGTTAAGCAACGACTCGTAAGAGAGATACATTGCCCGAACTGAGCTGCTCACATACACCATCGAGCGGCAGGATGTCACACCACTGTCGCCGGGGACTGTTGAGAGCCTAGCGAAAAATGCTCCCTCAATAGCTATGTGGGAGCGGTTGGCGGCCGATAGGCTAAGTTTGACAGGACGCAGGTCGTCACGCGAGAATCCAGAGGCGAGGAACTCCTCTAGAGACCAACAGCGGATATGTGCACCCTCTTGTCCGAGCCCCGGTGTTTGAAACTGTCCTCCAGCCCGACCGACCTGTCACCGGAGATGGTGATCAAGACTCGGGGGTGGTCTTTCAGCCTGGCCCGCCTCCATTCACCCCGGGAAAAAATGTGGTGCTCAAGCCTGAGGGGTGTGGGAGTATTGACAGTGCTGTGCGTCGTCTGAGAGCAGCGACGGCCCCTGTGACGCCGGCCAGGGCTGGCCCTGAGTTGAACTGATGAAATCTGGGAGATCGGCACTGACTCCACGGCAGCCTGCTGACAGTTGGTTGATGGCTGTTGTCGCCTCTTCCGGCGGCGGGCCCTATAGCAGTCAATACAGACCTGGTGTGGCTTGGTGTTCCACCCTCGAGACCCCTCTGTGAAGACCTTAAAGGTGTTTTTACAGTCCGGGCACGAGGCTTGTCTCGCCCTGTCTGTCGGGGCCGGGGTCAGGGTGGGGCTTGCCTGTAGATCTTTCTTCAGGCGCTGGAATGACGACACAGCTGACAGAGTGGACATTGCGAGCCATCTCCTTATTTTCAAAGACTGCCACTACATCGTTAACTGGTTTTGTCAGAATGTCAGATATCCCCAGTGTTTCGCGGCGAATGTCTGAGTCATAAAGTCCGTTGATCAGAACATCGCGGATAATGTGGTCAGTATAGTCCACATCCTTGCCACATTCACATACTGCAGTGTAGGCGCATGTCTCCGCCTTTCCTCGCACTCTGGCAGTGAAGGCACGGAATGCTTCATCACGATCCTGGTGAAACTGAAGCAGCTCAGTGCGCAGGACACATGAGGCCACCGGAATGACAGCTAATGAGCGCATGGCAGTGATCAGCTCCACCAGTGGCCTGGAGGCGATGTTGGGATTAGCTTTCAACAGGCTGTCTCCAAGTTCAGGTCCAGCGCACTGAAATAACTGGAAAGGGGCCTGGGCAGCCCCTATGCCTGAGCCTGTGCGAAAGACATCCCAACGACGGGTGAACACGTTCCATTCCTCTATCGTTACACCAATGTCGACTCTAGGCCGATCAAGTTTCGGGCCTCGCGGAGTTGGGTCTTGGGCCGGTGCGTGCTGATGGACAAGTCCGTGATTTGTCAATAGAGCAATGGCGAGCGCTTCGGACACATCTCCTGTCTCGAAAGCGCAGCCCGGAACAGAACATCCAACGACGACCATGACTTCTTCATGAAGAAATACACTCCTCAATGTCAGGTATATTATTTTAATGACAAAGATGAGAAGTCCTGCAGCAATTCACAAAATAACAATATGAGCTACATGCACACATATCTAAAATAAATATCATCAGGAACTTAATAATGATGATAAATGATAACACAAAATTATAATGGACTTACATGAATAAGGTTACCATGCTTTTATCCAATTGTAACAGGAACGTCTGTAATATCTAACATGCTTTTCCTACCATGCTTTTTCTACTCTTCTTCTTCAATCTGGCCGACTCCTAACTCAACTGAGCCGGTCAGTGTCTTTAGTGGGATACTACCCCCTAGTGGCCAGTGGTAAACTCTGCAATACTCATAATTCTAGTCAGAATATGAGTCTGATACTGAACCATTGGGCTGTGATTATGGGGCGTGTTTCAACGAACCAGGAAAGAAAATGCCTGTTCGCTGAATTGGATACCTAGAACCAATCAGAGCAACGTAGTATTACCATCTGATAGATTAAACTTTTACCTGATCCCGTAGGAAGGACGGCAAAAACATCTTTTCAATCGACAAATGCCTTGATTGCGTTTCTCTGTTCCTCTTTCAAAATGAATGCGCTGTCAATATCTGTTGAGATATGCCTGCTCACGTTACTTAATTAGCACTCAAGGCTAGAAGCTACCATTTGTTTCAATGTTTTTTTTGTCTACGCGTTAGCATAACCTATCAATAATGGTCTAGAGTGCTTCAGTTAAGACCTACAATCCACGGCAACATTCGTGTTGCACATACACAACTAACCGAGTCAATGTAGACATAAAAAAAAGTCGTGTAGATAGCTTAAATCATATAAAATATGTCCCACTAAGCTCCCGAGACGGCGCCATCTTTGTTCGATGTATATTCTATCTATCTAATCAACTCAAGCGTTGGTTGGTCATCTGTCCATCAACGTATAAAGCCCGCCCTTACAATTTGATTGTTCAGATCACTTTTCCGAGACGTTTAATCTCTCCCAACTAGCTCAAGTCCAGACTGAATCTCCCAGACCAAAAATGTTGTGGGCGAGGTTCAGGCTGGTATCCAGGCTAGGAATAAGGCGAATTAATCATCGATTATAGCGTTAGTTGTAATTTTACTTAATTTGATGCTCATGAAATATATGATATTATGAATGAGTACTGATGATTAATAATAATCATGTTGCTTAGTTAGATAGGATAATGAGTAACGTAAACTATAGCCTATATCATATTTCGGAAATGAGGCTATGGAAGGCTATGGAACTATAAGGCTATGGAACGCACTCTTTTTGTTAGTAACGTGAAAAAGCTAATATTAAAGGCACCCAGTGCAACTTTCGAGGCTTAAAAATAACCATTCAATTTCTAGTCTTTTTTACACGTAGTATGTTTCAATAACTCCATACCATTACATATCGACATTCAAGGAGCAAAGATGAGACGTCGTTGTGTGGTGAGAACTGATAGAAAATGGTAAACAACAACAATCGCCGGTGGGGAGAGGCCATTTTTCCATTGACTGGAATCCTGCTTTATTTATTGTGAGTCACAAAAAATAAAGAAAATGGCGGCGATTGTTGTTGTTATCGATTTTCTATCAGTTCTCACAACACAACAACGTCTCATCTTTGCTCCTTGAATGTCGGTAATGGTATGGAGTTATTGAAACTTAAAAAAGACTAGAAATTGAATGTTTATTCTATAAATCCAGAAATCTCTGTGTGTCAGTCAGTCAGTCTGTCTAGGGCATATCTCCCTGACGGTAGTTACGTTGGTTATGAGATTTCGCATGTAGCTTACGCATGTCATGAACCTGTGCATCCTTGATTTTGAAGATTTTTGAATTCATAGTTTGCGAGATATTTGTATTTTATCGTTTCCCGTAGGCACCAGGGACGCTGGAAGTTATTCACTGTTGAGGGGGCTGAGAAACGTTCCGATGACGTCATAATGCGAAAGGTCGAACCAGAAATCTCTGTGTTTCAGTCAGTTAGTGTGTCAGTCTAGGGCGTATCTCCCTGACGTTAAGTACGCTAGTTATGAGATTTCGCATGTAGCTTACGCATGTCATGAACCTGTGCATCCTTGATTTTGAAGATTTTTGAATTCATAGTTCGCGAGATATCCGTATGGGTTATCGTTTCCCGTAGGCACTATGGGTAGTGAGGCATTATGGGTAGTGTAGTAATTCAGAGAAAGAGGTGAAATGCATTTGTGGAGGGCGCTGCCCAGGGTTTGTCGCGTAAAATTGCCTATACAACGCAAGAGTGGAGTCCTACACCGCTACAAATGGTAGCTTATTTTGATAAGCCTCGGAGGCTTTCAGATTGTCCATTGCTTTCCCATCTGTTGCTATGGAGTCCACGAAATACGCGCAAATCTCGCTGTAAGTTACGTCGTCATGTTATCCTCCCAGTCCTGCACTGAATTCGGGTGGGGGATAGTAGTAACTGATAGGTGAAAAATCACCCTAGTTACCTCAGGACTCCGTAGCTGCATGAAAGTATATTTATTAGACAGACAAACAACAACAATTGCAATTGGGCTCCCCTCCCAGCCGAGGCTGACAGTGAAGCAATGATAAACTCTTCGCACCAAGTTTATATAGTCAGAAGTTTAGCTTTGAGCAGGGATGATCACGTGGTGGATTTCTCACGTCCGAGGCTCCGTCTTGCAAGGATGGCAGTTTTGCACAAGGTCGGAAGAAGCACAGTTCCTTTCTTATCTCCTCTGGTCTAAACATGCTCTTGTTCATATGCAGACTTAGTGGCACCTAATATTCTAGTTACACACACAGAGAGAAAAGCCATGCTCCTGCTTTCATAAGCACATAATTCATACAAGGAATATATTAATACAAGTCACTTGATTATTATATTCTTAAGTCATTAACAGTGTTTGGAAATAATCTCTATCAGTAACGCCATCTCCAGTCAGAGTATTTAAACTGTGTTCCCATTGTAAGGACATTATTACCTTACGATCTGTCTGAGAGTGGGCTGTCAAAGCTAGCATCATCAAAGTCATACAGTACAGTACATACATTCAATACAATTAACCTATACATTTGAGTCCAACTGCATGACCATTCTTACCCTACACTTACCCTTACAATAAAGAAGTGATACTATTTCAACCATAACGTCATTTTAAATAATTTCTTTCTTTATGACATTTAGTTTATAGTTTAGACAGCAACTTTCACATCTATATTCAACTGCATCCACTACATAATCTCAAACTTTAATTGTTGGTTTATCTCCAAAAAAGCTATACAACATTAAAACATTTCTTAATGAAAAGGAGACATGCATCACAATAATACTTCAGTGTAACCTGTACCAATGTGGAGTGCAAATATGTCTTGCTATTACACTACCCAACAGCTAACACTACAGAATGCATAATTCCTAGGGGCACTGCACTAGTATATCTAATTTGTATTGCACAGCAGGTGTGCTTACAACTATATATAGCAGCTTAGCAAGTCTATGACTTCGACTGAAGATATACCTTAGTGAAACTCCTCGAGGCATTGCCATGTGGAATGCAAAGTAGCCTAATGCCTGATATGTTGACGGAGTCATTCTTACCGCCATGCCCTGTTGTATGTAACTTGCACAGGTCTTAAAACTACTGTTTTGTAGTGTTGTATATGTAGGTGGCTGACTTGGCTGCCTTAAGTGTCTTTTTAGATGGGGTGTACTTTGAAGCAGGCTTAGTGAAGTCATTTTGGCAGGATAAGAGAGCGCTCAAAGTGCTGTTATTCAAACTAGTTCTATTTTCTGTAACATTTTTTTTTACCATACTGAGTGTCCCCTCTGAGGAGGCATGTGTAGCCTACATTTGTACCTCGTCAAATACGGGAGATTACCGGGAGAAATGACAAAACCGGTACAGTACCATTTCAGAATACATGCAGCACTGGTAGGTAGCGATTTTTGTCTCCTTCAAATCAAACTGTATTTACTTAATTCAAATTGGCTCTACCAATATTTAATTTCACACTACTAACATTTTATAAGATGAACCTAAATTAGTATTGAAGACTAAACAACTATTTCCATTACAAGTCCTTTATTATTCGATTGACACTAGTGTAAAGTAAGTAAAAGGATGTGTTAATATATCCTTGTTCTTGCTGCAAGCTGCTCCTAGTGGGCTAGGGCCTACATATTTGCATATCCTGTCTCACAGCATTCATTATCCGATAGACTATTGGATTCAATACATTTAATTTGCCTTATTTGACAGATACCTTCAAAGTAAACAAATGATACATACGTTACAACACAAGGAAATAGTCTGTTCTAATAGTAATACTATCTAATAGTGGTGTTCTGACAAACAAAAAAAAGCATACCTCTACTCTAACACAACTGTTACTAGCTCTATGGTAATATTTTCTATCTACAGTTTCTGTTAATCCCTCTGTTAAAACACAACGTGACATGATAGATAACGGTAGGAGAGAGGTGTCATGGAAGGAAGGGCTGGACACAGGAGTGTTACAGGAGCGAATTGGAATTCAGAAGGAACCAACGTGATCTCCAAAACCTGTTAGTCAAATGTCTAACGAAATATCATCACATACAACTTCATAAAAATTCGTACAAATGGCTGTGATATGGCGTTATTAACCACGTCCAAAATACAACGTCAGTCAACGACTTGATACGTGAGTCAACTTCTGTCTCCGCCATGTTGGATTGAGAGTTACTCATTCACCTCCATTTTACCAAAATGTGTGTAATAGCTTGTGTTCTGCTTCATGAAATAATAATAATAATAATAATTCATTTTATTTTTAACGCACTTTTCATTCCAAAGAATCTCAGAGTGCCTACATATTAGAAATTAACTATAATAATACAATAAAATTAAAAACAAATTTAAACATTAACATAAGCATAACAGAAAAGATTTAACACAAGGCCAGAAATGCCTTCCTGAATAAAAAAGTTTTAAGTCCAGCTTTAAAGGAATCCAGCGTCTGCGTTGCCCTTAGGTGGTCAGGGAGGCTGTTCCATAAATGTGCCGCTGCCGAGCAAAATACCGTTTTCCTGTTATATTCTACAGATGTTGGATTGGATTGAAATAAAAAATATGTTGTTGGACTGTTGGAAAAAACAGGGAAAACATGGGTTTCTATTTGAAAAGAACACCATGCCAACCATGGACAAGCCTAAAGTAGAGAAAGAGCCTCAAAGAAAAGACCTTCAAGCTAAGTTTTATGAGGACAAGGAGGATACATGGATGGAAACCATTCAACTTTTGCAGGTTATGGAAATATAAGAATGGATGACAGGAGAATTGGACAGCACAAAGCAAGAACTGAGAAGAGAGATGGAGGAGAGGGACAGAGCTAGACTGACAGAGGAGAAAAAATATGTTCTTGCCAAACAGGAGATCACACAAGAACATATGTTTGGAATTGCAATTCTTTTTGCAATTGCAGCGTTTAAGACCATAAATGAAGACTTTACTCAGAGGGTGAAAACACTGGAGATAGGAGCACCGACATCTGAAACACGTAATGGAGAACTGGAGGGCAAGAGAACTCCAGAGAGACTTAGTGAAACCAACCCGAATGGTGGAGATGGAAAAGATGATTAAAATGATGGAATATTACAGAGAGAGACATGAAAAAAGGATGGCCCTAATGGCCAATGTTCAAATGAAAGAGGAAAGAAGACAAGAGGTCAACTTGGATGTCAAAGAAAAAAATAATGAGTTGGAGGACAAGCACAAAACTGAAGATGACAGAAAAAGCACATAAAATGTGGAACAAGAGAGAGCTCAAAAGAAAACAAACAGAGAGAATGAGATACCAGTGAGGGAAGACAAAAACTGGATGGAGGAGGAAAGTAATGTTAAAGCCATGGTACATGCAGATGAAATGACAGAAGGTGAAAGTAAGGTATTGGAGACGGGGCAAGAAGGTGATCCGACTGTGGAAAAGGAGTTTCCGAAAGACCAAGTACAGATAAAGCCCTCTAAAGTTAGAAAAAAGCGTTCCTCTCCGACCAACTCTCCGAGGGCTCGGATGGGCGTTAACACCTGGGTGAAGGTGTTGCCAAGGCGTGCCAAAGTGCCCCTCTACGACCGAATCGGAGAAGTAAAAAACAACCTTAAGTCATTTTTGTCAGTCAGTTTTGATAGGGGTTCAAATACTTCATAAAGTAATAAATGTTATAAAATGCATTTTTCTGGATTTTTGTGTTGATATTCTGTTTCTCACTGTTAATATACACCTACAATTACAATTATAGATCACACATTTCTTTGCAAGTGGCCAAACTTGCGAAATCGGTAGGGGTTCAAATACTTATTTTGGTGGAGCAAACACTGGCAGAAAGGGAATAGGTGAAGACCATTGACATGACAAGGTGAGTGGAAGAGTCCATTAGAAAGGAGAGGGGAGCAATGAGTTTCAGTTACAGTCATGACAGAACCCCTCAGGACAGGCTCTAAAGGCAAGGCAAGGCAAGGCAAGGCAAGGCAAGGCAAGGCAAGGCAAGGCAAGGCAAGGCAAGGCAAATTTATTTATATAGCACATTTCGTACATTAAATGCAATTCAATGTGCTTTACAGAAATAAACATAGAATTTAAATTGAAACACAGTCAAAGAAACTTAAATAAAAATAAAAAACACAATGAAAATTGAAAGAAAATAAATAAATAAATAAAACATTAATATCAATAAATTGCAGGTAAGAGACATTATGATTAGCACTAAGAAGCAGCATACTGTAATAAATAGAGAAAGACAACACCTAGACTATGCTCCTAGAGGAATAGGCTGCAGTGTGGGAACAGTACAATACATACAACAATACATACATGAATAGAAAACACCAGAGCTACATGAAAAAGCTGCCACTTGCGTTGGCGCTAGGGATAGCCAGGACATGACAAACACACAAAAAAAACACCTCAGCACATAAGCATACAGTGCCACTTTAAAGTATGTGAACCCCTTGACCACTTAGGAGTTTTCTGTTGTTTTACCATGATTTTTCATTTTTTTCATCACCAATTTTCCATAGAAGGAATGTCAGGTTTATGTTTATCATTTGCGTGTACTTTTTTTAGAGGGAATTGTTTGAGTAGCCAAAAGACTACATGAAACATGGAATTAGTCCATTTCAAAAGTAAGTGAACCCCCAGCTGAATTGGTAAAGTCAAGCAGGTAACAGATTCAGTGAAACTTATTTGGGTGCTTAATTAGTTAATTAAGCAAACCGATCATCTGAGACATCCTTAGGGAAAGGTTTGGGCAACACAGATTAAAAGAGAGAGGAAACCAACCAAACTACTGTAGTGCCAAGGTGTACCCACACAGATCAACAATGCCAAAAGGAAACAAGATATCTGAGAACATCAGGAAGAAGGTTCTGACAGCCCATCAGTCTTGGGAAAGCTATAAGACCATCTCCAAAAGATTCCAGCTCCATCCATCCATCCGGGACAAATAATTTAGAAATGGAGGGCATTCAACATGACCGCATCTCTGCCTAGAAGTGGACGCCCATCAAGACCATCACCAAGAAGCACCAGAAGAAGAATAAATCAGGTAAAAGTCAACCCACACATCACCATTTAAAGAGTTTCAGACCTCTCTGGCAGCATCTGGTGTAAATGTACATGGGTCTACAATGTAGTTTGTTTAGAGGATGTCTCAGATGATCGGTTTGCTCAATTGACTAAATAATCACCCAAATAAGTTTCACTGAATCTGTTACCTGCTTGACTTTACCAATTCAGCTGGGGGTTCACTTACTTTTGAAATGGACTAATTCCATGTTTCATGTAGTTTTTCGGCTACTCAAACAATTTCCTCTAAACAAGTACATGCAAATGATAAACATAAACCTGACATTTCATCTATGGAAAATTGGTGATAAAAAAATGAAAAATCATGGTAAAACAACAGAAAACGCTTAAGTGCTCAAGGGGTTCACATACTTTCAAGTGGCACTGTACAACTCACAAACAATACATGAATACAAAACACCAGCGCTATGAAAAAGCTGCCACTTGCGTTGGCGCTAGAAAGATGAAAGATGAAAACCATTCTCCTTGCTTTTCCACTGGGAACTTCCCAGGTGGAGCAAACATTTATAGGAATAGCCCCCTAATCGGCCCTTTCAGACTTTCTGTTTCCATTGCGTGTGTAGCCTTATATTCTAACATTAGTAATGTAGTAGTACCTGCACACAGACTGGGTCATTATTGATAGTTGTCTTGAAGTGTGTGACATCATGAAGAACTCTCCCAAAAAAAAAAAATAATAATCCAAATAGTTCTTATTCACCTGTGGTACTTTGTGGACTTGAAGGCCCAATTCACAACTTAATCCCATACACTTTTTGTCAGATTAACTTTTTGTCTAATGAGGCGCTCAAACCTTCAAATCTGAAAAACTCCCATACATAACCAGGTCCTGGAAAGGATGAAAGGTAGCCTGTTCCTTTTTAAACAAACCAGAGAATGTATTGTAATAAATTGTATTACCACTAGAGGGCACTATTAGCCTAATACAGTGAACAACAGGTTATGCTGCCACTACTTTTAATTCTAACCCAGCCTGTTTCTCGAGATCACTCAATGCACAAACAACTAGATAATATTAAGCAATAAAGTAATTTTATTAAATAACAATTTCATTTTAAAAACAAAGATACAATGAGCAGCAAGTAGCACACAGTACCGTTCCACATATACTCAATAATACAAAATATATAAATATGTTCACACTCATGGACTCACAGACTTTGAGTCGGGTTCATACTAAATCTGTGAGGGTTAAGGGCTGTCCCACTGTCAAATCCTCAAGTGCATTGGGGCTCTCTGTCAAAAGTACTGTATATACATTATACACTAAGATATTCTGAAGTACCCCTCAGAGTGTTCTATCTATTGTTATAATTTATAATAATTATAAAAATAGAAATTATAAAAATAGAAGCATTTTCAGTAGTGGTCTCAGACCTTTGGACCACACATATGCGCTTACTTAACTACAAACAAAATAAGTGACACATGGATTTATCTTTAGTACATTGACATCTTGTTTTATCGTGCAAATTGTTTTCTGTCAAAGCGTCTGATTAATCACTCACAACCGATGTAAATGACACTACAAGAATGTGTTTGTGTGTGTATGCAAGGTTACACAAGTAGGACAGGTTTGCCCAGTGGATGCATGCTAAAGACAGCTGGGTGTGTCAAACAAGGAGGGCGTATGAAAGAAAGAAATCCAGAGAGAGAAAGAGAGGAAGACTGACAGAAAAGGAATAATTGATCACAAAGAACGAAAGGAGAAAAAACTACAGTGACATTAAAGTGGCCGGAGGAAGCCTTCATCCCAGTATCCACGCAGGTCACTGGTGTGCAGTAAATGCAGGGTATTGGCTGAAAGACTCTCGTTCTTGTTGGTGTGTGGAGGCTCTCTGTGAAGCGGACAGGTGATAAAACAAGCAGAAGTCGGAGGAAACGAAAAGGGGGAACAGAAGAAATGGCAGAATCACCCAAGATTGAACTTTTCATCAAGGTAACGAGTTAAGTGTAAAGGGCAAAACACTGACATTTGTTGTCATTTGTGGATAGCCTACTTAAGATTGCATTGCTTTCTAACATTCGACTCAAAATTGCTTTCAGCCTGTTTTTAAAGAGGTTAGACTTAGTTCTTAAAATGTTTCTTTGTACTGGCATCAACAATTACCTAATTGTTCATGCTGCCCTGTATAACATTTTACCTTAGCTGAATAGGAGGAACTTGGCAAGAACCTTGAGCTCAAAAGGAACAGGTCAAACCACCTTTTGTCCTTCCTTATTGCTGTATCAACCAAAAGAAAGTGCTAGTTTGCATTGGCCTACATGCCTGGATCATCCATTTAGACAAATATGAAATTGATTTGATTCTGATGGCATGGTGATCTGATGATCTTATGGCATGGTGTGTGTCAGTATTACACATGAAACAAACTACACATGCAGCATAGTTTGGTGGTGAGACATGACACACTGTTCCATCATTGTTCCTTGTCAAATCTAGTTTCAGTGTTATCAGATCCTCACTGTGCAGGAAACCCAAAGGGTGCGTGCCTGAAGAACTGTTCAGAGAAAGCATACAAAAGAAAGAACAGAACCAAAACAACTCTGACTCAATGCCAGGGAGCCCACTCTAGAAAACGGAATTGCAGAATTGCTCATTATATGTAGGCTATGAGCACAGAAACCGATCAGAAGGAGGCTCAACCCATCTGAGTTGATCTACGTGGCTTCCTCCCTCAGTGGAAATGCCTGTATTTCCTTGCATACCAGTGACACGTGAATAGCTTTTGGCGTCTGTGATGAAGTTCATAGCTACCTAAAGCTACCCAGGTATACATGAACGTTGTTGATCTGCATAATCCAGTGAAGGGTAGAGTAAACGTCTGTTTTAGCAAGCCAGAGGCAAACACAAATATTTAGATGTCTGTTATTGAAAAGGGATGCTT
The DNA here is from genome assembly GCF_963457725.1 of Sprattus sprattus. Classification (NCBI taxonomy): domain Eukaryota; kingdom Metazoa; phylum Chordata; class Actinopteri; order Clupeiformes; family Clupeidae; genus Sprattus; species Sprattus sprattus. The sequence goes on from NC_137909.1 coordinate 8,258,348, forward strand.
CAAGCAGTTTTATTTGGGTTTCAGGGGACCAAGAAGGACATCTCAGTTGTGGGGTTAATAGCTTGGCAGCTCATGCAGGCAGGTGCTTCGGAAAGAAGACAGATCAGAAATTAACAAAATCTCCAGCCTGAAATCTGTTTTGGAGCTGTAAACTTAATGACATTGCCGAACTGTGATGAAACACATCAATGCTGATGTTAATATTTACAATATAATTATATTATACAACATTTTGTAGTTGGGACGAAAGTAACAGTTTTTAATTTTGTATCATTTACAAATAGATTGTAGCCTATGAGACTAGAAATATTTTGTGATTAACAACCTGCATCTGTCCTCTGTCAAATACAGTTGCATTTACAGACCTGGAAAAAAAAAACATTTAGGCAGGCTATAATTACAGTTGAACAACTGCAATATTTTGCCCCTTCTCATTGGGATACATACACATGCAAAGTAACACACATGCGTACAAACATAGGCCTACAGTTAAAATCATGTGAACCCCCCACAATGCCAGCATTTTATAACAGATCACCATTCTTAAAGTGTATGGGCCCTATCTTGCACCCAGCGCAATTGACATTGTCACCGACGCATGTATCATTCCTATCTTGCACCCGGCGCACAGCGCGATTTTCCCTCCAGAGGCGCGCTTCGAAATGAACTTGCGTCGACATGGGCGGGGGCGGAACAGAGAAGGCGTTTCTCTGGCGCAAGTGGTATTTTGCAGTTTCAAAACAACGCCGTGCGCCGTGCGCCATTGACCAAAAAAAAGCTGGTCTAATGTGAGGCGCAATGTCTAAAGTCTGTAACGCATATTCAGAACGCTATTTTAAGGGCGCATGTGCTTGCCCGCACAGTATAGGACCTGTAGGCTACACTTTACTTCTGTCGTCTTCACGAGAGATTTACACCAATTGTTTGGCAAGACATATATAATTAAAAGGAAAATGAAGGATTTACCACATGAGGAAATCATTGTGATATCCGTATCCAAGACATTTAAAAACTAGGCATACATCTAGCGTACACAATTGACCCAAATGATTCAGGTTAATTGAAGCTGCGTGACATTTGATTTATTGTATGGCTTTGTTGCATTTATTTAATGCCAGTATTGTTATAAATCTTGTAAACTCATCTCTGTGTATGTGGACTTTATTTATGTACCTTGGGTTTGGTCAGCTGGTGCACTGGCTTGGGTGCCGATTTCCATGCCCCCAAATCCCTGCACGCTCTCAGGCGTGAGGGTAGACGTGGCGATGTCCTCTGCTGCCGTCAGATCCTGGGTCGAGGCAGATCCACCTCCCGTGAAGACACGAGAACGTGTGTTACCTTCCAGCTTGGATGTCCCACGTCTCCGGACGTCATTATAGCGTTTTCGGCAACGTTTTCGGGTGCCCCGTTGCAGAAACAATCACGGCAATATCTTGACATGCTTGCTTGACTGCTTACTTTTGGAGGGTTTCTCGCATCCCCATATATATCTATCTCCCGGCTTTTTACAAAGCCATACAATAAATCAAATGTCACGCAGCTTCAATTAACCTGAATCATTTGGGTCAATGTGTAGGCTACATGTATGCTTATTTTTAAAATATCTTGGATATGGATATCACAATGATTTCCTCAAGTGGTAAATACTTTATTTTCCTTGTAATTATATATGGCCAAAAAATGTGTGTAAATCTCACGTCGGTCTCCTCGGCTGTGAACTTCTCCGGTCTTCCACCAGGTAATTCCGCCATCAAAATAACAAGCCGCTATGGACTATGCGCTTCTCGCTCTTAAAGGGAATGTGAAATGACGCTCGGATTGGTTTATTGCATATTACGCCCAAACCACACCTATGGCATGAGTAACCTCCTTTGGACCAACCCTTTTGACACTTGCGCTGGACGCAAGTGTGTTTTTTCCGCCGTTAAAATAGCAACTGCGCCATAGAGCCGCCCACACAGCTACTTGCGCTTGGCGCCGTCCTACTTGCGTTTCTGATCGGCAAGATAGGGCCCTATGTCTGCAATTATCAATGACCCATACAACTTATCAGCAAGCTTGTAGCTGGTCATGGAAAGGATGCACTTTGGATGATTTTTTCTTCGATAGAACTGTAAGTCTTAGTCTCAATATTATTTAATTGTGTTTATTTGTCAAATGTTTCACAACCAAATAGGGAGCCCGTTGTGATCTTAGTCAATCTGTCGGTTATGGTCACTAAATCCCCCTACCTGATAGATAGTTATATCATACCACAACTGCTCTTCAATTTCTCACTTTCATAAAATACAGTATATTTCGTTATTTCTTCTATCATAGCCATTTGCCATTATAGCCTAGTTTGTATTCCATGTAAACAAGCATTCTATAAGAAAGTCTGGTATTGTGAATTACACGTAATGGACTAAATAATCATGAAGCTGAACCTTTACATGAAAAACCATCGTTAGTACTCAAAAAAATCAGATGAATTTTACATAGAACCAGTTGGGATCTTATGGTCATTGGCCGATTGAGACTCACCATTTACAAGAGTTTAGGCTCTCATGCCACCCCCAGCCCCAGCCCCTTGCCCACCTTTCAGCGTTTTTCAAAATGATGCAGTGGATCGAGTAGCTCAGAGCTGGGGGTTACACTTTAAACTTCTCACCAGAAGGTGACAGATTTTCATCAGACACTTGATGGAATTGATCTCATTCTGGCGATGTACTGAAACTGTGAATAAATACCTATATATGAATGAATATACTCAAGTAGGCTGGCAAAGTTGTATCTTCACACCAAATGTGGCATGAAGAAGCAACAACAGCTGTCATACCCTTTAAGTGCATTCAAGTTGTATGAAGGTTAAATTGCCACTATGAACTAAGCAAAGTTTTACTAACCATCTGGAAGTAAATTGCAACGATAAGCGAAATGTTTGTTATATGTTAGTACATGCAAATTAGCACGCGCCTTTTAACTCCTTTTCCTGGGCTTGCGTGTTTCTTTTGCAGGCGAGTGATGATGGGGAGGGAGTGGGAAACTGCCCATTCTGCCAGAGACTCTTCATGATCCTCTGGCTGAAAGGTGTTAATTTCACCCTCACCACTGTTGACATGAAGAGGTACGTACTGCTGTCACTGAGCAACACCCAGGCTGTCACATACTTTATCTTCAATCAATATATGGTTGTGCAGGATTGTATACTGAAGAGAAAACGTATTTGATGTATACTCAAATCTTACGTAAAACATTTTAAAGGTTCATCTTAACATCCTCAAAGATTCTGATATTTTTGTGTACTGTAGTCTGTTACAAAATAAGACCAAAATAAGAAGTTCTTAGTTATCCAGCATGTTGTATTATACCACTGATCACAAATGCTTACGCAATCTATTTTACATCTTATCAGCAACAGTACTTCCCTATGGAGTTTATAATAAGACTGATCTCATCTCAGGGCTCCAGAGGTGCTCAAAGATCTGGCTCCAGGATCCCAGCCCCCTTTTCTCATCTACAACGGAGAGGTACGCACTGACACCAACAAGATTGAAGAGTTTCTGGAGGACACACTGGCACCCCCTCAGTAAGTGAGGAGACATGCATGCATGCTGCCTCCCACACCTCACAGCATATTGTACAAGTCTGTCTAAAAGGATTTTCATTAAGTACAACACTAACACAGGCACAGATGACTTCCATGCCTTTTTAAACATTGGTCATCACGCACCTCTAAACTATATGAATAGGAATCTGAGTTATTTCGTGTTCTGTATCCTTCTGCTGACATCGTATTCTAATGGACAGATACCCCAAGCTGTGCTGCCGCTACAAGGAATCCAATGGTGCCGGAGATGATATCTTCCACAAGTTCTCTGCATACATCAAGAACCCTAATCCAGGACTCAATGACAGTAAGGGTCTTTCTGGGCCACTGATCTATGACAAGTGCGCCAAAAGTTAAAGATCAAAACACTTGATCACAAAGATAGTGGAACTTTCTGTATACCAGTCACAGTATTAATTTCAAAGAGTGGTCCTGAAAGAAAATGCATTGTGATGCTGAGATGTTCTGTGGTGCACCTGTGGTGTTCTGTGTTGTTCTTCAGTGTTGGAGAAGAAATTCCTGAAGAGTCTGATGAAGCTGGATCAGTACCTTCTGACTTCTGTCCCCTATGAGCTGGACCAGAACCCAGATTCATCTGTGTCAACTAGAGATTACCTGGATGGAAACTCTTTCAGTCTTGCTGATTGCAACTTGTTACCCAAGCTGCATATAGTAAAGGTTCCGTCACGCTGCTTTCAATTTTATTCTCTGAGCACAACCTAAGTTTAAATCTCTCTTTCATCAAATGCAAACTATATTAATGGTCTTACTCAATACCCATATGTACCTCTTCTTGTTTAATAGGTGGTGTGTAAAAAGTACCGGAGTTTTGAAATCCCTGCTGCCCTGGCTGGTTTGACTCGCTATCTGGAGAAGGCTTACAAACGGGATGAGTTTCGCCACACCTGTCCTAATGACTCAGAGATTTTGATGGCCTATCGCTCTGTGGCCAAATACCTCAACAAGTGAGTCAGGATCAGGGCATGGTCAGGGAGGAACAGGAAGACCTTGGAATGTACAGGACATCATAAGCAACAACAATAATAACAGTAATAATAATAGAGTATTGCAGTTTGATATTTTTGATTAAATCTGTAATTTAGTCTTCCCTGAGTGATATCTACACCAATACTGTTCTCATTAAATGTACGATACGAGCACAGTGTAATTAAGTAAAACGACTAACATTTTCATGGTGGTGCACTGAACTTTTATCACACTATGCAAATGTGTATCTTATTGTAGTGCCCCGTAGGCCATATACCTGCTACTACAGGGGATGGTCTGGGTTTCTTTTGTCAACCCAATAAATTAATTTAAATCTCACTGTTTGCTGTCTGTATTGTGTCCTATCTGTTTCTATAGTGGTGGCCAAAATTATTAAAACACTAGGCATATTTAAGAGGTTTCAGTTGTTTTTGTTGAATTGACCATTAAAATTAACAAATGAAATATCTTCAAAGTCATCATTATGCTCTATAAACCATAGAATAGAGCCATCATAAGTAGATTTAGGCCAAATTCCTTACAAAAACAAGCTAGGCTTATTTCACTGTCAATGTCACACAATCATGTTCCTTCGCAGAATAAGCCAAATTACGTGTGTAATCATTGTCAGGTGTGACTGTGGTTAAACTGATGGTGATGCAAGAGTCTTATGAAACAGCTGTGTGATTCTTTTGAATGTACAAGGCCTATCCTGCTCATTAAGTGATTGGTAACATCAGGGTTTTGTCTCTGAGGCCACGCCACCAATTGGTATAAATTCAAAGCCTCTAGAAGCAGTCTTGAAGCACATGTTGATCTTTGAACATGGCTTAGGTGAAGAATGAGCTAATGAGTGAGCAAAGGGTTCGAGAAAAAAAAGGCCCTTTTTGATGCTGGCTGGAGTTACCGCCGCATAGCCAAGGACTTGAGATGCAGTCCAAGCACTGTAAAGTACACTTAAGACCACCATGACACCAGAACCGAAAGGGGAGAGGTTGAAAAAAGAAACTTTCAGACAGACAAGTGAAGCATCTCAAAATGCGCAGTCTTAAGGACCGAAGAAAGACTTCACGAGAACTGTGTGACGAGATCAACACCACAATAACTAATGGTTCAATAGTGTCTTCAAGAACTGTGCGTCGGAAACTGTCAGAAGAAGGACTTTTTGGCTGAATAGCAGCACAGAAACATTACTGAAAGAGAAAAATAGAGTGAAACGCCTGAAATTTGCAAAAGAACATAACAAATGGACGATTGGAAGGAAGATTGGTATAAAGTGTTGTGGACTGAGTCCAGGTTTGAATAGTTTGGCAACAAGCGAAGAGTGTATGTTCGATGAAGTGAGGGGGAGAGATATAAAAATGAGTGTCTCTTCCAACAGTTAAACAAGGAGGGGGTAGTATTATGGTGTGGAATGCCATTTAATCCTCAGGAACAGGTGACTCTGGCGAAATTGATGGCATCATGGATAAGAAAGTATACCACAACATTCTGGTGAGGCACGGAGTACCTTCTGGGAGTCATCTTATTGGGCCTGGATTTATTTTCCGAGAAGACAATGACCCTTAACATTCTTCTAACTATTGTCAGTACTACCTGCAACAGAAGGAATCTGCTGGAACATTGAAAATGATGGACTGGCCCTCTCAAAGTCTGAACCTCAAACCCATCAAGCAAATATCGGGCGAGTTGGAAAATAAACTGGACAGATTGTACATTCAAAGGAAAGCCTTTGGCTTGAGTTGCAGAAGGCATTAGATAACATTAGTGATGAAATTCTCAAGAAATATATTGACTCTATGCCAGAGAGATGTGCTGCTGTAATTGCTGCAAAAGGTGGGCGTACCACATATTTAATAGTTTATATATAGTATTTAATAGTTTAAAGTGGATAAAAACAGTAGGATTCACTTCATCTGATATTTGTTGTGCTCAGAACAACCATCTGCATGTTTCATGAACATTATGAAATTAAACCATGCTTTGAGGACAAAAAAAGGTCAATATTCAAATATTCTAATAATTTTGGCCACCACTCCACAACTCATGTGAAGGATGAGGCTCGATCAGCAAATGAAAACTACAGATGCATTTCCGCAAGGAAGTATATGACTGCACAGCAGCAGCTAATTCTAAAGTTGACTCCCCTACCACCTGTTTAATGAGTAATAAATATAATTTAACAAGGCCCAGGACAGTGATTCTCCAACACCAATGACCCACTGACACACAGACAACACACACTCTGCTATTCAAAAAGTGTGGCGAGCCAGAAAGACTAGAGGCAGACACAAATACCTCACATTTAAAGGCAAGTCCTGTGTCACATTTACCACATGAACCTGGGAAAATGTTGCTTTATTAGTGCACCTCCTGGACCCCATACATACACCGTGCGACCCTGGGAGTGCCAAAGACACACACTGAACACGGGAACAGATAGCAGGTCTTATACTCAAACATGACACTCATGGTGGACAGGTGAGCTAACAGAGGTGGGGCAAGAATAAGACATTAAACATCAAATACACCCAGGCAAAATGACACCAGTCATGCATGCTAATATACAGCCGCGGAAAAAATTAAGAGACCACTTCAAAATTATCAGTTTCTCTGGTTTTACTATTTATTGGTATGTGTTAAAGTAAAATGTACATTTTTGTTTTATTCTATAACCTACTGGCAACATTCCTACCAAATTTCAAATAAAAATATTGTCATTTAGATCATTTATTTGCAGAAAAATGACAATTGGTCAAAATAGCAAAAAAGATGCAGTGTCTTCAGATCTCGAATAATGCAAAGAAAACAAGCTCATTTTCATTTTTAAACTACACAATACTAATGCTTTAACTTAGGAAGAGTTCAGAAATCAATATTTGGTGGAATAACCTTGATTTAAAATCACAACTTTCATGTGTCTTGGCATGCTCTCCACCAGTCTTTCACATTGCCGTCGGGTGACTTTATGCTACTCCTGGCGCAAGAATTCAAGCAGCTCGGCTTCTTTTCATGGCTTGTGACCATCCATCTTCCTCTTGATCACATTTCAGAGTTTTTTTTATGGGATTCAGGTCTCAAAATTGGGCTGGCAATGACAGGGTCCTGATCTGGTGGTACTCCATCCACACCTTTACTGGCCTGGCTGTGTGGCATGGAGCATTGCCCTGCTGGAAAAAACACTTCTCAGAGTTGGGGAACATTGTCAGAGCAAAAGGAAGCAAGTTTTTCTTCCGGGACACCGTTGTACTTTGCCTGGCTGAGGTTTGTAAAAGACCATAATGATTGAACCAAAGCTGACTGGAGGTCCCTAAGTTCGTCTTCTCTGATGAGTCCAATCTCACAGTAGGTGCAAGACTCTGTGGCTTGTAGGCCTCTCCAGGTCTCAGTCTAACCATCAGACGACCATGTGTTGGGCAAAGCTGAAAATTGGACTCATCAGAGAAGACGAACTTAGGGACCTCCAGTCCGCTTTGCTTCAATCCTTATGGTCTTTTACAAACCTCAGCCAGGCAAAGTACAACGTTGTCCCGGAAGAAAAACTTGCTTCCTTTTGCTCTGACAATGTTCCCCAACTCTGAGAAGTGTTTTTTCCAGCAGGGCAATGCTCCATGCCACACAGCCAGGCCAGTAAACGTGTGGATGGAGTACCACCAGATCAGGACCCTGTCATGGCCAGCCCAATTTCGAGACCTGAATCCCATAAAAAACCTCTGAAATGTGATCAAGAGGAAGATGGATGGTCACAAGCCACGAAAAGAAGCCGAGCTGCTTGAATTCTTGCGCCAGGAGTAGCATAAAGTCACTCAACGGCAATGTGAAAGACTGGTGGAGAGCATGCCAAGACACATGAAAGTTGTGATTTTAAATCAAGGTTATTCCACCAAATATTGATTTCTGAACTCTTCCTAAGTTAAAGCATTAGTATTGTGTAGTTTAAAAATGAATATGAGCTTGTTTTCTTTGCATTATTCGAGATCTGAAGACACTGCATCTTTTTTGCTATTTTGACCAATTGTCATTTTTCTGCAAATAAATGATCTAAATGACAATATTTTTATTTGAAATTTGGTAGGAATGTTGCCAGTAGGTTATAGAATAAAACAAAAATGTACATTTTACTTTAACACATACCAATAAATAGTAAAACCAGATAAACTGATAATTTTGAAGTGGTCTCTTAATTTTTTCCGCGGCTGTATGAGCTGGAGTGCAGTGCACTGGATCCACCGGTGCTACTCACATCAGGTAGACCCCATACTCACTGCTCATGGGCCAGGCCCCAGATGCCCCCAAGGCTCCTCCAGGCCTGTAGTAAGCCCACCGGCTTCAGGACCGGCACCATGCAGCTCATTATTTTGCCCACTGGTATTCCTTAGAAATTAGGCCTATTATTATTATTATTATCCAGATGTAAATTGCCCCAGTGACATCCCTCTGTGCTTTTGAGGGAAACCAAGGGGCACTATCAATAGCCATGCAACGTGATATTCGCTACATGCTGTACATCAACAGAGATTGCACAGAGGGAGGGTGGGAAGGAGCTACGTGACGGTCTTCGTGTTCTGGAGCCGTGGAAAGCACAAGCTGTAGCTGAAAGTGGGGAAAAAAGTGACCTTTTATGTCATTGATTAAAAGAAGCATGAAAACAGTGTATGACTTGGCATGAGTTATCACGCCAGCCGATAACCTCAGAAGGTGTACTAGAAGTTACGCGTCTGATGTGTGAAGTGTATTAAAACGAGGCGACTAGGATGGTCTAGGTAAGAAAATCACAAACATTTCCGCGATGATACAAACGACAAAATGTAATGCAGTAGTAGGCTACTAATTTTATTATCAGACATGTGTTGTAAGTGATGTGACCAGGGGTGAATAATTGCAATCTAACCAGCTATCTACCACACATACGACATACCTTGAAGATGGTTATTGTAATGCAGTGTTTTGTGGTCAGTTCTTATAACTTAATTCAGCTAAATTGCTTTGTGAAGTTGTATTACTTAGCAAACAATTGCCTTACTGTAACGTAGTTAAGCTAGCTGTGTCATGTAAGGTAAATGTTAACAAATTAGCAAGCATTTACACCTTTACACTGGTTTTACTCTCATTATTACTCTTGAAATTTGTTAACGATAATATTGCGACTTACGAGGGAATCAGGGAATGCAAAATAGCTCGCTTCAGGAAATTGCTTCTATGTCGTTTTCTCACTGGTTTCATGCTGTATGACTGCCAGTGTTGTGCAAGTTCAGACCTCTCATGAACTAGTTCAAAGTTCAGTTCAAGTAAACATGAATAGTTCATGTTCATAGTTCACCATTTAAATTCTGAACTAGTTCATAGTTAATTTCATAGTTTTGAGGTGGAAAGTAGGAGGACACAATTTGCACAGAAAGGTAAGATTTTTACTGTCGGAATCATGCATGTGTCTAAAAATCCCGCAAATAATAATAAGGTGCATTGGATGTAGTCGCTGAGTCTGCGTCTCTGCTTTCACTGCACTACTGACTACCACAATACCATGATTAACTTTGTTCTTTCACGCTCAATGTTTTAGAAATGGATTCAGAATGTACGGGTTTTTCCTGTGAAGGACTTTCGTGCCCGGCTCGAAACGTTTGCAGAGGTACGGTGTGTAGCCTTAAATACAAAAATTATAATAATTGTAAATGTTGAAACACAAGTCATCACTCATCATAGCTATACCTCATATCATTATAAGATTTAGATAACGTTGTGACAATATTTATGGAATTTAGAACGCTGTCACGACCGCCTCCCATGCAGGTTGTGCAGGTTGCGAGTTCGAATCCGGTGCGGGACTGTGCTTGTCTACGGCGCAACAGAGGTAATTCTAGTGCAGAACAAGCCAACTATTACAGTCAAAGTCAAAAGCCTTTGCTTACCTACTTCAGAGAAGCTAGTCTTAAGTCTGATAGCCTAAAAAAATCCAAACCCTTCGCTTTTTTAACTTCTCCAACCCCTTGATGTCAATTTCAGTAGGCTGCAGTTTTTGCTGTAACCATATCTATTTTTCCGATGCAGCATAAATATTTCTCACAGAGAGTCTGTAACCACTTGACGACACTCTCACCTTTGCTTTGTTAACTCACCATGATCAATGAACTGTTGATGAACTGTTCTACAGTATTATTCTGTGTATCCTACACTAGCCCGCAGCAAAAGCTTCTATCGTAACGAGGGATACCAACAAGCTTGACTCTGATAGGATAACGCGGCACCGTCAACAACCAATAGGCATGCAACGTGATAACTGCTACCTTCTACATACTGTACATCAACAAAGATTGCACAGTGGGAGTGTGGGAAGTAGCCACATAAAGTTCTTCATGGTCTGAAGCCGTAGAAAGAACCCTTAAATAAGGGTTTGTAAGGTAAGGCTCTGCACTAGATATAGCTGAAAGTGGACAACATGTGACGTCACTGATTAAAGGAAGCATGAAAACTGTCAATGTGACTTGAGTGTTATCACGCCAGGCTAGCTGATTAGCTCAGAGGGTGTACCGCTAAAAGTTGAGCGCCTGTTAGCTTTTAACGCTAACTAAGTTTTAAGGGTAATAAACCAAGATGCGATGGGGATGATCTAGGTCTGAAAAAGCAAATATGTATCCGCATGTGTATCAACATGTAACGCACTACTGATGTGATTCTCAAACAATGTGTTGTCTTTATAAGTGAAGTTACCAGGGGGTGAATAACTGCAATATGCCAGCTAACAATCGCTAGCTAGCCACCAATCATACATCCGTACCTAACGTTACCTTGAAGATTGTTATTATAATGCAGTGTTCTGTGGTCAATTCTTATATATTATTTTATCTAAATTACTGTGAGAAGGTTTCTTACTTATCAAACAGCTGCCTTACTGTAACGTTGTTAATCTAACTGTCATGTAATTTAACGTTAAATGTGAACCTTTTCACTCGTTTTACTCTCATTATTACTCCCTTGAAATGGGTTGTATTCCCTTTCCGAGGGAACAAGAAACTGTTGCGACTTGCGAGGGAATGCAACATTCCTAGACTCATCGGAAAAATATAGTTTCTTTGTCGTTTTTTCACTGGTTCCGTGCGATATGACTGCCACAATGCCATTAATAACTTATTCGTTCTTTCACACTTCTAAGATGTTTACAGAAATGGATTTTGATTTGGCGGGTTCTCCCGTGAAGGACTTCAAAGCCCGGTTGCAAAAGTTTGTGGAGGAACGGATGCAGACCACAATGGTACTGGCTCCTGTTGCTCTGGGCACAATTTTTTTGACTGTGTGTAGCCTAAAATATGAAACTATAATTATTGTAAATGTTTACATTTCTCACTGTAGCCTATATGTATTATACATGTGTTTACACCAGTCATCACTTTTTATATCATTATAAGATTTGGATAATGTTTTGATGGTAAGCAGTGATTTTATTTATTTAAATTTGTATTTTCTTCTCATATCTCCACCAAAACCAAACCCGTTCCAAACCTCAAAATCAAACCCAAATCTCACCCATTCTTCACTTGTCAGTTTTAGGCACTCCAAATAAAGTCTATTATCAATTACAATCACACCCAGTCTGTACTAGACTGAGGGTCTCATTTACTGATGGTATGGAGTGTGTCTGTGTCTGTGTCTTTACAGCTGACCGGTGTGCTCATTGGTGCAGTGGTGGCAGTTTCACTGATTGGCATCGCTGTGCTCTTCCTCTACCGGAGATACAAACTGGCGAGTCAGTGTCTTACTGCACAGCCCCAAATTAAATTGTAACATCTGACAAAAAATACATAGAAGATATTCTACATGTTTTTTAAAAGCATACTGACTTTGAAGTGTTCAATTGAGCCAAACAAATACTTGTGGACAACATGATGTGGATTCATCTGGAGTATTAAGTAGGATCATACCATGATTCAATGCGGTTTTATTGCTGCCTCCCCTATTCATGTTCTTGTTGGTGTGTTGAAATAGGTGGGCAGTCACCCGGAGCCCCTCGATACCGTTTCAGAAAAAGAGATAAGGTGATGTTTTACGGAAGGAAGATCATGAGGAAAGTAAGTCTCAAGCATCACCCCCACTAAATAATTCCTCAGCACTCCTTGATTTGGACTTCAGATATGTAGTGACTGTTGAATTCCTGGAGTTTAGACGTTAACCAATTTCAGCATACCAAGAAATGCAGTCCTGTGTCCTTATCCAGCCTCCCGTAGTGATGGGAGCTGGCTGCTTTGAAGTAAATGACCCCCTCCCCCCCTTTCCTACCCCCGAACCTGTAATTGTACTACCACATCCTTTGTAGCTCAACCTTTTTATGTTGTTTCCTGCAATTCAGTTACTTATCTTCATATTCTAGTCTGTCACTGTTTTTTCCTGTCCAGTCAGTGCCCAGTTCCTGTCAGGCCTTTCTCTCGTCAATCTGTATTGATCCTTATTATCCTCTTGCAGGTTCAGACTCTGTCCTCAACCCCAGGGTCAACCTCCATGTCTAAGCAGCGTCCACGCAAAAGGCCCAAAGTTCTAAGCATTGCCCGCAGGTATCCAGCCCAACCACCCTACCCAGTCACCCCCTCCCTCTCTGCCTTAATCTCTAACCTGAACCTTAAGTAACTTTTTGCACAGGAATTAAAAAAAAGAACTCAAAACAAAAAGAAAGGTGTAGTGTTCAGCATGATGTAATGAGTTTTGTGCTCAAACCTATCTGACCATATGTGCTGCCTTATGCTTATGCTGTGAGCACCCCATGTTTAAATTTCAGTGATAATCCCAGAGTGAGAGATTCTGTCCCTTTTAATAAAGCAAGCCTGTTTCTTACGATGCCAGTCTGTTTTTAAAGAGGATTGGTGTGTTTGACATGAAGGGAGCAGTCAAAATCTTGTGTGTTATATTCATGATTCGTTTACTTGTGTGTTTGTGCTTCAGGATCCTGCGCATCAAGAAGGATCCCCCCACCCTGCAGCCGAAGGAGCCCCCTCCTTCTCTGCTGGAGGCCGACCTCACAGAGTTTGACGTGCAGAACTCCAATCTGCCCTCGGAGGTGCTGTACATGCTCAAGAACGTCAGGTCAGAGCACACGCATGCACACGTCTCAATCACCCACTTACTGACTCTCCCACAACTTTTGAGCCTCCTTGATGCACACATTTAGAGACAGATTTACACACACACACACACACACACACATGCACAAAAAGATCCTTCTCCTTTGTTTTGATGGTTATGGTCTTCACACAGACCTTATCTGTGTGATGTATGGGGCTTCTTTGACATATATGTCTGTATGTGTGCGCTATAGAGTCCTGGGTCACTTTGAGAAGCCGTTGTTCCTGGAGCTGTGCAGACACATGGTGTTTGTTGAGCTGCAGGAGGGGGAAGGGCTTTTCCGCCCAGGTGACGACGACGACAGCATCTACGTGGTGCAGGACGGACGCCTGGAGCTGTGCATCCATGAGAATGTGAGAACACAAACATTGGCTGTAGAGAAACCCAGACACATGGCACATGCACATGTTAACAGCAGCGCGCACAGAAAATATACTCTCAACTGAAATTAAATTGACTTTTTGCCTTGTATTTTATATGACAAAGTATGGACACGGTATGGACGACATTGTAGTTGTATTTCCTACGTATTGGGATGTAGACAAGTCGTCTTCTGAGCGTCAGGCTCGCTGCACAGGTCTGAAGACTAGAACAATTAGAAATACAAAGCCTCTAGCCTTTAAACTCTCTGACTGTCTTAAGAGGGGAGAGAACTGACTGAATGTGATCGTGCTGATAATTTTGTTACATGTTGTCGGGTGCCTCGTCCATTTTCTTCAGCTGGCTATTGGCATTTGAGTTAGGATGTACCCATGGGTGTAAAGACAAAGTATCCGCAAACTGTTTGTTTTCGTGAGTTGATAAGAAATGCTGTGTGTGTGTGTTTGTGTGATTAAAGGATGGCACTGAGGCAGTGGTAAAGGATGTCCATCCAGGAGACAGTGTGCACAGTTTGCTCAGCATTCTTGACATCATCACTGTGAGTCGTTCTCTTTATTATTCTAGAAGCCTCTGTCTATCAGTCTTTTTCTCATTTCAAACTATTCACATAGCCTCACTCTTTCTTTGGATATTTAAATTAAAATGTTCTGTGTAGGCATGACAAGAATTGTTTCTAATAGTTTTGTGTGTCTAAAACTATTCCCTCACTCTTGTCTTTTGTTTTCTGGTTGGTTTGACCTCCTTTCCTCTGTCTCATTTTCCATTTGAGTGTAACCATGGTTTTATTTGTCATTTTCATGTAATTAAATCAGGGTTACCCAGCTCCGTATAAGACAGTGTCAGCCCGTGCCGCTTCTCGCTCCACTATCCTGCGTCTGCCAGCCTCCGCCTTCCAGTCTGTCTTCAAGAAGTACCCCGACACCCTTGTGCGGGTCATACAGGTATGTATACACACACACACGCACACAAACACACTCATACAGACAAACACACACACATGCACGCAAACACACTCATACAGACACATACACACACACGCATGCAAACTCACTCATACAGACGCATACACACACACACACTCATACAGACACACACACACACACACACACATGCAAACACACTCATATACACACATACAAACATCTAAGACGCTTTAATGAACTGAGATGCTGTCACTGCCAGTTTGTGTAATTGTTAATCAAATTGTGCCTGGGCAGCCAAAGCAACATTCAAAATGTACTATTGTGTCTTTTGGAGCATTATACTTCAGTGTTACCTCTACCCTGAGACCACAGCATTGAGGTCTTGGAGTGGGTTCCACAACGTACTCACAGGCCTGATATACAAGCACAATGCCCTGGCCGTGTTCCAGATATTCAACCAGACGGTGTTCTTTACTCTTATTACATTTATGTGTAATGTAAATGTAATACAATACAAACACAATTGAGATGTTGTCTTGTGTTTCCCACTAACTGACATGAGTCTTTCCAAGTCTCTAAAGAGGTCTGAATGTCTTTGGGAGTGGTTGTTAAAGAGGCGAAATCAACTGAGTTTGAAAGTCTGTGTTAATCCACTGTGAGATTTAGCTGGCAGCCACAGTAGGCATGCACAAGAATGTCTGGGAGGATTTCACTGTGTGTGTGTGTGTGTGTGTGTGTGTGTGTGTGTGTGTGTGTGTGTGTGTGTGTGTGTGTGTGTGTGTGTGTGTGTGTGTCTGTGTCTGTGTCTGTGTCTGTGTCTGTGTGTCTGTGCGTTCCTGTGTGCGTGCGTGTGTGTGTTCCTGTGTGTAGATCATCATGGTTCGACTGCAGAGGGTCACCTTCCTGGCACTGCACAACTACCTGGGCCTAACCACTGAGCTCTTCAATCCAGTGAGTTACACCACATACACACCAATACCAGAGACGTTTTAAGGGATGAAATTATTAACTGTCAGGGAAATGAATGGGGGGAATCCGTAACACCAAACATGTGTAATTGGATTTGCAACTTGAAGTCCTGCTCTGTATTATAAAGAGCCAATCACATTGTTGCAAATGGCAGAACTGACGTTTCGTCTCATTTGAACGTTCTGTTTATTTCCACCGTTTCCGCAGCAATAGCCACGCCCCAATTTGGTGCATGCTTAGTGAGATTCTTTTTTTTAAGCTGTATGTGAGCGGTCAGATTTAAATACAGTGTGATGTCCTTTTAATGTAATTTTGACCATCCTATGTGGAGTTATACATAGCGCCCCATTCATTAGGGCACTGATCTTGTTAGCCCAAAATAGCTACATGGTACCAAGATGGCTGCCAAGCCAGATATTCTTATAAGGACTTTGCCTATAAGGACTTTGCCGATACACCCAAGCACACTTCTGTGATCTTTCTGTGTCATTATACTTTTCCTGCTCACAAATATATGGATATATTCTGGATATATTCCAAGCTGCTCTTAATACATGTTTGTTACATAGATAGATAGTCACACAGCATACACAAACCAGACACACACACACACAGGTGTACACACAGATACATGTCTGTACACACACAAGTCTGTCTTTTTTTCTCCCCCTCACAGTTTTCTCTCTGTTTCCCTCTTCCATTGTCCCCCCCTCTCCCTTTCCCTTTCTTTCACTGTGCTCCGCTCTCCCACATATAAACACAAACTGATTTCATGCAACATTAAGCGCTGCATCATAATCACTTCAAGGTAAGTGAAACGAAGGACAGGAAGAGTGTGTGTGTCTGGGTTTTGGGGGTAGGGGTGGGTGGGGTTTCTGTGTTTTCTCTCCATCAGCATTGTTTATGATGCTTACAGAATAGTTTAGAGGACTGCAAGGCCCACAGGCCTGAAATGCCATCAGATCTAAAGCAGCATGCTGTCGTTCACATACACATACACAGCTATGCAGTAAGTTAGACTCCATAGCAAACATACATTCACAACCAATAGTGGTTCAGGAGGTAGAGGAATCGTTCAGCAATAAGATGGGTTGCAGTTTGATCCCCACTCCTCCTCACCAACTATCGAAGTGTCCTTGAGCAAGACACTGAACCCCCAACTGCAATGTGCAGGTTGGCACTTTAGGTATTAGGCTCCACCGTCGGTCTGTGAATGGGTACGGTCTGAGGCATTTATTTTAGTTTTGAGTGCTCTATTGAGTAGTTAAGCGCCATATAAATGCAGTCCATTTACAGCCACATTTAACGCGTAAAACAGTAAGGTTGACTGAACTAGCTTCTGTAGTGAACCGACTGCATTTAGTGAGAAGTTAGTGGACTTATACAACCTCTATTTTTCACTACTGTTCAAAAGTTTGGGGTCACCCAGACAATTTCATGTTTTCCATGAAAACTCACACTTGTATTTATCAAATGAGTTGCAAAATTAATAGAAAATATAGTCAAGACATTGACAAGGTTGGAAATAATGATTTTTATTTGAAATATTAATTTTGTTCTTCAAACTTTGCTTTCGTCAAAAAAGGGTCAATTTGCAGTAATTACAGCATTGGAGACCTTTGGCATTCTAGCTATTCATTTGTTGAGGTAATCTGTAGAAATTTCACCCCACGCTTCCTGAAGCACCTCCCACAAGTTGGATTGGCTTGATGGGCACTTCTTGCGTACCATACGGCCAAGCTGCTCCCACAACAGCTCAATGGGGTTGAGATCTGGTGACTGCACTGGCCACCCCATTACAGGCAGCATACGAGCTGCCTGATTCTTCCCTATATAGTTCTTGCATAATTTGGAGATGCGCTTTGGGTCATTGTCCTGTTGTAGGAGGAAATTGGCTCCAATCAAGCGCTCTACACAGGGTATGGCATGGCGTTGCCAAATGGAGTGATAGCCTTCCCTAAAATTTAAAATCCCTTTTACTTGTACAAATCTCTTACTTTACCAGCACCAAAGCAGCACCAGACCATCACATTACCTCCACCATGCTTGACAGATGGCTTCAGGCACTCTTCCAGCATCTTTTCACCTGTTCTGCGTTTCACAAATGTTCTTCTGTATGATCCAAACAACTCAAACTTTAAATTCGTCCAGAACACTATTTTCCAATCTTCCTCTGTCCAATGTCTGTGTTCTTTTGCCCATATCAATCTTTTCTTTTTATTGGCCAGTCTCATTTATAGCTTTTTCTTTGCCACTCTGCCTTTAAGGCCAGCATCCCAGAGTCGCCTCTTCACTGTAGAAGGTGACACTGGCGTTTTGCGGGTAGCATTTAAAAAGCTGCCAGTTGAGGACCTGTGAGGCGTCTATTTCTTAAACTATACACTCTAATATACTTGTCTTCTTGCTGAGTTGTGCACCGGGCATCCCACTTCTCTTTCTACTCTGGTTAGAGCCCGTTTCTGCTTTAGTACGGAGTAGTACACACCGTTGTAGGAAAAGTTCAGTTTCTTCGCAATTTCTCGCATGGAATAGCCTTAATGTCTAAGAACAAGAATAGACTGGCGAGTTTCACATGAAAGTTATCTTTTTTGAGCCATTTTGAGAGTATAACCGAACCCACAAATGTGATTCTCCAGATACTCAACTAACTCAAATGAAGGCCAGTTTTATAGCTTCTCTCACCAGCAAAACAGTTTCCAGCTGTGCTAACATAATTGCACAAGGGTTTTCAAGGGTTTTGTAGTCATCCATGAGTCTTCTAAGGCGATAACACTGGAGTGATAGTTGCTGGAAATGGGCCTCTATACACCTATGTAGATATTTCATTAAAAACCAGGTATTTTCACCTAGATTAGTCATTTACCACATTAACAATGTATAGAGTGTATTTCTGAGTAATTTAATGTCATCTTCTTTGAAAAACAGTGCTTTTCTTTGAAAAATAAGGACATTTCTAAGTGACCCCAAACTTTTGAACGGTAGTGTATATAGTCGCATTGTCTTCTTAAGTGGATAGAAAATGCATGGATAGCCCATAAGTGTAAGAGACCCCGTTTTTAAAATGTGATTGTCCGACTTTGGCTTTGTAAACCTCTATGGGACTGAAAGACTGAAAAGGTCTTTGCTTGTGGCTTTATAGGAGAGACAGGCGGTCCCCCTGACGGCAGTGGCCAGTGTCCTTGGAGAGAGCAGTCCTGCCAGGTTGCCACGCCGACCACATTTCCAGCCCTCTCAGGATGACGAAAGTGTGGCAGGGTTGTCAGAGTCGCCATCAGACACAGGTCAGAAGTACACACACATGCATGCACACAAACACACACACGCACAAGCCATTCATTATGATAATTATCATTACATTTATGCATTTTCAAACTTCATTCAATCAAACTCGTATGAAGGTTATGTAAACTTCATGGCCGTGAAGCGTTAATGTATGTACGTTTACTTTTGTGTATACATTTGCTTTTGGGTGTGGATTCCTTGTTCAGATTCAGGTAAAGCTGGAGGAGTGGGAGATAACTCGAGCAACAGTCTTCGGAAGGGCCGCTCACTATCCACAGAAGGCACAGGTATGCTGCACGAAGCACACAAACACACTTAAGACTGGCTGACTTACAGGTAAGGCCACAGGCACAAAGATGCACATTGCGATAAGTGTGAGTAATGCCCCTGTGACACTTGTTGTGGCCGTGCAGGCCGGCCCAGTTCAGCTGCCACTGTCTGGGAATGAAGGCTTTCTCTGAGCACTGCAGTGTTGTTGGGTGGGGACCCTTACATACTAGCCTGTCATGCTCACATTTCCAAAGAGCTTTCTGTCTTTCTCTGTGCATTCCTACTGCTAATTCTACTATTAGCAAATAAGCCTTGCACACACGTTATGCACGTCCATGTAAATTAATTGATTGAATGCGGTGCATTCAGCTCAAACAGAACAGCTGTTTTGTCTCCATCTGTCTCTCTCTCCCCCCATAGTGCAAGGGAATGACTTGAACATGGCCTACGAACGAGCTCGTGTGAACATGGAGGAGGCCCCATCAAGCCCAATTATTCATAAGGTAACCTTATGCCATCTACTGCTTTTTGTTGTTGTTTTTGTTATATGTTTATTTTTTGTCCAGTTGTTTTTAGTTTCAAGACATTAGACTGATTTGGTTTTGTCTTGTATGTATGTATTGTATTTTATAGTATAATTGTATATTGAACTTTGAAAAGTCTTCCTCTGTCTTCCTGTCCTCGTTCTCTGTCCCTCAGTCCATCCTGAAGAAGAGCGTGACCATGCAACACACCCCGTCAGCCGTGTTCCACTACACAGACAGCAGCGGGTGCTCAGACGTCCACCCCAGCAAGGTGGGCGCTATCTTCCAGGCGGCCAAGAAAGACCTGCTGGGCATCATCCAGCTGCAGGTGAGCCTCACAGGCCCCGTCCCACAGCTCAGTTTCCTCTCCTCCTCTACCTCACTCCCTCACTTCTCTCCTCCTCCACCTCACTCCCCCACTTCTCTCCTCCTCCACCTCACTCCCTCACTTCTCCTCCTCCACCTCACTCCTCTCCTCCTCCACCCCACTCCCCCTCTTCTGTCCTTTCTCCACCTCACTCCCCCACTCCTCTCCTCCTTCCCCCCACTCCCCTACTCCTCTCCTCCTTCAGCCTACTCACCCACTTCTGTCCTTCCTTCCCCCCACACCCCCACTTCTGTCCTCCTTCATTGGCCAACTCCTCTCCAGAGTTAGAGTTTTGAGATTCATTAGATTTTATTTTGTCTTTCAGTTTTGGTTTTTCTAGTTCAGTTCAGATTTAGATAGTTTTAAGATGGCAAAAGTAGTTTACGTTTATTTTTATTCTGAGGAATTGACTAGTTTTAGTGTTAGTTTCAGTTTTTCAGCCATTATGAAGAAAGTCTTGATTTATAGAAGCGGAAATAGGTAGGATGAAAAAATGTGTGACATGAAATATGATTTAATTTATTTATTCCAGGTCCTTTTTTACTACGCCAGTGTCTCTCAACAAGTCAAACAGAACAGGATAGAATGCTATAGCAACCACCAAGCAAATCAAGGGGGATAACGAAAACTGATCTGATTTTACCTGCAATTCTATTTCGTTTGAGTGTGTGTGGCATTGGTCATCGTATTTTTGATTTAGTTGTCGTGTTTTTGAAAACTTTTAAAAGTTTGATTTCCCTAATCGAAATGATTCTTTCACTGCTAGTTTTAGTTTTCGTCTGAGTTGGTTAACTCTTCTCTTTTGTTCTTCCTTTGCTCTACATACAACCCCCTAGGCTCATTGATCAGGTTCTTCTGAATGTCTAGATTTGCCTTGTTTTCTGTGTATTCTAGTCTCCTGGCTAGCCCTTCCAATATGAAGAATAAATGTAGGTGAAATTCAGGAAGCATGTTCAGACATTCCAGGGGACAAACTAAACTGTACTGATCCATATCAGTCAGGCAGGTGGTTGCCACTAGTGGAAGAACACATGTAACATGCAGTATTTCTGATTGTCAGTTCAGTCTTAAAGGAGTGGACAGGAGCTCCCTTTGTCACAAACAAGTCATGTATTTGTTTCCCTTATTTAATCATATTTCATCATCAAAAACAAGTTGGATTTGTTCTTGAGGAATACGACATATGATAGAAAAAGTGATCCTATCAATGTCATTTTAGGTGTGTTACAAAAGCTATGTGAATTATGTTTGGTGAGGGAGCCAAGCCAACAAAACTCTCCAAACAAGGAAGTCTTTCACATTCTTCACATTCCTTGCTTTAAAATGCTTTTACACTCTTGCTAGACAGCGCACTCTAGTGGTCAGATCCCATATTGTGTACCTTGAAACACTTTCTCAGATGCTTCCCAAATACAAATAATACACATTTAAGTCGTTGAATGCAGGAATCACAGTGCCACAGTTCACATGGGGAAACTCATCCTTTGTGTGTGTTTTGTGTGTGTGTGTGTGTGTGTGTGTGTGTGTGTGTGTGTCTGTTTTGTGTTTCAGGAGCCAAGTCTGCTAGAAGGAAGGGTCACTCTGCATCAGGTCAAAGCGGGGTCTGTCGTCGCACGTCAGGGAGACCAGGTGAGGTGACCAAAGAATAACAGACAACTTAAGAATCATCTTGTGGTATATTCGTCCCTCTTTAATCATAGAGCAACCCATATACACAACAGTGAGGTGAAATTAATTACTGATCAAAACAAACAGCAACTATTGTGTCTTTTTGTAATGAAATATTTTACATTTTGTAGATCCTTTTGGGGAAAGAAATTGAAATTTAGATCACCAATTCATCTTTTTCAAATTCATTACCTTACATTTTTTGTGAAATGTCCTTGTTTGTGTGTGTGTAATCCTTAAGGATGTAAGTGTGCAGTTTGTCATCTCGGGGGTGCTGCACGTGTACCAGCGCATGATTGACCGCGAGGAGGACACGTGCCTGTTCGTCACCCACCCGGGCGAGCTGGTGGGGCAGCTGGCCGTGCTCACGGGGGAGCCCCTCATCTTCACCGTCAGGGCACACCGCGACTGCAGCTTCCTCTCCATATCCAAAACCCACTTCTACGAGTGAGTACGCGCGCACAGACACACACACACACACACACACACACACACACACACACATATATATATATATATATATATATATATATATATATATATATATATATATATATATACAGCCGCGGAAAAAATTAAGAGACCACTTCAAAATTATCAGTTTCTCTGGTTTTACTATTTATTGGTATGTGTTAAAGTAAAATGTACATTTTAGTTTTATTCTATAACCTACTGGCAACATTCCTACCAAATTTCAAATAAAAATATTGTCATTTAGATCATTTATTTGCAGAAAAATGACAATTGGTCAAAATAGCAAAAAAGATGCAGTGTCTTCAGATCTCGAATAATGCAAAGAAAACAAGCTCATATTCATTTTTAAACTACGCAATACTAATGCTTACACTTAGGAAGAGTTCAGAAATCAATATTTGGTGGAATAACCTTGATTTAAAATCACAACTTTCATGTGTCTTGGCATGCTCTCCACCAGTCTTTCACATTGCCGTTGGGTGACTTTATGCTACTCCTGGCGCAAGAATTCAAGCAGCTCGGCTTCTTTTCATGGCTTGTGACCATCCATCTTCCTCTTGATCACATTTCAGAGGTTTTTTATGGAATTCAGGTCTCGAAATTGGGCTGGCCATGACAGGGTCCTGATCTGGTGGTACTCCATCCACACCTTTACTGGCCTGGCTGTGTGGCATGGAGCATTGCCCTGCTGGAAAAAACACTTCTCAGAGTTGGGGAACATTGTCAGAGCAAAAGGAAGCAAGTTTTTCTTCCGGGACAACATTGTACTTTGCCTGGCTGAGGTTTGTAAAAGACCATAAGGATTGAAAAAGCGGACTGGAGGTTCTTCTAAGTTCGCCTTCTCTGATGAGTCCGATTTCACAGTAGGTGCAAGACTCTCTGGCTTGTAGGCCTCTCCAGGTCTCCGTCTAACCATCAGACGACCATGTGTTGGGCAAAGCTGAAAATTGGACTCATCAGAGAAGACGAACTAGAAGACCCTCCAGTCCGCTTTTTTCAATCCATATGGTCTTTTACAAACCTCAGCCAGGCAAAGTACAATGTTGTCCCGGAAGAAAAACTTGCTTCCTTTTGCTCTGACAATGTTCCCCAACTCTGAGAAATGTTTTTTCCAGCAGGGCAATGCTCCATGCCACACAGCCAGGCCAGTAAAGGTGTGGATGGAGTACCACCAGATCAGGAACCCTGTCATGGCCAGCCCAATTTCGAGACCTGAATCCCATAAAAAACCTCTGAAATGTGATCAAGAGGAAGATGGATGGTCACAAGCCATGACAAGAAGCCGAGCTGCTTGAATTCTTGCGCCAGGAGTAGCATAAAGTCACCCAACGGCAATGTGAAAGACTGGTGGAGAGCATGCCAAGACACATGAAAGTTGTGATTTTAAATCAAGGTTATTCCACCAAATATTGATTTCTGAACTCTTCCTAAGTGTAAGCATTAGTATTGTGTAGTTTAAAAATGAATATGAGCTTGTTTTCTTTGCATTATTTGAGATCTGAAGACACTGCATCTTTTTTGCTATTTTGACCAATTGTCATTTTTCTGCAAATAAATGATCTAAATGACAATATTTTTATTTGAAATTTGGTAGGAATGTTGCCAGTAGGTTATAGAATAAAACTAAAATGTACATTTTACTTTAACACATACCAATAAATAGTAAAACCAGAGAAACTGATAATTTTGAAGTGGTCTCTTAATTTTTTCCGCGGCTGTATATATATATATACACACACACGCACACACAAACACATACACACACACACACACACACACAGGAGATATAAATAAATAAACACACATATTACACCACTAGAATTCCAAACGCTGCTTTCATCCCATCCCCAAATCCAGTTCTGCAGTTGGGTAAGCATGCAGGACCTGCATTAAACAAACGGTGGTGTGTAGGCACGTCTGCACACATGAACACACACTCAAAAAGACACCTTCAACACTAAACAAATCTTTCTGTAGTGTGGTGGCGGTTGGCTAACCAGATTTAGATCTCAGGGGGAGTCTTGTTTCATTAACCTGCGCTATGAGCGCTGCCACTATTTGTTTCTATTACACTTAAACGTCACATTGATGTCGTTGATATGGATTACACAGGGGGTTGCCAGTGTTGCCTTGTTTATTGGTTAAATATTGCTTTCATTGTAGTCTTTCTCTCAGCTGAAGGAATAACTGCAGAAAGGTATATCAACACAGTATTTGCCTGTAGCTGGTGGTGTATAGATTTCGGGTGTTATTCACCATAAACATTACTAGGTTGATTTATAATATAGAATGTGTATAGTCATGTATCTGGCCATACAATACGCCTACTGATACAGGGGTTATGATTCAATATAATGCTATATATTGCGATACTGCAAGATGATGTATTACGATTTGTATTTATTTATTTATTTAATTTTAGGAAAACTGTCATATCATAAGAGAAACCATATGCATAAAATCTGCAATCAGAACAGTGGGATCTGCGTTTGCATTGAATCAATTAGTAATTCAAAAATAAATTCAGTGTTTTTGAGAATCAAAACAATATCACAAATCATAGTATTACAATATTCAGGTGTATGTGTATTTTTTAACTGCCCTAATAGAATATGGAATGTTGTGCAGATTGAGCAGCACCTAACGTTGCACCAAGCAGGCGACAGCAGGTTGTGAAGGTCATCAGATCATTTGTAGTGATTCATCTGTGTCCATGGTGGCTAGAGAACATATTAGCAAAGCAGAAGCAGAGCAGGAAAAGTGAGCACTATAGTGAGAGGACACTGGATTGTAACAATGACACAATGACCCTTCTGAATCTTTATTCATTTGAAGCCATAACACTATCTCTCCATCAGGGAAGAAAGGAACTTAAGTTCCAAACTTGCTTTAGTTATTTAAGTGTGTGTGTACGTGTGTGTGTGTGTGTGTGTGTGTGTGTGTGTGTTCAGGATCATGCGTGCTGTGCCCACTGTGGTTCTGAATGTGGCTCACACAGTGGTGCGCCGGATGTCCTCCTTCGTGCGGCAGATCGACTTTGCCCTGGACTGGATGGCCGTGGAGGCGGGACGAGCCGTTTACAGGTCAGTCTCTTTCTTTCTCTCTTTCTTTTTCTCCACACACTGTCTTTCTCTGTATACCCGTCTTATCCAGGCTGGCAAGGCTGCTTTTCTATTTGTTTATTGTCTCCCTTTTAAAGGTATTTATGTATAACTGCCTGAACGTTTCTTTGTAGAAAGTGAACAAACGTTGACATGTCATGACCAGTTACAGCAGTGGTCCACAGGTCATGTCATGCCTATGATGACATTCGTTCACTCGTATCTCCCTCATAATTTACCTACTCCTTCTAATGTGTCCATCTTTCCTTTTATCTCTCTCTCTCTCTCTCTCTTTCTCTCTCTTTTTCTGTGTCTTTTGCTCTAACAGACAGGATGATAAGTCTGACAGCACATTCATCGTGTTGAGTGGGCGTCTGCGCTCCGTCATCCTGAAGGAGGACGGCAAGAAGGAGCTGACGGGGGAGTACGGCCGCGGTGACCTCATTGGCGTGGTGAGCTCTGCTGCCCCCTGCTGATGGGCTCTGGGATTAATCCTCCACATGTAAAGCCTGATTTATGGTCAGAGGTGCAAGCGCAAGCGCAAGCGCAAGAGGCCCTTGCGCGTCTTTTCACATCTTGCGTGCGTCGGCCCCTTTTTCTAGACTTGCGCCATGTTACGCAAGCCTATTGTTCTGGCTGTGAATTGCTTGCGCTTACGTGCTTACGCGTTGCGTCTGAAACTGAGCATATATCGGCCTTAAAGAGGCAAAATTAAGATAAGGAACAGAAAGTAAATCCTGTTGTGAGAAGCAGAGGACAGCCAAATGATTGCTAGCCAGACTGTGTTTGTGTGTGTCTGTGTGTGTGTCTGTGTCTGTGTGTCTGTGTGTGTGTGTGTGTGTGTGTGTGTGTGTGTGTGTGTGTGTGTGTGTGTGTGTGAAGAACTATTATATTAAATGCATCTATCCCTCTGAACACAAACACTAATGCAAAGACAAATACTTAGGTTGTTGCCAGCCTCTAAGTGGTTATTTAAGAAAACCTGGCTTCATCATATCCTGCTCCATTAGCCAAAGCTGCTGTCCGTATGGTGGCATCTCTCTATTGATCCCATGACCTCGGCCGTAACCTTGGGACCGGCAAACTCTTAGCGGTAGCTGCTGTCCTGTTGGAGCTCACCTCTGAGCAACTGCACAGAGGACCCTTACGTAAAATGTTCGGATTCAGCCCCTGCTCTCTGACAGCCACTTCTCCACAGTGGTGGGGTGACAGGCATCGATTTGCTTGTTTATCTATCTGTTTATCTCTCTATCTATGCATCTGTCTATTTGGCTGTCTGGTTGGTTACTCAGTAGTACTGCGATTAACAAAAAATTGTGCTGAAAATTGAGGATAAAACATTTAGCACCGTAAGGCAGCTATAATGTGGAGATGGGCTCAGGGTCTAAAAAAAATTTTTTTTGTTATTATCCCCCCACCACCCCCCCTCAATTGGGGGGCCCTGCTACTTATTATTATTATATTATAT
This sequence comes from Sprattus sprattus, assembly GCF_963457725.1. Taxonomy (NCBI): domain Eukaryota; kingdom Metazoa; phylum Chordata; class Actinopteri; order Clupeiformes; family Clupeidae; genus Sprattus; species Sprattus sprattus. Next base: position 8,285,459 of record NC_137909.1, read on the forward strand.
ATATATATATATATTTTTTTTTTATCATAATTTTTTTTTTTTTTTTCATCCTTTCACTATTTTACCTTATTGATAGTTGGGCAATTGTTTATACACATAGACATATAGAGACAAAGCCACACATGCACATATATATATATATATTTATAAGAAAATATATATTAAAATAACAATAATAATAATAACAAAATTAAAAAATGTCAAAAATAAAGAATGGGAGGGATGCATTGTCTGCAGAGTCACCATACAAGGACACAACTGAGGGGGGCAAAAACCCAAACAAAAAAACATAACAAGAAGAAACCAAGGAAACTAAACCAAACTAGACAAACATACACATACAAATAGTGACAAAAACACAACAAACAGAAGTATTAACAGAACTAAGGAAAACGTGTGCGTATGAACCCAAAGGAAGACAACTAAATTAATACATAAGTAAATACAAAAAAATTAAAAAAGTATCACGCCCATCTTTTATTACTAGATATTTTTGATTTAATTGCTCAGGGTTAGGCATGACCGCTAGTATTCTGTCAGTTAATGTTAATGCTGTCTAATGATTTTCAGCTTTCAGAAATGATCAACAGTGGCGTTGTAAGGACATTCTTTCACATAAATATATCTATATATACAAACATAATGAACCGGTATGACTGAGGGGCCACATCCTGGTCTGTTCTAGAGTCATAGATATACAGGTGCATCTCAATAAATTAGAATATCATCAAAAAGTGGATTTATTTTAGTAATTCTATTCAAAAAGTGAAACTCATATATTGTATAGATTGTTTACACACAGACTGATCTATTTCAAGTGTTTATTTCTTTTAATTTAGATTTTTATAACTGACAGCTAATGAAAACCCAAAATTCAGTATCTCAGAAAATTCGAATATTGTGAAAAAGTTCAATATTGAAGACGCATGGTGTCACACTCTATTCATCTAATTAACTCAAAACACCGGCAAAGGCTTCCTGAGCCTTTAAATGGTCTCTCAGTCTAGTTCAGTAGGCTACACAATCATGGGGAAGACTGCTGACTTGACAGTTGTCCAGAAGACGATCATTGACACCCTGCACAAGGAGGGTAGGACACAAAAGGTCATTGCTAAAGAAGCTGGCTGTTCACAGGGTGCTGTATCCAAGCACATTAATGGGAAGTTGAATGGAAGGAAAAAATGTGGTAGAAAAAGGTGCACAAGCAACAGGGATAACCACATCTTTGAGAGGATTGTGAAACAAAGCCCATTCCAGGGAGATTCACAAGGAGTGGACTGCAGCTGGAGTCAGTGCTTCAAGAGCCTACACACACAGACGTATCCAGCACATGGGCTTCAACTGTCGCATTCCTGTGTCAAGCCACTCCTGAACCGGAGACAACGTGAGAGGCGTCTCACCTGGGCTATGGACAAAAAGGACTGCACTGTTGCTCAGTGGTCCAAAGTTCTCTTTCAGATGAAAGTACATTTTGCATTTCATTTGGAAATCAAGGTCCCAGAGTCTGGAGGAAGAGAGGAGAGGCACAGGATCCAAGTTGCTTGAGGTCCAGTGTAAAGTTTCCACAGTGAGCGATGGTTTGGGGTGTCATGTCATTTGCTGGTGTTAGTCCATTGTGTTTTCTCAGGTCCAAGGTCAGCACAGCCGTCTACCAATAAGTTTTAGAGCACTTCAAGCTTCCCTCTGCTGACCATCCTATGGAGATGCAGATTTCATTTTCCATCAGGACTTGGCACCTGCACACACTTCCAAAGGTACCAGTACCTGGTTTAAGGACCTGGGTATCCCTGTGCTTGATTGGCCAGCAAACTTGCCTGACCTAAAACCCATAGATTCTATAGGGTATTGTGAAAAGGAAGATGCGAGACAACAGACCCAACAACGCAGAAGAGCTGAAGGCCACTATCAGAGCAACCTGGTCGTCCATAACACCTCAGCAGTGCCACAGACTGATTGCCTTCATGCAGTGGTGGTCCGTCAGGGCCTTCAAGGCCTTCTCTGCTGGCCTAAATATCATCAGAAAATAAATGTAATAAAATAAATTTAATTTTAATATTTTCTTTCCATAAATATGTATTCAATTATTCTCTATAGTCCATTATCTTCATTTCATAACTTCCAGCGTTGTTAATTTATGTTAGAGCTTTCATCCAATCATATTTCAGCTATCGTGTGTTGCCACGCTCCGCGAAATCTTCCCTGAGGCCTTCAGAATTCACATTGAAGGCCCGTGTACATCTGATTGGTTATCACAACTGGCTGTTTCATTTAATTTAAGTTGAATGAACTGAAACAGACAGTTGTGACAACCAATCAGATTTCGAGTTGGCGACACTGGGCCTTCTAGAAGGCCCGGAAGATTTCTTTCCTCGCGTTGAACGTGACACGTAAACGTCCTTTGATTGGATACTGAGGCAGACCGGTGCAGTGCTTCAGTGCTCAGTTTAGCTGGCTAATGCGAAAACGACGTACATGCTTATGCTAGTTGTTTCAATTGGTAAGACTAAATATAATTACCTTAACCAACTCATATAAACTAGTTTACACCAACTTGATAATTCCAGTTTTTGATACAATTACAACGCCATTTTCAAGACGGAACTTTCAAGAAAAACTGGATATCGTGAGGATGGGAAGTTAAATGAACCTGCTTTGCAGGTGGGACAATGCGATGTTTAGTGGACAAACTTGTTAAAGCTTTCGGTGGACTTAATAAAACTTTGTAGACTAATCCCTGAAAATCGCCTTTTATTTTTAAGTTGTGACAGTAATATCCAAGCGATCATATAACTGAGAGTTTACTACTCTAAATGTATTGTTAATACGGGTGTATTGATTTTAAATGCTCCGGAAATATTAATAAAGTCTGTTGTACTCGACTATGTTAAGGTACTCACTGCCTTTCTGTATAAATATAATGGTTCTAGAGCCATGGCGTCATAATGATGGTATTAGGAGGCGGATTCACTCAGTTTAACATCGTGTAGGACACACAGTTTCTTTTTGAGATCAGTGGTAGGACATCGCTGAAGGCCCAGTCGTGAAATGCACGGACCGCCACTGCCTTCATGCCACGCCGCATTGCTGCAGCAATTCATGCCATAGGAGCCCCGACAAGAAATCAGTGCCGTACATGTTCATACTTTTCAGTAGTCCAACATTTCTGTGTTAAAAATCCTTTTTTTTTTTGGTCTTCAGTAATATTCTAATTTTCTGATATACTGAATTTTGGGTTTTCAATCATTGAATTTAAAAGAAATAATCACTTGAAATCTATCAGTCTGTGTGTAATGAACCTATATAAAATATGAGATTCACTTTTTGAATATAATTACTGAAATAAATCAACTTTTTGATGATATTCTAATTTATTGAGATGCACCTGTAGAGCTTTAGGTTTCACGTAGCGTTAAAGCAAAACTAAACAAGAAAAATCAAACCAGACTGCATGACGTTTTTAAACAAAAGGATGTCCAGTAAATGTTTCATTTGCAGAACTGTGACCCATCCATTTCCACTTGATTGGTCATATTAAGACTTCTTGAGAGTTTGGGTCATATACGAACCGTAGAGCATCACCTTGCTCTGGCTAATCTCAGTGATCTTTAATGGAGCCAGTGTGGTTGTTGCGCACCTTGAATATGCCCGTGCCGGAGGGGCTTGTGTCAATGGCACGCTGCACTGCCGCCCGGCCCTCGTCTGCCGTGATGTCACACAGGTTAGGTAAGCGTCCGCTCCCACAGGGCTCCGCACCTGCTCCTCCACGCTTGCTCCGGCTGACGTCTCCTGCGTAACCATGGTGACACCCACACTACTAAGAAAAACTGCCTGTGCCGATGCCATGGTTACGGGGCTCAGGAGATGGGGAGACTTAGACACTGTGACTTACCTTGTGAGTGGTTGTGTGTGTGTGTGTGTGAGAGAGAGAGAGAGAGAGAGAGAGTGTTCATGTAGATGAGACCATGGAAATGAAGGGATCTTGTGATGCAGCAGCGGTGCTAAAATAGCCTGGCTAACGTCATTTCTGACAGACGTCCTGCTAGAAGGCTTCACATGCAAAGTCTGTGTCTCCCAAAGGCCACACTGAATGGAAATGAGCCTGCCAATCAGAGTCTGCAAACATGGTTGTTTCGTCCACAGAGGCTTTCGAAGTCAGAATAAATTGTGATCAAATATCATACATGTGTGATGAATGGAGGAACAGATTGAAGCTAAGCTAAACTGACAGAAGCTAAAAGGCTTGTTTAGTAGGAGGTGGAGTTCTTTCGGGCAAATAAATAATAAATAAACACATCACAGTGAAACTAGAATGTGTGTGGTATATTGTCACTGATTCTTTTTAAGGTTGCTTTAAATAGTGTAGACGGGCAAGCTTGTGTATTTATTTCTTTGTCCTTGTCCCATGTCCCTGCATGTGCACCTGTGTGTGTGTGTGTGTGTGTGTGTGGTGTGTGTGTGTGTGTGTGTGTGTGTGTGTGTGTGTGTGTGTGTGTGTGTGTGTGTGTGTGGTGTGTGTGTGTGTGCTTTCATGGTATCGTGACCATATCGTCTGTGTGTGTGTGCTTTCATGGTATCGTGACCATACTGTGTGTGTGTGTGTGTGTGTGTGTGTGTGTGTGTGTGTGTGTGTGTGTGTGTGTGTGTGTGTGTGTGTGTGTGTGTGTGTGTGTGTGTGTGTGTGTGTGTGTGTGTGTGTGTGTGTGTGTGTGTGTGTGTGTGTGTGTGTGTGTGCAGGTAGAGGCCCTGACTCATCAGAACAGAGCCACCACCGTGCATGCTGTGCGGGACTCAGAGCTGGCCAAGCTACCAGAAGGAGCCCTGAGCTCCATCAAGAGAAAGTTTCCTCAGGTGAGTCACCTCTAAAGCCCCTCTGCGCCAAAACTCCCTCTCACTGCAGCGCAGAAGAAGCTCTCTCTTTGAGACCAGGCTACATTTTGCCATTTTATTAAATAAAACCATGAACTTTAAATAATAATATAATATTTGTTTATTTTATTAATTTGGGAAGTAGGATTTAAAGGTATTTATTAGCAGAAATTAAATGTAGTATTCATAATTGTGTTTTCATTAGTGTAGCAGCAGACAAACCCTAACACTGACTTTAGAGAGGGCCTTTTGCATTTTTATGGCAACTGACGGCCACTGTAGATTATCCTACACGGGTGACCGAGGGGGATTCAGTTGGTTGCAACCTGCAACCTCACTACTAGATGATGCTAAATCCTACACAATGCACCTTTAATCAAAACAACCCCTCTGAAGTTTGATATGACCTGGTATGCACAATACAAACAAGATTTAGGAATATTCATAAAAATGGAGGTGTCTGTTTTTGCAAATGAACTCTCTTCATGTGGCTATGGTAATAATTGGTTGCCTTTCGTAAGTGAGCATATTGGGTGACACTGTTTTGATCCATCTGTGTTACAGGTAGTTACTCGCCTCATCCATCTATTAGGGCAGAAGATCCTTCAGCAAGTTAATGGGCCCTTATCATGTACGTGTGTGTGTTTGTGTGTGTGTGTGTCCTCATTCATAGAAGTACATTCTTGAGCTGCTGTCTACAGCTTTGCAGTTTATGTGTCTGGCTTAGTGCACAGTGATTTAATTGCCATAGTAATGTCATACCTGGCCATTTGCATGACCTCACTTATACAGACATCCTTTTTCATAGGGAAATAATTCCCCATGTACCTGTGTGAGTTTATGCTGACTAGAAAACTAGGAATACCAGGACTAGTCTCCGTCTTGAAATGTCCTCTGCTCTCCTTCCAGCTCGCAGCCTGGCTCTGCACACTCCGGGGAGCAAGTGGGACGCTGGGAACCCAGCCTCCAACCTGTCCACGGTGACGGTGCTGCCAGTGTCTGAGGAGGTGCCACTCACTGCCTTCACTCTGGAGCTGCAGCATGCCCTCATCTCCATTGGTGGGTACAGATGAGGCCACCTCCAGACTGACACTAAAACACAGCAATGTGCTTGTATCACGTTTTATTGGTACCCCCCAATGGGATACATGCGTTATACCAGGGGTGGGCAATTATTTTTCCCAGGGGGCCAAATGAGCAACTGAAAATATTTTGGAGGGCCGGGCCAAAATGCCGAACTCAATTGTGCATTATATACATTTTCTTTCTATATAAAAATCAGTAAATGGCAAATGTGACCGCTGGTAAGAGTGTATGTTATTATTTGGCAATTCAAATGTGATGTTAGCTTTCAAAAATATAATTTATTCAAATTGAATTTCCAAAATGATAAACAAAATGTGAAACATTTGACTCATTTTCAGTCACATTAATAACAAAGGGCATTTTGAGTTTCATATACTTATGAAACAAGGATTTTCTTAGCTTTCTAAAGACATCACATCATCTTTGTAGCCAAAATCAACAAGACAACAAGTCACTGAACTGGGTAACTGTAAAGAAAAGTGTCCAAGTTTTGTTGCCTTTTTGACTTTATATGCCTATATCAGTGGTCCCCAAACGTTTTAGGAGAGATCATCAACCTTTGCCTTGGTGAAGGCATGATCTACCTATTGAGGCGTTGAGAGAAAAAGACTGTCCAGACTCCAAACTGCACTTACAGCTTATCTTTGTATTAGGCCTAGTTGTAATTTAATTAAATCAAACAATTTGGTCCAGCTTTCAAATTGATGTGACCAAGACAACCAAAACACATTTAACCAGGGGTTCTCAATTATATCAATTATCAATCCATCTCAAACTATAATTTTTCTAAATTATTTCCACAGCCCATATAGAACCACAGACAGCAAATATTGTATTAGTTTAACGCTGAAACTATGTGTCAGATTTCATCTTCATATCCAATTTGAAATCTCTATCTGTCTGCAATATCGCTCACGGCCACTACGCAACTTCGGCGCTCTCACACTTGCCATGCATACACAGTATTAGAAAGCACAAGCAGCATCTACCGTTTGGGCAAACCTGGATACTGGGCTGTTAACAATGTGTTTTTCGTGTGGAAGTTTCTAGAAATCTGGCACCTTATTCAATTTCAAGTTCAATTTAAGAATCCTCCTGAGAACACTTCAGCTGTCTTCAGAGATATTTTCTGACCATGGTCTTCCTAAGTCTGTAAGAAAACAGTTCGAAAATGAAAATGAATTTTTAATTTTTTTTTTTTTTGAAAAAAAAAAAAAAATTCGAATTATCATGAAATCGTTCACGGGCCGGTCAATGCCCAGGTCTGCGTTATACAGTGACAAGTTCCATGACACTGCTTTTGCATTGTCCAGCTTTACTAAATCCTGTATATCCACATCCTTGCTCTAGCTGCTTGTGTTTAACATAGATGTTTCATAAACTCAAGACCCCTAATGAAAAATCTAGACTCTAGGCCCTAATGAAAACTCTAGACAAGCAACCCTGTAAGCAGTAGAGCACTTGAGACAACAGATATATTGAAAATTCGGTGATAAAAATAAAGTGATGGGTGCATTGCACTGTGCCAGTACTGCTGGTAGCAGTGGTACATATTTGACACACTCTCTACAGTTGTGTAATTTTCTAATTGTGTTATACAGTTTTATATTACTTACAACCTGCATTTATATAAAAGCTTTTAACTATATCAATTCTTTGACCTAGAGGCAGGGAGAAGTATCAGTGAAAGGCACAAGAGGGTGCTCTAGCTGCTCTTGAAATCTGATATATAATACAAAATCTTTCCATGAGTTATAATGATCTGTGAGTTTGCGGTTTACACTTGCTACCATTTGTTCCACTATCAGTGTTTGAAGACGACTGATATGATGACCTTATTTCTCACCAGCCAACAAATTTCCTTTCTGCTCAGCACCTGGAATAGCATAAAAGTGGTTTCCCATTTACAGCATTAGAAAGATTAGGGAAGATCTGGTCTGATACACTTTCCATGTGTAACACTAATCTGATATTTGCAATGCAGTTTCTCCGTCAGTGTGTATGCAATCATGTCCTTGTGGTAATGTGCGTGTCTGTCTCCAGAAGCTTAGAGCCAGGTATCCTGATGTCGGGCAGACCTTCTGTTCAGTGCCACATTGCTACCTCCCTCACGTCTTTGAAGGCTGAGACTGGCAGGATAAAAGAAAAACAAGTTAGGGCATGGGTACACGTCAGTCCATTTTAATCATCTTTTGTGAGGCCTGCACATCTCTGGGAACCATACACAGGACTGGGTTATCTATTCAGTACGTCCAGTACTCAGTCCGTCATCTGGACTGGACGCACCAGTAGTGTTGCAGTCATACCTGGGAGACCAACGCTTAAAAAAAAAAAAAATCCTATCGATATTTGAACAATACTTAAATAATTAATTCAATTCAATTCAATTTTATTTGTATAGCGCCATAACAATACAATTGCCTCTCGGCGCTTAACAGAGCCCAGAGCCTGAACCCCCTTAGTGCATGCACAACGGCAACAGGGGCAAGGAAAAACTCCCTGTTAGGCAGGAAGAAACCTTAAGCAGAACCACGGCACATAAGGGGGGACCCATCTGCTTGAGGTCGGCCGGGTGGAGACAGGAAGGTGGGACGGGGGGAAGGGGAAGGGTTGTGTGGCAGAAGGGGAAAGGAAGCAACAGGGGCAATACACAGCCAGCATTTGGTCACTGGACATATGTATACATACATCTGGTGGTAAATACATGATACAGACAAGACCAGATTACTGTGCCAATAGGGTTACTGTTACAGGGGTAAGGGATGTAGGGACAGAGAAACATTTCGGTGGAGGCAATAATGTATATTGTATATAAATGCTAGCATAGGGTATTGGGTAGAGTAGGTGTACGGCAATGCAGTGGCGGTGGGTGCGGTTGGTCGGTTAATAAACAGCCATGCCCACCACTCCACCCAAAGTTCCATATAGGCGTTAGCGTGAGCTAACCTCTACTGTATTTAGCCTCTTCAGTTTGGCTGCAGTATTGGAGACCATCATCTCATCATCTCATACTGATGTGCTCAAATAAGTCTGTATACACTCCAGTCCTCCTCGTCATTATGGGAATTGCATAATTGATGCATGGTAATTAGACTAAATCAAACAAGCCGAGATTATTTTTAGCCTTGAAAGAAGAGCTTTGAATGTTGGTGTTTGTGAGACACATACACACCAGAAGTAAAGTTTTGTGATGTGTGTATGTGATGGTGTTTGTTTACAGGACCCACACTCCTGTTGACAAGTGACATCATCAAGCAGCGCCTTGGGTCTGCAGCCCTGGACAGGTGTGTATTTTCAAAGGATTATTCCAGCAACTTCTTCCAGTGCAGCTAAAGAGGAGAGAGAGAGAGAGACAGGGAGAGAGAGAGAGAGAGGAAGAGAGAGAGAGAGAGAGAGAGAGGGAGAGAGAAAGACAGGGGGAGAGAGAACGAGAGGGGGAGTGTATCTGTGTGTGTGTTTACCAACTAGCTGTGCAACATGCAAATGTTCTGTTTAGGTATGTAAATGTAAATACTGCAGTCTTTGCTGTGTGCATCCAATAATGAACAACAACAACAACAACTACTCCGAGTGAGACCACCACACACACACTTGCACACACATGCGCACACACACACACACACATTCAAGTGTCCGTTTCAAGCAGGGAGATGAAAGCTGATTTTCTGAGTGATGTGGGAAATGAACAACACCATTAACTACACGCACGCACACACACACACACACACACACACACACACACACACACACACACACACACACGCAGCCTGTCTCTTTTACAGTGATTATTCAGCCGAAATGTGGGGTGTCAGAATGAAACACGGAACTGATAATGAAACGACTACAGCGCTTCTCTTTACTGAAGGTGACCCTCTGTGGTTCTCTGTCATGGGGGGGGAAAAAACATAATCATCTTTTAAACATTAATTGGTTCCAACAAAGCTGGGCAGTGGAATTAATCACGACCATCAGGCGAGCTCAGCTGGTGTGTCCTTCCACCTGCAGCACAGCACTGGTGCTCTCTGACGGTACTGTCATGATCCACCACTGATGGAGAACCAAAATGATTGTTCAGTATTGAACTGGAAGACACCGTTACAAATACATACATACATATATGATAAAAGGTGAACGTGATTCCCCGCAATTGGCACTGGGCCTCAGTCTGATGGTTCTGCTTGTCCACATTGCCTTGTTTTGCTTGGGTAATTAGTGGATGAAAGCATAGACATCCTATTACGTAATAGGATGTCTATGGATGAAAGTACCAAAAGTGTCTTAGTTTTAGAATTTAGTCTTTCATTTTTGTTAAGCTTTCATTATAATGCCCTGTCAGAACAGGTATTAGAAGGGGATAAAAAAAAAAGGCTGAAAGCTCCAGTCTCTGCTGCGTGCCTCCCTGAGATGGAAACCACACTGTCTATTCATCATAATCATCATCATCATCATCATCATCATCATCTCTATCACCATCATCAAGGTCCTTTGACCCCTCTTCCCTGTGTCTGTCCCCAGCGTCCATGAGTACCGCCTATCCAGCTGGCTGGGCCAGCAGGAGGACATCCACCGCATCGTGCTCTACCAGGCCGACTCCACCCTCACGCCCTGGACCCAGCGCTGCATCCGCCAGGCCGATTGCATCATCATCGTGGGCCTGGGGGAGCAGGAGCCCACCGTGGGAGAGGTAGGTCAGAGGGCACTGCCCCACCTCAGGTTGTTGACTTTGTGGTGAGGAGCCACTTGTTTGATTGGTTGAGGCATTTCTGTATTTTTTGGCATTCAGTTGCATTTTCAGCTTTTCACATATATAGTCTACAGGACTACCCCTTTGTGTAGCCTGAATGTTCTGAAGAAGAATTACATTTTACATTTTCTCCTCAGTTGGACAGTGATGCCTGCATAGTTGCATCACATTTTTATCAGTTGAACTACCGTATATACAACTTCTGATTTCACGAAAACACAACTGTTGTGAAGATACATTTTGTGGTATCCTCTTGTGTGTTCTTCTTGACCTGTTAACTAAGCTCAGTGTATTTGACATTGATATTTCTCCCTGCCTATATGTGTGGCCAATCCTTGGTTCCCTGGAAGTATTCCCATCCCTTCCCACAGGACAAAGCTCCAGCATCGCTGGGAGAACATCTCATTACTCTGAATGGGATCTGGGCACAGAAGCTCACAGGGCTTCTCTGTAGGCTCGGCCAAGACAGCAGCACACATGTGGCGAGCCCCCTGGGGGACAACCCAGTGTGTTTGTGGGAGGATTAGGATGCAGGATGGGGGTATCATGTGTTTGCACTGGGCTAGAGGGGGCTAGTGCCCAGAGCTCTTACTGCTGAGCCTTACAGCAGAAGCCATGAATCAGCCAGCCACTGGGGGAAAGGATTGAGAAACAAACTGTGTGTTTGCAGAGGAGTGAGCATGTGTGTGTGTGCTTCTTTAACCACACTGGAGATACAACATGAGGCCAGATCGATACGTGTTCCAATCCCCAAATGAGCTTGTAGTGGATCTTCTCTTCCCCCTACATCACATTCATACACACATTTTGTAGTGAGTGTAAGCATTCTCTATGATCAGGTGAGGGCTGCTGTCTGTAAAAGCTGAAACTTCTTTGGCGTCCATTTAGTCAACATGAGCTGTATGCCTTCAGAGGCCATCTGATTAGATGCTGTATGTGTGGGATACAGGCACAGGTAATGATCAGCTAGGTATGTCCTTCAGGATGGCTGCATGTCTGTTGGATTTAGCACATTTCCTGAAGGACAATGTCTCCTGTACCAACAGGTAAATGTGCCAAAGGGAGGTCGGTTTAAATGTATTGAAGTACTTTAATTTAGCACTTTGGCTGCTTGTCACTTGTCTTGTCTGCCCTTGCCATCTGTGCAGTCAGCAGAAACAAATGAACTCATCTCTCTGGCTCCCTGTCTGCGTACCATACTGCCCATATCACCTCTACCCTTTGGTTTCTTCTGTCTGTCGCTCTGTTTTTGACCATTCCCCTCTCTCTGTCCCTCTGTTTCTGACCATTCCCCTCTTTCTGTCGCTCTGTTTCTGACCGTTCCCCTCTCTCTGTCCCTCTGTTTCTGACCATTCCCCCTTTCTATTCCTCCATTTCTTTTCCTCTCATCCCTCTTTCTCTCATCCCTCTCCCTCTCTCATCCCTTTTTCTCTCATCCATCTCTTGCCTCATCCCTCTCTCTCTCTCTCTGATCCTCAGCTGGAGCGAATGCTGGAGGGCAGTGCGGTCCGAGCCCAGAAGCAGCTGGTGCTGCTGCACCGGGAGGACGGGCCTCCACCCAAGGGCACCGTGGAGTGGCTCAACATGAGGAGCTGGATCTCCAGACACCTGCACATCTCCTGCCCACGCCGTGTCTTCACCAAGAGAAGCCTGCCTAAGCTGGTATGGGCACAGACAAACATAAAACACACAAACACACACACACACACACACACACACACACACACACCTAGATGTACTAAAGTTTTTGTGCCCCATTTCTTGCACAGCTGTAAAGCATTCTGCCCCAGAAGCATGTCAGGTTATGCATCAAATGGGTGCATAGGGCAGCAAGTGCAGTATGAAAAAAGTATGAATAATGTGCACATCGTACAAAAAATGCTGAATGAATAAGATTGTACACAGATGTGCATGAATGCAAAACGTAAAAAGTAGAGATAATTTATGTGTGGTTGGTCACAAGCGTAATTACAGTATACAGCGTAAATTAATTCACCCCCTTTTGCACTTTATTAGGAACACTCTAGTTATACTGGGTAGGGCCTCTCTTTGCTCTAGAAACAGCATGAATTCTTCATGGCATAGATTCCACAGGATTTTGGAAACAGTCTTTTGAGATTGTGGTCCCTGTTGACGTGATGGCATCACGCAATTTCTGCAGATTTGTCATCTGCACATCCATGCTGCGAGTCTCCCGTTCTACCATATCCCAAAGGTGCTCTGGGATTCAGATCCTGTGACTGGGAACGTGTTTGAGGCGACTTTTGCTTTGAGACATGCTTAATTATCATGCTGGAAGTAAGCATGAGAGGAGGGGTGAATGGTGGCTAGCACTAATACCCAAATCCTGGAATTCAAATTATGATTGATTCCACAAGCCTGGACTGTTGAAGCATAGCAGGTTGGTCAGATTTATGCAGTTGGCACCAAACTCTGACCCTACAATCAGTGCGCCTCAGCAGAAATCGAAAGCGACGTTTTTCCAGTTTTCAAGTGTCCACTTTTGGTGAGCCTGTGCCCACTGCAGCCTCAGCTCTCTGTTCTTGGGTGACAGAAGTGGAACTCGATGTGGTCTTCTGCTGCTGGAGCCCCCCCGCCTCAAGGTTCAGCAGGTTGCTTTTCTGCTCACCACAATTGAACAGAGAGGTAATCCTGTCTGTTAGCTCCAACCAGTCTGGCCATAATCCGTCGACTGAAATACCATAACAGAAACACTCAAACCAGCCAGTCTGGCACTAACAATCCTACCACGGAGATTCATTGAAAATCACTGTGAATATTTACTTAAGCTCATGACTCGTAGCTGCATGATTGTGTGCATAACAGGATTGGCTGATTACATATTTGCATGAATAACTAGGTGAGCAGGACCCTAATAAAGTGCTCATTGAGTCTTACTTAAGACCACCATGGAAAGATAAATGATCAATTACTGTGAAATAAATACGTTTAACAATTCAAGCCTTATAGCCTTAACTAAAGTCTGCAAATACATAGCATCAATTGGTATTTCTTAGTACTGCCCTTAGCCCTTCTTGGCATCAAGTGTGGAAGTTTATGACAGTCATGTCTATCCTGTTCCTCTTCCTTGCGTGCAAACGTGCAAAGCGAACCAGGGTGAGGGCGAGAGTCCCATGTTCTTTTCCAACATTTTGCAGTACATCTTGGAGTTCATGATGCCATCAATGAAGTACAGTCTTAAGTCATATCTTAACACTTTTAAGAGTTGTGAGTCAGAATCATTATTCTCATGTATATTATATGTATGTGTTTCTTATAATTAGATCATATAAGGATGTTTTCACCACTGTGTTCTTTGGATGCTCCAGTTTTGGATGTTGTCATTTCCAAAAAGAGTGACTTTGATCTCTACTACTACTTCACTAAATCCCCCCAAATCTTCCCCTTTGTTACTATGGACCTTGGCAAAGTCTATACAGCTGTTTGTGTGCTTAGGCTCCAGTGGTGGCCTCTGCATGGTTTCCAGCCATGTATTCTACTTCTATGTAGGAAGAATCTAACCGTGTGAGAGACTTTTGGTCTGGTTTGCACAGCTTTGGTCAGTTCTGAGTGGGGCTGGGGAAAACAATTGATGCGTCTTGATGCTGATGTGAAAGATTCTGCATCGCTGCAGGGAAATCAAATCATTGTTTATAAAAAAAAAAAAAAAAAATGTCAATTAAATAATATGCTTGCCAGCTCAATGAATTTAAACAACTCATTCAATCCCATTTAACTGTGATATGCAGTTGTAATGATGACTGAAAAGTTCATTTACAGATAGCACTTGCAATACACGCTACGTGTAACATTACACCTACCTTGCGCATCGTTTCCACACAGTTTTGTTTGGTGTTCGTAATCCCGTATAATAATATGCCCTCTAGTGTTCAATGCAAGGAAAAGCATTTCTTTACCATTTTGTAACCATGAGTGAAAAGCTAGAGTTTTGCAGCGGTGAAGCAACCTCGATTTAAATGTCAAGTGAGCGGCAATATAATGGAGGGAAATCACAGCGGTAGAATGAGCGATAAAGTTTTTATATAAAAACTTATAAAGATGATCTGTATTTCTTGAGGTTATTCGTTAATGTCAATAGTAAAAGCCAATTAAACACTGCCTCTACTTATGCAAGAGGTTGCCTGATTATGTAAAGCCTTTCTTTAAAATATATTTATTTCTTTTTAAAAATATGATTACACTGTTCCTCAACATCAACATAGTCAAGCAACAGAATTGAAAGAAAATAGCCGTGTGATGAATCAAGAAACATTATAATACATTTGTTACCCTTTGAACCATAATTAAATTGTGAGGCAAGTGAGCTGAACATTTGAGGGAGCTTATCAAAAGGCCGTACTTCTCTGTATCACTTCTCTGAATCTCTGTATCATTTTTGCTGTGGTGTTCTGACACTTGATATCCTCTTGCACCCTTGTTCTCTTTTGTGTAGAGAGATCATTTTTCTTTCCCAACTCCAGACAACCCTCTCCTTGGGCGTTGCTAGACCCCTTTTACTCGGGCACATGCCCCAGTATTGGTCTGCTGTGCCCCAGTAAAATCTCTTGTCGTGTATTAACAAGCTCCTATATTTAGTAGTGGTTAATTATGACTGCCACTGCATGCAGGCAGGTGGTCGTATATTGTTTGTCAAAGTTCTTCCTCCTCCTCCTCCTCCTCCTCCTCTGCGCTTTGGTTTTTCACTATTCTTTGGTCGTCAGTAGCAACTTCTTACACTTCCCCAATCCACATGTAACTTGGTATGGTTGGAGCCCCTCATGGCTGATATGGAATAGGTTTGTGTCCCTAGGTGTGCATTTCCCTTCGTGCTAGCGCCCCCTGGAGTGGGGTAGAGTCAAAGCAATTTTTTTAGACAATAGCTCCAAAACGGTTTGCCCAAAATTATCACATTTTTATGGCAAGATGGCCTCTAGGAGGCGCATTACCCTAGGTCATTACGATTCTTTTGTGAAGTGGCGCCATCCAGTAAATAATGTTTAAAGAAAAAATCGAGCACTTCACCAGCCAATATCTTGTGAGGTAAAGCCATCATGTAATTTTTAATCTGAATAATCCTGTTAGTCTATTGTTTTCAGAAACGTAATCATTCAAGGTAACACACGTTTCTCCTTGTTATTATTTGCATATGCAGGATATGACTGTTATGCCTAAAAGCATACCAGTTTCACCAGCAGCAGTAGTATGGCGGTGGCAGTGGCAGTGGGCTAAGCCAGGGAAGTTCACATAGCACACTGAAAAACTAATTTCATACACACAGCACAGCAGGCATTCAAGGTAATCGTTGTGTGATTTGAGTAATGTGAGGCCTGTGCCCAGTAGAGTTTATGTCTAGCAATGCCCCAGACTTTCTCCCACTGACTGTGGGACTTCCTCCCCTTGGTTCTTCCTGTCTGTCACTCTACTTTCACCAGTTCCCACTTCTGCTTTTGTGTGTCCCTCTGTTTCCCTCTCTCTGTGTCTGTCTCTGTCTCCCTTCCTCCCCCTTTCAACCCATTGCCATTGCTGTCAGCATTAAATCTGAGAGTGATTCAATACGTTAACTGCCAGTTTTAATGGTCAGGCAGTCGCACCTGTATGTGCCCTTCAACAGATGAATGTAATGATCAAAAGCCCTTTTATTTTTTGGTGACTCAGTGGAGGATGTACTCATTTTTGCAACGTATCCCTTTGTCACTTTGGTATGGACATTAGTCATTGGAAGTGGATCCATTGGTCATTGGTAGTGGATCAACCATTGTTGCATTGTGGATCATTGGAACGTCCTATAGAACCCCCAAATATATCCTTTTTGTTGAGAGGTTTCAGAGGGGTGCACTCATTCATGATGTATACTGTAGGTGTAGGAGTGGTTTTGGAGATGAAACATCCTCTGATGATGTTTTAAGTAGTCTGACTGTCAGATGATTGTAATTTCTGCATTCATCAAAATATTGATGATGGATGTCCAGATGTTCCTCAAACTAGTACATCAATCTGTGAACCATATCAGGTGAACATATTAATATTATATATATTGTGAGCTACCTGCCATGAATCTGTGAACCATATCAGGCGAACATATTAATATTATATTGTGAGCTACCTGCCATGAATCTAAATAACAACCACATAACACTTGGGCTCGGTCCATGACTGATCGATTCTTAATAATACTGAGAAATACTGACTGTGTAATATTCCGTCTTATTCACTGACAAATGATTGGTGCTGCCAATAAGGTGACTAAGTCTGTTTCTGTTGTTTTGTCTGTTTTTTTTGTCTCATAAAATGAATCATTATTGTCAATTAAGATTACTGCCTAGTTTAACCACCAGGTATGCACATCTGGTATACAGCTGTTTTTCCCACTTTTATTGACCAAAATTGATCAACGGAAACTCAACTGGAGATACAACTCACACATAGATAATCTACACTCACACACAGATACTCTACATTCACACACAGATACTCTACACTCACACATAGATACTCTACACTCACACACAGATAATCTACACTCACACATAGATAATATACACTCACACACATATAATCTACACTCACACACAGATACTCTACACTTACACATAGATAATCTACACTCACACACAGATACACTACACTCACACATAGATAATCTACACTCACACACAGATACTCTACACTCACAAACAGATACTCTACACTCACACACAGATACTCTACACTCACACATAGATAATCTACACTCACACACAGATACACTACACTCACACACAGATAATCTACACTCACACATAGATAATCTACACTCACACACAGATAATCTACACTCACACATAGATAATCTGCTTTTACACATGGATAATCTACATTTACACATGGATAATCTACACTCACACATAGATAATCTACATTTACACATAGATAATCTACATTTACACATGGATAATCTACACTCACACATAGATAATCTACATTTACACATGGATAATCTACACTCACACCAATCCAGCGCCCAGTTGTATGAGCTCAAGCTCAAAGTCTAATTAGCCTTTTAACGACACTGCTAATAGCACACACCTCATGCGTCACACGGACACCTCGCTGCTATCTTGTCAGGCCTCCACCTTTAACCCACAAACCCACAACTAATTACCACCCACCGTAACTATAAAAAGCCTGTTTAGCCAGCTGACAGACTTTCCTTTCTGCCTGTATTTAATGATTTGCAAACCTGATTAACATGTTCTCAGTCTGTCCACCTCTGCACACAGCTCAGCAGGCAAGGATTTAAAAGAATGATTTACTGCGGTAGCCTAAGATTTACTGCGGGAGACTAAGATGTAGTGTGGTACCCTAAGTACTTCTAGGTCTTACTGGACCACTTCACTGCCCAAATGAACTCCTTTATTGGACTGATGCTGAATTAAATGCAATTGCTGATTTTCACTAGATTCATTGGTCGTGCGTGTGTTTGTCTGTGTGTGTCTGTGTGTGTCTCTTTGTGTCTCTGTGTGTCTCTATGTCTGTGTGTGTCTCTGTCTTTGTCTGTGTCTATCCCTGTGTGTGTGTGTCTGCTATACTCACTCACCAGAGAGAGATGTACGAGCGTGTGTTCCAGAAGCCGGCAGACCGCCACTCCGATTTCTCACGCCTGGCTCGTGTGCTCACAGGCAACGCCATTGCACTGGTGCTGGGGGGAGGTGGGGCCAGGTACACACACACACACACACACACGCACACGCACACACACACACACACGCACACGCACACGCACACGCACACACACACACACACACACACACACACACACACACACGTGCACACATAAGTACACCCACACATACACGCACACACGCACACACACACACATACACACATACACACACAAACACACACACACACAACCATAAATACAAACATATAAATGTATGCAATCATACACATTTCTTCAACCAGTATTCAGTCATACTCACAGTGATATGCCCACCCACACTTTAGTACACACTTATATTTTGACATATGCACACACTCACACCCCCCTAATTATACACTGACTGACTCACCAATAATACCACAAGCCTGGTGTAAAAATACAATTGAGGTAATATAAGGCAATATGTTGTTGAGATGGTAAATGTTATTTTTGAGCCATTACTCATTCTGCTTCAGGCCTCCTCCCACACAGACTGTCATGGCTTCTTCTCACCTTCTCCTTAGGCATCCTCTCTGCCTCCTCTCTTCAGTCATCTTCTCTGCCTCCTCTTTTCACCCCTCTCTCTCTCTCTCTCTCTCTCTCTCTCTCTCAGTCCTCTTCATCCCTCGTTCCTACCGCACTTGTCTTCCTGACAGCATTCTGTCTGTCTGTCACACCTCTGTCAGGTTCAGGAGGTGCTGAAAGGTTGGTTTCAGATTTTCCTCTCCTTCTCTGTGCCGTTGACCCATGGTGTTCTTTTCTTTCCTTCCACTCCACTCTCACCCCTTATATTTTGTTCTCTTCATTTTAGTTTTTCCCCTCGCATCTATCTGTCTCTCTTCTCTTTCGCTATCTTTGTCTTCCATTTTCATGCCTTGACGTGTAGCTCAGCTTAGGAAGTGTCTTACTCTGGTTCCAGTACCTCATGTGTGAGTGAGTAGAATGTGAAGAGAAGTTTACCTCTTAGACCTCTAAGGAATTTTGTAGAACCCAATAATGTAATCATTTCCTGATAATGTAAAGAATGTCTTAACCGATAATTAAATAACTTCCAATAGTTTACTAATGTATTACATTGTTGGTACTGATATTATTGCATTATACAGTTAACTTTATTGGGCAAAACCCAGTAATGTAATAATTTCTTCCACTTTTATTAAAAGCCCCCCCCCCCCCCCCCCCCATTATTAGATTATTGGGTTCTACACATGTCAAACCTCCTCAAAAGGGCCTGCCAGGCTTCAGACTGTGCGAGTGTGAGTGACCACCCAGAGAGAGTATATTCCTCTCTTTCTCATCCTCTCTTTCCCATCTGCCCCTCTCAGGGGATGCTCTCAGGTGGGTATCCTCCGTGCCCTGAGTGAGGCTGGCATCCCAGTGGACCTGGTGGGCGGCACGTCCATCGGCTCAATACTGGGGGCACTGTACGCTGAGGACCGCAGCCACAGCCGTATGCGCATACGGGCACGAGAGTGGGCCATGGTGAGACGCCTCACACACACACTCACACACACACTCACAGTCACAGTGGAAATCCATAGACATCCACCCACACACATATCACAAAACAAAAACAAAAAAATAAATGTTAAATATCTAAACCCACACATAGATATATTTGACTACATTGTATATGTTTTTACATCGAAAGTAAATCAACACCCACTCAACATATATAATTTCAACCAAAAGAGATGCCATGCTCATGCGCCTGCTTTCTAAAATGAGAATGCCCAGCCAAGGACTCGCTCTTCTGACAGGACACCTGTGATTTCATTGTCTTTCATAATGAATCACCCAGCAGCTTTCCTTGTGAACCCCACAGTTTTTAATGCTTTTGGAGGTCATTTATGAAATTGCCTCCCCGCCGGCTCATCAGCCTCAAGGCCGACGCTGACCTGTGTGCATGACCCCATGTCTCTGTCCAGGAAATGACTTCCGTGTTCAAGAAAGTGCTGGACCTGACCTACCCCACCACCTCCATGTTCTCCGGAGCCGCCTTCAACTCCAGCATCAGCAACGTCTTCAAAGGAAAGCAGATCGAGGTCAGCCCCCCTCCCCTCTCTCCTACATTCTCTCTCTCTCTCCCTTGTTCCCCCAATCTCACTCAGCAGAGTGGAATAGAGAGGGGATAGAGATACTCTCCCTCTCCTCCATGGCTTCAGAGGCCGGAGTGTTGTGGATGGAGGGGTTGTTAACAGTGGCACAAGGTGGTTAATGTGTCTGGTTGTTCCACAGGATCTGTGGATCCCCTACTTCAACATCACCACAGACATCACCAACTCAACCATGAGAGTGCACACGGACGGTGAGCTTTACACTGATAATATGCCTGTCTATCAGGCCTGACATTTAAGGCCCACCTTTTCCTCTCTACTCCTTTCCCTCTTGTCTAGGTTTTCTTTTTCATTCTTTCTTTTTCTCTCTGTCGGTCTATTTAACTCTCTCTCTCTTTCTCTCTTTCTCTCTCTCTCCCTCAGGCTCTCTGTGGAGGTACGTGCGCGCCAGCATGTCTCTGTCTGGCTATCTGCCCCCGCTGTGTGACCCCAAAGACGGTCACTTGCTGATGGATGGCGGCTACATCAACAACCTGCCAGGTGCCTTATACAGCCAATAACCCCCAATACTGCCGCGCCTAGCATCACAGCGGTTATTGCTTCAGCCATAACACAACAGCAGCGCATCGATGTGTTAATAATGTTAATAAAACACGCACATATACACATTCTGACACCTGCATTATACAGATAAAGCAGTTTGGGATTTGGAAATGCAGTATCGTAAAGTGATGTTCAGTGAGGGCTTAATAAATG
The DNA here is from genome assembly GCF_963457725.1 of Sprattus sprattus. NCBI lineage: Eukaryota > Metazoa > Chordata > Actinopteri > Clupeiformes > Clupeidae > Sprattus > Sprattus sprattus. The sequence goes on from NC_137909.1 coordinate 8,306,649, forward strand.
AAAAAGAAATGGGTTTCATGAAGGCGTGGCGCTCCGTATTTATGTATTCTGGTCTGATGGCTGATTATCTTCCATTATAATGTGGCCATTGTTCACAGGCTGCACATCTGAATGTGGCCCTCCAACAGTAGGAAACTTAATGGTCTTTCCAGCTAGTTTAGTTTAACTGCTATACATTGCTATAAGGTAGCCATATGATGCATTGCAAAATACTTCATGCAAATTCAACTTCTTCTGATTTAAATATCACATTTCAGCCATTTCCGAGATGATCCATACATATTGTGATCTATTATGTGTTTTTTGCCAAAGGAATTCAACCAAAAATTACCAAAGTCATTTTTCATTTGGCATTTGTTATCTTGGTCTTTGTTTCAATGGATCCTCTCTCTGCCCCTCTGACAGCTGACGTGGCACGCTCCATGGGGGCTAAGGTAGTGATTGCCATAGACGTGGGCAGCACAGATGAGACCAACCTCACCAACTACGGGGATGCACTCTCAGGGTGGTGGCTGCTATGGAAACGCCTCAATCCCCTTGCGGAGAAAGTCAAGGTAATGGACATGATGTGTAGGAGGGGTGCCTGTGTGTGTGCACGTGTGTGTATTTGTGTGTTTGTGTGCGTGTGTGAGTGCATTTGCACGTGTGTGTGTGCGTGTGCATATGCGTGTGTGTGTGTGTGTGTGTGTGTGTGTGTGTGTGTGTGTGTGTGTGTGTGTGCGCGTGCTGTTACGCACTATTACGCACTGAGTTGACTTAATTAAAGATGGTCGTACACCAAAAATAACTCACTGTACATCTGGTGTGCATTTCTTAGAGGGAACTGGCCTATACTATACAGGTTGTGTAATGGGTATGCAGTTTTCTATACACTGTTATGGTTATTATGCTGAAGACAGCTGGATACCATAGCTCTTCATGTTCTAGGGCATAGTCTAGGCAGTGTCAGCAAAACACAATTTTTTTTTTGCAAATATAGTGAAACCTTCTGATTTGACACAATAAGACTACCAGATTTCCTGACTTTAATTTATAAAGCAAACCCGTGTATTGATCTCAGCTTATTTGAGCGTAATGTCATGATATATAGTTGTGGTGCCTGCATTACAAGCCATTTCAAAGTTGTATGAAGAAGGGATGGGCATTTCAAGCAAAGATACTACTGGTTATTTACTACTGGTTATCTAAGCTTAAGATAGCTAGGATGGGTAAAAGCTACCCTCCTTCTGGGTGCCTGTACAGCTTCATATTAACACATTCATATTCACTTTATATTAAAATAAGTTCATATTACACATGCTAGCTACTACGAGCTGTTAAGATGGTTCCCTAGACTAGAGACAGGTTAACTGGCATGAGACATTGCACACCTCTTGCGGAGTATATAAATATATTTAAATAATCTACTATTTTATTTGGTGTAGTGATTTGTTGCGCCTCAAAGACAATTGACAATGCAAATGTCCTTCAATACAGACATAGCAATGCATTTCATGCATGTGGTTATATATGTGCAAGAGTGTTTAGTGCATTTCATGCATGTGGTTATATATGTGCAAGAGTGTTCAGTGCATTTCATGCATGTGGTTATATATGTTCAAGTGTGTTCAGTGCATTTCATGCATGTGGTTATATATGTGCAAGAGTGTTCATTGCATTTCATGCATATGGCTATATATGTGCAAGTATGTTCAGTGCATTTCATGCATATGGCTATATATGTGCAAGTATGTTCAGTGCATTTCATGCATATGGCTATATATGTGCAAGTATGTTCAGTGCATTTCATGCATATGGCTATATATGTGCAAGTATGTTCAGTGCATTTCATGCATATGGCTATATATGTGCAAGTATGTTCAGTGCATTTCATGCATATGGCTATATATGTGCAAGTATGTTCAGTGCATTTCATGCATATGGCTATATATGTGCAAGTGTGTTCAGTGCATTTCATGCATATGGCTATATATGTGCAAGTATGTTCAGTGCATGTCATCTTAAAGTGCACGTTGTGTCCCTGAGCTTCCTGCATGTCTGCTGTGCAGGTGCTGAACATGGGGGAGATCCAGTCTCGGCTGGCCTACGTGTGCTGTGTGCGGCAGCTGGAGTCGGTGAAGAACAGCGACTACTGCGAGTACATCCGTCCCCCCATCGACCGCTACCGCACGCTGGAGTTTGGGAAATTCGACGAGATTGCTGTGAGTCTGTCCTTGCCCTCCGTGTGTCCCAGTCACTGTCCTCGTGGTGAACCCGTCGGGCTGAAACAGTGCTCCATGTTCCGCCTTCTGTCTGTTGATTACAGAGCTTAAGTGAATGGAAATGTCCAGCTAAATGGATCAGAAGCCTTGAGAATGAATGCCCCACTCACATGAAACATTCTGTGCGTGTGTGCGCGTGTGTGTGTGCGTGTGCGTGTGCGTGTGCGTGTGCGTGTGCGTGTGCGTGTACGTGTGCGTGTACGTGTGCGTGTACGTGTGTGTGTGTGTTCTCAGGAGGTGGGCTACCAGCACGGGAAGACAGTGTTTGACGTGTGGTCCCGCAGTGGGGTGGTGGAGAAGATGATGAAGGACCGACACCAGGAGGAGTTCCACAACACCAAGAGCAACAGTGTGAGACACCCACACACAACATACAAATATGACATAGCCACAGCACTCCAGCCAGGCCAGACATTACACTTGTTTCCCCCCCAAGTTATTTTGGTTAGGTTAAAATGTAGTGGCTAGTCCTGCTTTGGTGACTGCCATTTAGGTCTTGTCCTAGTGAAACGAATCTACACTTATCAAGCTGCCATTCTCAGCCCCTGTACCCTACCCTCAGGAACAAAAAAAAACCTTTGAACAGTTCTTTCCATAGTCCTACCATCAAGATTATGGCCGTTGCTTAATAACCCATATCAAGTTAGTCCGTGGCAGGACTGGAGGGAATCTAACCAGTTAAACCAATAAAAAAACCATTCCATAGTATGGGGTGGGTTAGCTCGTAGCTGTACATCTTGTCAGATAGCAATCAGGGATCTGCACTGTACTTTTTTTACTCTGGGATATTATCTATCTATTTATTAACAGCTATTTATTATTATTTAGCTGTGGCAATTAGTGTGCACAGCAACTTAAGTGTTTTAGCTGTCTCGTCTGTCTCGTTGTTTTTGTGACAATGGCAATAAAGTACTTCGAACTTGAATTTGAACTGTAGATGGTCAGACTCACCCTTGATCTCCAGATGCGTCTTAAGCAGCCTGGCGTACTCCACTTTGGACGACTCCACACACACACACACACACACACACACACACAACAGAGTGAGAGTGAAAAGAATAGAAAGAGTTTGGGTGACCTGCCTGTCAGAAGTGTGAGTGTAAACCTGTCTGACTGAAGCTGTTGAGTGTAAACCTGGCTGAAGCTGTTGACTGTAAGCCTGGCTGGTTGTTTTTGTCTGGCATCTGCACAGGTGGTCACCTGTCCTAATGCCTCCTTCACTGACCTGGCGGAGATTGTCTCGCGCATCGAGCCTGTCAAGTCAACTCTGGTGGACGGTAAGAGGCAAACAAAAGATCCTTCCTTTGCTTTCAGTGCCCTAATCACTGTGTTGTCATTCATGTGTGCTCTCCTTACTTCTCTCTCGCTCTCTCACTCTCTCCCTCCCTCCTTCCCTCTCTCTGTCTCTCTCTATCTCCTTCTCTCTCTCTCACGCTCCACCCCCACCCCCCCCCCCCCCCCCCCAGAGGAATCCGACTACCACACTGACTATGAGGAGGAGATAGTGGAGAGCGCTCTCTCAGACCTGGAGCTCACTGGTCGCTACGGCGACCACACAGAAGAGGAACTTGCAGACACAGTAAGGCAGCCATTCCCATGCCATGGCCTCAATAACTGGTAGTGTTTACCCCTTCTACAGTGAAGTAGCATTTGGATGTACCCAGTGGATTTCCCTCTGTCTGCCATTAGCTGTGTTTGGCCTGTTCTTGGTACGCGGCACATGTAGAGTAATTAGCCTGGGGCAGGTGTGTTTTATCTTTACCTTCTCACTTGACCTATGAAGAGCTCAACCACATTTAATTCCAGCTGGGGCCAATTAGTAGTTTAGGCAGGAAGGGGGCGTTAAATTGATTACATGCCAGATTTATATATTTTGCTTAGTCAGTGCTGGAAAAAGATACGTTAAGGCTAACAGTAGCATAATTTGTAATGCTGTTTAGGTACACACACACATAGACATGTTTTTAAGGCATAACTACATGGTCGCATTATTCAGAGATATCCAAACTGTCCTTAAACTTGTGTGTGGTGTTAGTGGGCAAGCTGTTTTTTAAAGGGCCTTGCGCTTCCCAGTGTGGGCAGGATTGTATCTGCAGCCAGCAGTATTGCATTGAGGTTGCGCCATCTGGCATGTGTCTCTGTGACACTGGTCTGGGCTCGATGGCCCTTAACAGCCCATCTGCATCTCTCCTCTTCCTCAGGATGAAGAGTTGGAGCCACTCCGGCAGCACCAGTCTTCGCCCCCTGTGGAGGACGTGGGGCCCTCCTCACCCCTCCTCAGCCCCGGCACCAACATCTCCCCCAGCCTCCGGGCCAGGAAGGGCCACGTGTCCACACCAGCTAGTCCCTGACCATACACTGTCTCTCTCTCATTCTCACACACACACACACACACACACACACACACACACACACACACACACACACACTTGACAAAAAACGTGCGCATACTCAAATAAGAAAACATACTTGTATGTATGTTGTCAGGAATACTTTCAGCCTGAGCCTTAGACACACACACAGTGAGTCGGAATGAATTCTCCTTACTTATTTGTGACTATGTGCCTCTCTATACCAGATGTACATGAGAAGACCTTTTATGGCACAATCAAGGGCATACAAACTGGATCCACATTCCTATGCAGCTTCCTCAGTCCAAATGAGAAGGGAAGCCTCATTGCCTATGCGAACCCCCTAACCTCGCTTCATAGGCTAGTCCAGTCCAGTCCAGTCGTGTGGGGCTCAGCAGGGGCTAGTGGTGTGTGGATGTCAGTGGTCTTCCATAGGAGGATGGTTCAAGTCACACTTTTACTCCGTTTAGAGTTAGTTAGGACGTAATACTATCCTTACCGTTCTGTATGATAGGGTTAGGTATAGATGGAGTTTTTATTTGTTTACTGGTTTGTTTATTTGTTTGTTAATTTTTTGATCCAGTTTCTGAAGAAATCAAGAGTGTTGATTTTCCCAATCACCTAATAATTAAGGGAAATAACAAATCACTAACTAATGCAACGAGATAGTCAAGAAGATGCCTTCTCAGATTTTTTTATACAAAAGGCTTGAATATTTAGATTTTTTTTTATGTATGCAACAAATATATGCAAAGACACATCCAGTGGAGCTGGACAGTACATTTCAGTGAACAGTACATGGAGCTGACTAATGAAGAATGATTTAATACCTCTAATCTCTGACACACAGACACACACTAACACACACATACACGATGTTCTCACTTATAAGCCTATCAATGCAACAATTGTTTGACCAAGGATACCATGTGTTCCCCGGGCCTCAGAAACAATGCAATCTAGCTAGCACAGAGAAGTGCCTTTGCATTTACCCACTAACCGTGTTAACAAGTGATATTGCTCTTAACATTTACGAATCATAGATGTTTTAGGCGTCAGATGTTTCACATGTCCACCATACAATGAAAGAATTAGAAAGTGTCCGATTATTATGACAGACTAAAAGGCTTTTGATGTGTACGATAACGCGTCAGGCATGTTGGTGAATTGTCATGGAGCTTTGGCTAGCAAAACCAAAAAGAGTTTAGAAAGCCTGTTTGGAAAACTGCCATGTGGCGTTGCCAAGAACATTGTTTCAGCCCGCCCTTCAATGCCTGTGTCCAATCCAGCTAAGACTGAATGTCTCTCTGTCCCTGCACATTCAGGGAGTTTTGACTGTTTAGTGGTGACATTTTTTACTATGACATCACTCTGGAGCGTCTCTGGACTTTAATCATCTTTCTACACACTGAGCAAACACTGTTCACTCCAATCTAGACCTCGTCTGGTCTAGGCACTGTGGTCTACACAAGACTGCAGAGAAACTCCATAAGTATCGGTGGTCTGGATAGAATCACTTTGAAAGGGCTTGAAATAATAATGTTGTGCATTGGGGTTGTAATCCTGATTCCCGTTGTTTGGAAATAAGGCATGATGATTGATTGTTTAAGAAACGTAGCGTGAATGCTGAACGCCATGAAGAGTTTGTTTGGGAAGCACTTGATGTATAAAGGAGAAGAGTAATTGAGTTGTAAAAAATACGACATAATGTGGTGTTTTTTTATTGTTTACTACCTAACAGTTGAAGGGCAAAAACCTTTCCCCTGTACATCATTATTTACTAATAAACTATATGTTATATATGCACCTGCTTCTTCATGCTTCTTGTCCTACTTGTACAGGCAGGCCTTTGAGTTGAGCTGAATGAATGTGTCACATATTTCAGTTTGGTCAGGAAGTGATGATATTTCGATTTCTGACAGCTCTGCTCATGCGATCTTTCTGTTCTCTGAGGCACCATCAGAAGGAGAGAAGCTTTTCATTAATGACCACAGCAGCCTCCCAATCACATCCTGTTGGGATGGAGCTCCTGGACACAGAGTGCTACTGGACACGAAGTGTACAAGGTTTGGTTTTGGATGTGTGTGTGATTTAAAAAAAAAAAGATATATATACAGTCATAGACAAAAATATTGGCACCCCAGCACTTCTATCAGATAATGCAACACTACTCCCAGAAAATTGTTGCAATTTCAAATGCTTTTGTATTCACATGTTTGTTTATTTATTTATTTATTTATTTATTTATTTATTTAGTTTGCATTGGAAAAACACAAAAAATCTGAGAAATAATGTCAAATCTGACTTTATTTCACACAAAACTCAAAAAATGGACTGGACAAAATTATTGGCACCCTCAACTTAATAATGGGTAGAACACCCTTAAAAATAAAGAAATAAAAATATCTGAAATGAATTGCTTCCGGTAACCATGAATGTGGTGTCTTACACCTCTTTACTGGAATTTTGGACCACTCTTCTTTTGCCAACTGCTCCAGGTCTCACATTTGAAGGGTGCCTTCTCCCAACTACTGATTTGAGATCATGCCACAGTTGTGCCATGGGATTAAGATCTGTACTCATCTCGGACACTTCAGAACTCTCAGTGCTTTGTCTTAACCATTTGTGGGTGCTTTTTGAAGTGTGCTATGGGTCATTGTCCTGCTGGAAGACCCATGTCCTCTGACGGAGACCCAGCTTTCTGAGACTTGGCCCTACATTGCACCCAAAAATGATTTGGTAGTCCTCAGATTTCCTGATGCCATGCACACAGTCAAGGCATTGGGTTCCAGAAGCAGCAAAGCAGCCCCAAAACATCGGTCCAGCTCCACCATATTTGCCTGTAGGGACCGTGTTCTTTTCTTTGAAGGCCTCATTTCATTGTCTGTAAACTGCTATACCAAAAAGCTCTACTTTAGTCTCATCTGTCCACAGGACGTTCTCCCAGAATGATTTTGGCTTCCCCAGGAAGGTTTAGGCAAACTCCAGTCTTGCTTTTTTATGTCTGTGTCAGCAGTGGGGACCTCCGACGGATAGTGCAAGCTGACACCGTTGTACCCTGTGTCTGCAGGGTAGCTTGAATTTATTTGGAAGTTGTTCTAAGCTTTTTATCCACTATTCAAACAATCCTTTGTTGCATTCTGTCATACATTTTTCTCTTCCTTCCACAACTTCTTGATGACACTCCTCACAGTGGACACAGGAGCATTAAAATATCTGGAGATGGACCTGTAGCCTTGAGATTGTTCATGCTTTCCTACAATTTTGGTTCTCAAATCCTCCAACAATTCTTTGCTCTTCTTTCTTTTCTCCATGCAAAGTGCGGTATACACAGACACACAACACAAAGTTTGAGTCAACTTTGCTCCATTTTAACTGGTTGCAAATGTGATTTCTATATTACCAGCATCTGTAGCACAGGTGAGTTTAAATAAAGATTAAAGAAGCATTACATGATTGAAATACAATTATTTCTTACAATTTTGAAAGGGTGCCAATAATTTTGTCCAGTCTACTTTTGGAGATTTGTGAAGAATAATGTCAGAATTGCGTTTTTTTTCTCTGCTTTTTTGTGTTGTTCTAATGCAAACAATAGAACAACATGTGAATACCAAAGCATTTGTAATTGCAATTTTTGTCTGGGAGAATTGGTACATTATCTGACAGAAGTACAGGGGTGCCAATATTTTTGTCCACATTTTACTACGCCCCAATCTCTGACAGGATGTGATTTGTTGGAGCAATGCTACCAAAGTCATTTCTCAAGACAAGATAAATTACCTCACCATGATGTTGGCTTTTTCAAATGCCTTATCACTGTCATGGAAAGCAGAGGGATGTATTTTTTTTATTCAGATGAGGTCTAGGTTTTGTGCTGGCATGAATCTCAGAGCCAGCCACTGCCACTCCAGCACTCCACTGCAGTCTGACCTGAGAGCTAATGTGAGCTAATGACTCATTATGAAGATTAATGGAAAGCGAACGGGACTGAGTAGCACCATGAAGTCTAATGCGACCAACAGCCCTCAATCAATGTCAGCTTCTTGTGCCTACTGGGTCTATCTTGAGCCAACGGCCAGTCTGAGCTCCAAGACTGTACCTTGTTCCTTCTGAAGTAAAGTCAGGATGCAGGTTTTATCTAGGCTTAATCCACTTGAGAAGATAAAGACTGCTGAGAGATTCCTGATTCTGAGACTGATTAGTCTGCTGTGTTTAAGAGGGGACACGCTGTAATGTAGCAACGCTTTGCTGGTGCATCTCTTCCATCCACTCTCCATCTCGCTCTTCCTCCTCACTTAAGGGACGCATACAGTGTGTGTCTGTGAAGGGGACAGATTCTGTGTGTGTTGCCATATTTGCCCTACATAACATCGTATTGTTTCTCCAGTCAACGCTGTTGTGACTGTAGCCAATATGTGTAAAAGGATGCAGTGAAGGCATTTGCCTCCTCTTCAGTCAGGAGCCATATGTCATACATGTGATGATATCTTAGGCAGTATGTGGCGTGTTGCAGATTCACACAGTGACACACACACACTCATCCATCATTCTCCAGGCATATGTGTAGTGACTCTTCATCTTTCATATCCTTATCTTTAAATGATAAATGGCTACAGATGACGCATCAGTAAGGTGGAAACAAAATGTACTCTGTAGCTCACTTACCCGAACAGAAACTAGGCCAAATCCTAAACCACCGGGCAGAGTTAAGAGGTCTACTTTAAGCTGTGTGCAACCCCCCCCCCCCCCCCCCCCCCCCCCAAACAAAGAAAAAACCCAAATACTCCATCTTTCCCCATCCCCAGCATTTTCTTCATATTTGCGCCGTATGCTCTTATGATAGCACAGTTAAGAGCTGATTAAAGGCCAATTTCATGGGTTGTTTTACCCTGGGGCTCTTTATCTTACCTGGAATAAAATGGCAGAAGCCGTTTGCATTTTTAATAAGAAAGAGACTATTTTAAGTTCTCTAGAGTGCTCTTCTGCTTAGTGCTTAATATCTGATGATCCCAGATGATGGCGCTTTCAAACCTATCAATCATGTTACTCAAGACATAGTGCTTCCTATACACTACCAATAGGGGAGTTTTCGTGCTATTTGTTCATTTTTATTCAGTCATTTTTATGCTGTTATATATTCAAAATACCTTCACTTTTTCTCCCACAGTAAACTTGCATACTTATTTCAGCGTGTCACTGAGATTCATATGTTAAAATATTGTATCATGACCATAAATATTCATCACTTTTTTATGAGTCGTCAGAATCCTGACAGGACTTATTCCAGAGTCTAAAAATATATGGCTTATCCCACCCGCTGCCTGCCTGTTTTAGCAGCAGTCTCAGGTTAGAGTGGCATGCCTAGTCCTCCCACCCACTGCCTGCTCCCTCACCAGCCATGAGGTGGATGAGGAGGCGGCACCCCTTGAGGTGGATGAGGAGGGGGCACCCCTTGAGGTGGATGAGGAGGGGGGATTTTAACCTGAGCTCGAGCTGGCACGAGTAGTTTTTGTGAAGCCCGGCTTTGAGATGGCACCGCTGCTTTATTGTTATTTGCTCGTGGATGCTGTGCTTGTGGTGTGCTGAGCCCACCTCCAGCAGCAGGGGTATTTAAAGCATGGACAAACAAACACAGGCGTATTGAATGCGGTTTGTTTGCTGTGTCTGTCCACGTGAGTGGTTATGCCAATTTATAAGGATTGCTGTACAAAATTCCACTTCCAGTTTAAGGATTACATCATCGGTCTGAAATTGAGTGTTGGAAGTAGATTAAAGTCAGACCTCTTCAGAGACCTGTTCACAAACCTTAAGGGCCAGCACTTGATATTTGAGCCTCTTTCCACTTTAGAGTCAAGTGTTGTGACTGCCTCTGATCAAAGTCATAACATCCATAAACATTACTGAGAAAAACAAGGACCAGTTTCTGACCAAAGATGGGAAAACTGAATATATTGTTTCTGTGCCTGTGCCTTCTTTTTATATTTCATTTTGCACATTATTTGAATGTTATTCTGGTCCCCTTGGAAGACACAGCAGCAGTTTGAACGCTCGGGGGCTTGGCTTTGTTACCGGAGCATGAGCCCAAACGTGACAGCGCAACGATGATGCAGCAGAATACCCATAATAAGTTCCAGCAGTCACCACTAGGGGGACCAGATGATATGTAGCTGGGGCACAAAAGAAAGGGGGGGGGGGGGGAGGAGAGATAAATGAATGAATGAAGGGAGAAAGGGGAAGACAAATGGTCATAAGGGACATGCACAACCTGGTCCCCCTGGTGTCAGTGATTGAGAGGCTTGGTCCCTGCATGGGGAGCTCCTGTAGAGACACCCCCTGTCTCGACTCCCTCCCTCACAGGAGAGCCAGCTCTGCTTTCACTAATAAGCCCACTAATTGCAGCAACAGGAACACTTGGGTCAGGGTGAGATAGAATAACAGAAAGTGGTAAGGAGTGAGGAGGAGAGAGGGCAAATGGTTGGACTGAGTGATGAAGAGCTGCATGTTGGGAAGGAGGATGCAAATTTGGATGGGAACAGAGCAGTTAGACACACTGGATTATTTATAGGTTGGCTGGGTGTATCTGTGAGATGTACAGTAGGGATAAACGTGTAGGTTTGCCCAGGGAGGTACATCTGGTTAAGACTGGATTTGACCAGTGGAGATAAGGGGGAGAGAGAAGGAAGGATCCCCTTAGGATGCCACTGACGGGTTTCTGTTAAACCCTAACGCTCATATCTCATCCTCCCCATGACGTCGACCTCTTTTTTATTTATGTGCGCACACCCTCCCCGGATACCTTGCACTGAACCCCCACCACCAGCCCTACCTCTCCATGTCCCTCATTCATCTCTTGATTTTCAAATGGAACAAAACAGGTAAGTGGGTCACTTCGCTGCTGGTTTCGGATCTCCCTCCAGCTCTGACGCATTAACTGCCCCCCACACACACGCACGGACACACACATGCAGACTTACACACACACACCCTCACGGACGCACGCACACAGACTTACACAGAAACACACACACACACCCCTGCTTCAGCAGCTCACTATATCTGACCACCTTTATTAGATGTAATAAAAACTCCAGAGGCCGTATACAGGACATTGGTGTGTGTAAGGAATACAGAATAGCCTCTACAGGCTGTCTCAGAGTAAGGGCACTGAAGCCAACTGGCAGGAAATGATTGAAGGTTTCTATTGTGCTGCTGCTTGTATAGTCAGGAATCATTTTGGAAAACATTGGAGGAAGTCAAAGACGGCGAGATGGTATAAGTGACAAGAAGCTTTGGGTCAAATCACAATTCCTTAACACTGAAAACGACAAATCTGAAATTATTTTGTGCCAGGTTTTTTTCTGTTGTGATTATTACTTGTTATCTGACTATCACCATTCTGTATCTTGTTTGTGTTGTTTCCATTTCCATGTGTTGAATTTCACCTCTTGATTGCCATTTGTGTTTGTCAAGATAAAACTAGATATTATTATAATAGTTTGTAACAGTTAGAGGAGGATTGCATTCAAAAAAGTCTGAAATTTGCAATAGGGTTGAATAAGGGTTGTCTAATGTTTTTGTGTTTGAGACGGAACATATGTTTGAGTGAGACACTTCTGTCCTGTTCGAGCTGATCCAGTAAGAAGGCGTGAAAAGCTGAAGATGAGAAAGAGCTTGACTCATCACTGAACAGGCCTAGTCTAGTCTGGATCATTCCGTGCCAGGGCTGGCTTCCGCCTCCTCTCCCTGCTGGACCCTCTTGCCTAGACAGCAAAACTGCTGCTCAGTGCCAGGAGACTGAAATATAGCCTCCTCGTGGATGTGAGTATACCAAGGCGTCTGTCATCACTGTAAAGACCGCAAGACACCTGTCAAGCAGCAGATACTAGACCTCTAGAGTCTAGACACTGTGAATGACTTTCTCGGGATTATTCTTGGAGCTCAAGAGATACGCTTCTTCAGGAGATTTAAATGAAGGTCTCGTCTTGATCCTCACTTGATCACTTTGCTGTCCAGGAAATGTTTTCAAAGCTTTCACTTGGCCTCATGCTTTCATAAGTATGTTGCTCGCCCCCTTTGAGAAGGAAACACAGGGGAAAAGACAGATTGTCAGGCCTCGTCTTCAGTGTGACGAAAATCTTTTGTGTAAAAATCAGGCCATGGAACATCCCTTGTATTTGCTCCCCACTTTGATATTCTGTAATAGTGTTATTCTCTCTCTCTCTCTCTCTCTCTCTCTCTCCCCTCATCTCCCTTTTTCCATGTGCCAGTAAGCGGTGTCTGGAAGTGGTGGCTTTCTCTCTTGCCAGCGCTGCAGCCAACCCACTGAATGGACCCAGTCACTGGGAGGTTCTGATAGGACCAGTTCAGCCCGCTGGCTCCAGTCCGCCATACAAGCAGAAGGTTCATCCTCCTTCCACCGCACAGCAGGGTCTGATTGGCACCATGTGTCTGTGTGCCATGGTGCAAAAGGCAGAGTGTGAGAGAGGCTGGAAGGTTTTTATTACAGCTGATGGAGACATTAGAATGAATATCTGGTGGTGTATATGCTAATTAACTGTTGAAAGTCGGCATGACAATCAATGCCTGGTCACAAGTTATTTATTTATTTTTTTATCTTTCCAGTTCAGCTGTCCTTATCTGTGGTTGGCTTTATTAAAAAAAAAAAAAAAAAAAAAAAAGCAATTTTCTAACAGTATGGCATCCAAAGTGTTTTACAGAATGATAAAATCACAGGGAAACAAATTCAAATACAATATAATGCACCAAAACCAAAAGAGTGCAGAGTTGTTTCGGTTTAAGATTTCCCTGACAAACTGACAACTCCTCCCTTGATGAGGAGAGGGTCTACTTTTAATTAGCATAACACATTAGATGGAAACGTGCGCAGACTCACCTCTTCTTCATCTGAATGTTCATGAATGCTTAAAATATGTGAATGAGTTGCATGGAAACACAGCTACTGACCCACTGATATTCTGGCACACATAGGCAGATGCAACACACAATTTAATTAAATTACATAAAATGTTTAATTTAAATATGAATCAGTCAATGTTCAAAAGGTGTTGACGGTCTCCACTTATTGTGCGCAATCTACCTTCACAAAAATCGATGACTTCCTTCCTCAATGGACGTCTGTCTTTGCCTTCTTTCCACTGCAATCAAGACTTTTGATTAGTGGTACTTCGCTGGTGGAAGGACCTAGCTAGAGCTATCTAATCAAGTGTCAGCCATGATAGCATTCATTCAAAGAGTATCACAAAAAGGACTCACCCGTCATTCTAATGCCTTTGTACAATTCTAACATTATTATAGTTGATTATATAATATGATATTATGTAAGGGATAATGTATAGTCGTCTATAGACGAGACGAACAGGACCCTGACGCAGAGCCTAGTCCAAGTTTACATCTTTCCATTTTCTTCACTAGCAACAAAATATGTAACATTGTTGTGTTTTCTCTTGCTTTTTTTTGCTTTTGCCATTGAGCCTTCTTTCATCTGGGTGACAGGCTTCCTTTCAGTTGCCTCGCACCTGTCCTTGAGGACATTAGATGTGTCTGTGACAGAGAAAGCAGAGTGGACCCCCCTTACTGCCTGCATCGGGACATGAGATGAAGTCTGGAAAATGGCTTGAAAGTCCCAACACCTCCAGCTCGCTGACCTTTGGTGCCAATGCAGAGGATTGGGACTGGCTGTATTTAGGGACAGAGCCAGCAGCTGCTACATGACGCCTCCTATTAGCATCCAGCCCAGCCGTGCAGAGGAGAGCCTCACCTCTGGGTAACAGCCCTGCCAGACAGCTCCAGTGCTGAGGTGGCTGAGCAGGGGAGAGCATCACCTCTGGGTAACAGCCCTGCCAGACAGCTCCAGTGCTGGGGCAGCAGTGCATACAGGAGTTGTCCAATCACATGAGAGGGCTATTAGCTCATCTTGACGGTGATGCATCAGAAAATATTCAGATTGAAGCCTGAGAAATCTTGATACTTGATACTCTTTATACTCTCTGGCAAGACCTTCCACCACGGATGTGCACAGGAGTGGGCTAAGGTTGCTCGGGCAACTGACCGTTTGCCCTCCTCGACTGAAGTTGCCCCTCCAAAGGAAATATATATTTGCCATCAGGGGACGGGGGTGTGGCAGCAACGATTAGTGAGAGTTTAAAATGATATTGGCAAAATTTGCGATCAGATTACGGGGGCATGGCAGCAGCGGTTAGTGAGAGTTTAAAATGATATTGGCAAAATTTGCGATCAGGGGACGGGGGCGTGGCAAAATTATGTGTTGCCCCTTTTTCCCAGGGCAGAGCAACTGCCCTTCAAAATTCCTGTGCACGTCCTCCATATGTAATTTTGTAAGCAACTGCTTCAAATTTTTGCCATTTTTTGTGTTGAGGTCTCTAGTCCAGGTCTACTAAATTACCTGTTTTGGAACTACAGATGTTAAATTAGGGTTTTGTGTGCCTTTAATGCGAGGTAGGAGGCCATCAACCTAAATCAAAATAGATCCGAATTTGATCTGACTTTCAAAAACCCCTATCAATCAATTACAATATACTTTAATTGGCTTTGATGCCAAGTGAACACTGACTCTGGCAGCTACCCCAGGGTATTAAAATAGCTGGATTTATCTCCACTAGCTGAAAAGAATAGCTAAAAGGAGATACGTCAGCTTGAGGAATCACTCAAGTGGTGAAGGATTCACTGCCAATGCATTGACACTGTCTTTTCTTCTTTAGCTCAGCTTGCATGGCGAGGGCCAGATCCCTAGTCTAATCTCCATCAGCTTCAATAAAACCTTCAGGCTCTCTGTCTCTTTCAGCCCCCAGCACAGTGGCACACAGTCAAACGCTGTCAATCAGGCTCTGATGTGTAAGGAAACATCCTAGCATCTGCACTGCTGCAAGGAACCAAAGGGCTGGGTGAGTTCTATCAGAGCTCCTCAGCTGCATGGGTTCTATTCACTGGACTCCAGCGCTGGCAATAGAGATATCCACTTAAAGTGTAGAACAAGAGAGAATGGATGTATAACAGCATTAGAAAGCAACTGACAAGGGAGCAGTTGAAATCCAACTTAGCATGACCCAATTTCTGGAAAACAAAAGCTTTTTGGTACAGATTGGGAACATAAATCTATTTTTGAACAGAACGAAATAATCATCTGAATAACAATGTCAATGTAAAGTCAAGGAGTGTGTAAAATGAACAGGGTTTACCAAGGAATGGCAGTCACCTTCAATGTTTCACTGAAATGACCCCCTCACTGTCAAATGTACAGTGCAATACAATAGCATATCTGAGGTTTTATTAAGTCATACCTAAATAGATTTTCAAATGGAGGGATAAGCAAGGTTTTAAAAAGTTCATTGTCTTCATCTGCTGATGTTTGAGTTCCTGCCTGTTGTAAATTGTTGATCACAGTTTCCCCTCTTTTGTGTCAACACTACCAACACTTGGCAGCTCGCTCTTCCCTAGCAAACAGTATTAAGCCTTTGATACTTATGTCAGACATCTTTGTGTGACTGACACAACATTACATTTACATTTACATTTAGTCATTTAGCAGACGCTTTTGTCCAAAGCGACGTACAAGGGAGAACAATCAAGCTAAGAGCATTAAAAAACCTGGTGTAACAATAAATATTGCTTATAAAACGACATAGAAAGAATAAAAAAAAGAAGTGCGGGCCTGTTGCTGCTTAAGTGCAGGTTGAGCCAAGGTGCCAGTTTAGGAAGAGAGGTGCTCTTTGAAGAGTTGGGTCTTCAAGAGTTTCTTAAAGGTAGGGAGGGACGCTCCTGCTCTGGTAGTGCTAGGCAGGTCGTTCCACCACGTGGAACTACAACTGAGAATAGTCTGGATTGCCTTGCTTGCACTGGGGGCAGTGCCAGACGACGCTCACTGGATGAGCGCAGCGTCCTGGGTGTGACATTTGCCCTTACAAGAGCATTTAGGTAGGTGGGAGCAGACCCAGTAAGCACTTTGTAGGCAAGCATAAGTGACTTGAATTTGATGCGAGCAGCTACTGGCAGCCAGTGGAGCTCAGTGAGTAGCGGGGTGACATGTGCCCTCTTTGGTTGGTTGAACACCAGGCGCGCCGCTGCGTTCTGGATCATCTGTAGTGGTTTTACCACGCATGCCGGCAGGCCCGTTAGGAGGGCGTTGCAGTAGTCGAGGCGGGAACCCACCAAGGTTTGCACCAGGAGCTGGGTGGCATACTGGGTTAGGTACGGCCTGATTTTGCGGATGTTGTAAAGCGCAAAGCGGCATGACCTCGTGACAGAGGCAATGTGGGCTGTGAAGGTTAGTTGGTCGTCAATAATGACCCAGAGGTTTCTTGCTGTTTTGGATGGAGCCAGAGATAAAGAGTCAGTCTTGATGTTGATGTTGTGGTGGATGAACTGTTTGGCTGGGAAGACCATCAGTTCTGTTTTGGCCAGGTTCAGCTGAAGGTGGTGGTTTTTCATCCATGTGGATATATCAGCAAGACAGTCTGAGATCCTTGCCGAAACAGTGTTGTCCTCAGGAGGGAAGGACAGAACCAGTTGAGTATCATCGGCATAACAGTGGTAGGAAAAACCATGCGAGCGGATGATGGGGCCCAGCGAGGTGGTGTAGATGGCAAAGAGAAGTGGTCCCATTACAGACCCCTGGGGCACCCCAGTGGTGAGGTGGTGGGGTACAGATAGATGACCTTGCCATGACACCTTGAATGAGCGCCCAGAGAGGTACGATTCAAACCAGGAGTGCGCCTTGCCTGAGATGCCCATACTTGATAGTATGGACAGAAGAATGCGGTGGTTGACTGTATCAAACGCAGCTGATAGGTCAAGCAGGACAAGAACTGAGGATTGAGCTGCTGCTCTAGCTGTTTTTAAAGCCTCTGTCACAGATAGCAGGGCTGTTTCGGTGGAGTGACCGCTTTTGAATCCAGACTGGTTTGGATCGAGGAGATTGTTTGTTGACAGGAACTCTGTGACCTGTTTGGAGGCTGCCCTCTCAAGTGTTTTAGATAGGAGAGTGAGAAGTGAGACCGGTCGGTAGTTTTCCACCTGAGTGGGATCGAGAGACGGCTTTTTGAGCAGTGGCGTCACCCGAGCCACCTTGAATGAAGAAGGAAATGTTGCAGAATTAAAAGAGGCATTAATCACCTGTGTTATTGCCGGTAGGACGGCAGGGGAAATGGCTTGAAGGATGTTGGATGGGATAGGGTCCAGCGGGCATGTAGTTGGACGGCTACCTGCTAGGATTTTGGAGACCTCACTCTCAGTGAGGGGGGTGAAGGAGGGAAAAGATGAGTTATTGATGGTAGCGCCCTTAGGGGGGGAAGACAGTTGGTCGAATTGTTTCCCAATGGCTGCCACTTTCTCTGTGAAGAAGGAAGCAAAGTTATCGGCTGTGAGGTTAGTAGCTGGGGGAGGAGGAGGAGGGTAGAGCAGAGTTTTGAAGGTGGAAAATAGTTTCCGAGCATCAGTTGCACTGTTGATTTTGTCATTGAAAAAAGTTTTCTTAGCAGCAGTGATGCTGGTTGAGAAGGAGGCCAGCAGTGTCTGGTAGCTTGCAAGATCGTCCTGTGCTGCAGATTTGTGCCACTTTCTCTCAGCCGCTCTGAGATTGGAGCGCTGCGTTCGGAGGGTATCACTCAGCCATGAATGAGACTGGGTAGCTCGCGCAGGTCTGGTAGAAAGTGGACACAAACTGTCCAAGCATGAGCTTAGAGTGGAGCAGAGAGATTCTGTGGCGTCATTGACACCTAGTGAGGAGAAGGTGGATAAAGGTGGAAGAGTAGAGGAAACCAGGGAGGAAAAGTGAGTGGGGGAGAGGTTGCGGAGGTTGCGCCGGAACGAGACCATAGGAGGAGGGACAGAGGGTTGCTCAATGAGTCGAACATCAAAGCGAATGAAGAAGTGGTCTGAGAGATGGAGAGGGGTTACGGTTAGGTTTTCCGTGGTGCAGTTCCGAGCAAGGATGAGGTCGAGCTCTTTCCCTGCTTTGTGAGTTGGGGGAGTGGGTACCTGTTGTAGGTAGAAACGAGTGGACCAGGGTCCAGAAGTCAGCCGAGTTGGGGTTGTCTAGGTGGATGTTCATGTCGCCAAGGATGAGTATTGGACACTCATGGTCAGGGATGGATGACAGCAGGGTGTCCAGCTCATGGACGAAATCGCCCAGTTGTCCTGGTGGCCGGTAGATAACAATCACATATGTTTTAACAGGAGCAGTTACCATAATTGCATGATATTCAAACGAGGCATACCTGTTTGAAGACAGCAGTGGAGTAAATTTCCAGTTTTCCGAGATCAACAGCCCCGTCCCACCTCCACGACCAGATGGCTGAGATGTATGGGAGAAGGCGTAGTTAGTGGGGAAAGCTGCCGGGACAGCAGTGTCTTCAGGTTTGATCCAAGTCTCAGTGAGAGCTAAGAGCCCTAGTGAGAGGTGATTGGCATAACCTGAAATGAAGTTGGCTTTGTTGCCTGCAGACTGGCAGTTCCACAGGCCAACAGAGAAGGAGGTTACAGCAGATGAGGTTTGTTGAAAATGTCTTCACACGAAAAGGGCTCAACACGAGGGCTGACACTTACGCTGACGCTTCAGTATCAGTCCTATTGAAATAGCAGATTCACTGATTGCGTCCGGCTGAAGACCCGCCCAGCAGTTGCAGAGACAAAGGAGACTAATTACCTTCAGGTGTGTCCTAGCAATTCAGAAAGTGACTGAGTGAAACTAGATTGATTGCCCTCAGGAAGTTGCCTGATTGCCTATCCAATGAGTATTCAAGCAGTATTCACAGTAGTATTAGTTTTAAAATAGTAAAAACCAAGCCAGTACATACAGATACACACAGCAGCAGTCAAGAGGCACTCAGCTTGTATGACTCAATGAAGAAGTCTATCAAACATTGGGTTTTTGTGTCAAGGTTTTGTGTAGTTATTTTTGTTCACACTATTACTCTGGTCTTAAAATGTCAGAGCCTGCAGCATACTTATGATCAGGTCATTCTGTGGAGGTGGTTTTGTATGAAATCAGATCAATGCCATAAATATTTTGTATCTGTAATATAGATTTTGTATCTGTGAAACCATCTACAAAACCTATAGTAAGTAAAAAGGCCTATATTAGGAGTTGTTAATAAGGTCATTGTAAAACGCACATTCTAAAACTGATTGTTCAAATCCTTGATTGTGATTGGCTAAAAGCCGTTGTAAAATCCAGCACAACCTTACAATTTGACCTCATAACATTCTATGATAACATTCCATATTACTGCGCAGCGTATTCATATAGCGCATTTCATACACAGTCGCTGCGTTCCGATACTTAGAGAGCACTCTTGACTCTCAAAAAAACATTGATTTTCGATGATTCGGGACACTCTATTCAGACAGGATGTAGCGTCATCACACTGTGTGTATATATCTGCTCGCACTAGCACGCTCTGTCAGACGACAGTATGTGGTGTCATCACGCTGTGGGTTAGCAAGCACGTTGTTAGCAAGCGAACAATCATCATCAGCTACTGACAGCGACATGGCTAACGTATACCTCCCTAACGAATTCAGACAATTCTTTGTTAATCAATCACGGCATAATTGCCCCCGCTCGTCAAGCGAAAAGTGTCCGATTGAAAGTGCACCAACGGGCTATTCCTAGGTGGTGGAATAGCCCTTTGTAACGAGCGCCTGGAGCCTGCCACCTGCCACTGCTCGCCAAGTGAAAAGTGTCCCAATTTAGTGCCTCTTCGTCGGTCTAACTACAGTCCCGGTTGGGGGGATAGCCAGCTGCTTAGCATAACTGCCATTCAGAACCAATAGTAATGCTACCTAGCTAGGTATGCTAACTGTCGGTATACATCGTTAAAAACCACCAAAATACTCATGTCACTGGCTTTAATTTGAGAATGGCATTTTAGTAGTACATTTAATATCAGTACAGTTGTTTAATTACTGCTGATATTTACATTTACGGTCTGTAGCCTTGTGGTCTACTGACTCTGCTACCGTAGCCACCGTAACGAAAAGCTCCGGTTAGGGAATGGCGCACAGAGTTATGGGTAATACATTCCGCCATTAGGGCATCAAGGAAGCTCAGACGCTCTCTTGAAAAACGACCGTTATGTGACGTATTTCAAGCTCTCTGACTAAAGCGGAACTGAAGGTTTAAGAACATTGGGACAGTCCTTGGAAGGAAGGAGGAATTTTAAGCGCTTCGGAATGGGGCCAGTGTTCCATCTGGCTGTTGCGTTGCTTCAAGGGTTGCGTGGCAATGATTTATTTAGGAACTATATTTTTTAGTGGCGGAAGAATGACGGTTTATCATTAAACTATTGTTTCTTAAATTCAATTGTCTTTATTTATGAAACCAAATCAAATATTTGTAGTAACAGTTTTAGAAAAGCAATAAGCCCCGCGAGTCCGTTGTTTGCGCTGATTTTAGGTAAGGGGAGTTGTTAGGCACGACGCGAACCCCTCTTGGGGCTTATTGCTTAAATCACAGTCAGTGGTTTTCACTGCACACTTCGTTCCACCTGTTTCTCAGATCCTTGTCGTTGTATGGAAGACATTATGATCTGCTTTGCTAGCTAACGAAAGCTAACGTTAGCATTTTTGTGACCGATCACCTATTCACACTTAATTAAGTTAACCATGAACAGTATTCATATGACCCATTATCAGGATGAGAGACATTTAGCAGACAGACTGCTTTTGTCTTGTTCTCCAGACACATGCAGAGGTGGTGGTGGGGGTATAACATTAAGTGCATATGCATCCTCAACAACTGACTGCTGCATACACCGTTTCACTCAACTCTCCCAGGCCAGCAGTTGTCAGTTTCAGTCCCAGTATATTCGAGCCATCCAGGGCCCAGCAAGCTAGCGCTGATTGGCTAGTCAGTACAGGATACGATGTGTTGATTGGCGCTTTAGAAAATCTGCCAAAAGCGCTGATTGGCCCTTTAGAAAGGACGTAAAAACACTGCCATAATTCGTAACTGAAATCCGAGAGTTTTTGAAAGTGAAGATAGGTTTCGTATTTGAAATCCGTATCTGCAGATAGATTTTGAAGGTTAAGATAGTTTTTGAAAGTGTAGATACATTTCGTATTTGAAATCCGTATCTGTAAATAGATTTTGAAAGTGAAGATAGTTTTTGAAAGTGTAGATACATTTCGTATTTGAAATCCGTATCTGTAGATAGGTTTTGAAAGTGTAGATTGTTTCACAGATACAAAATCTATATTACAGATACAAAATATTTGTGGCATTGATCTGAGTGATTCCATAGTTTTGTGAATGTAAGATGCACAACTTTCAGGTTGTGTTTTTAATATGGCCAAGGCCATGAACCATGCCTGTTGTTGTTTGAATATGATGGACAAAATAATAGATTATTAATTTCTTAAGAGCCTTTGCTTTGCTTGATCTTTTGAGAGAGTAAGTGCAGATAGCACTGTTGCCAGTGTTTTCCCAATTAATTATACTGCACAATTACAGTGGACCATTTGGAATATACCCTCCTGTTTCATCCCTCTCTTTAATTCTCTTCCTCTTTCTCTCTCTCCATCCCTCCCTCTTTCTCCCCTGTCTCGCCTCATGTTTTACTTTTCATTATCTCCATTTAAACTCCTTCATCTGCCCAATGGCTTTTCCTTCATGAGTCACATATGCTGTTGAGGCCAAAGGCAACCTATAATCTATGTTGTCTCTGTACGACTCCAGGAGGGTATTTATGTGTCAAGCTTTGACTTTGGGTGCAAAGGCTTAGCATAAAGTCAGCATGACTACAATACGCGCACACACACACACACACACACACACAGACACACACACACGCACACGCACACACACACACACACACACACACACACACACACACACACACACACACACACACACACACACACACACACACACACACACACACACACACACACACACACACACACACACACACAGGGAGAGAGAGAACCCACTGAGACTCATTGAAAGTTTGGCCTAACTCCCAGATGCTGACAGATAAATTATTGAAGTATGTTTGTCTCTGTTTACCCTGAAAAACCTCCTTTGTGAATGTGTGTGTGTGTGTGTGTGTGTGTGTGTGTGTGTGTGTGTGTGTGTGTATCCTAATAGCTCTGCACTAAAATGTACTGAATTACTTCTCTTTGCATCAGAGTGCAAGCCCACATAACATAGTTAGCACAATGTCTGCAGTTTAAATGACTCCAGATTGGACTAGGTATTATGAAGGCTGTGTTGGACAAAACTACATTAATGATACATTCAAACAGTAATGACAGGTGATGATGCTTGCACACAATACATTTTTATACAATACATTGCATATTTAACTTCACATTAGATTAGGTTCCAAATGCCACATGTGCAGAGAAATAGATCATGTAAATGTCCCCTTCCTTCAGCTAAGGATAGGGCATACAAACAGGAGAAGAGGAGAGAGTAAAAGAGAACGAGTCTGTAATGAATTGTCACCTCTCTGGTAACCGGTGCAGGCGTGTAGCTACCTCTGGGAGTGATTTACCAAGAACCTTCTAGAGGCTCAGGGGAGATGTGTGGGACAGAACTAGAGCTCCTTTAAATACACACACCATCCCGCCCAGACATTGTGTGTGTGTGTGTGTGTGTGTGTGTGTGTCTCTGTGCGTGTGTGTGTGTGTGAGAGAGTGTGTGAGTTTCTGTCTGCGAGTGCGAAAGAGAAAAGGAGAGAGAATGTACGGTGTACAGAAAGAGAGACAGAGATGAGAAAGGAAGTCAGAGAATAAACGAGGGGCAGCAGGAATGAGACAGACAATGGTACAAAGACCTGAGTGATCATCAGAGCGGTAGAGAAGAGAGGAGGGAGAAACAGAGAGAAAAAAGAAGTAGAGAAGGCGAGATGG